>NC_134687.1:69071602-69759102 GCF_050947455.1 Rhinoderma darwinii
TGTAATAGGTATACAGACAAATACTATAAGAAGCCTATATGGTCCAAACTCTGAACAAATAGCTTGTAGAGATGAGCGAACCGGGACAACCGAACCCGGTTTCGGTCCGAACTTCCGGAAAAGTTCGGTTCGCAGCGAATCCGAACTTCACCGGGTTCGGCCGAACCCGTTTTGACCGAACCCGGTCAAAAATATTATACAAATCGGCAGCCGCTTATCTCTATCAATCAGAAAAGAGGCTGCTGATATAAAATAAAAAGCATTTCATACTTACCTGGTCGTTGTCTTGCGGACGAGTCCCTCTTCTTCCTCCAGTCCGACCTTCTTTTCTGACGCGGCAGCCTGTGATTGGCTGCAGAGGCCTCTGCAGCCAGTGATTGGCTGCAGAGGCCTCTGCAGCCCGTGATTGGCTGCAGCGCTCACATGGGCTGCATCGTCATCAAGGAATGTCGGGCCGGATGTCGCGAGGGACGCGTCACCAAGGCAACGGCCAGGACACCGGACTGGAGGAAGCAGGGAGTTCCCGGTAAGTATGAACGTTTTTTTTTTACAGGTACTCTATATTATGATCGGTAGTCACTGTCCAGGGTGCTGAAACAGTTACTGCCGATCAGTTAACTCTTTCAACACCCTGGAGAGTGACTATTTACTGACGTCGCCTAGCAACGCTGCCGTGATGACGGGTGCACACATGTAGCCACCCGTCATTACGGGGCCTCATGCACACGACTGTAAAAACACCCGTAATTACGGACGTAATTCGGGCGTTTTTGCCCCGAAAATAGCGCCTCGATAGCGCTGACAAACATCTGCCCATTGAAAGCAATGGGCAGACGTTTGTCTGTTCACACGAGGCGTATATTTACGCGCCGCTGTCAAATGACGGCACGTAAATAGACGCCCGCGTCAAAGAAGTGACCGGTCACTTCTTTGGCCGTAATTGGAGCCGTTATTCATTGACTCCAATGAATAGCAGCGCCAATTACGTCCGTAATGGATGCGGCATTCAAGCGCCTGCACATGCTGTTACGGCTGAAATTACGGGGATGTTTTCAGGCAGAAACATCCCCATAATTTCAGCCGTTACGGACGCTGTCGTGTGAACATACCCTAATTATAGCAGCACGGCCCGTAAAATAGAAAAATAGAACATGTTCTATTTTTTTAACGGCACGGTCACCTTCCCGTGAGAAAATGGGAAGGTACCCGTGGGTAACAGAAGTCTATGAGCCCGTTATTGCGGGTCGTAATTATGACCCGCAATAACGGGTGTTTTTACGGTCGTGTGCATAATGGGAGCACGGCTTGGAAAAACGACCGGCTGCCTGTGGCCGGCCGTGCTCATCTCCTGAAATACTCTGTGCTGCCTTAAACTCTGTGGACAGGTCAGGATCCTGTTTCTTTTAAATGCTGCTAGGGAACCCGCTCGATCCACTATATAAGGCTGCGCTACAGTGCAGCATTTAAAAGAAACAGGATCCTGACCTGTCCACAGAGTTTAAGGCAGCACAGAGTATTTCAGGAGATGAGCGTGCAGATTCAGTGCTGCTGTGAACTCTGCTCTTACCATTACGTAGCTCTCAGTCTGTTACCTCTCCTCCACTACTGTCCTCAATAACACCTTCATGATTGGCAAGTCACCACGTAACGGTAAGAGTAGAGTTCACAGCAGCACAGAGTATTTCAGGAGATGAGCGTGCGGATCTTGTGCGGGGTGGTGACTTGCCAATCATGTGAAGGTGTTCTTGAGGACAGGAGTGGAGGAGAGGTAACAGACTGAGAGCTACGTAATGGTAAGAGCAGAGTTCACAGCAGCACAGAATATTTCAGGAGAGGAGCGTGCAGATTCTGTGCTGCTGTGAACTCTGCTCTTACCATTACGTAGCTCAGTCTGTTACCTCTCCTCCACTCCTGTTCTCAATAACACCTTCACAAGATTGGCAAGTCACCACCCCGCACAAGATCTGCACGCTCATCTCCTGAAATACTCTGTGCTGCTGTGAACTCTGCTCTTACCATTACGTGGTGACTTGCCAATCATGTGAAGGTGTTCTTGAGGACAGGAGTGGAGGAGAGGTAACAGACTGAGAGCTACGTAATGGTAAGAGCAGAGTTCACAGCAGCACTGAATCTGCACGCTCATCTCCTGAAATACTCTGTGCTGCCTTAAACTCTATGGACAGGTCAGGATCCTGTTTCTTTTAAATGCTGCACTGTAGCGCAGCCTTATATAGTGGATCGAGCGGGTTCCCCAGCAGCATTTAAAAGAAACAGTGTGTGTGTTTGGGTATGTGTCTTTTTCTGTTTTTGTTTTTATATGTGTGTTTGTGTATATGTGTGTTTGTGTATATATGGGTGTGTTTGTGTATATTTGTTTGTGTATATGTGTGTGTATGTGTATATGTTTGTGTGTAGATGTTTGTGTGTGTGTTTTTGTATATGTGTGTTTGTGTATATGGGTATGTGTTTATGTGTGTGTGTTTGTGTATATATGGGTGTGTTTGTGTATATGTTTGTGTGCAGATGTTTGTGTGTGTGTGTGTTTGTGTATATGGGTGTGTATTTATGTGTGTGTGTTTGTGTATATATGGGTGTGTTTGTTTATATGTGTGTATATGTGTGTTTGTGTATATGTGTGTGTTTGTGTATGGTTGTTTGTGTGTGTGTGCGTGTATATATGTGTGTAGGTGAGTAGAAGTATTGTTATTGTTCACATTGATAACTGTTTTTTTTATGTTGTTGCAGATTTTGATGTACCGATTGGACTACATCTTCGATTCGTTGGACTACTGCGTAGATCTACGTTTTTTCAAATTTTAATAAAATTGTTAACGAGGGTTTTGTTGGGGATTTCTTATTTCAATAAAAAATAATTGTCTTTGTGTTTTTTTTTAAACTTTATTAGTGCCTAGATAATGGCAGTTGGCTGATTGACAGCGTCCATTATTAAGGCGGTACTTAGTTTTAGCCGGTGCAGAGGCTAGCACTAACCACCCATTATTACCCCGGTACCCACCACCACCAGGGGTGCCGGGAAGAGCTTGGTACGATCCAGTACCCGACCATCTGTTGTGATGGTCGGGTACTGGGGCGGCCGTAGGCTGGTATTATGAGGCTGGGAAGGGCCAAAAACAGTGGACCTTCCCACCCTTGTAATGCTAGGCTGCTGCTGCTGCTGTGTTGTATCGGGCTGGTTATAAAAATGGGGGGGACCCCACGTCGTTTTTTTTTTTTAATTTAACAAATTTAACAATAGACGTTGGGTCCCCAACATTTTTAATAACCAGCCATATACAAGGCCGCAGCAGTCTGGCATTACATGGGTGGGAAGGGCCACTGGTTTTGTCCATTCCCAGGCTAATAACACTGTGTTGTATGTGGCTGGTTATGATAAATTGGGTGGAACCCCATGTCTTTTTAAAAAAAAAAATGTAAATAAATAAATAATTTAAAAAAATGACGTTGGGTCCCCCCAACTTTTATAACCAGCCAGATACAACACAGCAGCAGCAGCCTAGCATTACAAGGGTGGGAAGGTCCACTGTTTTTGGCCCTTCCCAGCCTCATAATACCAGCCTGCGGCCGCCCCAGAGCCCGACCATCACAACAGATGGGCGGGTACTGGATCGTACCTGGCTCTTCCCGGCACCCCTGGTGGTGGTGGGTACTGGGGTAATAATGGTGGTTAGTGTTAGCCTCTGCACCGGCTAACACTAAGCCTCGCCTTAGTAATGGATGTTGTCACTCAGACAGCGGCCATTACTAAAGTGGTAGTAATAAAATTTGAAAAGAAAAAGACAAAGATATAGATAAAATATTTTATTGAAATAAAGCACCCCCAACACAACCCTCATTAACCATTTTATTGTAGAAAAAAAAACCGTCATCGAAGTAGTCCTCGAAAACCGACGTAGTCCAAACACCAAACCTGTAAAAAAAAAAAAAAATGAAATAAAACATGTCGTAGGCTTAGATTCAGTTTAATGTGTGATACTGACTGTTATACCATGTATAGAAGCCTGCCGCGAAGTTGACTTAGATACAGGGCGCCAGAAGACAGTATCATACATGGCCATACAGACATATATACAAACAAACATACATGCAAACATACATACATACATACATATATACAAACATACATACATATATACAAGCATGCACATATATACATGCAAACATACACACATATATACATACATACATGCAAACTATCATACATACATGCATACACACACACATGAAAACATACAAACATGCAAAGATACATACATACATACATACATACAAGCATGCACAAATATACATGCAAACATAAATACATGCAAACATAATTACATGCACATATATATAAACATACATGCAAACATACATGCAAAAATAACAACATGCAAACATACATACATGACAACATACATACATACATACATACATACATACATGCAAACATACATACATACATGCAAATATATACATGCAAATATACATTCAAACATGCACATATATACATACATGCCAACATACATGCAAACATACATGCACATATATACATACATACATGACAACATACATACATACATGACAACATACATACATGACAACATACATACATACATGCAAATATACATTCATGCAAACATAAATAAATGCAAACATACATACATACATGCAAATATATACATGCAAATATACATACAAACATGCACATATATACATACATGCAAACATACATGCACATATATACATACATGCCAACATACATGCAAACATACATGCACATATATACATACATACATGACAACATACATACATACATGACAACATACATACATGAAAACATACATACATACATACATACATGCAAACATACATACATGCAAACATACATACATTCATGCAAATATATACATGCAAATATACATACACACATGCACATGTATACATACATGCAAACATACATGCACATATATACATACATGCATACATACATCCATACATGACAACATCCATACATGCCAAAAAAAATAAATAATACGTTCATACTTACTTTCCTCCAGTCCGGCCTCCAGCGATGACGTTTCATCGATGTCGCCGCGGCAGCCTGTGATTGGCTGCAGAGGCGGTCACGTGGGATGAAGCGTCATCCTGACGTAAGTGACCACCACTACAGCCTGTGATTGGCTGCAGCGGCGAAAGGGATGAAACGTCATCGCTGGAGGCCGGACAGGAGGAAAGTAAGTACGAACATATAATTTTTATTTTTTTATTACATTTAAATTGTATTTTGCGCGCGCCGAGCATGTACTGTCAAGGTTGCTGAAAGAGTTAGTGCAGCCCATTAACTCTATCAGCACCCTGGACAGTAGCATGCTCGGCGCACGGAAGTGACAGGTTCGGTCCGAAATAGTTCGGTCCGAATCGAACTTTTTTGTGAAATTCGGCGAACTAGCCGAACCGAACTTTTGAAAAGTTCGCTCATCTCTAATAGCTTGGATCATTTCTACCTTAAGACTGTTTGCGGATTTTTCTGAAGAAATAGCCCTTACTAGTGGAGACCTAAATCAAGCCCTAGAGCCTACTCTAGATTCCTTCACTGATAGATCAGACATTCTTTGAAGGGCCTTAGCAAATATAAAAAAAATCTTTACAAAAACTTCACTTAGTGGATGTACGGTATAGAAGTGCTTCAACTCCAGCACAAGAGACTACTATATACATTTCTCTGCTCCTCGTACAGCAAGTTGCAGCAAATAATTGACTATATCTTTACCTCCAAAATGTATTTAAAGAGGCTCTGTCACCAGATTATAAATGGCCTATCTCCTACATAATCTGATCGGCGCTGTAATGTAGATAACAGCAGTGGTTTTTATTTTGAAAAACAATCATTTTTGAGCAAGTTATGAGCAATTTTAGATTCGTTTCTTAAAGACCAACTGGGCGTGTTTTTACTTTTGACCAAGTGGGTGTTGTAAACAAGTGTATGAGGCCGACCAATCAGTGACCAATCAGCATCATACACTTCTCATTGTTCCAGCCCAGCATGATCCACAGCACAGTGTGATTGTGCAGTGAAAGAAGCTGGGACAATGAGAAGTGTATGATGCTGATTGGTCACTGATTGGTCGGCCTCATACACATCTTTACAACACCCACTTGGTCAAAAGTAAAAACACGCCCAGTTGGTCTTTAAGAAACAAATCTAAAATTGCTCATAACTTGCTCAAAAATGATTGTTTTTCAAAATAAAAACCACTGCTGTTATCTACATTACAGCGCCGATCAGATTATGTAGGAGATAGGGCACTTATAATCTGGTGACAGAGCCTCTTTAAGATATTGTAGCCAACCCTTGTTTAAGTATTTTCTCAAACCATTCGCCAATAGGTTTGTGCCTCAACTATCTAATATCCCACCTAAGGTCACTTCCTGGCATTTAAATGAGTGCTTGCAAAAAAATATGAAACCCCAACGTGAAATTTTTTCCTTTCAACTACCAAGATACTATGGAATCCCACAAAGCCTTCATAAGGGGAGAATTAACTGCTCTGGCCTCATTTGCTAAAGAAGAAAGAGACCCAAAAATTAACAGAGCTTTAGAAGTGCACAAAATGCCTTGAATGTCGATTTAAAAAAACCAACACGCAGACGGAGAATTAACACTATTTACTGGGTTAAGTAAGATTAAAATCCTATTTTCAAAAATATAGTGTACCTACCGTATCAATTATGACCATGGCAAAAAAAACACACCAAATTCATGATTTGATGAATTAAGCACAGGAAGGCAAAACCATTTATACATACTATTCGTCAATCTGATGGCCCAGCCTTAAAGGACACTCAATCACTCTTAGAGAACTTGTAAAACTTCTACTCTTCTCTTTATGACCTTAAAGGAAAGGTGTCATAAAAATATATATATATATATATATATATATATATATATATATATATGGGGTTTAATTTTTTATTGCTTCTGTATATGTGTCTCTTCACGACACATACACAGATGCAATTCGGCAGCTACAGGGCATAGGACATAGGAACGGCTCCCGTCCCTATGTACTATGCTTTTGGCGTTCTAACTCTGACAAGCGCAGTTCACAGTGACCAGCGTAGAAGCTAGTTTGTAGGAGGAAAGCCAGCACCATCTTGTCGAAGCCAAGCGGCATAGCAGGTAAGGTGTGTGTGTGCTTGGAGGGGTGGAGGGGTGGTGTGTGCTTGTGGGGGGTGCATGGGGAGGGTGCTTGTGGGGGTGCGTGCGGGGTGCTCTTGTGGTGGTTTGTGGGGGGGGTGTGTGCAGGGTGCTTGTGGGGGAGGGATCGTGCGGGGGTGTCTGTGGGGGGTTGTGTGCAGGGTACTAGTGTGGGGGTGTCTTTCGAAGGGGTTGTGGGCAGGATGCTTGTGCTGGGGTATGGGCAGGGAGCTTGTGGTGGGGTGTGTCTGGGGGAGATGTGTGCAGGGTGCTTGTGGGGTGGGTTTGCGCAGCGTCTGCATGTGTGGGGGAGGTTTGTGGGGGAGAGCTCCATGATGCACCAGAATTATTAACTATTAATATTTCTGGCTCATCTGTAGGTCCCGTGCACCACAATAGAAACTACAGTTCTTTGACCTCTAGTATTTATTGTGGCGCAGGAGAGAAGACAGATGTCTGCTGTAGATGAGTATTTATATTTTTCATTGTTTCTTTTCATTCTTTCTTTTTTTGCAGATTCCACTGGACCTATTGGACTATGTCGTAGATTCGGTGGACTACTATGTTTTTGTTTTGTTTTTTTAAATAAAATGGTTAACGAGGATTATGGAGGGGAGTTTTTAAATACAAATATTTTCTTATGTCTGTTTTTTTTAATACTTTATTAGCACCTTGATAATGGCAGTTGTCTGTTTGACAACGTCCATTACTAAGGCGGGGCTTAGTGTTAGCCAGTAAAAAGGCTAGCTCTAACCCCCATTATTATCCTAGTACATAACGCCACCAGGAGTGCCCAGAAGAGCTGGGTACGATCCAGTACCCTATCATTTGTTGTGATGGTCGGGCAGGCAGGTATTAGGAGGCTGGCAAGGGCCAAAATCTGTGGCCCTTCCCACCCTGGTAATGCTAGGCTGCTATATTTTATCTTGCTGATTATAACAAAAATTTCATAACCAGCAAAATACAACATAGCAGCAAAAGGCTAGCATTACCAGGGTGGGAAGAGCCACAGTTTTTGGCCCTTCCTGGCGTTATGACCAGCCTGCGGCCGCCCCAGTTCCTGTCCATCATTACAGATAGTCCGGTACTAGATTGTACCCGGCTCTTCCCAGCACCCCTGGTGGCGGTGAGTACCGGGGTAATAATGGGGGTTTAGTGCTAGCCTTTTTACTGGCTCACACTAAGCCCCACCTTAGTAATGGACGTCATCAAACAGAAAACTACCATTATCCAGGCACTAATATAGTAATTAATTTTTTTTGATCGCTTGCACTATATATACTGGTACTGATACGGATATGTCATGAATAGAGTCATGAGAATTCATGACATATCCTTTCAATGGATACCATTAAAGCCTATGGGCGACGGATGCCACTATTAGACATCCATCACATCCTATGCTTAAAGTATACGTCAAAAGATGTTTTCCACAAATACGTCATAGTCCAAAAAATATGATGTGAACATCGTTTCCGTTGTTAAACTAAATTCTCACTAGAATTGCCTTTGCACCTCAAACGCTACTTGCTAACATATCAACTGTTAGAGTAATTCTATCAATTGTATAAATGACTTCATTATATTGTTTGAGATATGCATTAGATATGTTTTAATCTTCTCTTAAAACAAATATATTCCCTATCATTTAGTTAGGGTAAAGATGACGTCTTCTGGCATTCCAAACTAATGAATACCAGATGTATCTGAAAGGATTCAAAGAAGAAAGTCTTTACCTTTTATATAGAAGTATTTTTGAATGTATGCATTTGTATACTTGGCATCATCTGGTTGGTTAATTTGTGTTAAGTGAAATATAAATAAAGGCTACGTTCACAGCCATTTTAGATTTCTGTACATCAAACCATTCTATGTGCAATCTCTCCTGATCGGTCATTTTTGTGAATTTAAATGAATCCTGGAGAAATTCTATTATTGAGAAGGAACTCAAGAGTGATGGAGTTCACCCTCACAGTATTATTCACAAAGAAGGCAGATTTTAATTTTCACAGCCTACGTCCAATAATTTCTGCAAAAAAACCTGTAGGGTCAAAATTCTCACTATACCCCTAGATAATTTCCTTGAGGGTATGTAGTTTCCCAAATGAGGTCACCTGTGGGGGGTTGCCAGTGTTTTAGCCCCTCAGGGGTTTTGCAAATTAGACATGGCCTCTGTAAACCATTCCAGCTCAATTTGAGCTCCAAAAGCCAAATGGCACTCCTTCTATTCCGAGCCCTGATGTGTGTCCAAACAGCCGTTTATGACCACACATTGGGTATTGCTGTACCCGGGAGAATTTTTTTTACAAATGTAGGGGTGCTTTTTCTCCTTTAGTCCTAATGAAAATGAAAAAAGGTCTACATTTTATTGGAAAAAAATGTGTTTTTTTTTTTCATTTTTACAGCCCAATTCTAATAAAATCTATGATACACCTGTATCTAAATAAATTCCTGGTGAAGTGTAGTTTACAAAATGGGGTATTTTTTGGGGGTGTTTCCTATGTTTTCGTACCACAAGACCTCTTAAAACCTGACATGGTGCCTAAAATATAATCTAATAAAAAGAAGGCCCCAAAATCCACTATGTGCTCCTTTGCTTCTGAGTCCTGTGATTCAGTCCATTACCACACTAGGGCCACATGTGGGTTATTTATAAAAACTTCAGAACCTGGGTAATACATTTTTAGTTGTATTTCTCGGTTATAACTTTCTGTGTTACAGAAAAAAATGGATTTAATTTAATTTCTGGAAAAAAATATGAAATTTGTGAATTTCACCTCCACTATGCTTTTTTCCTTGTGAAATGCATAAAGGGTTAAGAAACTTTATAAATGCTGTTTTGAATACTTTGAGGGGTAAAGTTTTTAAAATTGGCTGATTTATGGGGGTTTGTAAAGTATGGGCCCCTCAAAGTCACTTCAGAACTGAACTGGTCCCTAAAAAAATTGCCTTTTGAAATTTTCTTGAAAATGTGAGACATTGCTGTTCAAGTTCTAAGCCCTGTAATGTCCTAGAAAAATAAAAGGATGTTATTTTATTTTTTTACATTTTGGTGTTTTTTTTTTACAAGTAAATACTGAATGTAACAACCAAATTTTACCACTAACATAAAGTCCAATGTGTCATGAGAAAACAATCTCAGAATCGCTTGGAGAGGTAAAAGCATTCTAAAGTTATTACCACATAAATTGATACATGTCAGATATATGAGGCTCTGTCAGGAAGGTCAAAACTGGCCGCAGTGGGAAGGGGTTAAATCTCTGGCAGACTGAAACAGCGTTGTCGACAATGATGATGTCTGTGTTGAATCGATCTATGAACAACTTAGTAGTGCACGATAAACAAGCAGCAGCATCAGGGAGTTAGGAGACCAGCAAAATTAAACCTTTTCTCCTCCATCTATGGACAGTTTTGGACATATCTCTTGAATACCAGACATAAACAATGTCTACTGAAGCAATACTCCTGAAGAAGCCCCAGGGTTAAGAAGGCAAATTAGGAACATAATGTGCATTAGTTACCTAAATATATGGTGTCAACAAAAATTTGGAATTTAATAAAAAAGCAAAGTAATGAGGAAAGACCCCTCAGTTTGTATTAGGGTCAGTTTAAGGCATCATTTACATGAGCGTAATATATACGCGCGTGCTTTTCACGCGTGTCGTACGCACCTATATTACTCTATGGGGCAGTGCAGACAGTCCGTGGGTTTTGCGCAGCGTGAGTGTGCTGCGTAAAACTCACGACGTTCTATATTTCAGCGTTTTTCGCGCATCACGCACCCATTGAAGTCAATGGGTGCGTGAAAACCACGCAGGTCGCACGGAAGCACTTCCGTGCGAACTGCGTGATTCGCGCAACAGCTGTCAAACTCTGAATGTAAACAGAAAAGCACCACGTGCTTTTCTGTTTACAAACATCCAAACGGAGTGTCATAATGATGGCGGCTGCGCGAAAATCACGCAGCCGCGCATCATACAGTGATGACACACGCAGCTGTTAAGTGCATTTTGCACACGCAAAACGCCACATTTTTTGCGTGCGCAAAACGCACACGCTCGTGTAAATCAGGCCTTAATGTGTGTGGCCCTTGACACGGACACAGGACCCTTCCAAGGAGGATGCAGTAATGAAGGTGAATATAGTACAGTTCAATTCAACAGGACTTTACTTCAGCTGAAGCACAATGCATATTGGTTACAAACAGTGGTACTTAGCATAGCAGTTGAAATTTCCAGTGGGGATACAGCTTGGCGTTTAGAAATGGCGGCACACAGCTAGGTGGTTAGATGCTCTTATGTTCAACTGGCTTGGCAAGTTTGCAATCTCCGGTGGGCACTGAAATTGGCGGTTACAGTCTCTGGTATTTAGTTACACTTGCAGGCATGGGAAACTACACTCCAACCCACCCTTAGTACAGGATACACTCTGGAGGTGGTCCGAAATCACTTGCAGATTATACAGGGCCTCCTCCAGTAATGGAGCACTGTCCCCGGAGGGGCCAAATAATACAGCAGCCAGGTTAGGATCAAAATCGCGGAAGCAGTCAGAAACCTCTCAGTTGGATATAAAGAGTCACTGCCTTTTCAGCGAAGAAACACTCACTGGGCCCAATCCTATTACAGACAACCTCCAGTTCTCTGCTACACTGTCAGGCCCCATGCACACAACCGTATATTTCATACGGAATTACGGGTAAATAATTACGGTCTGTAATTACGGACTTATTTATTTCTATTGGCCACGGACACCTTTCATTACTTTTACTGATGGGTGTCTGTGCTGAAAAAATTATAGAACCTGTCCTATTCTTGTCCGTAATTACGGCACAGACTCTCCCATTAAAGCCTATGGGTGCTTCCGTAAAGACGGATGGCTACGGATGTGCATCCATAAACCGTCCGTATTTATGGAAGCGTTGCTATGCAACATGTTGGTGACATCATTTGCAGCCTCCCTCTTTTTTTACGGATCCGTATATATGGATCAAATAAGTCAATGTGTAGAAATTTTTTCCTTCCCTTTTCCCATCCATTGGTTGAATTTGATGGACATGTGTCTTTTTTCAACCGTACTAAATATGTAACTATAATAGTCTAACACCACGGAGCCTGTGTGACGTCACGCTACCACATCCACACACATGACCAGAGATTTCACCAGCCCACCGTGCCTGTCTGAAACATCACAAAAATAAAAACAAAGACACAGTTACCTGCAAATGAAAGCAATTTAGAACATCTATAATACAGCGCATAAAAATAATGTTTAGTTAATTTCACTGGGGTATCAACTGTTCAGATGTATAGCATGTGGGCATTTCGAGTACACTATTGTGTAAGGGTGCTCTTACAAGCTGCTACCCCCAATTTAGCAAATTGTTGATACTTTTAACCCCTTCCTGACATCCGCCATACATGTATGGTGCAGCGCTTGAGTCGTTCCCACAAACTGCATTACATGTACGGCGCAGTCAGGGCCGGCTCCAGGTTTATGTGGGCCCTTGGGCGACACAGACTTAGTAGGCCCCTTTGCGGGGGAACTCATGGCTGCAGTAATATGGCAGAAAACGTCACTTTTTGCCCTCATATAGACATTAGGCCCTGTTTATGCCCTCAGAAATTTAGTGCCCTTTGTAGATAGTGCCACACAGCCCCCCTCCCATGTAGTGCCACACAGCCCCCCTCCCAGGTAGTGCCACACAGCCCCCCTCCCAGGTAGTGCCACACAGCCCCCTCCTCCCAGGAAGTGCTACACAGCCCCCACCTCCCAGGTAGTGCCACACAGTCACCTCTTCCCAGGTAGTGCAACACAGCCCCCCAGGTAGTGCCACACAGCCCCCCCTCCAAGGTAGTGCAACACAGCCCCCTCCACCCAGAAAGTGCCACACAGCCCCCACCACCTAGGTAGTGCCACACAGACCCCCCCCCCCCGGTAGTGCCACACAGCCCCCTCTTCCCAGGTAGTGCAACACAGCCCCCTCCTCCCTGGTAGTGCCACACAGCCCCCCTCCCTGGTAGTGCCACACAGCCCTCCTCCCTGGTAGTGCCACACTGCCACCCTACCTGGTAGTGCCACAAAGCTCCCCTCCCTGTAGGTAGCACCTTTGGGGTTCCCTATATGAGTGGAATCCCGACGCTCTGGCTGGGGATTCCGCTTCAGGAGAAGCCCCTGACGTCACTGTCCATATATGGACAGTGTTGTTAGAGGCAACCCCAGACCCATAGTTCTGGGCAGAGCAATACTAGCATTCTGCCTGGGACTCCTGCTCTGCTCCTGACATCACTGTCCAAATATGGATAGAGATGTCCGGAGCAGAGCTGAAGTCCCGGGCAGAGCACTAGTAAAGGCTCTGCTCCGGTACTCCGGCTCTGGGGAACCCCATGACATCACTGCCCATATATGGCTAGTGATATCAGGAGCAACCCCAGAGCCAAAGTCCCAGGCAGAGCTCAGCCTGGGACACTGCTCTGCTCCTGACAACACTGTCCATATATGGACAGTAATGTCAGGGGCTTCCCCAGAGATGGAGTCCCGGAGCAGAGCCGCTTCTAGCGCTCTGCCTGGGACTCCTTCTCTCCTCCTGACATCACTGTCCATATATGGACAGTGATGTCAGGGGCTTCCCCAGAGACGGAGTCCCAAAGAATTGCCGCTAGTGCTCTGCCTGGGACTCCTTCTCTCCTCCTGACATAAATTTCCATATATGTAGAGTGATGCAGTGGCGACGGCAGCATCAGCAACCGGCAGCCACGTGGGCCCCTTTAAGGGTAGTGGGCCCCATGACACGTGCCCGGGTTTGCCTGGTGCTGACGCCGGCCCTGGGCGCAGTAATGGTGCATCAGCATTTGAGCCTGTACAATCAGCAGTGGTTGTCAGCTCTATGATACAGCTGGCAGCCTGCTGCAACCGCTGAAATCGGAAACTCCGAAACCAGCCTTTTATCTCCTAAGAGATTGTGGTGACCGTGGCATCTAAGTTGTTATACTGAGAGAAAGGAATTCCTCTATTAACCCCTCTCACCGATGGGTTTCTATGACAGCCGGGGCTTAGCAATGACAGCGCTTGATAGGATAGAATATTTTATAAAAAAAATAAAACACACAAAATAAAAAACACTTTTTTCCTGCACACACAGTGCTTAATTCTATAAAAAATAAATAATTGGTGTTTCCGAGTCTTTTGGATCTAACATAAACTGTAAAATGGTCCCATGATTTAACCTGCATGATGGAAGCCATAAAAAAAAACAAAAAAAAAACAAAACAATGCAAGATATGAAGATATGGTGTTTTTGTTCATCCCACCATAGAAAAATTATATAAATTTGATATCACTATAATTCCTCCCGACCGGCAAAATGAAGTTAATATGTAATTTATGCTGCACAGCGAATGCCGTAAAAATGAAAAACACAAATAACAAAACACAAAGAAATTGTAGCTATTTTTTTCCATTTCCCTCAAAAAAGTATAAACGTTTTTCAATACATTATATGCACCTAAAAATAATGCCTTTAAAAAAATACAACTCATCCCACAAGCATTATATGGCTTTGCCGACACTAAAATAAAAAGTTATTTGTCTCGGGAAAGCGGGGATGAAGAAATGAAAAGAAAATTATACATCATGAAGGCCTACACTGGCTATAGCGGAAAAGGATTAAAGGAAGCAATTTGGATATCCGCTATATTTTTGTTAATTGCTGTAAATCCAATTTTTTATATACCGTACAGGAAAGGTTCACTAAAGTTGACATTTGTTTTAGGCTATACTGTCTCTAAATCATAGGGTTCTCTCTGTTTTATTGTGTTTGTTGGATTGCCTCATACTACATATTAAAAGCCAACTCCAGCAACAACTAAAGTTCCCCATGTATACCATTAAGGAATTCAATGTTTCAAGCTCTCATCTGTTCTTGTTCTTCCTGCTTCCATCCCTAGTTTTTAATTTTGGGCTGTTGCAACAGTTTGACAGTCTTCAGTGACATGCTTATTCTACTTGGGAATAATCGTGTGTCCCTCAGGCATTGGAACTTCCGGTATGATGAAATTGCATGGACTGTTCCACACAGGAGGGAGGCACAAACTCCTATCACAGTTACTGATGATGAGTAGACGGGCTCCTGTCACACAGTTTTAATGCAGAAGATAACATCTCAGGCTCCCGGGCTCTATACTTATATCCTCTTTGATTATTTAAAAGGGTTTTCCCACAAAACACATGTATCCCTGATTCACAAAATAGGGGATACATGTGTGTATTATCGCTGGGGGTTCCAACCAATGGGACCCCCAGCGATGAGGAGAACAGGGGACCGAAGGTCCCGCATAGTGCTCCATGAGAATGGAGCGCTCCTGCACATGTTTAGCCAGCGCTCTATTCATTTCTATGAGACTTTCGGGACCACTGCCTCCGGCAGCTCCATAGAAATGAATAGATTGCTGGCTGAGCATGCACACCAGAGCTCCATTCTCATGGAGCACTTTGGGGGACTTTCGGTTTCCCGTTCTCATCGCTGGGGGTCCCAGCGGTTGGACTCCCAGCGATCACACATCTATCCCCTATCCTGTGGAATACTGAAGGAAGGATTATGACACTGTCTTACCAGCAGGCAGATATGGTACTGGGATTAGCTGCGCATGTAATGCTGTCCTGAGACATCATGGGATTAATACATAGTACAGAGAAAGAGAAAACCAGAGTAAAATCTAAAATTCAAGATGGAGTCTGATCAGATGCAGACTGGAGGTTTGATTGCAGGGAAGTGACTATAATATACATAAGAGAAGTACAGAGTATGATAGACAATAAGGTGGTGGTCGCTATGATGTAAAGTTGTGTTTCCGGCCAGGTTAAAAGTCTTTTTTAATAGAAGGACAGAATTCTTTGAAAATGTGTCTAAAGCCTTGGGTTGGATTGAAGCTAATATTAAAAGCTAAGAGAGGTGATAAATGGAGCTGGTTAGGAGATTTAGGTATTCTTATTTTTTATAGATTGAGTGGCGGTGAGAGTCGTGGGTGTGGGGATGGTTTAGCTCGGGACCTGTGGACTGGAGAGGAGGTTGCAATTTTCTCCAGTTATGGGTCACGGTAGGCGGGATGGGTTGGGGCGGGTGGTTGGTGTTTTTGGTTGTTTGTTGTTTTTTTTTTTGGTCCTGCTCTCTCTCTTTTTGTTCTTCTCTTATCATATGTATATGGTTGGATCCATACTTATTTCCCAGGAATTTTTTCTATTAGGTTATTTAAACAATGGCTAATTTTAAAATGCATCATGGAATGTGAGGGGACTTGGTGATAAGCTTAAACGTCTGGCAAATTTCAATCGAATTAGAAATTATTTACCAGGAATAATATGTTTACAAGAGACTCATCTGACTCTAAATACTGTTGCGTTTCCGAAGCGAAGATGGGTCGGTCAATCATTTCTTTCCTTGCACACCAGTTATTCACGGTGGGTCAGTATTTTGATACACAAAGCTATTAATATGGAGGTTTTGAGGGCATACTGTGATTGTGAAGGACGTTTTGTATTTTTGAACGTCTGTTATGAAGGGACACAATGGGTGATTGCATTAATCTATATTCCATCCCCTTATTCATCAGATATATTGCATAAGTTAAATAAATTTGTAATGGAAGTGGGCACTACACTAATATTGGTAATAGGGGATTTTAACAATGTTTGTCATACTGAATTTGATAGGCTAGGGAATAAAAATAAAGAGGGAAAATATTCAGTATTATATAAATTGATTCAAGAATTTGGGTGGCATGATGTGTGGACAGAGCGAAACCATGACGGGCGGAAATATTCCTGTTTTTCTAAGACCCATAATACATCTTCAAGAATAGATATGTGTCTGGGTAGTACACACTTGGTTAAGAAAATACTTAAGATTAATTATGAGGTAAGAATATTGCCAGACCATACACCCCTGGTTGTGATATGTGGATTAAAAGCTAACCGCCTATGAGCTATGTTTAAGGTACATCCATTTTGGTTATCTATATTCAAATGTGAGGTTAGGGTAAAGGAGGAAATAGTAGCATTTTTTTCATATTAATGATAAAACAGCTTATACTTTTGTTATTTGGGACACCTAGGGTCTTTCTCAGGGGGGTTATATCCAAGGAAATTAAGATTTATAAAAAAAAAAATATATAGCTATGAAAGAAATGGAGGAAAAAATTAAGATTATGGACAAAAAATTATCTAGAAGGGCCTACGGAGATTGGTCTGGAGTATTGGCCAAGTGCAGTTAAAAAATATGAAAACCTTCAACTGAATAAGGCACTGAAGTCTCAATGCTTTTTACATTTTAGAGTTGCAGTTGAGGGTAGTATTCCAGGTAAAGTGTTAGAAGGGATTGTCAAGAATCAAGCACAAAAAAAATACAATTTCCGCTATTAGATCTGAAGATGCGAGAATAGTAACGGATTCAAATAAGATAATCTCTATTTTTGTGTCCTTTTATAAAGACTTGTATCAGACTACGTTGACAGACCCATTACACGATACGAGGACTTTTCTAGTAAAAACTACACTGCCTAGACTATAGAAGAACAGAGAGTTAGTTTGGATGCTCTGTTGTTGCTGGAGGAAGTAGAGAGGCTGCATCTGCAAGAGGGAAGTCACCAGAGCTGGATGGGCTACCTTTTGAGATTTATCAGCGATATAGTGAACAGTGTTTGAGGAGGCTTAAAGAGGTGTTTGAAGTGGCATTTAAGGAGAGGAATGTCCTATCTCCATGTCAGAGGCACTAATAATATTAACCCTTAAAAAAGAGAAAGACCCCCTAAATGTGGATTCATATCGTCCTATTTCGCTGATAAATACAGACATTAAATTACTTGCCAAAATTTTAGCCTCTCGTCTTTCAGTGGAGATGGCTGACTTGGTTCATGAAGATCAGACTGGCTTTATTAAGGGTAAATCTACCTCCACCAATATTAGAAGGTTGTTTGTGAATATACAGTCAGAACCAGATAACGATGTTCAAAGGCTTATTTTTTTCCCTAGATGCAGCCAAGGCCTTTGATACGCTTGAATGGTCTTATGTATGGGAAGTACTGGAAGGTATGGGTTTTGGTACTAACTTTATCAATTGGATTAAATTGTTGTATTCCGAACCAGGGGACAGATTGGAAATGAATGTGATAGTATCAGAGACCTTCCCGATTGGTAGGGGCACTAGGCAGGGGTGTCCACGCTCTCCACTATTATTTGCTTTAGGAATTGAACAATTGGCGGTTTGAATTAGAGAAGATGAGGATATCGTGGGATTTAAATATCCGGACAGGGAAAAGGTGGCCCTCTGTGCAGATAATATTCAACTTTTCTTGGGGTCCTACCTATCAGTCGGGAGGGTATACCATATCTTAATGAAATTTGGGGGAGTATCAGGGTTGCAAATTAACTTGGCGAAATTGATGATGTTGGCTCTGAATTCAGGGTTTATTCCCCCTGATAATGAAATACAGATAATTCAGGGAAACGACTCATTTAAATATCTTGGTATAAATATTATGAAGGATTTGATTGGCTATAATCAATACAATATTGATCCACTCATACATAAAATGAGAACTAAGATAAAGATTTGGTCTAAACTGGGATGGAATTTAGCAGGGAAAATATATCTTATTAGAATGGCACTGATTCCCTCTATTTTGTATTTATGATTATTAATTGCCCAATATGGCTTTCTGATAAAGTATTCAGAACCATAGAAAGTTTGTTTAGGGACCTGGTTTGAAGAGGAAGGCAGCCGAGAATAAAACTGAGTCATCTACAGAGGTCGGTTGATCGGGGGGGGGGATGGCTATTCCTGTTGTGAAATTACTTTATATTGCAGCCCAGGTTAAAATGATGTGTGAGAGAAAGGAAAATATAGTCTATACAGAACTTATAGGGAGATAGTTTCCCTTTTTGAAGAAGTATGGTGAATTCGAGTTACTGGAAACAGGGATAGTGGCAGACTTACCGAATTTTTCGGACTATAAGACGCAGGTTTTAGCAAGAATAAATCTTACTAAAAAGTCCCTGCGTCTTATAGTTGGTAGTCAAGGGAACCGGCAGCGCTGGGCCCCTGACCGCTCCTTACTTAACCTCTTCCCGACCCGTGATGTGCCGGCACATCATGGAGCGGGGAGGGGATGATGTATGGAGCAGGCCCACGCGCTGATCCCGCTCCATACACTGCAGGTGTCAGCTTCTGACACGCTGCTCTAACGGGCAGGAATAGTGATGGAGCTGTTCCTGGCCGTTTAACTAGTTAAATGCCGCAGTCAATAGCGACCGCGGCATTTATAGTGGTTTTCCCATGAAGGACATTTATGACATAACCACAGGATCACCCCCGTTCTATCTTACCCGGCTCCGCTGTCTCCTGGCCACTTCCTGGTTACATGGTCGAGTTACGGAAACAGCGTAACTCGCTGAGCTACATTGTTTCCGTAACTCCCATAGAACTGAATAGTAGTTACGGAAACAACGTAGCATGCTACGCTGCTTTTGTAGCTGCCATTCACTGCTATGAGAGTTACTGAAACAGCGTAGCTCAGCGAGTTACGCTGCTTTCGTAATTCATCAATGTATTGTACCAGTGATCTAATGATCACTGGTTCAAGTCCCCTAGGGGAACTAATAAAATGTGTAAAAAAAAAAAGGTAAAAAAATTTTCAGGAGTGTAAACATTTTTTAAAACATAAAAAAACAAACCCTTTTCCCATTTTTCCCCAAGCTCTAAAGGACGAACTGGGTAATTATGAACTATGGAATAATGCCCCAATATGGGGGAATAAAAGGTTGGACAATGAGTACTTTCCACTACATTATACTTTTTGGGTAAAGAAAGATATTTATAAACTATCACAATTATATAGGGGGAACAATATTCATACATATCAAGATTTGAGTATGGAGTATGGACTCTCTCCAAAGAGATTTTTTTCTTATATTTTCAGATTAGAACAGCTCTTGGGGGAAGTAAATGTTCAACTGAAATGCAGACATTGCCCGACTATTTAGCTGGGCAAACTAAGATGAAAGAGTTAACATCTAGAATGCAGGAATTACCGATAGATGTAAGAGTTAGATGGGAAAGAGATGTGGGTGAGCTTTCACTGAAACAATGGGATAGAATAACAAATGCCATCCCTCACTTGTCTAAGAACCCAGCTTATAGAGTGACTCAATTATATATTGTCATGTCCGTGGCTGTGGACCGTCAGTGTCACTCTCCCGATGACAGCCGCAGCCACGAGTCGGTCGAGCGCTGGCCCCAGTCTCCACCTCAGGAGATGCCAGCACTTGCTTCCACTCACCTCAGCCGGATCCCATAGGGAGCGTGCGCACGCTCGTGCCTGCTCTTAAAGGGGCAGCGCGCACCGGACTTTGATGAACCATCAGCACATTAGTCCCTGGACTATAAGAGGGGTTCAGCCCCTTGCTTCTATGCCTGAGCATTGTTGTTGTTCCCTAAGTTTGTCTATGCAATGGTCTCCTAGTGTGTTCCTGTTCCAGTTCCTGTTCCTGTTACCTGCATTCCGTACTATCCTGGTCGAGTACTGTGCTGAGCCAAAGTCGTGCCGTGCTGTATACAACGCCTGACCTGCTTCACCACGCTTGACGTCTGCCTGCTGCCTAGTCCCAGCCGAGCCTGCCTTGCTACTGTCCGAGCTGCCACAGGTACCCTATACGAACTATAGACTTTGACCTGCGCCCTGTTGGCCAGCTGTCATACCGCCAAGGCAGTACGGCCCAGTGGGTCCACAAACCCTAAGTGTCATATATACTATATAGAGCTTATTTTTCCCCCTATAGGGTAGCAAAATTTAAAAAAAAATGGGAACCCTGATTGTCCCAAATGTAAAGTAGCTATAGGGAGTCTTTTCCACATGTTATGGGAGTGTGAGAAGATCAAACAAAACTGGAGAATGGTGTTGGACCGGATTAAAACTACTTATGAAGTACAGGAAAATGCTGCAGCATGCATACTAGGGGACCTAGAAGGGATACATTTAAAGGGACACAAGAAAAAGCTATTACAAATTTGCTGTATTTCGCCAGGAAAGTAATAATGTTAAAATGGATAGGTATTGAGGCCCCCAATACGTTAGAGTGGGAAAGATATGTTAATTCGGCCTTACAATTTGAGTATATTTATTGGTGTAAAATAAATAAAAAACATAAATTTAACAAAATTTGGTATCCATTGACCTCGGTTCATGGTCTATGCGGAATAATGGAGGAGTAGCGAGGGAGAAGAGAGAGGATTTAATTTTTTTATATATTTTTTTTAATTATTATTATTATTCCTCCTTCTCATAATGTCTACTGTGAAATATTGTTTCTCAGGATTTTGTAGGGGAGTGCCATTGGCTACGAATCCCGTGACTCTGTTTAAATTGTGATAAAGGGTATAGAGGATGAATTGTTGGAGATACTTTTTAAGACGGATAGTCTATTCAGATTGCAGGTGTGGCGGGGTGAACTAGCCAATGTCCTTTCCTATTTTTGATGTGTTTAATATGAGTAGATTGAATATTATTGGTTAGGTGGAATTCAGATATTGATTTTGTAATGGTTGTTTTGTACGATTTGGATGGATTCTGTATGGGTGGAGGAATGGGCTGAGTGGATGGGGATAAATTGTGTAATATTGTATATCATTTTTTGGAAAATTTATAATAAAAACAAATGAAAAAAAAGTTGTGTTTCCGCTGAAGTGCTTCTTTAACCTACATTTCTCCTTGTGTCTAGTCACAAACTTTAAGGGAGGGTACTGGACACGCAGCTTTTAGCACTTTTTTGTTAAAGGCTGAGCCTACTCAAGTACTTATGTCTAGATGATAAATTGATAATGCCTGATGAAGGTATCTGGACTTGACCACACAGCCGCCTTGCAGATCTGATCTAGAGAGTTATGTGCAACTCTGCCCATGACGTAGATGTGGACCTGGTAGAATGAGCTTTTATTTGGACCGGACTGTCCAGATCTTGAAGTTGATAACACTTCGAAATCGCATTGCAGATCCACCGTGCTAGAGTAGCCTTACTAGCTTTATGAGCTTTGTTAGGGCCCTGAAACTGAAGAAACTATGCTTCTGATAATCTGAAACTTTGCACTTTATCAATATAGCATAAAACTGCTGTCCGGACATCTAAGGCATGAAGTTTCTGCTGATTTTCGTCCTGAACAGCAAGGTTAGAGGATACGTTAGGCAGGAATCCGGGCATCGTTCTATGGGCCAAGCAGTCATTAAGGTCATGTAGATAAGGAGGCTTGTATCTCCATTACATGCCTAGATTAGGCTATGGCTACAAGAAGCAATGTTTTCCAAGATAGCAATTGTAGTGAAATGCCATGAATTGGTTCAAAAGGAGACGATGACATGCTGTGAACCTCCACCGCCAAATCCCAAGATGGAGCTGGACACTGAATCTGAGGTCTGATTTTCTTCACTCCTTTGAAGAATCTTAGAAATAACTAAATTATTAGAATATAGACCTCCTAGGGAAGAATTTATGGCTGTGAATTGTACCTTCAGAGTGTTGAATTTTAAACCTTATTGAAGACCCTCTTAAAGAAATTGAAGGAGAGCTGAAACTGAAGAAGGAATCAGACCTTTCTGAGACACCCATGATGAATAAATGCCCCATACTCTATTATAGACTCTGTTGGTATTAGGTTTACAGGCAGATGACAAGTTTTTTATTACATCTTCCGAGAAGCCTGCTTCTCTCAGGGACCCCCTTTTAGCTTCCAGGCAGTCAGATGTAATCTGGATGGGTCTGGATGCAATATTCAGTTCTGAGAGAGGAGATCCCTCTGGATCGGTAGTTTCCAATATTCTCCCTTGGAAAGTGTGAGCAATTAGGGAAACCATATTCTCCTGGGCCAAAACGGTAACACTGCTATTACTGTTGTTTGATCTCTATTGATTTTCTGCAAGACTCTCTGGATTAAAGGTAGAGGGGGAAAAACATAGAGGAATTTGTGGGATCAATTGAAGGACAGGGTATCCAGCTTGTATGGTACATCCACTCTGTTGAGGGAGAAAAATGTAAGAAGTTGTGCATTCTCCCTTGTCGCCATCAGGTCCATTTCTGGCATGCCCATCCTGGAAGTGATCTATTGAAACATCCTCCTGTTGAGGCTCCATTCTGTTGGGAGAATTATTATTTTTTTTCCTGCTGAGGAAGTCGGCTTTGATATTAAGTGACCCTATGATATGCTTGATGAAGAAGAGACATGCCCTTGAATTGCATCTTCGTCCACCATAGGAGGTCTGTCTTGGTTTCTGGAGATATGGAAATCATCCTGTCCAACGAACTGGGACAGGGGGACCATTGGAACAGGATGTCCCATTGGAGTTTCCTGATGTGGGCTTTGGCCCAGGGAACTGCATCTATTGTGGATGTTATTGCTCCTAGGTCCGACATCGCTCGGTGGACTGAAACTTTCGGAAGACCTATCAGAGATTGTACACTCATCCTTAGATTGGTAACTCTCTCCTGAGATAGGTTGAGTGTCATTTGTCTTGAATCTATTATGAAACATAGAAACGTTATGACTGTGGTTGGATGAGGCAGGGCTTTTCACTGTTTACTAGGAACCCGTATAACCTCAGGGTGTTCAGAGTTGTCTGTAAATGAACTTGGTGAAGATCTTTGAATGGGGCCCTGATCAGCCAATCATCCAGGTATGGTATTATGTATATGCCCTTGTGCTTGAGAGCTGCTGTCAGCACCACTGTGACTTTTGTGAACACCCTGGGAGCAGAGCTAAGTCAAAACAGAAGGCATGTGAATTGGAAATGCTGAACTTCTCCCAGTGGAATTGCCAGATGGAGGAACCTTCTGTGAGATGCAAAAATTGGTACACGGAGAAAAGTAATTTTTAATAGAACCATTTTGGGGTACATAGAATTTATTGATTAACTTTTATAAACTTTTTTTTTGGGGGGGATAGAAAAAAGACAGCAATTTTGCCACACTTTTTTGCGTCCTAAATTTACGCCGTTTACCGTCTGGTATAAATAACACAATAACTTTATTCAGCGAGTTGTTGCGATTGCAGCGATACCAAATTTGTATCGTTTTTGTATGTTTTACTACTTTTACACAGTGAAAACACTTTTTTTTCAAAATTATTTGTTTTTGTGTCTCCATATTTGAAGAGCCGTAACGGTTTTATTTTTTCGCCGATGCAATTGTAGAAGGGCTTTTTCTTGCGGGACGACTTGTAGTTTTTATCGGTACCATTTTGGAGTAGATGCGACTTTTTGATCACTTTTTCTGACATTTTTTTAAGGCTGGATTCAAAGAAAACAGCAATTTTTGCATGGTTTTTTATTTTATTTTTTACGGTGTTCACCGTGCGCATTAAATGATGTAATAAGTTTATAGTTGGGGTCGTTATGGACGAGGCAATACCAAATATGTGTAACTTTTTTACTTTATTTTGTTTGTTAATAATAAAGCAGGTTGGAAGGGGGAAAAAGTGGGTTTTTTCATTTTTTTTTTCACTTTTTTGTTTTTTCACTTTTTATTCAACTTTTTTTTAAACTTTTTTTACTAGTCCTACTAAGGGACTTCACTATGCGATAATCCGATCGCATTTATAATGCACTGCAATACTTCTGTATTGCAGTGTATTATGCCTGTCCGTGTAAAACGGACAGGCATCTGCTAGGGCATGCCTCCGGTATGACCTAGCAGGCATTCACTACAGGCAGACCTGGGGGCCTTTATTAGGGCCCTAGCTGCCATCAGAGACACAGACACTTTGCGATCTTATCGCCGGGTGTCAGTTGGATGAGAGGGAGCTCCCTCCCTCTCTCCAAAACCACTCAGATGCGGTGCACGCTATTGGGCACCGCATCTGAGGGGTTAAACGGGTGAGATCGATACTAATATCGATCTCACCCAGTCGAGCAGGGACGCCCCCAGCCCTCAGCTACCTCTGGTAGCTGAGTGCAGGGAGATTTGACAGCTCCCTGCTCTGTTTACTTATTCCGATGCAGCGACGTAAAAAGTCTATTGCATCGGAATAAGGCCCGTTAGTGACTGACGTAAAAACACTATGGGCAGGTCACTAATGGGTTAAATAAGTGAGGTCGATGACCAGTCTCCATTTCCCTCGCGGTTTGGGGACTGGGAAGACTCTCGAGTGCACAGACCTTTGTACTGCTGAGCTGGAGGAACAAGTTCTAGAGCACCCTTCTGAATGAATTCTTCTATAAAATGGGGCAACACTGCACCAGATGGACTGTTTAGATGAAACTTGTCTGGAGGGATTCCTGAGAAATTCTATGAAGTAGCATTGACTGATCACTGCTCATACCCAGGCATCTAAGGATATGAGATACCACTCTTGAGCGAACTGGGCAAACCTTGCGCCCACTTCTAGGGGCTTGGCATCAGGAATCAGACTTCTTTAAATGCCCCGCAGACCTTTTGTCACCAGAATGTTGTTTTCTGTTGTCAAACCTCCTTCTGAAGGAGAATCTGTTGTAAGGTTTCTGCTCTTTTTTGTTTTTAGGAGATATCCTGAATTCGGAGCAGAAAGGATGAAACCCTTGACGTCTGGCTGCTCTGGGAAAAGAAAGAATCTGTTGTAAGGTTTCTTCTCTTTTTTGTTTTTAGGAGATATCCTGAATTTGGAGCGGAAAGGATGAAACCCTTGATGTCTGGCTGCTCTGGGAAAAGAAAGACCTTTATTTTAATTTAATCTGGATGGAAGGCTAGGGAGCAGAAATTAGACTTTGATGATATATCTCCTTTTTCAGTGCAATTTTGAAGTTTTGCTGCGTAAATCGTGGCATTTTCATGCTGCGGTTTTTGCTGCGTATTTCTGTAAAACTACAGGGATAAATTCGCAAGCGGAATAGCAAAATAAATTGATATGCTGGGGTTTCAAAAATATGCACCATGGGTCAATTTACGTCCCGAAAACTACCGCAGCGTGGACATGAGATTACCTCGAATATCATTGACAATGCTGGTACTGTATTACGCTGTGGTTTTGTCGCACGCAAATACACTCGGCAAAACTCCACGCAATACGCATCGTGTGCATTGACCCCAATGCTCGACGTGATGCATTAATGGCTGCCTGATTTTTTTTCCATTTTTTTTCCAATCAGCCATCAGTAGTTTTGTTTGTACTGGATAATAAGGGAGCCCTTTGCCCTTAGACTGGGGAAAATAATAAAGAGCTTCTTTGTCTTTAACTTCCAGAGTGGATTTCACAGCTCTGATGAGTTTACTCATTCTATGTATGTGGAACAGGTAAGGCTGGATTCACCCGACCATGTTACGTCCGTAATGGATGGAACGTATTTCGGCCGGAAGTCCCGGACCAAACACAGTGCAGGGAGCCGGGCTCCTAGCATCATAGTTATGTACGATGCTAGGAGTCCCTGCCTCGCTGCAGGACAACTGTCCCATACTGAAAACATGATTACAGTACGGAACAGTTGTCCTGCAGCGAGGCAGGAACTCCTAGCATCGTACATAACTATGATGCTAGGAGCCCGGCTCCCTGCAGTGTGTTCGGTCCGGGATTAGCGGCCGAAATTACGTTCCGTCCATTACGGACGTAACATGGTCGTGTGAATCCAGCCTAACAGTCCTCTGCATCACCGGCTGAGTCAGACCACACTTCTCCTTCACATAACACCTGTTTAATTTGGGGTGTGGCAGGAGATAAACTAATGGCAGATGCTTCCTCTGTTCTACTACGTTCCTCGTTAAAGGCCACAGACAATTGGGATCTGGAACACAGACAAAAACGGAGCAGTTTCTTTATTAGCGGATAAATCCTCCTGTGAAGCATAGTACGTTTGCCACAAATCATTATCACAGTCTTCAGGAAGAGTCTGAGAGTATTTGGAGCACATTCTGTGCCTGGACTTTCTGACTCTTTTTCCTCCTGAGACATCTGCAGGATAAGATTATCTATAGACAAGGAGAAAAAAACAAAAAACATCCGGCGCACATCGTGCATCATTTCTTGTTTAAAGTGACAAAGGGTCGGGGGTAGGCGGTTGTGCTTACCTTGTGGTGTTGTGCTAGGAGCACAACACCCAGAAGTGCCTGTATGGTCTCAATGGACTGCAGCTGGTAAATCCGTGCAGGGGCTGTCAGGGGTCCCTCAGTAGATTGAGACAAATGGAGAAAAAAGTGGATACAATTCTCCAGTGCTGTTCAAATGTTGTGGAATTGAAGGATTCAATCTAAGGCAAGAAGTTTAAATAAGATATATGTTTAATGGATGAGAATGCTACGCGTTACGAGATCGGACCAATCTCTTCATCAGGCAAAGAAACATACATATTTTAAACTTCACTCCAGATCAGGGAATAAGGAGTCAAATAATCCTGTTTTCTTCTGTATCTTCTATTCTTCTATCCAACAGTACAAAAAAACATGTCTGACTTGTGTGCTGTGGAGAGCTTTATAGGGAGTCAAACTGTCAATTTAAGATGCTAATTAACTCTCAATCTTCTGTCCAATGGGATTAATGAAAACTCAACCCTTTCTATGCTGCCTGAAGGATGACCAGGAAATAAATATATATATATATATATATATATATATATATGTGCGTGCGTGCGTGCGTGTACGTGTATGTATATATATATATATATATATATATATATATATAAAGAGAGAGAGAGCGAGAGAGAAATACAGTTAGGTCCAGGATTATTTGGACAGTGACACAAGTTTTGGCATTTTAGCTGTTTACTAGAACATATTGAATATACAGTTATATAATAAATATGGGCTTAAAGTGCAGACTCTCAGCTTTAATTTGAGGGTATTCACATCCTAACTTGAGGAAGGGTTTAGGAATTACAGCTCTTTAACCCCTTAAGGACGCAGCCTAGTTTTGGCCTTAAGGCTCAGAGCCCATTTTTCAAATCTGACATATTTCACTTTATGTGGTAATAACGTCGGAATGCTTAAACCTACCCAAGCGATTCTGAGACTGTTTTCTCGTGACACATTGGGCTTCATGTTCGTGGTAAAATTTTGTCTTTATATTCAGTGTTTATTGGTGAAAAATTGCAAAATTTTGAGAAAATTTTGAAAAAATTGCATTTTTCAGAATTGAAATGCATCTGCTTGTAAAGCAGACGGTTATACCACCCAAAATAGTTACTAGTTCACATTTCCCATATGTCTACTTTAGATTGGCATCGTTTTTTGAACATTATTTTATTTTTCTTGGACGTTACAAGGCTTAGAACATAAACAGCAATTTCTCATATTTTTAAGAAAATTTCAAAAGCCTTTTTTTTTAGGTACCTCTTGAGTTCTGAAGTGGCTTTGTGGGGCCTATGTATTAGAAACCCTGATAAAACACCCCATTTTAAAAACTAGACCCCTCAAAGTATTCAAAACAGCATTTAGAAAGTTTTTTTAACCCTTCAGGCATTTCACAGGAATTAAAGCAAAGTGGAGGTGAAATTTGCAAATTTCATTTTTCTTGCTGAATTTCAATTTTATTCATTTTTTTTCTGTAACACAGAAGGTTTTACCAGAGAAACACTACTAAGTATGTATTGTCCATATTCTGCAGTTTTTAGAAATGTCCCACATGTGGCCCTACTGCGCTCGTGGACTAAAACACAAGCCCTAGAAGCAAAGAAGCACCTAGTGCATTTTGAGTCCTCTTTTTTATTAGAATATATTTTAGGCAGCATGCCAGGTTTGAAGAGGTGTTGAGGTGCCAAAACAGTAGGAATCCCCCAATAGTGACCCCATTTTGGAAACTGCACCCCTCAAGGAATTCATTTATGGTTGTTGTTACCATTTTGACCGCACAGTTTTTTCACAGCACGTTTGAATTGGGCTGTGAAATGAAAAAACTTTTTTCCAATAAAATGTCATCTGTGATCAAAATTTCTTATTTTCACAGGAAACAAAATACCCCAATTTGTTGCCCAATTTGTCCTTAGTGTGGCAATATCCCATTTGTGGTGATAAACTGCCGTTTGGGCCCATGGGAGGGCTCAGAACGAAAGGAGCGCACAGTTTTTTCACAGCACCTATTTCAATTGGGCTGTGACATTAAAAAAATTTCATTTTTTCCAATAAGATGTAATTTTTTATCAAAATTTCTTATTTTCACAGGGAACAAAATACTCAATTTTGTTGCCATATTTCTCCTGAGTGCAGCAATACCCCATTTGTGGCAATAAACTGCCGTTTGGGCTCATGGGAGGCCTCAGAAGGGAAGGAGCGCTGTGTGTTCTTTGGAGTGCAGATTTTGCTGGTTTGGTTTTCGGGTGCCATGTCGCATTTGCAGAGCCCCAGAGGTATCAAAGCAATGGAAACCCACCAGAAGTGACCCCATTTTGGAAACTACACCCCTCAAGGAATTCATTTATGGGTAATGTGACCATTTAGACCCCATAGTTTCTTCACAGAACTTATTTGAATTGGGCTGGGAATTAAAAAAATATATATTTTTTCCAATAATATGTCATTTTAGCTCAAAAATTCTTATTTTCACAAGAAATAAAATACTCCATTTTGTTGCCCAATTTGTCCTGAGTGCGGCAATACCCCATTTGTGGTGATAAACTGCCGTTTGGGCCCATGGGAGGGCTCAGAAGGAAAGGAGCGCTGTGTGTTCTTTGGAGTCCAGATTTTGCTGGATTGGTTTTCAGGTGCCATGTCGCATTTGCAGAGCCCCAGAGGTATTAAAGCAATGGAAACCCACCAGAAGTGACCCCATTTTGGAAACTGCACCCCTCAAGGAATTCATTTATGGGTGTTGTGACCATTTTGACCCCATAGTTTTTTCACAGAACTTATTTGAATTGGGCTGGGAATGAAAACAAAATTATTTTTTTCAAATAATATGTAGTTCTGGCTGAATTTCTTATTTTCACAAGAAACAAAATACCCCATTCTGTTGCGCAATTTGTTCTGAGTGCCGCAATACCCCATTTGTTGTGATAAACTGCCGTTTGGGCCCATGGGAGGGCTCAGAAGGAAAGGACCACCATTTGGCCTACTGGGGATTTTCTAGTGCGAAGTCATGTATGCAGAAGCACCTGAGGTACCAGTACAGTTGAAACCCGCAAGAAGTGACCCCGTTTTAATAACTACACCCTTAAGGAATTCATCTAGAGGTGTAGTGAGCATTTTGACCAGACACCTACACCCCATAAACTGTAATGTGGGTTCTCCCGGGTATGGCAATACCCTACATGTGGCTGTTATCAGCTGCCTGGACACATAGCAGGGCTCAGAGGGGAAAGACGAGGGGGGATACATTGATATATTGTGTCATCCCTTATCGCCCTCTTATAGCAGACTTTGCACCTCTTTTGACTTTTTTCCTTCTTGCCAGTTTGGGGAACTTCTCCTGGAAAGTGTTGAAGCCTTGGTACGATGCGCGTGGCCCCGCTTCCAGAAGTACTGGGTGCCCCCCCTTCTTGGTCCCTAAAGATTAGGTTCTTGATAATCACCTCTTGAAATTGCAGGAAAGTTCCCGTCTGGCCTGCACATCGACGTAGCACGTACGCATTGTACAATGCCATCTGTATGATGTACCCGGCCAGCTTCTTATACCACACCGCATGGCGCTGTAGGGCTTCAGGATTTGATCTTACAAGTCCATCCCTCCCATGTACATATTGTAGTCCAGGATGCAGTCTGGTTTAGGGGTGGCCTTTCCTTCATATAGCCTAAACCTGTAGGTATACCTTGGATGCACTCTCGCAGCTTATACATCTTCACGCCATACCTTGCCCTCTTACCCGGCAGGTACTCGCGGAATTGAACCCTCCCTTTAAAATGTACCAGGGACTCATCAATAGAAATACAGTTCTCGGGGGTGTATGCTTGGGAAAACCGGGCACTGGAACGGTCTAATAGGGGTCTCCGTTTATACAAACGGTCAAAACTGGGGTCATCTCGGGGTGGGCACGGCTCATTATCAGTATAATGTAAGAAGCGAAGTATTGCCTCATTTATTTATTTTTTTAGGTTCCAGTTCAGTTCTGAAGTTGCTTTGAGGGGCCCATATATTAGAAACCCTTATGAAATACCCCATTTTAGAAACTAGACCCCTCAAAGTATTCACAACAGCATTTAGAAAGTTTATGAACCCTTTAGGTGTTTCACAGAAAGGGTGAAATTTAGATATTTTTTTTTGTCAGAAAATCCTCTTTATACCATTTTTTTTATAACACAAAAGGATTTATCAGAGAAACGCAACTTAATACTTATTGCCCAAATTCTGCAGTTTTGAGAAATATCCCACATGTGGTCCTAGTGCGGTAATGGACTGAAGCACCGGCCTTCGAAGCAAAGGCGCACCTAGTGGATTTTGAGGCCTCTTTTTTATTAGGCACCATGTCCGGTTTGAAGAGGTCTTGTGGTGCCAAAACATTGGGAACCCCCCAAAAGTGACCCCAATTTGGAAACTAGACCCCTTGAGGAATCCATTGTAGTTTTCTTGGGGTGCATGCTGCTTTTTGATCAGTTTTTATTCTATTTTTAGGTGGCGTGGTGAATAATAAACAGCAATTCTACTATTGTTTTTTTATTCTTTTTTTTTTACTGCGTTCACCGTGCGCTATAAATGACATATTCACTTTATTCTGCGGGGCGATACGATTACGGCGATACCAGATGTTTATAGTTTTTTTTTATGTCTTATGGCGTTTGCACAATAAAATACGTTTTGTAAACAATCATTCACTTTTTGTGTTGCCTTATTCTAAGAGCCATAACGTTTTTATTTTTCAATCAATAAAGCCGTGCGAGGACTTATTTTTTGCGTAACGAACTGTAATTTCGATCAGTACCATTTTTAGGTACATGCGACTTTTTGATCTCTTTTTATTCCATTTTTTGGGAGGTGAAGTGACCAAACAATTGTGATTGTGGTTCAGTTTATTATTATTTTCTTTTACAGCGTTTTTTACTGTATTACTTTGTCCCACTAGGGGACTTGAGGGCAGGAGGCCCTGATTGCTATTCTAATACACTGCACTACATGCATAGTGCAGTGTATTAGAACTGTCAGCTACTCACTGACAGCAAGCATAGTGGGTCCTGACGTTGTCAGCACCCACTAGGCTTCCGTCTATGGCATAGCCGGACGCCATTATTTGGTGTCCGGTTGCCATAGTCACCATCGCCGGCCGCTATCGCGTAGCAGGCCGGCGAAGGCAGCTTAACCCCTAAAAAGCCGCGATCTCTATAGAACGCGGCTTTTAAGGGGTTAATCAGTGGGAACACAGCGATCGGTCCCCGCTGTAGGAGCTGTGAAAGCTGCTGAACAAGACAGCAGCTGTCACAGCTCCTGTATGTGTCGGGAGGACGGCCGAATGGCCGTTACTCCCGAGACGTACTATTAGGTCATGGAGCGCGAACGATACAGCTACCATGACCTAATAGTACGTCCAGGAGCGGGAAGGGTTTAATATGTAGCTGTCTCTTTTTCAAGGGACCAAAAGTAATTGGACAATTATCTCAAAAGCTATTTAATGGGCTGCATGGGCTATTCCCTCATTATTCCACCATCAATTTGCATTTGGAAGCTGCTGCTGTGAACCCACAATATGAGGTCAAAGGACTCAATACAAGTGAAACAGACCATCTTTAGGCTGAAAAAAAAGAAGAAATCCATCAGAGATATAGCACAAATGTTAGGAGTGGCCAAATCAACAGTTTGGTACATTCTTGAAAATAAAGAGCGCACTGGTGATCTCGTGAACTGCAAAGGGCCTGGACGTCCACAGAAGACAACAGTGGTGGATGATCGCAGAATCCTTTCCATGGTGAAGAAAAACCCCTTCACAATATCTACCCAAGTGCAGAACACTCTCCTGGAAGTAGGTGTATCAGTATTTAAGTCTACCATAAAGAGAAGACTTAATGAGAGCAAGTATAGTGGGTTCACCACAAGGTGCAAACCATTAATCAGCCTCAACAATAGAAAGGCCAGATTAGACTTTGCCAAATAACATGTAAACAAGCCACCCAGTTCTGGAACAGCATGAGACTAAGATCAACCTGTACCAGAATAATGGGAGGAAGAAAGTAAGGAGAAGGCTTGGAACGGCTCATGATCCAAAGCACACCACATCCTCTGTAAAACATGGTGGAAGCAGTGTGATGGCATTGGCATGCATGGCTGCCAAAGGCACTGGGTCACTAGTGTTTATTGATGATGTGACTGAAGACAGAAGCAGCCGGATGAATTCTTAAGTATTCAGGGATATACTTTCTGCTCAGATTCAACCAAATGCAGCAAGGTTGATTGGACGTCGCTTCAAGGCACAGATGGACAATGACCCAAAACATACTGCGAAAGCAACCCAGGAGTTTTATAAGGCAAAGAAGTGGAATATTCTGCAATAGCCAAGTCAATCACCAGATCTCAACCCGATCGAGCATGCATTTCACTTGCTTAAGACAAAACTTAAGACAAAAAGACCCACAAACAAGCAAAAACTGAAGACCGCTGCAATAAAGGCCGGGCAAAGCATCACAAAGGAGGAAATCCAGCGATTGGTAATGTCCGTGGGTTCCAGACTTCAGGCAGTCATTGCCTGCAAAGGATTCTCTATAAAGTATTTAAAAAAAAACATTTTATTTATGGTAATGTTAATTTGTCCAATTACTTTTGAGCCCCTGAAATGAGGCGGCGGTGTAGAAAAATGGTTGCCATTCCTAAACGTTTCATAGGATATTTATGTTCAACCCCTTGAATTAAACCTGAAAGTCTACTCTTCAATGGCATTTCAGATGTTTCATTTCAAATCCAATGTGGTGGCATGCAGAGCCCAAATCATGAAGATTGTGTCATTGTTCAAATAATTCTGGACCTAACTGTACATATATATATATATATATATATATATATATATATATACTGTATATATATATATATATATATATATATATATATATATATATATATATATATATATATTTATATAGATATATATATACACACACACACACATATTCCTAGATAACATGTTCTGTTGGATAAGTATCAACAGTAGAATAATATTAGATCTCCAAAATGAAAAATATATATATTATTCTTTATTCACCCATAAATGCGACGTTTCAACCCTATATGGAGTCTTTCTCAAACTAAGTTTGGGGTTGAAACGTGACATCTATGGGTGAATGAAGAATTGTTGTTGTTTTTTCATTTGGAGTGCTGCCGTTCTTCTATTATTGATACTTATCTCGACTTTGTGATCGAGTTCCGTGTGGCATGCACCCGACATTTGTTTTCTACACAGTTCTGCTTTTCTCTATTGTTTTTTTTTGTTTCATTCTGTCGGATAAGATTTAATTCCAAGTATCTACGGGTTCAAGAATCGACCTTACCTTTCAAATTCATCCAAAAAGTTGCTTCACAACTATAAATTTTACAAATAAGTTTACTTATATACTAATCGTATCTATTCAAAAGTTACAGATCAGAAGGATTTTTATTTAAAAATAATGAAAAAAAAGAAATATGAGCAGTATCTTATTTCTAGTCCACAGAATATTTGCTGCAGTACATCTGTGCTCAGCAATACTTATCAAATCATTCAAATACAAATGTAATCACTGTGTCTTTGCTTTGAAAATGTGAAAAGTAATTCTTTTCATGTGATTAATATTGTTTTTTTGGCAGTGTCCAACTGCTGAGGGAAATAAAGCTGACTGCTTGCCTTGGGCTGGAGCTTACGTGATTTCTTTTTATGCCACACACAGAATACAGTGCTAGGACATGCTTTGTGAGACATAGCCTACATTGAATCGCAGTTTATGTTATATCAGATATTATGAAGAGGTTTTTAATTCTCAAAAAATTTGTATTATAAAAGAGTGCGTTAAATCTTCAGAAATATGGCTCTTGATAAGCAATACCATCTGTCAAGTATACTATGAGTATGTTCCTGTCATTTGCCAGCTGTGGATCTGATCTCATCAGCATAATGTTCATGGTTTCTGAACTAAAGAATAAAGACGTGATTTAATGTGCTTTCAAATAATAATAAATTTCACAATTTAGCTGCTTTATGCACATTCGTCTATATGAGATTTCCCAGAACTGCAAATGTTATTTTCGCACATCATATAATTCTCCAATGAGCGATGTCAACTATGAGATACTAAACTAGCTTTGGATATTTACAGATCCAGAGTCACAAAAATGGATTCTGCTACACAATTATATTTAAAAACCCCATTAGTACTGAGCAGTGAATTAACTTTTTTAAAACTTTTTTTTTTTAGCATTCATAAGACGTTTTCTTTCTAGAATGAATTGTCTCCTGATGGAAATATTCTGCTCTTTAGGCTTCCTTTACACATTTTTTCTGGTGTCTTTGACTGCATGAAACGCATCTGAAAATGCCAGCAGTAATACACACTTTTTTTAATGGCGTTTTAAAGGGAAGGTGTCATGATTTTTTTATTTTTTTTATCATATTGCTTTTAATATGATATTAACATAAATTTTATTTATTTGTGTTCTCATGTTCTACTTTTTACTGTGTTCTTACTTTTACTTCTCTATGGGGGCTGCCATTTTTTTTCATCTCTGTATGTGTCGATTAACGACACATACAGAGATGGAATACGGCACATACAACCCCATAGAGAATGCAAGCATGCGCCGCTCCTACACAGACCAAAACTAAGCTTGTTCCCAGAGCGAAATCCGGCTCCATTTTCATGTGGACCGGAAGCCGCTGCCGGACAGTCAGATGACGACTTCCGGCCGCGGCTTCCGGCCATATGTTCAGGCGCAAGGAATAGGAGCGTAGACCAGCAGAGGCAGGTAATTTATGTTCGTGTATGTGATGTGTGTATTATGTTTGTGTGATACTGTCTGCTGAGCCCTGTATCTAATCCTCCTACACTGTGCAGTCGCTCAGAAAATTACGGCACACAGTGTAGAAGGTTTGAAGATTCAAACCCTTCCTTCTCCTGGCACTAGCTAGAAGAAGGGAGGGGAGATTGTGTGAAGACACTAGAGAGAGTGTGTCCACCCTAAATTTGCAGCATAAATCAATGAGGTTGCTTTACCACATTGACCATGCTGCAATTTTGGGAACTACTCCCTCTAGTGCCCAGCACATGGAAATGTTATATATTAGAATCTAATCTAACCTGACTTGTGAAAAAATTCAAACAATGTGTAATCACTTATATACTAATTGTTTAACTGAAAAAATAAAAAAAATTCTAGCGACACATTCCCTTTAAGTTGCGGTTTTTGTTGCTGTTTTTTATTTAGTATAATATTTTACATAGCTTTTTAAGGTCCTAAAGAGAAGTTTATAAAGGTGTGGGGAAAAACAACGATTTTTTTATGGGTTTTGTTTTTACAGCATTCCCTGTGCGGTATAACAGACACGTTAACTTATTCTGCAGGTCAATATAATTACGGCAATACTAAATGTTTTATTTTTTTTGTACCACTACTTTTACACAACAAGACTTTTTTGAAGGGTAAATTATTTTTTATTTTTTTGCCCCATTCTAAGACTCAACATTTTCTTTTTTTGTCAACATAATCATATGAGGCCTTGTCTTTTGCAGGACGAGATGTATTTTGTAATGTTCTTATTTTGGAGAACATATAATGCTTAGAATTTTTTTTTGAGAAGGGGTGGAAAAAACAGCAATTCTGCCATTATGTTTTGGGCTTAACTATGCGGCATAAACTAATGTTAACCTTATTCTGCAGGTCAGTATGATTATAGCAATACCACAATACCATATGGCAAAACATAATATTATAATACTTATGAAGCGCAGTGTATTATGCCTTCCTGCCAGTATACTATACACCCATAACAGACATGGGGGCCTTTGTTAGGCCCCCTCCTGCCATGACAACCCATCGTCACCTCGTAATTGCATTACGGGGGTGCTGATGAGCTGACAGAAGGAGTCCCCTCCCTCTAACTAACTTCTTAGAAGTTGTTGTTGCAATTGACCATCTAAGGTGTTAAACCACCAGGATCAGAGCTAGCTACAATGGTTTGTTACAGTGTGCTAATGTGATAGAAGCATTTTTTCCGGTCATTCTTACAGAAAATGCTACAAAAATGTCACGAAAAATACAGTAAAAACATCACATGCGAACATTCGGAAATACAGCAGAAGAACAAGTTACCCTCCTGTCTGGGACTCAGTGATATTTAAAAGGCTATGGATACCTTTGACATGGAAAACATATGTTTATATGTGTTAGTGGTTTCCTGGAGTAAAATAAAGTTGTGCTAAGTTTCAGGCTGCAATCTTTATTTGCTTCATTCGTTTTCAGACCCCCTAAAATGCAGTTTGAAACCTGCTCCTAGTTTCAGACTTTTCTCACGTGGACATGTCCCTCACAGTACATCAGGGCATAATAAAAGGGTATAGAAATGGGGTAAATAATACAATTATCCGTAGATGTGTGGTACTCTGTGAAGCAATCCGTTATGCGCAGGCCGGTGTCGCACTGATAAACCTTGTCCATTCTTATCCCCCTTATGTAACACTCTACACTTTTGGGGACTTTCCCTCCTTTGTAGTTTGGGAAATTTTTCTGGGAAAGTGTTGCCCTGGTATAATACAGCACCCTCGCTTCCAGCAGATGTGCTATGCCCCTTACCGTCTTAGTTCCTAAATTCTAGGGCCCTAAAACTGAAGGAATGCTTCCCCTGGCCTGCACTTCGAGATGTTTTTTATCACCTCATTACTAGTGCCATAACTTTTTTATCTTTCAGTTAATGATGCGATGTGAGGGCTTGTTTCTTTGCGAGATAAGCTCTAGATTTTATTGGTACCATTTTGGGACACATATGACTTTTTGATCACTTTTTATTTACATTTTTAGGAGGAGAAAAACAGTGATTCTGCTGTTGTTTTTTATATTTTATAATGGCGTTCACCGTGCGGGATAAATTACATAATAGTTTTATAGTTTGGGTCGTTTACGGACACCGTGATACCAAATATGTATAGTATTTTTTACGTTTTTTCCAATAATAAAAGACTTATTATGGGAAAGAAATTATATTTGGGTTGTTTTAACTTGAAACATTTTATTAATTTTTCTTTACTTTTCTTTTGTCCCACTAGGGGACTTGAAGGCCTGAAGCCCTGATCACTATTCTAAAACACTGCACTACATATGTAGTGCAGTGTATTAGTGCGGTCAGTCATGCACTGAGAGGAAGCCTATGAGGTTGCCATACCATCCATTGGCACCCCAGCAATTGCTTCGCTGGGGTGCCGATCGGGTATAAACCCCTTAGATGCTGCTATCTGAGCGCAGCATCTGAAGGGATAATTGGCCGGATCGGAGGCTAGCTCCCTTCCTACATACAGCTGACGCCCGGCAGTGATGGTGCGGGCTCTGCTTCTGAGCCCGCACTATCACCGCTGCGTATATGCGTGTTGCGGGAACCGCTTCTCGTCAGTGCCGTATATATATATGGCGGATGTCAGAAAGTCGTTAAGACTGGGACGGAGATTCACCTTCCAGCAGTACAATGACCCTAAACATACTGCTAAATCTACACTGGAGTGGTTTAAGGGGAAACATTTAAATGTCTTGGAATGACTTAGTCAAAGCCCAGACCTTCATCCAATTGAGAATCTGTGGCATGACTCCTGTAAAACCAACGGAACCCATCAAACTTGAATGAGTTGGAGAAGTTTTGCCTGGAAAAATGGGATAAAATTCCAGTGTCTAGATGTGATAAGCTAATAGAGACATACCCCAGGAGACTTTGATCTGAAATTGCGGCAAAAGCTGACTGCATAAAGTATTGACATCCAGGAGGTGAATACTTACGCACATTAAAGTTCTCTGTTTTTTTATCTTGATTATTGTTTGTGTCACATTAAATATTTTACACCACCAAACTGCTTTATATATTGATCAGATCAAATGGAACAAACTACCCAAAAAATAATTGTGATTCAACGTTGTAATGCAACAAAGCAGGAATAACAGGGGTGTGAATACTTTCAATAGGTACTGTATGTGATTCCTATGCTTGGGGGAACTGGAGAATTCATTTTTGGGATAAATATTATGTGAGAAAAAGGTTCATCTGTAATAAACATTGATAGATTGTATGGATATTGTTACTAAACACTTAAAGCCAAGGCTTTTATTCTACTAACACACAATGGATTTATTGTCTAATTCTTTGTTTACATCAGTGTATATGTTTTTTTCTGACCACAAAAAACACAATCCATTATAGTTAAATTAACTTTAATAAGAAATACAAAAAGAGAATATTAAGCAAATACTGTAATTTGAAATAGCAAGCAAAGGTGATACATTAAAACAGTTTATCGCTTGTGTTAACGTTTCTTTGAACAAGGTCACAAATTACAGAATGTTTCCATACTTTCTTTTTTTTCTTCCATAATTACATATGTAAAAATAACCAAAATTTCATCAGGAACCTTAAATAAATATAATGATACATTGGGATGTCATTAATTAAAATGAACATTTACATACTAAAATTTAACAACTGTTGTACACACTTGCTTGTTTCTCTCAAATAGCAGGTTCTTTGTTTTTTGGCATTTTGTTGTGTTTTTAGAATCATTAATAATACATAAAACATGCACACAAGTACATAATATAGAAATACCAGCTTGTATGACTAAGGGCAAAAATTACAGTACTTTTGCTTTTTTTTGTAACATTCTATTTACCGTTTATGGTTAGGTTTATTAATACAGAATCGTGTATAAGTAAAATAATAATAATTCAAATGGAGAATTCAATAAAGTGACTTGTGAAGAGAGGTACCGTAAAGTTAAAATATCAACCAAAACAACATTATGACCTCTTACAGAGCAAGTAGTAACTAAAAATGTCATCTTTATTTCATTGCATAAAATCTAATTTATATAGTTTTTTTTAATATAGTTCTCTATTAAAATGTACCTACTACTATATCTGTATAAAATACCTAATATCATGTTCATCTACAGCTTTGATCATACATTCCTCCCATATATTTACATTGTATTGTACAGTTATATGGCTGCCAGCTTCAAACCTTTCATACTATTATTAGCTAATATAAAGCATAAAGCTAATACTTTGCAGGGTATTTGCTGTTATATCTGTTCCTCAGGTTAAATCCGCTCGGTGTGGAATAGCACGGCAGAGAGCCATACCATAACCGAACCGTGGCAAAACTACATTTAAATACACAGATTTTGCCATAGTTTTATTTTGGTTATGGTTTTCTTAAATCATTAGGCTAGATTCACACACACAGAGTCTGGATGTGTTTTTCGCTGCATTTGTTTAGTGCTTTATTTAGGTTAAAATGCTGTGACCAGACGCTAGTTGAAAGTCTATGGTAAAATATGTAAATATCATACACAGCATTTTGGGTTGTGCCGTTATTTGTGGTTAGTGGCGTTTAACATTCACCCGGCTTGTGCTCGACCAGCTGACTAGTGTCGAGCATGAGCCGGGTGAATGTTAAAGCACACAACTGATGCTAACTGGCCTCTTCGTGTGTTATATTAATAAATATTGTGACCCCTGATGATGCACCCTACCAACTGAGGGTGCTGAAACGCGTTGGAACACAGTTCTAATGGCAGGGATGACCAGGTTATATACCATAAATTGAAGGGGTAGAAATCTTCATGCTTTTGGAGATATATGCAGACTAATACAATATCCATTTGCACCCCCCGACTGGTCGCCTTGCTTATGCCTTTAATAGTTTCATTGACTATTTAGCCCAATTTTAGTCATTGATGTCATTGATGTCTACAATAAAATTCAATTTTGTGTTTACATGTATTTTAAAACACAGAAAATAAATAAATCTGTTTGAACCCAATGTTACCCCAGCAAAAGGACTGCTGTAAAACTGCAGCAAAATCTATGTCGTGGTGTGGTAATGAAGCAGCTCTCTTCCTAAAAATAGTATGCATCATTTTGGAAAATCAATTATTGTTTCTAAAAATGTATATGTTATAGATTGTAAAAGTACCAAATCTTGTTGGAGCATATTTGCAAAAGTAACAAAGAAACAGTCGTATAAGTTCAGATTTATGGCGAATTAACATTAGTGTTTTTCTACTGCAAGTTTTCCCTTTTGTATTTTATATGCAACTGAATGGACAACTGATACATAAAATATCCGTTTCAGATGTCAGTTTGCATCCCACAGAAATAAATGGGATTCATCAAACATTTCTTTATTTTTTCTTTTATTGTTTTTACAAATTAAATTTTGAAAAAACAAAACAAATATTGTGCATTCAGCCTAAGTCTTGTACCAGAACTGATAAACTTAATTTGTGCTACAAAGTCAAACAGTTTTCAGATAGCAGAGAATAATATATATATGAATTTTCGTCAACTCTGGAATTATAAACGGTCTTTTTTTTTTTATACAACATAATAAATCCAGCAATGAATTTCACTCGTAGTAAGTATGCTCTGTTCACATTAGCATCGGAGGACAAGCGATGCATTACTCCCGTCAAAATATAGACACCACAATGGACCCCATTGTAAGTTAACGGGGTCCATCAGGGGCCTTTGATATTTGTTATATGATTGTTCAGAGAATTGTGACTTCTGTTCTAAACAGAGGCCAGAATGCTGATGTGAACCGAGCCACAGAGCCTAAGACCGACTAATATAACCTATCCTTATTAGGCTGGAGTTACTGTAGTCGGCTACTTCTGCCTCATGTTGGTTTGGGTGATGCTTTAATTACATTACACACTTGTGCTAGATATTGTATAATTTATATTGGTATTTTAAAGAAATTCTCAAGATGACTAGAAAATACAATGGCTTGTAATTCGTATAATGTATCGCTCTTTTGTTAATACTGAAATAATATTTTCGGATAATTAGTTTTCTTTACCAAAAATATAAATCTAACAAGAATCTGCCTATGGATAAATATTTGTACTTTTGCCACTTTTTTCTGAATTTCGGTCTGGTCTTTTTTTTGTCTTATTTAAATAATATATTGGTTAATATATTCCATATATTTATTACTCATATATTTTGTATTTTACGTGAACACATATTTTATTATAATCCTGGAGGATGCATTATTTTCATTTCACATGAAGATTTCATTAAAAAAATGGAAATGGCTAATAAATATAAAGATACAGTAGATGATGCTCTATGGAAGAAAAAGTTTTAACTTTGCACACCATATAAAGATAAATAATGTTGATTTTGGAACTGCTATATGCTTTAGGAAAATATGTGATCTGTGATCAGTCAATGGTAATGGCTTTACATAAAATATACAAACATATTGATCCCCCTTTTTTAAGAAAACAAAGAATATCATAAGTCTTCCTTACCATGATTCTTTTGAAAGTAAATAAAAAATTATTCTATACTTGATGAGTATTTAGAGATCCACACCTAAGCTGAAATTAACATTTTAATTTTTTTGTTGGAGATTGACTATAACTTTTCATGAATGTCATTGGGGTTGTACATTTTCCTGGGCCTATTGCCTATAGCAGTTATCCATTACCATTCTGACAGTTCGTTAAGTCTATACTAATGTAAATAGTGATTCTCTTCATTGCTAAATTATAGTTATCACTTAGATTGTGTTCTATATTTCCAATGAATAAACCATTTCAAATATTTTTCTTCATCACCTATTCCACTTTGTAAATAACTTGTAGACTCTGCAGATAACAGACAACACTGTATCTACTCAGCTCAATCTTTCTATCAGTTTTTTTGACAACCTATCAAAACACTAACATACTACAAGGAAATATGAGGTAAGCTGGTATATACTTTAATTGTTTTAAGATGTAGCGCACAGTAGTGCTTAAGCTGTTTTACTTTCTTTTGCTCAATTTTACATAAATTTGTTATGAGAAACTTAACCATATTAACCTTTTGAACATTTTCTTTAATTTTCTATCCCTAATACATCAAACACCATGTATATAAAGGGGTTGTCCTAGATTCTTTTTAAAACAAAATCTCTAGAAATTTGTAAAAAGTTGACAAGAACCCCCAAAATTTCATAACTGTTCTTCTATTCTCTTCTGATGATATCCCTCTATCCTATGTGATGACCAGACCACAGTGATGCTGAATATATAGCGATATAACATCACACCACCACATGGTCCTACAGCTGTAGATGAACTTAATGACCGAATCGAGATGCATATTATTCATTAAAATTCAGTAAAAGCAAACCTCAAATATGTCAAATTGATTTGCATAATATATCCTAATGGCGGGTAAGTCATATGTGAACCGGTACATCTGAAACCTGAATTAGGAATTTGCTGATGTCTATAAATAAGCTTTAGTTACTTTGTATAGCTACTATTTAAACATTCTACATTTTTCTAAATTGTTAACAGTGTAACATCCTGCATTTTATAATAGTACTACAGATCTACTTATAAACAGGAGCAGATACACGGCCCTTCCTCTTTATAGCCTACGTACATTATTTTAAAATGGCAAAATGGTGTATGATTTGGTAGGCATGCTAAACCATAACAATATAAATGCATAGTTGTAATCACACACATTCAGTCAATCATAAGTATCAATAACTTGTATATATGTACTACACGTTCCCATCATTATACTAATCTTACAGTTTACAAATAAAGAATATACAAATAAAGAAACACAGGATAAACTGCTTTTACAATGAAATTGTACTTTTTTGGCCCATGTTTCCTATACCATTGGAGCACTTGGTTTATCAGAAATCTTTCTGAAATTCATGTAATCAAAAAGGGAAAAACTCAAAGAGAAGATACATGGACATTTCTATACAAGAAACAATGGGCCACATTTATCAAAATGAATTTTAACATCTTTAATGTGTTTAAGTACCAATAAAACAAACAAAAATGTAATAAAAACACTAGAATGTCTTTGTGCCAACCTCACCTAATGGAGATATTGACAATGAATCAGCCAGAGATTGGTACATCTGTACAGGAAGAAAAAGTGAGTTGCAACAGGTGCTTGCAAATACAGTCTCTAAGGTTCAAAACTACAATGTGTTAGGAGACTAGAATGTTTTCTTATATTTTCACCTAATAAAGAGACCAGTCTGATCTCGAAAGGATGGTCACAGTATCCTGCTGCTCCCAGCTTTATTCAACCACTGTTAACTCATTCTTCACTTACAGTTTTTCTGCTAATGTGTACTGATCCCTGTGTGATCCACACACAAGTAAGCATAGGCTGCTATGGTCATTATTATCATACATTTTCAGTAGTGTTGAGCCCAAGAACCAATACCACACAACCAGGTATCTCTAGTATAGACCTATTCACTATTACTCAGAACTACAGTACTACTCTATGGAGGAGGAGGGGTACTTTTATTTTATTTTTGTCTTTCACATAGGTACATGTCACACTGTCACCTTGAGACACATGGCTGTTCTCAAACCTTATCAGTGGGTACCAGTCATTGCTTTCCTATGCAAAAACATAAGAAAAAGAGATGGTGGAATCAGTTTCCGATTTAGAGTGAATCAGAATGAGCAATGAAAAATGTTACTTTAAAAACTTCAGTGTGATATAAAACATTTCAAATTGTTGAAATCACTTCAATTGTCCCCTCTGCCCCATCCTATTTCTTGGTATAATCATCAGTTGAGGCTGAAGAATCTGAATAAGATTAGTAAAGTGAGGACATTTTTCTTTAAAAAAAAAACAAGCGTATATATAAAAAAAAACAAAAAACATGTTCGATAGGTGTAACAAACTAATTAAGGGCAGGAGAAATAATAAATTGGGCATTTACTTTCAGAAGGCAAATATTAAATTAAAGTAACATTTATTATATATATATGTAATATTTACAGATCATTGTTTTTATATACAGTATATGTTACTTTATACAAATATTTATAATGGTGCTACAGTATAACTTACATTTCTTAAGTGTTACATTTAGAATCCACCACTCTCATTTCCATACATTGAAATGAAAGTAGAGAACTAAACATTAACAATCTTTTAGTAAGTGTATGTTTAAATCAGTGTATATTGTAGAGTCTACATTATACTTATCTACTTAAGCGTATGTAGTGTGGATGCATGTGACTTAGGCCTTATTTACATGAGCGTATTTCACGTCCGTGATACGAGCTTGAAAATCACGCACGTCGCACGGACCTATGCTAGTCAATGGGGCCGTTCAAACATTCCGTGTTTTTCACACAGCGTGTGTCCACTGCGTGAAACTCACAGCATGTCCTATGCTTTAGTGTTTTTTGCATATCATGCACCCACTTCCGTGTGCTGCGCGTGATTCGCGCTACAGTTGTTTAAGAAATGAAGGGAAAAATAAAACCCCCTCCTTCATTTCATTTTCTAAACCTCAAAACCGCGTGTCATAAGGATGCCATATGCGCAAAAATCACGCAGCCACGCACCAAACACTGATGACACACGGAACTGCAACGCGCAAAAAACGCTGCGTTTGTTTGCGCGTGCAAAACGAACACGTTCGTGTGAATTTCGCCTAAGTATTATTGCTTGCCAGTAACTGTGCATGTTATATTGCACACACCTCAATGGAAGATCCAGATTCAATTAAGGTGTTCTACTTTCAATTACATATATGAAAAAATATATATTTAGTTCTATCATATGGATAAAGTGCTCTGCCTCATCTCATGTTCCTTTTTGCATGAAAATTAACAATAACATTTAAATAATCTGTATAAATACACTTGAAAAGCAATGATAAAAACATTGCTGAATCACTAAGTGATAAAAGGCAAGACCACTAGAAAACAGAGGTGTAACTTAAAGCTCCTGGGCCCCAATGCAAAATCTGTAACAGTGCCCCAAATATCAAACATCATGTACCATATTACTACCTCTTAGTATAGTCTCCCCCTGCTTCACAGCTGTTAAATAGTACACACCAGTCCCAGCAATACTTTCAATAACTATAGCAACTAAAGCAATGATATCCAAATCTAAAAATCATTCAAGAGAAGCTTACATAACATTTCTTTGAAACAGAGAATTGAAAAGGATTATAAAGGATAAAATAAATAGATTATATAAACCTACAATACTATATAAACCAGATTAAAATTCACTGTGATATAATATCTAACTAAAATTATACAATTAGTTTTCCTAGGGTATAAGTATTCCTTAAAAAAAAAAATATTATTTTATAGTTTATTAATTACTTTTATAATAATTTTTTTTTTTGCTTTTAATTTTTTAATTTTACATTTTCTATATTGAGTTAACATTTAAAGATACAGGGGAAATATTCCCAAGAACATGAATTAAAGGTGTTTGCCCATCAGGGACATTTATGGCATACCCACAGGATATGCCATAAATGTCAGATAGATGCAGGTCCCACCTCTGGGACCCGCACCTATCTCTAGAGTGGAGCCCCCTTAAAACCCGTTCTACCTTTCATGTTTCCCGCTGCCATTTCATAATTTCCAACCATGTAATAAGAAAACAGTGCAGCTCGCTGAACTACGCTGTTTTTGTAACTCCCATAGAAGTGAATGGCATTTATGGAAACGGCGTAGCTCGCGTTCTACTCTGTTTTATGATTACATGGTTGGAAATTATGAAGTGGCAGCGGGAAGCGAGATAGGTAGAACAGGGCTTAGGGGGCCCTGTTTCAGAGATAGGTGCGGGTCGTGTTGATATGCCATAAATGTCCCTGATGGGCAAACCCCTTTAAATGCTGAGTGAAATTAAAATTTTATTGTCAAGCACTCTTCCCTGATGTATTTATTTTCTGAAATTGCCTAAATTGAGTAATAAAATTAATTTGTGACCATGGCAATTATGTGGTAATGTCATGCAGATTATTAAATTGATGAATATAAAATAAATTGACAAGTAATACTTTATGATAATTGCATGTGTGTACACTTGATATCCCCATTTATTTATTCTTTACAAATGTATACAGCTTTCTCATTTGTTATCCTATACTGAAATCCTGTACTTGAGACTTAAACACTGTAAAATACTATAAAGGACAATGTGCGTCTACAATGTGTTTACACAAAAAAAGTGACAAAGATTATTTGCAAATAAATTAAATCTCATTTAACATTTCCAGATTAAGAAAATTTTTGGTCATCTTTACCTTATAAACTCTCCTGAAACAGTAAACAAGAATCACAATACTGAATTATATTCTGTTGATAACAAAAACAGGTATTTTTTCCTAGAGATGCTCATATTGTTGCTTTGGAAGCATGGACTAGAATAAATCTATTTATACTACTGCTATAAATGTGAGAACACAGCGCAGGGCAATGATCAGCTTATAACAAAATTAAATAGAATATAATATAATGTTCTTGCTTTCGGGTGCTTAAAGAAAATGTCCACCGTTGCAACCAGGTTTTTATTGCTGCGATGAATAATTAAATGAAAAAAGTAATAAAGCAACTATGCAAAGAGGCTTTATTAAAAATCTACCGATTTGTGTCTCCAGCTCCTATTCTGACCAGTGGTGTACACAGAGGACAGAAGGCCCCATAGCAAAGATAAAAACTTGGCTTCTTTTAGGAGCTGCTTAACACCATCACACTCCTAATCAACTTCAACAGGAGGTCCTGATGCCACCATAACATTTTCATGAGATGTACATTTTTCATTTCCTTATTTACTAACATTGAAGCCTCTGAGAAGACCATATCCCTGTGCAGGTTCTCATAGCCACATATTAAAATGGGGACAAGGCCAACCAAGAATGAGCCCCCTCTCTCCAGGGGCATAATAGCAGATGCATGGTCTTCCTGTATGGCACATAACCTCTTGATGCCGAACTATGTATTTCCACGGTTACGGACTACAAACCCTGTGCAGTCTGGTCCTGCAGATATTATTCCTTCCATCTGTCACTTAAATTCTTAAAAACATACATTTAGTAGGGTAGCTAGAAGTATGGGACAAATGGAAGGAAGTATGACTGCAAGATCAGACTACACACACGGTTTGCTGAAGACACAAAACAAAAGGATATTTATTTTAGATACATCAGAGCAATAACAAAAATTGTTGTAAAGGTGGGAATAGAACAACAGCTTGATCTATAACATATACACTAGGTTTGTATAGGGACTTGGACATGGTCTAGCCTGCTCCCATCTTTATACAGAGAGAGGTTGTATGGACCATCCTGCAGCTTATGAAACTATTTTGTAACCCTCTGTAAACCCTTTGATTTTAGAACCCTCCTGCTAACACAGAGAAAGCACCGCTGTAAACAAGTCTGTTAAAACGCCCAAATGAACTTGGACTTAAAGTTCTTGGTTAACTTTGGGGTAACAATGTTTCAAACAAATTAAGTAGAATTGTGTAATATTAGAGCAATACTATGAATACGTTCTCACATCATGTTACATAATGTTATAACTTACAAATTTGCTTTGAATGGTGTTTTATATATAAAAAAAAGGTAAATAATTGACTGGACAGAACTGTAGTGCAATTCCAGTGAACAAGCACATTTTAGCAAATGTTTCAATGTTTCTGAGATACAGTAAAACTTCCCTGATCAACTTATTAAATACCACAACAACACAATGCTACTAAAATGGAATCATTCCTTTTAGTATTAATCAAAGAAAGAATGAACCTTAATAATTTGACATAAAAACATCGTTTTAATCAATTCTGGGAAATTAATGGTACACCTAAGTTATGGAATCAGGAAGGGTTTTTAGTAAATTAGCACAATTGCATCATATAAAAGATTAGCATTGTATTTAGCAAAAAAGATCCCCAAAATGAAAATCAAAAATTGTCTCAGTAAAATGTGTTCTCTGTTAACAAGAAGCCTTTTCTCGTATACTGTAGTAACTCCTTAATCCAAAGTGAAAATACTTTGCAGTCAAGAAGGAACTTTTTTTTTCTTTTTTAATATGCCAAGACTGCTACAGTATCTATTCGAATCCCAGTCTAGTTAACAGTGCCCCCTCCCCCCTCTTCTTAGATAAGAGGTTCTTACTGTACATGTCAATTCACAAGTTATTAGTCATACATACTAAAACAATCTATCAGAGTCTGAGAATGCCAATACATTTTTAGCATACAAAGTCAACAATTCTACTTTGAAAGGACTAGCCCTTCTATGGCGAGTTCCCGGTTCAGATAAGTGGCCCAATACACCAGGTTAAAAGTACCAAATAAGAGTGGAAATACTATCCTAGACATTCTGTCAATTTTACTAACACTGTTGAATGTTTTCTTTGCCTCTTGTGGTTTTGCTTTGTTGGCCTCTGCCGTCGCGCTTTTTGATATTGTTGGGAGGGCAGAATCCTTAGTGATGTTTGGAGCATAGTTTGCTACCGCAACTGCATAGGCATTGTTTTTCTTAATTACAGATGCTTTCTCCTTTTTCTGATAAGAGAATAAATAATTAAAGAAAAATTAGTTGTTCAGTGATTAAAAAACAAAATACATATTATTTGAGAGTTTTTGTATGTTTATTCAGTTGGTGCTATTTAAAAAAACAAACAAAAAAACAAATTAAAACACAATTCTATGTCAATTCGAAAATGTGAAAAAAGTAAAAGCAGATTCTACACAAGATTATGTACATTTATAATACAATGGTATAAATTAGTGCAGTCAAGTTAGAAATATTACAATATGTCATTATAAGGAAAGTAATAGTATAAATTATGTCATAACATAATTTATAGTTTGTTTTTTTTACAAAGAAATGTCAAGAAAACAAAAGAAAAATGATGACATAAGATATGTGGTAATAACTCAAGTGAAATTTTATTCACATTGGGTTGAAGTACATCAATGGTTGGTCTAGTCATTTCACAGCCTCAGATGAACACTTCCGGCCGATGCTTATTTTAAATTTAATTTAACACATTTTGGTAGTATTTTGCAAAACAAAGCAAAGCCCAGTTGAACAGTGCTCAAAAGACTTATCCTTCTTTTCTTAAATCTGTCAGTTGCCCCATTCATTTTTCATTAGTAGGCCATGCCAGTAACAGTATCAGATAGAAGGAGCAGGGATGATTTGTGTCATAGTCAACTACGCTATTGCTTCCGGCAAAATGACGGATTCGGTGCACAAAAGAGACAAACGGAATCCACGGGCACTGGATCCGTCGCCATTGAAATCAATGGTGATGGAAACGGAAACCTATATTTTCCGTCGGTGTCAGTTTGTGTCTGCTTAGGGTCACGTTCTGACGGAAAGCTCAGACGGAACGTCAGAACGGGACCCCAACTCAGATGTGAACAGAGCCTAAGATGGATCAACAGATATGAGTAAGACATGTTTTTTTATATTATATGTTTGAAGTAAGGGCTTTCCAAATGTAGAACATATTTTAAAGAAATATCTAAAAATACTTGATTGGAAAAACATTTACAAATCAAATTGAACAGACAAGAAAACACAGGAAGATTTGGAAATTGTCACCTTAAAATAAGTAATTTTGGGAAAGTTGCCCATAGTCATTTATTTACACTGAAAAAAAGTGTTCCTACCTTGTCATTGACAACACTTTTTCCATCCCAAGCCCATCCTCTTTTTGTAAAATAGTTAACAGTGGCAAATTCTATCAAGGCTGAGAATACAAATGCATAACAGACAGCAATGAACCAGTCCATAGCGGTAGCATAAGCAACTTTTGGCAAGGAGTTCCTGGCGCTGATACTAAGTGTTGTCATGGTCAAAACAGTTGTGACACCTAGAGGCAAAATAAAACATTAATCAATGTGTTTATAGACGTACATATTTACATAAGTACATACTTTTATTTGTATCAGGTGCTTGGTTCCATGTACTAACAATGATAATTGATCTCAAGAATCTTCTACATAGAGAAGTGCAAGTCACAGTGAAAAATACATAAGAAGAAAATTATCACATACAATAAAAAAGGTCTTGCACCACTTTGAAAGTGAAATGAAGACTATACGTGTAATGATGGGGGTAGGGAAACAGACAAGTGAGCCCTAATCTACCAGCCACTCAGTCCATGCCTACTTGCAACGACCCGCCCTAGGCGATGGGGTACAACTGGGCGACAGTCCCTACACTCAATAAGTGCACGACAGACAAACAGACAAGGGAACACAGAACCTAAGGGAAACGGGGCAGTTGCCCACGGCAACACCGTGAGCAACAAGAGTAGTAAACGAGCCGAGTCAAACCAGGAGAGTACGAGGTGCCAAACGCAGAGCAGGAGAGTAGTGAACAAGCCGAGTCAAACCAGGAGAGCACGAGGTACCAAACGCAGAGCAGGAAAGTAGTCAGCAAGCCAGGGTCAAAACGAAGCAGGGACAAATAGTACAAAAAGCTGCAGCAGGGCCAGGAAACCAACAGAGAAGATTCACAAGCAAGGAGGAACAGGAAAGGCAGGTATAAATAGACAGAGGGCGGGAGCTAGCTCCGTCTGGCCAGGCTGCGATAGGCTCTCCCACTCCTAAGCCTGCCATCCTGAGTGGTGGAAGATGGAGTCAGTCTCACAGACCTAGAAGCAGGTGCAAACTGATTACCTATGGGCGTTGATAAAGAAGCTGTGCCTGGCAGATCCTTTACAATACGTGCCTAACAATATACAAAATATACAATATAGAAAAATAGAATAGAACGTGGTGTGAGAAAAGGCAAATGAGCACTCAATAAATTACCATCAATACTTATGCTTTATTTAATATTATTTGGATAGACAAACACTAGGTGAATAAAGCTTAAGCTGTTTACCCCCTGACTGTCCATCTTAGAATATAATGCCAATATGCAGTAATAATAGCTATAGAAAATAGGTACCTTCCCTAACCAATAAAGCCCTGTTCACACGGCGTGTATTTTACGTGCCAATATACGTATCAAAATCCGTTTGATTAAGCATCCCATTTAAATCAATGGCAAAGCGCGCAGTTAGTACATACAAAGCGTTTTTTTTACGCGGGCGTGTTTAAAAAATATGTAAAACGCCCCGAAAACGCACCAAATGTTCCCATAATCATTGTGAGTCCTAATTAGGCACCAAGAAATGCACAAAAAAACCATAAAAAAACATGCCGAAAATGCATTAAAAACGCCTGCATTTTAAAAATTGTTTCAACGCTAGCGTATTTGACATGTTTACATGTCGGGTTGTTTTTGGTGGAATGGCCTGTTGCTAGTTTAAAGCTCTCATTCCTGGCGACTGGACATACATTTGAGTCCGTACATTTTTTAATTTCTGCTGTAGTCGTCCAGCATTGCAGGGATCATGGTCAACATGTTTTGTCATCTGGCAGTGCCTGAAGGAGACGTTGATTCCTCAGTCCACGGCATTGCTGATGGGTTTATAGAAAATGCACAATTTCCCAACTGTATTGGGGCGCTGGATGGGAAACACATCGATGTCAACAAGCTACTGCACATTGGGTCCCGACTATGATTACAAGCAGTATTTCTCGGTAATGCTGTTGGCCATGGCTGACATAATTACAGGTTTATAATTGATGAACATCAGGTTCTATGGGAGGTTCTTCATGCCTACAACCCAGATGGATCCAGAAACTGTCCTCAAGATAGGACATAAATATCGGATCAGTGGGGGTCCAACTCTCGGCACCCCTACCGATGAGCTGTATTTAAGAAGCCACAGTTTATCATGCGAGAGCGGCTTCCCCTTCATTCCTTAGCTGTTCGTACTGTGAATCACCAACACACTTTTAGCGGTAGTTCACAGTATTACGGCCTCCTCCCATTCAAGTGAAAGCTAGAAGGCTGTAATACTGTGAACTGCCCTACAAGTGTGTCAGTGATTCAAAGTATGGGCAGTGAAAGTAATGAAGGGAAAGCAGCGCTTTCATGAGCGCCGCGGCCCCTTCAAAACAGCTGATCGGCGGGGGAAGCCGGGAGTCGGACCCCTGACGATCAGATATTGATGGCCTAACCTGGATATAGGCCATCAATTTCTTATAACTTTTATAACCTTTAATATAAGTGCCGATCAACATAATAGCAGCATGCTCTGCTATTGTGTCCGGTAAAATCACGGACACCCTGATGGAAAGCCTACATAATTTCTTAAAGTCAATGAGTTCATTCGGCAACCCGCAGTGTCAGTTGTGCAATTGAACCGTTGGTTCCCATTATTGCCTTTTTCTGTTCCTCTGATGGACGAAGGTGTGAACCCAGCCTTAATCTGCTACATCATGCTGTCCATTCACAGACGCACAGTACCTAATCTTCTATCATACCTGTGATGTATACATAAATGGATATACTTTCATGGTTTTTCCATAATATTTCATTGACTTTTACATTTAGTCTGTCTCATTATTTTTAACTTTTCTGTCATGCTCAATGCACTTGTTGTGCTGCACTGAGGACACTTTTGCGAATAATTGAAGAATATACAGAAGAAAATAGTCTGCAGACACACAAATCTACATTTAAACCCATAAAACGTAAGGGCTATTGAGTGTTTGTTTGTCTACCAACAGCATGTCACATGGGACAGACATCAGAATCATAGGATGTAATGCTACGTCAGTAATAAAACGACTCGTGTGTGGTAATTGCTAAATATGTGTGAGTAGAATTATTATGCATAAATGCATTTGGGCTTTTGTCACAGATACAGTTGACAGATTACTTTTGTGGTAGCAATAATAATGTGGGTTACTTTGCATATTTTCTCACAAAATAACATATAGTCTACTCTTGGTTTGAAAAATTTTATTACAGAAGAAAAATTTGTTACAAACATAAAGTATTCATAGGAAACCATGAAATGGATACAGTTCCGCTTTTAAGGCCAGGATCACACACGCAGTTTACATGCAGTTTATGGTACAGTTTTTGGCTCAGTTTTTTTTTTAACCAAAGCCAGAAGTGCTTCAAAAAGAAAGGAAAGGTATAAAGACATACTGATGCATCTCCTTTCATTTGTGTCCACTCCCATGCTTGTGCAAAATAACTGGCGGCCCAGTGGGCTGAATACAGACCTCATGTGTCTGATATGCGGGCTTGCACCAGAAACCAGTACATTTTATGCATTTCTTTGATGAAAAAACATAAATTCTGCCATTGCTTTTTTGGTTGTATTTTTAAAGGTAACCTGTCACCAGTATTTTTACTATTAAACCAGCAATACCTGGTGGTAGTGGGTGAAAAATAATTTTTATGTAACCTACAATTATCTTCTACGTGAGCTCTGTACCTTTAGTATTCCATTTTTAGTTTTCCTGTGCCATATGCTAATGAGCATAAAAGAGTCATATCTTCGTTTGAAAAGAGTCATATCTTCATTCTTCAAGCCTTTCCGAGTTAACCCCGCCTCTTTACTTTGATTGACAGCTCCTCGTCTCCCCCCAGCAGACACGAAATCCCGCGCTTGCGCATCGATGTCCTATTCTGGTGCGTTTGCACAATGGGACATCATAGCGGCGCATGCGCAGTAAATAGATTTGAGGCCCGACGAAGCAGTGAACAGTGTCAGACCATACATGACGGGCGCATGCGCGCTATCTCAGGCGAGATTTCAGCATTCAGGCCAGGCCAGTTTTCAGCATAAGAAGAGGAACGAACGAGACTGACAGATTATTACCATAAAAAGCGCAAAATGTTTGCAAACCATTATTTGCGGTCAGAGGAGAAGTTTAGGAGAGGGGATAACGGCAATGAACTTTTGACAGCAGCGGCCAGCTAAGGGTGAGTAGAGTTTAACCCCTTCCCAAATTCCGCCGTATATATACAGCGCACGCCGGGTGGGGGAATATGTAGCGGGCTCACGGGCTGAGAACACTCCATAGAGCGAATGTTTCGGCTGTGTGTTACAGCCGACACTTCCGGGTAACGAGTACGAAGTCCGCACCTTTATCAGACACACATAATATTGATTTGTTTGTAGATCTGGTCTCTAGGGAGATTGAACAATTGAGACTTGAAAGGGGAAATCAAAAGTATGGTCAAAATATTACAACCAAGGAGACTACAGCATTGCTTAAATTGGAACAAGACAAATCCATCGTGATAAAACCAGTGGACAAGGGGGGGAACCTTGTAATAATGGACACATCATACTCGAGAGGGAGACAAACTGTAACCTTGACAATAATCCACTTATGGAAGATGAATCTGAGCTTAAAAACATTTTACTTAAAGTTCTGAGAGAGAAACTCATTAGTACTCAGGAGTATGAGTTTATGTGCCCCAGGTACCCGCAGATCCCCACCTTCTATAGTGTACCAAAAATTCACAAAGGGATGTGCCCCCTTAAGGGACGGTCGATAGTATCAGGCATCGACAGTCTATCACAAAATATCAGCATTTACATAGGCAATATTCTAGGGAGGGGCTCCCATCGTATGTTCGGGACACCACAGATATTCTGAAGAGAATAAAGGGGATCGAGATTCCACCAGGAGCACTATTGGCAAGTCTTGACGTGGAGGCCCTGTACAGCTCCATACCCCACGACCAAGGGTGTGAAGCTGTGCGGTGCTTCCTGGAAACGAGAGGGACCCAATATGGAGCATATAGCGAGTTAACTCTAACTCTTTTAAAATTTGTCCTGTTAAGAAATGTCTTCCTATTTTGGGGGCAACGCTTCCACCAGCTGAAGGGAACGGCGATGGGGAGCCCATGTGCCCAAGCTATGCTAACTTATACCTAGGCTGGTGGGAAGATCAAGTCGTATTTTCAGTTGGTCTTGCACCATATGCCTCGCCCATATTGTTGTGGGCGAGGTATATAGATGATATTTTGATCATCTGGGACGACTCTATAGAGTGGTTCCACCAATTTGTCAGGGTCCTGAATATCAATGGATTGGGGTTGTATTTTAGCTCAGAGATCCACTAGACATCCATCAACTTTTTGGACATAACCATCACCAAGACGGAACTGGAAAATTTGAAAACATCCCTATTTCGTAAACCGACGGTGACAAATAGTCTCCTGGCATGGGATAGTCATCACCCGACGAGCTTAAAAAGAGGAATCCCTAAGGGACAATATCTTAGACTTAGGAGGAATTGCTCGAAGCTAGGAGACTTTATGGATAAGTCCAAACATCTACGTCAAATGTTTGGAAGGAGGGGATACCCTGACAAGGTGCTAAGGGAGGCATATTATCATGCACTCTCTGAAAATAGAACCGGTCTATTAGTACCAGATAAGACCAAGGAGACAGATACATCTACCTTTATTAGAATTGTGGGAACCTATGAAAATAGATATAGGGAGATCAGAAACATCTTCCACAAGTTCTGGGGAATACTCACGGCAGATACGGATCTGGATAAGGCTGTTGCCCCGTATCCATTAATTACCTTCAGAAGGGGTAGGCACCTCAAGGACCGCCTAGTCCACAGCCATTTCGACGAGTGTATACCACTCTCGGGTTGGCTCCCCAATGTACCACCGGGGACATATGAATGTGGCTCATGCAGAGCATGTAAATATGTTGTCAAAAATAAGACCTTTCAGAGTGCAAAGACAGGGCAAATTTTCAAAAACAGAGAATTTGCAAACTGTAAATCAAGAGGCGTTATTTATATGGCCACGTGTACTTGCCCACTGAATTATGTGGGGAAAACCATTAGGGAGTTTCGGAGTAGAATCCTTGAGCATATTGGCAATATCAGAACAGTGGATGACACATGCCTAGCGAGACATATGCGAGAAATAAACAACAGAATGATGGAGGTCACTTTCAGACTATTGAAGTAATAAGATCGACAAATCGTGTGGGCAATATAGATAGATTGCTGCTTCAAAAAGAATGCAGGTGGATCTATCGACTTAAAACACTGCATCCGGATGGCATTAATGACTATATGTCATTTACAAGTTTCATTTAGAAGTCCTGGTAAGTCATTATCTCTGATATATAGCTTAATAATATCTATAATTTTGATCCGAATAGTCTCAGGAACCCGCATATACCTAATGCCTAATTTATATACATGGGCACTAGTTTTCCCCATCATTGTGTTTCGAATTGAAGTCCTCGTAAGTCATTATCTCTGATATATAGCTTAATAATATCTCGAATTTTGAGCTGAATTGTCTCAGGAACCCGCATATACATAATGCCTAATTTATATACATGGACACTAGGTTCCCCAGCATTGTGTTTCGAATTCCTTGGGCAACTCATCAGGTGGATCATTTCACCCTAATACACTATTATCTCAGATATACTGTATAGCTTAATAATATATATAATTTTGAGCCGAATAGTCTCAGGAACCCACATATACCTAATGCCTAATTTATATACATTGGCACTAGGTTCCCCATCACTGTACTTTGAATTCCTTGGACAACTCATCAGGTCGATCATATCATCGCAATGCACTATTTCTTAGACCATCTAAAAGATTATGCATAGTGTCCCTGCTATGGTTATAGGCTGGATGTGAGTCTTATCTTTTTGACTACTAGACACCTGTCTGTATCAAGGTTCCCCACTTTATGTACATTAGTCTACTAGATGACTAAGATGGGGGATTTTGGTTCCTAACACTGTTAGGGATTATTAACTAAACCACTAAGGCATTGGTCTGTCTAACAAACAGAACCTGCTCACACCGATATATATATTTTTAATACATTCCCTCCAAATAGCACACTGAGACGGTAATCCCAGGTTTGGGAGCCGTCCCAGTTCAATCCTGGATGTGCCCGGACATCTACTCATCTTCCCCTATAATGTAGGTGCATTCCTATCTGAGCCAAACACAGGATCAGTGCACTGTTCACGGTGCAGTCTAGCTCCTGCGTTTACTTTCCTATGTCATCAAGGGAGGGTGGGTGTCGGATCGCAGGCCGGCTTCCCATTCGCTCAGACGGACGAGCTCCTGTTTCCAACTGGGCGGGACACACCCCCTGAGCGGCGTCTCCCATTGGCTGTAGCTGACAGTGATGCTGGAAGGGGAATGGAGACTCCACCTATATAAGATGGGGAGTTTTGCCACTAATGGTGGTTGGCATTGTTACTCCACGCCACATTGTTTCAGTACATTGCACTTCTAGAATGCTAGAAGCTATAACATTCTGACTCTGCAAGCCCCTGACGATTTACAGCAGAGAAATAACTTAGTGAATAAACGCGTAGGGCAGATAGGGATAACACTGCCTGAATGCAGGAGTGTTATATTTCCTGAGCTCAGCGACCTCTGAGGATAAGCATCAGAAGGGCTGATAGAAGGTAGACAGAGATAACACTGCCTGAATGCAGGAGTGTTATACTTAAATATTTAAAGGGTGAAAAAGAAAAATATGAAAATCTAAAAAAATAAGAATAAAAACTGGGAGGAGGAAAAAACAGAAATATTATATAGAGATCATTGCATCCGCATAGGTAGTATCTGTATTCCTTATCTACCGCACTACATCTAATGGTGTTCATGTAAAGTGCACAAGCACTAGTAAAATAAGGCAATCTGTTGCCACAATTCATTTATGCCAAAATGACAAAACAATGTAACAAATGTAACCACATTTAGATGGTAATATATACAATACATCCATTCAGATACAAAACTCAGTGAATTTTGCTCTAGCTTCAAGGGAAAACTACAAGAAATTTTTGTTTTTTTTTACAGTGAATTAATACATGAGTATTGCAGTATATCGTGCAAGCGATCTAACGATCGCTGGTTAAAGTCCCCTACGGGGACAAGTAAAAGAAGTAAAAAACAGTAAAATAACGTTTTTTTAACAAATAAAAAAAAGAAAAAATTAAAAGCTAATCTAATTAAAAGGCGAAATCTACACATTTCATTTTATTTTTTGCTGATATATTAAATTTTAATCCACTTAATTCAGTAACACAGCAGGTGTTAACAGAGAAACGCCACTCACTATTTACTACCCAGATTCTACAGTTTTCAGAAATATCCCATATGTGGCCCTAGTGTGCTACTTGACTCAAACACAGGCCTCAAAAATGAAGGAGCACCTTTTGGATGTTTGAAGTTGGAAAGCCACCATTTGATGGCCTTGAAGGGCCAAAACATTAAAAAAAAAACACCTAAAAAGACCCCAATTTAGAAACTGCAACCCTCAAAGAATTTATCTAGAATTTTGATCCCACAGGTCTTTCATAGAATTCAATAGAATCGGGCCATAAAAAAGAAAATAAAATCTTCCAATAATATATAGATTTAGCTCAAAATGTTTCAATTCCACACAAAATTCAGGAGAAAACCCCCTATAAAAATTGTTAGGCAATTTCTCATGAGCACGGTAACACCCCATATGTGGTCATAAACTGCTGTTTGGGCACACGGTAGGCTGAGAAGGGAAGGAGCGCCATTTGGCTTTCGGAGCGCATATTAGGCGGGAATGGTTTTCTGACACTGTAGCGCATTTCCAAAGTCGCCAAGGTACCATTGGAACCCCCCCAAAAATTACCCTTTTTAGGAACCTACACCTGCAAAAGGCATTTTGACCATACATGTGTTTTAAAAAATTTATTCGAATTGGGCCGTGAAAATGGAAATTACATTTTTTTTCCAATAATATGTAGTTTAAGCTAAAAATTTAACATTTTCACAGGGACTATAGGAGAAAAATCACTTAACATATGTTTTTAGCAATTTCTTAACATGTGTGGTCATTATCTGCTGTCTAGGCACATGGCAGGGTTCAGATCGGAAGGAGTGGCATTTGGTTTTTGGAGTACAGATTTTGAGGGAATGGCTTTCTGATGCTATGTCGCTCTTGAAAAGACCCCATTTAGGAAACTACATATATATATATGGGTGTAGTAAGTGAAAACCCTCCAGAAGTGACCCCAATTTGGAAACTATACTCCTCAAGGATTTATCTAAGGTTATAATGAGCATTTTGACCCCACAGGTGTTTTATAGATTTTATTAGAATTGGGCCGTTAATAAGAAAAATGTAATATTTTTTAAATAAAATGTAGTTTTAGATCAATAATTTTCATTTTCACAAGGAATACAGGTGAAAAGGCAACCTGGAATTTGTTACACTATTTATCCAGAGTAAGGCAATACCCCATATGTGTTTATAAACTGCTGTTTGGACACTCGGCAGGGATTAAAAGGGAAGGAGCGTAATATGGCCTTTGCAGTATTGATTTAACTGGAATGGTTTTCATACCCCATGTCGCATTGCCCTGAGGTACCATTACAGTAGAAAAATTCAAGAAGTGGCCCAATTTTGGAATCTAAATCCCTCAAAAAAAATGATCTAGAGGACTAGATAAAAATTATTTTAGTTTTACCCCACAGGTGTTTTGCAGAAATTAGTGCACAATGGATTTTGCAGAGTGAACATTTTTCCACAGATATGCATTTTTAGTGTCCAATATGTTTCGCCCAGTTTGTGCCACTGTGAAAAGATAGCAATATTATTAATAAGAAGTGTTTTTCTGATTTTTAAAACACCCCTAATCTTTTACTTGGACATGCAACAGAGTTAAAGAGTAAAAAAGCATCATGTGCATTTGAGGCCTAATTTGATAATTTACATTGGACCAAAATTGTAAAGGCTCTGAGGTGAAATAATAAAAGAAACTCCAAAAATGTAACCCCATTTTAAAAATGACGTCGCTCAAGGAATTCATCTAGGCATATAGTGAGGATTTTTTTTCCAGAAAAAAGTGCACAATGGATGTTGCAAAGTGAAAAGTGCAATTTTTCAACAGATATGCCATTTCAGTGCCAAATACTGTATGTTGTGCCCAGCTTGTGCCCCTGGAGACACAAGCCCCGTGAATAGTGAAGCGGGTTCTCAAGAGTCTGGTAATACCCCATATGGGGTCATAAACTGCTGTTTGTTCACACTGCCAGGCTCGGAAGCAATGACACATGGCTTTTTTATTGCAGATTTTGCTTCGTACTAGTTTTGTTTGGGGATTTACTGGTATTTCAATTAATATTTTCTGGGCATATGTAAGCTGGGCGCAATCGCACAAACTTGTACTAAGCAAAATCTTCAATAAAAAAGCCAAGTGGCGGTCCTTCCGAGCCTGGCAGTGTGAACAAGCAGCAGTTTATGACCACATATGTGGTATTACCAGACTCTGGCACGGGTAATACCCCAGCGTTTCATTTTTTGGTCTCTTTTCCTCCAAAACAATCGAATAAAAAGTGATTTAAAAAATCCACGTAACTAAAAATGGAACCAATAAAAACTACAGCTTGTCCTGCAAAAAACAATCCCTTACACGCTTTTTTCAACTGAAAAACAAAAAAGTTATGAATCTCGGAATGCAATGATGACCCAGACTAATTTATATGTCCAGCAGTGTTTAGCCGAAAACCCCACGTTATCATTAGCTAGACCCTACAGATGGACTCCGTAGATGCAGCGCAGATGCTGATATTTTGGAGCCTTGTTTTGCTTATAGGACTGGTTAAGTAGCCAAAGATTAGGCACAACATGGGATAGTCATCATCCAGCCAGTTTAAATAGAGGAATCCCCAAGGGACAATATCTCAGACTGAGGAGAAATTGCTCGAACTTAGGGGATTTTATGGATAAGTCTAAACAATTACGCCAAAGGTTTGGAAGAAGAGGCTATCTTGACAGAGTATTGAGGGATGCATACCATAATGCACTCTCTAAGAATAGAACAAGCTTATTGGTGCCAAAAAACCTATGGAGACAGAGACACTAGCTTCGATTAGAATAGTGGGAACCTATGACAATAGATGTAGGGAGGTTAGAAACATCTTTCATAAGTTTTGGGGGATTCTGACTGCAGATACAGACCTGTCGCCCGATATCCACTAATCACTTTTAGGAGGGGTAGGAACTTACAGGACCGTTTAGTTCATAGTCATTTCAACGAATGCTCACCACTGTTGTGTTGGTTCCCTGATATACTAACGGGCACATTTAAGTGCGGTTCCTGTAAAGCATGTAAGCATATAATCAAAAGTAAAACCTTTCAAAGTGCAATGACAGGGCAAATCTTCAAGAACAGAGAATTTGCAAACTGCAAATCTAAAGGTGTTATATACATGGCAACATGTACCTGCCCACTAAATTATGTGGGCAAAACGATCCGGGAATTTCGGAGAAGAATCTTGGATCATATTGGAAATATTAGGAGAGAAGAGAGTGCTTGTCTAGCGAGGCATATGCGAGAGATACATAACAACAAAGAAGAGGAAATTACATTCCAGGTTATTGAGGTGATCAGATCATCTAACCGTGGAGGCAATCTAGAAAGACTCCTCCTTCAAAAGGAATGTAGGTGGATCTACCGACTAAAAACACTACATCCCGATGGTATCAATGACTATATGTCATTTACTAGTTTTATATAAGCCCTTGATAAGTCTATGTAATTTTGTACATATAGCTTCAGTTATCATCCCTTGTCTTATATCTTAAACATTAATTACTTTATGTATGGTTAAAAGAGAGATATATTTAACATAAGATTGAATTCATATATAAATATATAAAAAACTTTGAAACCACCAAGGCTTTGATTATCTATCATTAACAATAGCCTGCTCACACCAACTAAATCAAACCTGCACCCCCCCCCCCATAATAGGATATTACGATGGTAAACTCCTTATCACAACTGCTTATCACATTACAGATGACCATATGTATGCCCCGACTCTATCCAATCCTCTCCTACATGGAGGTGAGGATAGAGCAATGGTGTCTTACCAGCAGGCGAATGACACAGGTATCATGTACTGTTTTACAGTGCATATTGAGTTCCTGTGTTTACATCATTCACGCCACCGAGGGAAGGCCGGTTCACAGCCGGTCTGTGATATGCCAAGCTGGACGAGCCCCCTTTCTTATGGGGCGGGACATATTTGTATGCGGTCTCTCCTGATTGGCCGTGGCAGATAATGGTTCCGGAAGGGGGTGGGGACTCCACCTTTAAAAGATGGAGGTTTTTGCCACTGACAGCGGCTGGCATAAATATCCACGCTCCACACTATTCCATGCTCAGTACATTGTACACTTCTAGAATGCTAGAAGTTATTATGCTCTGACTCTGCAAGCCCCTGATGATTTACTGCAGAGGGATACTTTAGTAAAGAAACACGTACTCTGCAAGCCCCTGATGATTTACTGCAGAGAGATACTTTAGTAAAGAAACGCGTAGGGCTGGTAGTAGGTAGACATATTGAGAGTGCTGTCTGATTGCATATGTGCTGTATCTTTTGAGCTCCTGCACTCTCTACCTTGGTGTGGGGAGTTAGTAAATTTAGTGATATAGCAAGCATAGAGATGTGAGGTTATTAGATCCTCACATTTTTTGAAATAACTGAACAAAAATGTCTTTAAAAATACATAAAAATATAAACAATAGAAAAATATTCAATTACTCAGGCAGAAGCAGAACTAAATGTTGATCTACCTTACTACATCAAAGGTGTCAATGTAATGTGCGCAAGCACTAGATACAAAGATACATGGATACATTAGTGTCATAATCTAATTATGCCAATGTAGCAAATTAATTGATAAACCACGGTTAGGTAACAAATATATCCCTTGTGGTATGATATGCAGTGAAAATACCCCATGATGACAAAGTAAAAACAGAATTTTAGAAACTTTAATGAAATTCTCAAATTTCGCATGGACAGAAGTATTCAGACCCTTTGCTATGACACTTAAAATTTAGCTTTGGGGGCCTCCCATTTCTCTAGATCATCTTTGAAATGTTTCTCTACCTTGATTGGACATGATTTGGAAAGACACACCCCTGTCTATATAAGGTCTCACAGCTGACAATGCATATCAGAGCAAAAACTCAGCCATGAGGAGGAAAGAACTGCCAGTAGAGCTCAGAGACACGATTGTGTGGACCTGGAAAGATAGTTAAAAAACACGGCGCCCTATTAATAATAAAGATTTCCCAGAGTGTACCTTTAGTAATTAAGCTCTCCAGATTGCTTCTATTAGTAATAAAGCCCCGCAGAGTGTCCCATTAGTAATACAAAGCTTCCCCAGAGAGTACCCGTTAGTAATACAGCACCCTCGCAATTCCCACATTAGTAATTAAGTTTCCCCAGAGTGTTCCTATTAGTAATAGTGCTTTCCCTAGAGTATCCCTATTAGTAATAGTGCTTGCTCACAGTGCCACTATTAGTAATAAAGCTCCCCGGAGTGCCCCCATGAGTAATACAGCTGCCCCATTATTAATAAAGCTCCAGCAGAGTGCACTCATTGCTAATAGTGCTTCCCTATAGTTCCCCAATTAGTAATAGTACTCCCCCAGAGTGACCCCATTAGTAATAGTGCTTCCCAGCGTGCATTCCATTATTAATAAAACTTCCCCAGTGTCCCCCATTAGTATTCCCCAGAATGCCCCATTAATAAAAGTGCTTCCCTAGACTGCCCCTATTAGTAATAAATCTCCCCCAGAGTGCCCCATACGTAATAAAGCCCCCCCAAAGAGCAGCCATTGGTAATAAAGCACCCCAAACAACCCAATTAGTAATAAAGCTCCTCCAGAGTGCCCCATAAGTAATAAAGCTCATCCAGAGTGTCCCATTAGAAATAAAGCTCACCCAGAGTGCCCCATTAGTAATAAAGCTCCAGCAGAGAGCTCCCTTTGGTAATAAAGCTCCCCAAAATTGCCCCCATTAGTATCAGTGCTTGCCTAGTGTTCCATAATTAGTAATAGGGGTCCCCCTGAGTGGACCCATTAGTAGTAGTTCTTCCCCAGAGTGCCTATATTAGTAATAAATCTGCCCCAGAGTGCCCCTATTAGTAATAAAGCTTCCCTAAAGTGCCCCCATTGGTAATAAAGCTCCACAGAGTGCCCACATTTGTATTAAAGCTCCCCTACAGTGCTCATACTAGTAATAAAGCTCCACCAGAGTGCCCCTATTGGTACTAGTGTCCCAGACAAAAATAAATACAACATTCACCTAAATCCGGTTCTACGTCGCTTCCAATGTTGAGATGCAGATCACAGGCCTCTTCGGGCCTCTGTCTTCACCTGCTTGCAGGCCGTTGAGGCTGTCGCGATGATGTCCACAGGCCACCCTGCAGTCTATGATGGTGAATGACTGGGTATAGAGCCATAGGCTCCCATGCTTCTCTGTATTATGCAACTGTATCTGTGTCCCAAGGACGCGGATACAGCTGAATGTGGCGCTCGCCCAGAGATTCGAGGAACCAGGCATAAAATCTGGGGCATATGTCACAGATGCCCGATGCTAGCGATGCCCCTGTTCACTAGTCATCCATGTCCTAACATAATAGCAGCATCCCGTGCTCATGTCCACAAGGCTACAGTTGACAGGCAGAGCAGTATGCACCCCTTATGACAAATATACTACTTTGTAAAAAGGGAACCAATGCTAATATATATTTTTTAGCACTTTCTAAAAATATCAAAGAGAATGAAAACGAGTCAGTATTATTTTTCCTAATAAAGTTGGCTAAGATTATTTTTATGATCAAATAAGAGTGAGAATAGAAGAAGGGAGTGGGAGGACAGTAAACTGTAGACTTATTATTCTCTACAGAAATTCCACAATGACAAATCAAGGAGTACAAAGCAATAAAGCCCTGTTGTCAGTGACTCATCCGTTATGGAAAAATTGAAAAGACAAGTTGAGGGTGTAGAGGTAATAAAAGTAACAATTATAAGGCCCCCTGATGGAAGGCACATTTTTTTTGTGTCGTGACAACTACTGTATTTGTATATGGCAATTATTTCAATTTTTAATTGCTCCTTGTTGTTAATAGGTAATATTAGGTACTACACATTGCGGGTTTTCAAGAGTGTTATTACTGTATTATGCTGACATTTAAAGAGAGCCTGTAACTATGATAGAAATGTTTAAATAAGACTATATTTTTGATGCCTTAATAGAACTATAATAATAAGTGTAGTTGCCTTAATTAAACAGCCCCCAAAGGTGCCAAACGGGTGGATGAAATTAGTTCTGTTCTTATTCTGTGGCATTACAGACAGTAACATAAGATCCCACTCAGCCAGTTAGTAGCCCTGAAAAGGATCATGTGATATATACTTAATGACTACTTAGACTCAGGAGTTACAGACTGCATCACAAAATGCTTTTCGGGTATGCTAACTCGACGATAAGCATCACATGATACACTATGTAAGGCTGGGTTCACACCTGTGTTCGGCTTTTCATCTTTCTCCTCTGTCAGAGGTGCAGAACAACGGAAAAATCTGAAGTGCCGGTTCCCTTGCAAAATGGACAATACTGGCTGCCGAAGGAACCCATTGACTTTAATTGGTTCCATCGGGTTTCCGTGGTTTTGCCGGAAATAATAGCACTGCATGCTGCGCTATTGTTTCCGATATTCTCGGCCGGCTCTACGACGGAGGCCCCTAACGGAGCCTCCGGTGCAGATGTGAATGAGGCCTAAGTCCACAGAATCGGGAAGTGTTTTCTTTTTAGCCCCCTGTTTAGTTCTTTTAGGGGCTGTTTAGTGGGTCTGGTTGTATACACTAGTATAACTCTTTTAGTGCATCACACTGTTGTCCTTATTTTAGTAGGCTCTCTTTCATTAACATAATATAGGAATATGTAGTTATGATACCTACACAAATGTTTTTTTTGTGTAGATTTACCAAGGAATTTAAATATCACATTTTTATTTAAAGGGCTTTTCCCTCTATTGCTCTATTGACAGGACAGGAGATAAATGTATGATTGCTGGGGACTCCACCACTGAGACCGCTACAGAACACTAGAATGGGGGTCCTGACCCTCGTTCCTCCTCACTGGAAGTCCGCAGTGAGAGGGATTTAAAATGGAGCCGTGGTCACTCCATTCAATGTCTATGGGGCAGATGGAAACAGCTAAGCACTGCAATTGTGCAGTGAGTAGGAATAGACGGGGATCAGGATTCCAATTCATGTAATCAGTGGCAGTCTCCAAGGTGGGTTCCCAACAAACTATCCAGAGGATGTACTTAGTGGGAAATCCCTTTTAAAGCTCATTATTTTTAAGATTTGTAGCTTTCCATTTACAGCAATGAATTACATTTCCTAGTGGTGTCGGTAAACTGGGTATGGACTGCCTCTAGGATGGTAGATTTGGAGGAAGCACAGAAGTACAAGAAGCACAGCAACTCCATGGCAATATAGTCTCAAGTAAAGAATGAACATCACATAGCAAGATTCCAACTCCAGTTACTACTGTATTTCTGCTGTGGCCGCTTCCATATACTCTGTGCATGTGAGAGGTGCTGTGTGGGCTCAAACATACGAATAGAAACTGGGGGAGCTGATCTACGTATTTTACTTTCACAGATTTGGAGGAACACTGCAGATGCAATTTGTGACGATCGCCGAACTCAGGTCACGTCACAGGGGTGAACTACACTACTGAGTTTATTAATTTACCTCATAAATCCACGCCCACCTACTCTAGATGACAGGATTATGCTAAATTACTCCCGTAGTTTCCAACACCCCAATAATTTATACCACAGTATGCTACCACCACCTATACTTATCTAGGCAATAGGGGCCTAAGTCTCTATGTTCCCTTAACACCAGTTCCTATAACACAGGTTATCTAAATTGAACATAAAATACAGGTAACGTTCCTCACCTTCGGAAGATTAAGTTCTGTAAGACTACAAGGAAGAGACTTATAAATATTTCAGATTTAATACACAATAGTGCAGTGCAATACATAAAATAGTTGTCAGAATAAAAGATAAAAAATATACATACAGTTACAATGCAATCAAACAGTTTATGAAAATAAAAGGGATAAAAGAAACAGAACAAAACCTTACTGATGTACAGCGGCGATATCCTGGCTGTGGGGACAGCTGAAAATATGGGCAGTCACTCCAACCGAGATATGGATCCCCAACGACTGACCCTGACCCTCACTTCTCATGGCATTTTAAACCCAGTTTTTTCCCTCCAGTTCACTGGCTGGTGATGTCACTGAGAGGAGGCTGTTCATATGATAATGAAGGGTACTCCTCCCATTACACAGTTGTATTTCTATAGAGAAACATAAAAGTGATCATGTGTCCTTGCAGGAATCCCCTAGAAATATAATATTACCTGCATTCACCTGTGCAGACATTTACCAACCAGGGCATATCAAACACCACTATAATAGGCCCATGTTTTTAGCCAATAGCCAATCCCAGGTAGTTCCTCTGAGTGTAGGGATCTGAATTTGACATATATATGAGGGCTATTTTCCCTGATCATAACTAGCTATGTGGGTCATTACAAATATAAATTATGACGGGGTTTGCCTTGATGTATCATACTTTCTTTGAACACCATGCCATTCTCCCATGTTTCTCCTGGTCCACAGACAGACACACCACAGGCATCCATTTGCATAGCTTTAGATGTTTGGTCAGGATGTTTGGTCAGCCCTAGTGACAAATCCTTAATCAGCACATCTCGCACCTTGGTGAGGAAAGAGCCAATTAAACATTTGTCAGACAGTGGACATCCTTTGATGGCCAAAGATCTGCATTTCCTATGCAAATCAGATGTATCTTCTGTGTCAGAGGGAGTTATGAAATTACCTCCTAGTAACCTACTTTTGATTCTCTTACCTATAACACCACACCTCCCCCCTTAAGACATGGCATGGGATCATTGATATAGCCATCAATATCCCAAGCCGATCTCCGCAGCTTCCCCCTGGCGCGATAACCCATCTGCGTTGCCATGCTCACTGCCCTTTTTGTGCTGGATAGTGAAATCATATTGTTGCAAGGCTAAACTCCATCTCAGCAGCTTCCCGTTATCACCTGCTACCCTGTGCAACCAACTAAGTGGGTTGTGGTCGGTCACTACGGTAAATCTGCGCCCATAGAGGTATGCCTGTAATTTCTGCAAGGCCCATACAATGGCCAAACATTCCTTCTCTACAGTGGCATACGCAACCTCCCTCGGTAGAAGCTTTCTGCTCAAATACATTATTGGATGTTCATGCCCTTCTGGATTTACCTGGCTGAGCACTGCGCCTAGCCCATAGGCGCTGGCGTCAGTCTGCACCACAGACTTACGAGTGAAATCCGGGCTTTGCAAGACTGGGGAGCTAGCAAGGGCAGCTTTTAAAGCTGACAGAGAACTCTCGCAGTCGGCAGTCCAATTAACTATTTGAGGCTGTTTCTTCTTTGTGAGGTCTGTCAAAGGTTTTGCTAGGGAACTATAGTTAGGAACAAACTTTCTATAGTATCCTGCGGTCCCCAAAAAGGACATAACCTGTTTTTTGGTCTTAGGAGTGGGCCAGGCAGAAATTGCATCAACCTTTCCTGGCTCTGGCTTTAGTGTCCCTCCACCCACCTTGTGCCCGAGGTACTGCACTTCGGTCATGCCGATTTGACACTTTCCAGGCTTGATGGTCAGTCCTGCATCCTGGATACGCCTGAGCACCTGTGACAGGTGGGTCAGGTGATCCTCCCAGGTCTGACTGAATACAGCAATGTCATCCAGGTAAGCGACAGCAAACCCTTCAAACTTCTCTAACAGCTTGTTCACCAAGCGCTGGAATGTGGCAGGAGCATTTTTCATACCAAAGGGCATTACCTTGGACTCATAGAGTCCAAAGGGGGTGAGGAAAGCGGACCTCTCCTGCGCTTCCACGGACATAGGGATTTGCCAATACCCCCGACTTAAATCCATAATTGTTAGGTACCGGGCACCGGCTAGCTGATCCAAAAGCTCATCTATGCGGGGCATTGGATACGCATCAAACACAGTGATGGTATTCAACTTCCTGTAGTCCACGCAAAATCGTGTTGTCTTGTCCTTTTTGGGGACAAGCACTACAGGTGATGCCCAGGCACTTTGAGACTCCTGGATCACGCCCAGCCCTAACATTTCCTCTATTTCTTTCTTCATGTCAGCCCTCACTTCTAGGGAAACTCTATAAGCTGCTTGCCTAACAGGTTGGTGATGCCCCGTGTCTACATGGTGAGTTGCTAGCGGAGTTCTCCCAGGTCTCCCTGTAAAAGTGGCAAGGAAGGGGTTAAGTACCTCCTGCAGCTGGGACTTCTGACTCTCAGACAGCTGTGAATTAACTACGGCATCCTCAATGGATCCTATCTCCTTTGCGGAAGCCACTAAATCCAGCAGTGTTTCACTTTCTCCCTCCTCTGGCAAACTGCAGACTGGCAGAGCGCACATATCCCGGTCATAATGCGCCTTGATCATATTCACATGAAAAACTTTGTGTTTCTTGCGAACATGATCGATCGTGACTACGTAGTCCACATCGTTGAGGCGTTGATGAATTGGATATGGGCCTTCCCATGCCGCCTGGAGTTTGTTTTGGGTCATAGGGACCAGTACCCATACCTTCTGACCCACCGCATACACTCTCTCTCGGGCATTCCTATCATACCACCTCTTCTGACTTGCCTGTGCCTGCACCATGTTCTCATGTACTAGGCCTGTCAGTTCCTGCATCCTCTCTCTGAATTTCAAGACATAATCTATCACAGAGACCTCTGGTGTAACCAATTCTCCCTCCCATGCTTCTTTCATGAGATCTAGGGGTCCCCGTACCCTCCTTCCATACAGGAGCTCAAAGGGTGAGAAACCGGTTGATGCCTGCGGTACCTCTCTGTAAGCAAATAGCAGGTGCGGGAGATAACGCTCCCAGTCTCGCCCTTGGGACGCCACAAGCATTCGTAGCATCTGCTTGAGGGTCCCGTTAAACCTTTCACACAGACCATTAGTCTGAGGATGGTAAGGGCTGGCCACCAGGTGTTGCACCTGTATTTTCTTACAGAGGCACTGCATCAAATTTGACATAAACTGGGTCCCCTGATCTGTGAGCATCTCCCTGGGAAATCCTACACGGGAAAATATGGTCAGAAGGGCGTCTGCTACCTTATCAGCCCTGATGGAGGATAATGCTATGGCTTCTGGGTAACGTGTGGCATAATCCACTACCGTCAGGATAAAGCGCTTTCCAGAACTGCTGGGTATGGCCAAGGGCCCTACCAGATCCACAGCAATCCGTCGAAAAGGCTCATCAATTATGGGCAAAGGAATGAGGGGGGCCCGGTGCACAGGTCCCGACTTCCCCATCCTTTGGCACACAATACAGGAACGGCAGTAATCTGTCACATCATTCCCCAGGCCAGGCCAGTAAAAATTGTGTTTTAAACGACTCTTAGTCTTACTTATCCCTAGGTGACCAGCTAGTGGTATCTCATGAGCCACCCGCAGGAGTTGTTCCCTGAACTGACGTGGCACCACTAGTTGCCTGTCTTTTAATGCATCCTGCTGGGGGTCAGTGGAAATACTTTGTCTATACAGTCTCCCCTGGTCCCAGGTTATTTTTTCAGTGTCCCCCTCCTCTGGGGTCTGATCAGCCAGCTGTCGCAGCTTCTGCAGACTATCGTCAGTGCGTAGGGCCGTCTGAAACAACTGACATTCTGCATCAGTACTGGCTGATAGCAACACATTCTGACTAACTTCTGCCGCTGGCTGCGGGCTGTCAGCTGTCCCCACTTCCTCTGTAGCAGACACAGTAGGGGGCCCAGAACCCAGGTTTGTGTTACAGGCACCCTGACTGCGCGTCACAGGAGAAATGGACACAACCTTCTCCCCGTCTTGGTGAACTGGTGTGTGTGTGCATGTGACAGGGATTTCATGCATGTTTATGACGTTTCCCGCTACTAAATCTACACACAAATCATTATCTGACGCTTTACAATCACCTACATCATTGCTAGTTATACAGTCTATATCCAATGCATTGTTAGATGAGTCTAGGCTATCACTAAGCACAGTAACATTATGTAATTCTATAACATTGCTGGACACAGGGTCATCACATTCCTTAGTATTGACAGTTTCATTATTATCATATACTACCTGCGGTGACACACATGGGGCAGCAAGTACGCTAGAGTCCTCCTCATGGTCTGAAGAAATATATCTGGAGACTAAACGTCCCAGATCGGTTCCTAGTAACACATTAGTGGGGATTTTATCCGTCACTCCCACATCCATCATCCCTCTTCCCGCCCCCCAATCCAGGTAAACTCGTGCCATGGGTAAGGCCGGGATCAGACCACCAACTCCAGAAACAGTTAGAGTTTTTCCTGGGATAATGTCTTCTGAAGAAACAAGCTCTGGGTGGACAAGAGTCATTTCGGCACCAGTGTCCCTCAGTCCCATGGTAACCGTCTTGCCCACAGTGACCGCTTGTAAATTGTCACAAGATGCCCTCTCCCTCCCACCCACAAACAAAACTGCTGGGGACAAAATAGATGGTTTGGGCAAAGGGGTAGTTTTCCTCTTCTCTGGGCAAGCAGTGCTGATATGCCCCACTTGGTTGCATCCAAAACACCTGCGATTATCAACAGCAGGCCTGGGAAGTGGGGCAGGGGCAACACCTCCTGGTGATCTGCGAGTAGGGGCAAAAGTGTTAATAGGGGGCTTTCCCCCTTTCCAGCCTGGAACAGCAGGCTTTCGCGCCTCTGGCGCTCTGTTGGCGGCATATACATCCGCTATCTGGGCAGCTTTATCCAGGGTCTTGGGCTCACGGTCCAAAATAAACTGTCGTACTTCCATAGGACAGGTGTGGAGAAACTGGTCCAGGATCATCAGATCCTCCAAATCTTCAAAGGTGTTGACAGCTAATCCCTGCGTCCACTGCCTGAAGTGGTTCTTTAGTCCATCGGCCAGGTCTGAGTAACTGTCAGTACCCGTGCGCTGCAAAGCCCGAAATCGTTTCCTGTATACCTCTGGGGTGAGGTTAAATCGTTGGATTAAGGCCTTTTTAATAGCCTCATAATCTTGATCGATAGTTGTGGGCAGGGCTGCAAACACCTCCAGAGCTTTGCCTTTCAGCCCTGGAGTCAGATACTTAGCCCAGTCTGCAGGTGGCAGTTGGAATTGTCTGCAGACCTTTTCAAAACCTTTCAAATAAACATCCAGATCGCCGTCTTTCTCCATGACAGGGAAACGCTCTAGACGGGGTTTAAGGTTGATTGTGCCTGTGGACTCACTCTGAGGTGAGGATGAAGCACTTGGCAGCTGCATTTGGGTCAACTTGAGCTGGTACTCCCGCTCTGCCTGGCGTTCTTCTCGCTCCGCTTGACGTTCTGCAAACTCTGCTTGGCGTTGTGCAAACTCTGCTTGGCGTTGTGCAAACTCTGCTTGGCGTTGTGAAGCTTCTCGCTCTGCTTGGCGCTCTTGCATCACCAGTTGCATCCGCATATTCGGATCACAGTTGCCAATCTGCTGGAGGATTAGAGAAAGAGAAGACTCCATACCGTTTTGAGACCTGGTACTGCTGGTACTGCCATGCCCAGCCAGTTCCTGACTGGAGTCTCCTGTCCGTTCCTCTGAGGCTGAAGTTTCCTGCTCTGGTCCCTCGGGATGGTGGAGCTGTGTATCATCTGCCACCAACGCTTGGATCAGATCCGCTTTACTTTTGTTCGTTCCGTCCAGCCTTCTCTCCTCACAGAGGACTAGCAGTTCATCTTTCCTCTTATTTCTATACACCTCTGCCATCTTATCAGCGGTTTTTTCAAAATAAAAGAAAGAAAAGAAAAACAAGAAGGGGAAGGGAAACTGTTTTGCACGTATGTATGTTAGCTGACAAATAGTATGCACTGAGTTCTTCCTTGTGGACTGTTGTATTCTTTTCAAGGATACTCCAGCCCTTAAGTGTAAAGGTTAATTTCTTAAACAAAACACTTAACGTCTTTAACAGTGTAAATGACAATAACACTATCCCACCGCTGCCACCACTCTGTGACGATCGCCGAACTCAGGTCACGTCACAGGGGTGAACTACACTACTGAGTTTATTAATTTACCTCATAAATCCACGCCCACCTACTCTAGATGACAGGATTATGCTAAATTACTCCCGTAGTTTCCAACACCCCAATAATTTATACCACAGTATGCTACCACCACCTATACTTATCTAGGCAATAGGGGCCTAAGTCTCTATGTTCCCTTAACACCAGTTCCTATAACACAGGTTATCTAAATTGAACATAAAATACAGGTAACGTTCCTCACCTTCGGAAGATTAAGTTCTGTAAGACTACAAGGAAGAGACTTATAAATATTTCAGATTTAATACACAATAGTGCAGTGCAATACATAAAATAGTTGTCAGAATAAAAGATAAAAAATATACATACAGTTACAATGCAATCAAACAGTTTATGAAAATAAAAGGGATAAAAGAAACAGAACAAAACCTTACTGATGTACAGCGGCGATATCCTGGCTGTGGGGACAGCTGAAAATATGGGCAGTCACTCCAACCGAGATATGGATCCCCAACGACTGACCCTGACCCTCACTTCTCATGGCATTTTAAACCCAGTTTTTTCCCTCCAGTTCACTGGCTGGTGATGTCACTGAGAGGAGGCTGTTCATATGATAATGAAGGGTACTCCTCCCATTACACAGTTGTATTTCTATAGAGAAACATAAAAGTGATCATGTGTCCTTGCAGGAATCCCCTAGAAATATAATATTACCTGCATTCACCTGTGCAGACATTTACCAACCAGGGCATATCAAACACCACTATAATAGGCCCATGTTTTTAGCCAATAGCCAATCCCAGGTAGTTCCTCTGAGTGTAGGGATCTGAATTTGACATATATATGAGGGCTATTTTCCCTGATCATAACTAGCTATGTGGGTCATTACAAATATAAATTATGACGGGGTTTGCCTTGATGTATCATACTTTCTTTGAACACCATGCCATTCTCCCATGTTTCTCCTGGTCCACAGACAGACACACCACAGGCATCCATTTGCATAGCTTTAGATGTTTGGTCAGGATGTTTGGTCAGCCCTAGTGACAAATCCTTAATCAGCACATCTCGCACCTTGGTGAGGAAAGAGCCAATTAAACATTTGTCAGACAGTGGACATCCTTTGATGGCCAAAGATCTGCATTTCCTATGCAAATCAGATGTATCTTCTGTGTCAGAGGGAGTTATGAAATTACCTCCTAGTAACCTACTTTTGATTCTCTTACCTATAACACCACACAATTCTACACATTAAAATGCATTGCTAGAAAAAGTATAATGTAAAGAAGAGTTAGATCTGGGTCACATAGTAAATAAATCATATCTACATAGCTAGAAAGGAGTATATTGCTTTACCTGATTCGAATGTCTAAAGGATTCACAATATTCCTGCTTTGATGATACACTGGACAAATCAACGTGCAATATTGTGATTTGCTTTCAGGGAGTCGAAGAAATTAATAAGTGAAACAATTATATCCTATGGGCAAGAAAATCTGTAGATGAACTAAAAAATCATGTAAATCCCTAAACATCTCACATGTCTTCCATGCTGTAACTAGAACTACCCAAAGATTGGACATAATCCCAATATCCAAGTGTACTAGGTTCTAATATATCAGTGGGATAGATAGGCCTCATGCCCAAAAATGGTGTCATGCTTCATCGGACATTGTATTACAGTACTGCTTCTAGGGGAGAATATTTTCCTGCCACCATATTCAAATGGAGTATGGACACGTGTCCTTGCTCAATCTTCATGTACATAGGGCTATCATGCACATGAGGCCAAATTACCTTAATCCCTCTATGTTAAAAGATTAAAGGCTCTAATCCACTTTTGTTTGGTTTTTATTAAAGACGCACTCCCACAAAATGATTTATTATCTGGCCAATTGGAAAGGCACATTATGTAAATTGTGGTGAGGGTAATCTTACCGGTGGCTGTATTTGTGAGTTATCCACGCCATTCTGGTTCTTAGCTGTGTCATGTGACCAGCAATAAGACTCTCCAACTGCTACGGCGTCTCATGCGTGACCAGGAAGTCCGTTTCCCCATCATTCTTATAAGACTCACATCGAGGCTGTGATAGTAATGAATGGAGAACTTGACTTCCTGTCCACACATGAGATGCAGTGGCAGTTGTAGAGTCCTATTGCTGGTTATGTGATACAGCCAGAGGACCAGAAGGAAGCGGATAACTCACAAATACAGCCACCGGTAAGAAATTACCTTCACCACAATTTACATAATGTGCCTCTCTAACGGGCCAGAGAGTAAAATATTTTGTAGGCGTGCTCCTTTAAGTGCAAGCACAGTTTATTATTCTTATTTGTTCGTACATAGAATATATAAATGTTTTCATGTAAAGCTCAGTTAAAATGTCCTTTCAATGATAATTGAATTGCATAACCTTGTACTTTCAATGCATTGCACATGGTCAGTATATCAATGCGCTGGTAATACTTATTTTGTCATTATTTTAGTCAGGCTACACGCTCAGATCTGATTGCAATCAGTGGAATCTTGCTATGAGAACATTCTATGGGACAAGAGGCTTCATTTGTAGCCAATCCACACTGCTCGGTGATGTCTAATTGCTGTGAGTGGATATGCAGCTACTATATGTGACAGTTAGCTATTATATTATTAAGAATGTTCTATTATTTAATACATTTATCAGTGGTTATAATAAAAGCAAATGAAGTGTTGTGTCAAAATCCATTCCTTCTGCCTTCTGTAATACCCTGTAGATTATTGCTCATAAATAAGCACATGAAAAAGCACTTGATAATTTACATGGAAATTAGTTACTCAACTTTTTACATAATCAAGACATTGTGAAGGTTAGATACACCATTCAGACATAACATTAAACTACTGATACTGATACTGAATAACATTGATTATCTCCATACAATGGCGCCTGGAAAGGGGTGGGATATATTAGGCAGCAAGTGAACAGTCAGTTCTTATAGCTGTTGTGTTAAAAGCAGGAATAATGACTAGGCGTAAGGATCTGAGCGAATTCGACAGGGGCGAAATTGTGATGGCTAGACAACTGGGTCAGAGCATCCCTAAAACAGCAAATCTTGCACACGCGGTAATTTTCCTATCAGCTATGAATTATATTGTAGCTTTGTCCTATTGAAATAAATAGAACTACATTACAATACCATGCACAGCCGCTACGAAAATTATGGCATGTTCAAGTATGAACCTGCCTGAAATCCAATGTAAACAATAAGGAGGCTGCAGCACTCGCACGAGCGCCACTTTAAACGGCTGATCGGTGGGAAAGTCGTACCCCCACTGATCTAATACTGATGGCCTATCCAAAGGATATTTTTCTATCAATTTTTAAATCCTGTAAAACTCCTTTAATTACTGATTATTTTATTCATTATTGGTAAATAGTGTTTGTAACTAAGCTGAAGTATGTTTTTTTTTAATAATATTTAAAAAAAAAAAAGAGGCAGATTTCTCAATGTATTTATACAAGTTTTCTGGTATTAATACGCTAAAAATCATAGCATTTCAGACAAACACTATATTTATGAAACCCCTGCTCAACTATCTGGAATGTTTTTGTTTTTTTAAAAAGTAGGGGAGAGGCTCAAAGTCAGGCCACTTAGAAAAGTGGCAGAAAACAATGCATGGTCAGGGCAATATAATCCCAGCTATAACTATGAAATGATACATTATGCATCTTTGGATACAAAATGTAGAATGCATACAACTGAACACATAAACTTACAGGTCTTTGCAAGTCTAAAAGGGGTTATCCTAAGATTAACATTTATTACCTATCCACAGGATAGGTGATAAATGTCTGATCACAGGGGGCCCTACCGCTGGGACCTCCGTCGATCCCTAGAACAGAAGTCCCCAACCCCCCTGTTCCTCCTCACTACACAATCACTGTAAGAGTATCTTGAATGTAGTGGAGGACCAGCATGGCTTCTCCACTCCATTCAAGCTGTTCCTCACTGTGATCGGGCAGTGAGGAACAAGGGTTTGGGTCCCCCATTCTGATAATAGGTGGGGCCCCCAACAATCAGACATTTATAACCTATATCGTGTATAGGTGATGAATGTTAAACTTCAGACAACCCCTTTAAAAGGGCTGTCTCACCAAAGACAGCCCTTTCTGATAACCCTGCCAAATACAGATATGCTCATCCATAACTTTTCTTGAATTGCATCAAGTTAAATAATTTGTAATGATACTAATTCATTACAAACTTGGGCCATCCAGTAAAAAAATAATAATAAACATTAAACGCACATTTTTTTAACATGGGAGTTTATGGGCAACAAATGGTTGACGAATGGAATTCGCCAGAGGCACCCGCCACAGCCATCAAGCAAAAAAAGAAATCTATATATTAAACATATATGTTTTTTTTTAACATGAGAGTCTCTGGGCGATGGATACCACCAGAATCTTTCTTTTTTTGGTCATCTTAGCGCTACAAAAAAATTAAATAAAAAGTGATTAAAAAAATCGCACCAAAAAATGGAGCCAATAAAAACTACAGCTCATCCCACAAAAAATAAGCCCTCACACCGCTCAATCGATGAAAAAATATAAATGTTATGGCTCTCAGAATGTGGTGAAACAGAACAAGTTTTTTCTTTCTAAAAGTAGTAAAATATGAAATAATGTTTTCTTATTTTCTGTTGTCCATAACCTGAGTGCGTCTTATAGTCAGGTGCATCTTATAGTCCAAAAAATACGGTATATTTTCCATAATTCCAAAGGGAAATGTATAAAGAGAAAAAGCATGTCTATAATTTTCATTATATTACAAATTCACTTTTCAAATTATGTTGTACTTGAAGAATCTCCTTAACCTAGAAATGGCAATTCTGCTATAAAATAGAAGAGGCTGTTGTTGATACAACACATGCAACCAGATATGTCCCAGAAGCTTATATGTCCTAGAATGAGATAGTTACTATCCTCAATGAAAATGCCAACATTAATCATCAACATACCCATCAATAACCTTAAGGACACAGAATTGTAATGAGTCATCTGTCATGGCTTAAACCAAGTGTCTTCAGATCTTAATCTAAACAACCTATTTACCTGCTGTATACACTATACTCTATAAAGTACATATCAATGTTGGGTAACGAGAACAGAGACTGAACTTAGATCATTTGATTCTTGAAGACACACTGCCATTTAATAGAGCTCGTGGCATGTTGCTTTGAGGAAATACTAAGGAGGAATTGTAATGGTAAAAATAGTTAATACATATTAATGACTTCAAGGCAGAACATGAAAGTAACATTATGCGGAAAAGCATAGGCAAAGCAATCATACCTGGACATGAATATTCATTCCTTAACCCAAAATCTGATAAATCAGATGAATACTAGCACAGAGCTTAATCCTGCAGTCTGTGGATTATTTTTAAATTAATAAATAGACATTGCCAGAGTTGAGGCAAATCACTTATTGACAACAAATTAAGGTCTCAAAAAAATACCGTCCCAGGAGGGATAGGGGAAACTGAATAGATGGCTGAGGTGTATGGCTCCCAGATTTGCTTTATTGTGCAGACCCGTTCTGCTGCCTGTACTTTACCAAGACTGGGTACAGAACAGATTATGCACTGTAGTTTCTCATGAATCTTTATAGAAAATATTAGGATACTTCATATACGTAACTCTTATATTATAGCACTCTAACTCCTCTATAAATCTCAGTTTTTAGGTTGCATGTGATACAGGTGATATTTTACTTCATCATATAGTACATAATGCGAGGGGCCTAAAATGTGGCCCTTGAGTCCACACATCGCATTGAGCCAAGAGTAGACATTTACACAAATAGCTATTTTTACACAGCTGTACTTGTAGTATGAATATTTTCGATATTTTTTTTTTAGGTAAAAACTGTTTTGGACAAAGAAAAATTTCCATAACATATCTTCAAAGATCTGTGTTTGTTTTTCTCAAAATACATACAAAGAGTGCAGACAACAGGCAATTAAAAAAAAAAGCAAACATAGACACATATACACACATAAAGTTGCTTAATTGTCTAGTTTTCCAAGTTTCTTCCATTGACAAGGAGTCTATTATAATATACAAGGGAAACATCATAAGTGATAATAGAATTGATTTTCCAAGAGCAATTTGCATTTTACAGAATCAATAAACAAGATATTTTTTTTCGATTTTTAAATGTGATTAAGCTTAGAATATCCATGAGTTTAAAAGGTGCCCATGCAGAATAACCAGATCTTGGCAATTTCGTCTGGATTGGCCTATGATCTAATGTGTATGGGGGCCCATCAGACTCTCCCCGCTGGGAGATGTCAGGTTGAAGAAGGACTAGATATGTTGGATTTTAACATACCCAATCCTTTGTTCCCACGGTAAAAAAATCTGCTACCAGAGGAGTCTTAAAAAGGGTTAGACCCCTTTCACCATTGAAATATACATGCACGCTCACCTTATCCGACCACACATGTTAATGGGGGAGTCAGGAGAAATAACTGTCAGTCAAATGAGCATTCTGTCCACAGCTATTTAATGTATATAATCACCTTAAATTATGAGTGGTAATTGGGAGAGCCATGTCATTAATGCATCAATGTGAAATGTATATACAAATATAATGAACTATATCCCAGTTGTATCAACCATTGATCCATATCTTAATAGTGGGTTCCTTAAGGCGGTGATAGATATGGTGGTGGGATTTGCTGACAATCCAATGTTTATAACACACAAAAGACATTAGATTACTTGCATATCCCTACAAAATAACCTAGAAAACAGTAAACTTTTTGATGGATACAAGATTTTGCTAGTGTCGCTGGTTTACTCTTGCCACTCTAGTTTGCATGGCTTACTGTCTAGAATTGATCTGGCTTTGGGCAGTGTATAATGCTTTCAAAAATAACTTGTGAAATATGCAGCATAAAGCCTTGTCTGGCCATTCCACTTTGTAATCATAGACGGTAATAAAAGAAAGTAGGGTGGTCTTTTTAAGGTTTATGCTTACTGGTTGAACTTTGGAGAACCCCCCCCCCCCATTGATCAAAAAATCCAAAAATGTTGGCATATATTAGTGATAATATGGGCTCAGATTCTAACATAGTAGTTTGGGAAGCCTTGAAGGCTTTTATATGTATTCTGTATTGTCAGAAAATAAATAGTTTAAAAAAAGTTGCTTGCTCAAAGAAGGATAAGGTTAAATTTTATGTTCATGCAACTGAGAAGGACTTGGTGAAAACAAATCTACCTGTAGCTAGAAGAAAAAAGCGGAATAAGACCATAAGGAATGGCAGTTGCAGGTGGTGAGGGAAAGGGCCTCTTTTATAATTGATTTATGCATTGTTTCATTGGTTCTGTTTTGGACAGTAAGGGCAATGTAGTTTATGATCCTATAAAAATTAATAATATCTTAAAATAATTTTGTCAAATCTCCGTTTGATTCAAGCGAGGCTGAATTAGATTTGTTTTTTGGAGAATATTAAATTTCTGTTACTGAGTTTAGAAGATCTCAAAATTCTTGAAGTATTCATAGATATTGATGAAATTACAGTAAATCTGTTTTGGCTGCAACCCCTAACAAAAAATCCACTGGAGCCGATGGTATATTATTTGAAATTTTAACCTCCTACTGACATGTCACGTACTAGTATGTGACAGCCGTTAGGGGAATCATGGAGCGGGCTCACAGGCTGAGCTTGCTCCATACTCAGCGGGTAATGGCTGTGTTATACAGCCGACACCTCACTGCAGCTAGCGGAATCAAAGATCATTTTGATTCTGCCAGTTTAACACCTTAAATACTGCGGTCAATTGCGACCTTGGCATTTAAATTGTTAGAATCAGGGGGCACCACATCAAACACTCCATCGCGCCCCCTAATTAAGGCCCCCAGGTCTGCCATTTATGTACTTCATTGCTCCAGCGGGGCTTCAAAGGAGACTGTCAGAATCACGATATACTGCAATAGATTAGTATTGCAGTATATCATGCAAGCGATCCAACCGTTCGCTGTTTCAAGACCCCTAGGGGATTAAAAAAAAAAAAGTAAAAAACAGTTAAATAAAGTTTTTTTTTTATGTTCCAAAAAAAAAGTATTAAAAGTTAACAAAACCATTTTCCCATTTTCCCCTGAAGCAATGTACAAAAAAAAAAAAAGTTAACATAACTGGTATCGCCGCATCCATAAATGTCCAAACTATCACAATATAGTGTTGTTTAACCCACTTGGTGAACAGCGTAAAAAAAATTATATATATAATATAACATGCAAATTGCTGTTTTTTGGTCATCTTAGCTCTCCAAAAAAATGGAATAAAAGTGTTCAAAACGTCACATGTACCCCAAAATAGTATAGGTGAAAACTACAGCTCGCCCTGCAAGATTTAAGCCCTCACACCGCTAAATTGATGGAAAAGTAAAAAAGTTATGGCTCTCCGAATATGGCGACACAAGAATTATTTTTTTGGGCAAATAGTTTTATTTTTTAAAAGTGATAAAACATAAAACAAAACATATAAACTTGGTAATGCCGTAATCGTATCAACCTGTAGAATAATGTAAAAATGTAGTTTTTACCGGCTGATGGACGCCGTAAAAACAAAACCCCCCAAAAAATGGCGTAATCGCTTTTTTTCCCCATATCACCCCACAAATAAAAATGTTTAAGCTTCCCAGTACAACTAATAGTGTCATGAAAAACTACAACTTGTCCCGCAAAAAACAAGCCCTCATATGGCTATGTCGATGAAGAAATAAAGAAGTTATAGCTTTTGGAAGGTGGGGAGGAAAAAACGAAAATGATAAAACTCAAATTGCCCGTGTCCTTAAGGGGTTAAATAAACATCAGAGCTCCTTTTTACAGTTTTACCATGCGATGCTGATGGAGGTATTCAGACAGAATAAATGTTTCTTGGCATGAGTCGATTATTACCTTAATTCTTAAGCCCGATAAGAATCCCCAGATCCCTGATGCTTTCAGGCTTAATATCACGTACTCTCTGCCTGCGGCTCCCTCGGTCTCCAGGACATCGAGAGTTACTCGATCGGGCATCGCCCGGCCTGGCAGACTGAGGCAGTCTGCAGCCAATAGGAGCTCAGGAGCGTCAGGCCAATCAAAGCCTGGCTGATGTTCCTGAGCTCCCGCCCTCTCCTTATTTAGTTCAGCCTGGGATAGTTGGCCTTGGTCTGTAATTAGAGTTTGCTTGCCTGGTGCTTTCCCTTGTTTCAGACTCCCCACAGCGACTTGCTTTTTGACTTCTTGTGACCTGACCTCGGCTGGACTTCTGACTTTTCTTTGCCTTCTGACTTTTGTTTTTTTCCGCACTCTTCCGGTTTGACCCTGCCTGCCTGACTCCGCCTTTTGCGCCCGGACTTGTCCGCGGTGCAATTGCCCTGCCACTCCCTCCGTGTACTTCCCAAGATACTATTTGTTATTTCGTACTGTCTCTGTCTTTGTTTGTCGGTTTCACTTGTACCAGTATAGGGAACGCCGCCCAGTTGTGCACCGTCGTTAAGCTCGGGTCATACAAGTAGGTAGGGACAGAGGTTTGGCAAGAACAGGGACCTCACTGTTTAATGTGTATTTGTTCATGACACTTAAATCTCTGATGAATGCAGATGCCAAACTTTTAGCAAAAATTTGGACTGGAAGATTGTAATCAAATTTATAGTATCTTTAGTATGCTTATAGCAGGTAAATTGATTGGTAATTATCTAAGGCCAATGACAGTGTCGAGCGGACCTTCCTGTGGAAAATATTAAGATTTTTTTGGGTTCAGGGAAAACAATGTGGTTAGGGATTCTTTATTCCAGCCCTTAGGCATAGGTTAGAACAAATGATAATTTGTCCGAACACCTCCATCTGGAAAGGGGTACCCGTCATGGGTGCGCTCTTTCTCCTGTTATTTATCATCATGCTAAAACCCTTGGCAATCCTGGTGAGGACTGATGATAGATTAGAGGATTTCAAATATAGATTGCATGAAGAAAAAATCTCCATGTATGCTGACAATATTTTATTGTATATAAATAACCCATTAAAATCATTATGTTCTGGAACTCGTTAATATTAATGGGAAATTTTCTGGTTTACTGGAAAGTCAATTATAATGCCCTTTGGTCATGAGGCTTTAGTGCCTGACAGTGATCTAATGAAGGTCACTTCTGGTGGGAACTTTAGGTATTTATATATTTCTAATGATATAGATCAATATATTTCAATAATTAAAGTCTCACTATTGTAAGAAATTTGTATAAACGTTAGAATTTGGAAACAACTACTATTGGATATGGCTATAACTACTACTATTGGATATACAACAACAACTACTATTGGATACAGTGTTGAAATAATAAAAATGGTTCTTCTTCCTTAGCTCTTGCATGTCTTGTCCAATTCACCAATATGGATCAGTGACAATATAATTTGCTCTATAGAAGGTATTCTTAATTATCTCTTGAAGGGGTAAACCTGTTAGGATGAGTCAAAGATGTATTTGTTGTGACATGGAAAGGGGGGTTGTCAGTCCCCAATGTTTATTTAATTGCTTCTCAGCTCAAACATTTAAAAGATGGGGGGGGGGGGTAGAAATAAAGAAGTAACTGCAGTATCTAAATGAGGATTTAATTCCTCTAAATATTTTTCAGATATTAGAGTTTAGGCCAGTTTAGAAAAGTCTTATATTATAGACTGTGCATATGTCTTCTTCTACATCATGTGTTTATTTGAAAAAAAAAAAAGAAAAAGTGTAAGAATGAATCTCCTTTAATTTTACACTGTCTCTAGATTCATTTAAACACTTGAATACTAAACTCTTTTTTTTTTTTAAAAAAAGGGTCTTACGTGTGTATTGCACATTATGGGAAAAATATTTTTCTATCTTTTGATACTATTTGTTCTATTTATAAACTCTCACCAGGTAAAATGTTGTTATATTCAATTACAATATGCTTATATAGGTACTAAAAATAAAAACAAATTACATTTTTGTTCTGATCAAATTATTATTTTGTAGTATCACATTCAATTAAGAATGGTTTATTTCTACTCTTTATGAGGCCTTGCTGAAAGAATGGTCTGAAGATTTTGTTTTCGTTTCACATGGAAAATGAATGAGGTTTGAGGTTGGTGTGGTTCTCAAAGAGTAATGGTCACAGATCTACCAGTCTTCTACTAATGTTTTATTGAATAATTCTCACAAATGTATGCAGTTTATGATTACTCATAGACTGTACTACTCACCCAAATGTTTGTATTGTATTGGTTATAGAAGCACTGATAAATGTCCAACTGTAAGTGTTTGTGCCCCCAGGACGACTGGGAATGTGTTTCGTTTGTTGCGCATTACCATTTGTTACATTTTACAAATTAAAAAAAAATATTACTTGCATATTCCTCCACAATAGACAAAAAAACAAATGATGTAAATTTAGGGTAACAAACTAAATTAACAGTTAATAAAAGGGAATGCTTAAAAATAGACAAGATGCAGAGATGCAACAGAGGAAGATACACTAGATATGGAAATAATGGACCACCACCCGATTCCAGATTAAAAGATTTTTGGGACTATATATTTTCCATGTAGTACCAGTAAATTTTCCCAAATATCAGATGGTTGATATCAAAGACCAGAATTGTCCATATTTATGGTATGGTGGATTGCGTGGCTCCTTATGAATGTAACAATGTGCATTGTAAGGAGAAACAAAAATTAACCTGTCACTTGAAAGACAAAAAGAAGAACCAAATTCATTGGAAAATTTTGAAAAAATTATACATGGAATCACAGAATCGAGAACATGCCCGAGTGACCCAAAGAGAAGAACATTCTGGAGAAAAGCTATTTATTTGGTCACCTGGAGCCAAAATCCACTTGGTGAAAAAGAAGACAACTTTAAAGAGACTCTGTCACCACATTATAAGTGCCCTATCTCCTATATAAGGAGATGGGCGATGTAATGTAGGTGACAGTAATGCTTTATATTTAAAAAAAAACGATCTTTTTTCACAATGTTTGGAGCGATTTTGGTTTATGCTAATGAGCTTTCTTAATGCCCAAGTGGGCGTACTTTTACTTTCGACCAAGTGGGCGTTGTACAGAGGAGTGCATGACGCTGACCAATCGGCATCATGCACTCCTCTCCATTCATTTACACTGCACTAGCGATATAGATATATCGCTATGTGCAGCCTCATACACAAACCCTAACATTACTACAGTGTCCTGATAATGAATACACATGACCATCCAGCCTGGACGTCATGTGTACTCAGAATCCTGACACTTCTGACTCTTTTTTGTGAGATTCCGGCAAGTGAAACCAAATCTCGTTTAGCTCCGTGATCTCGCAAGATTTCGTATCCGTTGCTGGAATATCACAAAAAATAGTCAGAAGTGTCAGGATTCTGAGTACACATGACGTCCAGGCTGGATTTCATGTGTATTCATTATCAGGACACTGTAGTAATGTTAGGGTTTGTGTATGAGGCTGCACATAGCGATATATCTATATCGCTAGTGCAGTGTAAATGAATGGAGAGGAGTGCATGATGCCGATTGGTCAGCGTCATGCACTCCTCTGTACAACGCCCACTTGGTCGAAAGTAAAAGTACACCCACTTGGGCATTAAGAAAGCTCATTAGCATATACCAAAATCGCTCCTAACCTTGTGAAAAAAGATAGTTTTTTAAATAAAAAGCATTACTGTCACCTACATTACAGCGCCAATCTCCTTATATAGGAGATAGGGCACTTATAATGTGGTGACAGAGCCTCTTTAAGAATGCAACCAAGGAAGACATTAAATCTTAAACTCCAGTCTTTGTTTGGAGTGCCACTAAAGCAGTAATGAAATATTTTGAATATTAGACATGTCACAGCCATTCAAAAAATTTCAGTAAAGATTAAATATGTGCCAACCATTAGGTTGGCCATGGAAGATATTTGCCGTCATATTACTGATCATAAAACCACAGTTGAATTTGTTTAGCATTATTACATGCATATTGTTTCATCTTGGCAATATCATGCAAATAAAAAGCAAGAAAGTTTCTGGTATGCCGATCCTGCATAAAACCTCTTGGCCATTCTGTGACACTGGATAGTAGCCATTAGATGCAATAATTCCCACATGATGGATGCACTTTCCGTGTACAAGGTTATTTATCTTTCATTTATTACCCATGGATACCAGCACTTTGCACATTTAAAGTTTTAATCTTTGCAAATTTTACATTAAACTTATTATGACTTATTATGAGCTTCTCCTGAAGACAAACCCTCTTTAAAAAAAGATGCCAGTTCGGTAATCAGATGATTGCCACTTGTCCATCTTCTCTACCCCAAGGCAATCAGCTGTTATCGCCGGGGAAGCCATGGCAAGCCATACACTTCCTCCATTCAAATGAATAGCTGTCCATGTAATGTATGGACCCGCCGGAGCACGCCAGTGTGGGAGCCACTCATACAGCGGGGGACCTCACTTCATGATGTACATATGCCCTAATGCCCCTTCAATATGAAACGGTTAAATAACAGACCTGCTCTCTAGCTGTCACAGACTATGAATTTCCCTAAGTATACTCCACCTGCATAACTGCTTTCTATCTCATTTTGTTATTTTATTTGTTCTTCTCTAGTTTTATTCACTGCTTTTTGTTATCATATTATCTATATTTCTCAATGACCAATTTTAAGACTGTGATAAATGTCAAGTTTTATTTGACAATCTGTAATTTGTTTCTTCTGCTAAATTGTCCAAAATAGCTTCATCACAAGGTGGTTGTTAAGCTAAATCTTTTATTATGAAATGTGTTTGCTATTTTGTATCTCATTTAATCATTGCTTTAGGCTGATTTTAAATATGCGAAATGTCTGTATTTTCTTAACATGATATATACAGTACATATGATATAAACTGAACTCCCTCTACATATTATTTATTCTGACACATTTCCCCGAGGGGTGGAACTGTTACATCCTCAAGAGCTTTTCAAGAATATATTTCAATAAGTGAAACAAACACTTTTTGCTTTTTTTTACTGTCTGGACAACATCTCCAATAACAGTCAAAACACGGGAAGAATCTTAATGTGTGGTGAGAGATTTCATTGAAGGCAACCTCTGGGACTATTTATCACCGCACAACATCAGCAATAATACCAAGCAAAGTCTGCATATGCTCACAAAACAAGGCACCAGCTGTATAAAAACGTACATGACAATGCAAAATTAGACAGCGAAGTGTGTTTGTTTTAGAAATGTCTGTGTATTCTGTATTGGATTGCTATAAAAATATAGACAAAGAGAAAATAGACATAGATGTGGTGTTAAGAGTATATAATAAATGGGACATTAATAAAGTAAAGGTATACTCTGTATTAGATCTTAACGTCGTGATATTTGTTCAGAATTAAAGTTTTCCTTACTGTGATAATGGCTTTAACCCCTTAAGGACGCAGCCTAGTTTTGGCCTTAAGGCTCAGAGCACATTTTTAAAATCTGACGTGTCACTTTTTGTGGTAATAACTCTTGAATGCTTATACTTATCCAAGCGATTCTGAGAATGCTTTCTCATGACACATTGGGCTTTATGTTAGTGGTAAAATTTGGTCAATATAATCAGTGTTTATTTGTGAAAAATAGCAAAATTTTGAGAACATTTGAAGTAAATTGAATTTTTCTGAATTTAAATGTATCTGCTTGTAAGACAGATCCTAATACCACACAAAATAGTTCACATTTCCCATATGTCAACCATATGTTGGCATCATTTTTTGAACATTTTTTTTATTTTTCTAGGATGTTACAAGGCTTCGAACATAAGCAGCAATTTCTCATATTTTCAAGAAAATGTCAAAAACCCCTCTTTTAGGTAACAGTTTAGTTCTGAAGTTGCTTTGAGCGCCTTATATATTAGAAACCCCCATAAAACACTCCATTTTAGAAACTAGACCCTGCAGTGTATTTAAAACAGCATTTAGAAAGTTTCTTAACCCTTTAGGCGTTTCAAAGGAATTTTAAAGCAAAGTAGAGGTGAAATTTACAAATTTCTTTTTTTTGTCAGAAAATCCTTATTATAAATTTTTTTTCTGTAAAACAGAAGGTTTTACCAGAGAAACGCAACTCAATATTTATTGCCCAGATTGTGTAGTTTTTAGAAATATCCTACATGTGGCTCTAGTATGATAATGTACTGAAGCACCGGCCTCAGAAGCAAAGGAGCACCTAGAGGATTTTGAGGCCTCCATTTTATTAGGCACCATGTCTGGTTTGAAGAGGTCTTGTGGTGCCAAAACAGTGGAAACCCCCCAAAAGTAACACTATTTGGCAAACTACACCCCTCAAGAAACTTATCGAGGGGTAGAGTGGGCATTTAGGCCCCACAGGTTTTTTGCTGCATTTTGTGAAAATAGGCTGTGCAATTGAAAATCAGATTTTTCCGAAAAAAGGTCAAATTTTTTATTTTTTACGATGAATAACGGAAAAAAAGCACCCCAACATTTGTTAAAGCAATTTCTCTCGATTACGGCAATACCCCATATGTGGTCATACACTGCTGTTTGGACAAACGGCAGGGCTCAGAATGGCAGGAATGCTATTTGGCATGTCGATTTTGCTTGATTGATTTCTGGGCGCCATGTCGTATTTGCAGAGCTTCTGAGGTACTAGTACAGGGGAAACCCCTAAAAAGTGACCCCATTTTGGAAACTAGACCCCTTGAGGATTTCATTGTAGTTTTCATGGTGTGCATGCGACTTTTTGATCAGTTTTTATTCTATTTTTTAAGAGCCGTGGTGACTAAAAAACAGCAATTCTACTATTGTTTTTTGTTCCTGTTTTTACAGCGTTCACCGTGCGCTATAAATGACATATTCATTTTATTCTGTGGGGCGATACGATTCGGCGATACCATATGTTTATAGTTTTTTCCATGTCTTATGGTGTTTGCACAATAAAATACTTTTTAATAAAAAATCATTTACTTTTTGTGTTTACTTCTTGTTTTTCTATCAAGAACGCCGTGTGAGGACTTGTTTTTTGCGTAACGAACTGTAGTTTCGATCAGTACCTTTTTTGGTACATGCGACTTTTTGATCACTTTTTATTTTATTTTTTGCGATGTGAAGTGACCAAAAAAATTGTGATTCTGGTATGGTTTATTATTATTTTCTTTTATGGCGTTCACCGCGCGGGATAAATAATGAAATACTTTTGTAGTTCATGCCGTTTTGGACGTGGCAATACCAATTATGTATAGTTTATTTTTTTTAATAATAAAGAACTGATAAGAGAAAAAGTGGGATTTTTACTTTTATTACCCTAAAACTTTATTTTGACACAAATTTTTTTAAACTTTTTTATTTTGTCCCACTAGGGGACTTGAAGGCAGAAGGCTGTGATCACAATTCTAATGCACTGCACTACATGCGTAGTGCAGTGTATTAGACCTGTCAGCTACCATCGCTATTATGTAGCGGGACGTCGATGATGGTTTAACACCTAAGAGGTCGCGATAGCTATTGAACGCAGCTTCTAAGGGATTAATCAGCGGGGACACCGCGATCGGTCCCCACTGCAGGTGCTGCGGCATCTGCTGTACGAGACAGATGTTGTCACAGCTCCTGTATGTGCCGGGGAAATGGCAGATACTCCCGTGATGTACTACAGTATTAGGTCATGGAGTGTGAACGATGCACTTACCATGAACTAATAGTACGTCAAGGAGCGGGAAGGGGTTAAAAAGTAACGTTTTCCTGGATTCAATAGAAGTAGATCATTCGGCTGCTAAAGGGCCCTTGAAGAAAGAAGGCCCAGATCTGGTTGGTCTTATCACCTTTGATAGACCAACCAAGACTCCTGTCTCCAAAGAAACTGGCTTATATTAGCAAACAAGGGGTGGAAATTTACCGATGGAAAGGGTGTAGAGAAAAAACACTGTCATGGATGAATAAAACGATAGATATCATAATGGGGGGCCGTTTTCATTTTAGGGCACCCTCTCTTCTGTGTACACCATAGTCTTGATCATCTTTATAATACTGAATTCTGTAGAAATGTTTTTAGAGGTTGCAAAAATCTATTAGCATTAGTCGCACTCCTATTGTGTCTTCATTAGATTCTGTACATTTGTAAAAGTTCTGGATCTGTGACATCTACATTGCATAGGTCTCAATTCCCGAGTTATCACCTCCCTATCTTAACACATATCTTTATATATTTATCAGAAAATGATTTAAAAAGTTGATTATTCTTGTCTTGTACAATTGTTCTTGTCTTTAGGTCATATTTACACAAATATAATTTAATTACTTTTTTTTTGTTGTTTCCTTTAAAATATATATTGCTTTGATGCCCTTGACATTTATGGGGCTATTGAACTAAAGTGAATATTAGGCTTTGATACACTCTGTTGTGGGCTATTTATATAGATATGTGTATATGATTGTCTTTTGAGTTTAGGGTTATTTTTATGGGTATGTGGTTAGTTAGATGGGATATATATTATTTATTTAATAAGTTATTTTATTTTTCTTTAAACGTTATTGATGGGTGCTGTATTCACCATTGTTATATGAATTTATAATTCTCTATTTGACTGATATATATTTGTGCACAAATATAAAAACATATTTATTCATTTATTATTATTTTTATCTTTTTACATTTTTTTCGGTGCAGGCGCATTCTCTACAAGTATGACTTATTCCTTTGGGCACGCGCTGACCCTTGTGAGTGGGAAGCGGAGTAGCCTTGACTCTCTGTGTAGGCTCATTACTGGGATATTTTTGGGTGCCTGCACAGTTGAGTTGACTGCTCATCTGCGTCTCAAACATGGCGTTGGGCGTGTGCACCTGCTGGCACACCATTTTCTGCACGATGTGCAGGTGAATATAATCCACCTATATCCTTGGGGCTTACATTTACTTTGCAAAACTGCAGAGATGCAGTAGCTTGTCTGGGACACGGCCACATGTGCTGCCTCATTCAAATGGTAATTCTGATAATTATTGCATTCAATCCACCTGACAATTTAGGAAGCTAGGTTGCTCCTGGTAATACGCGTGGGGCTGGTCTTTTTTTTTTTAAGTGTGCACCCCTCTGCCTGGATTGTGTCTATTGTCTTATTCTTATGATGTTTTAGGTATGTGCCTTTTTGCATTGTATGTCACATTTATTCATGACCTTATCCTATGTTATGAATTACCACATTATTGAAGTGGGACCCTAATTAGGGCCATTTATGTGTCTGGCAGGTTTTATCTAGTTTGGGGCTTATGCACATTTTACAGTGTATCTTATTATGGATCACTGTTTGATTTTTTGTATACAATGTTTTAAACTTGTTTGTCCTCTCCTTTTTGGTGTCAATAAAAGTTAATTTTTACTATTTTAATACAATTTTGGAGGTGCATGTAAATTTTGTTGCCCTACTTTCTCTGGTAGTTTTAGTTGTTTGTTCTAGGGCATAGACTTTGCACTCCATAGATTAGCAGTGTGCCTTCCCATTCTTGGTTCTTAACCCCTTAAGGACGCAGCCTAGTTTTGGCCTTAAGGCTCAGAGCCCATTTTTCAAATCTGACATATTTCACTTTATGTGGTAATAACGTCGGAATGCTTAAACCTACCCAAGCGATTCTGAGATTGTTTTCTCATGACACATTGGGCTTCATGTTCGTGGTAAAATTTGGTTGATATATTCAGTGTTTATTGGTGAAAAAATGCAAAATGTAGAGAAAATTTTGAAAAAATTGCATTTTTCAGAATTTAAATGCATCTGCTTGTAAAACAGACGGTTATACCACCCAAAATATTTACTAGTTCACATTTCCCATATGTCTACATTAGATTGGCATCGTTTTTTGAACATTCTTTTATTTTTCTTGGACGTGAAGGAGGTGAAATTTGCAAATTTCATTTTTCTTGCTGAATTTCAATTTTATTCATTTTTTTTTCTGTAACGCAGAAGGTTTTACCAGAGAAACACTACTAAATATGTATTGTCCAGATTCTGCAGTTTTTAGAAATGTCCCACATGTGGCCCTACTGCGCTCGTGGACTAAAACACAAGCCATAGAGCAAAGAAGCACCGAGTGCATTTTGAGTCCTCTTTTTTTATTAGAATATATTTTAGGCAGCATGCCAGGTTTGAAGAGGTGTTGAGGTGTCAAAACAGTAGGAATCCCCCAATAGTGACCCCATTTTGGAAACTACACCCCTCAAGGAATTAATTTAGGGTTGTTGTTACCATTTTGACCGCACAGTTTTTTCACAGCACGTATTTGAATTGGGCTGTGAAATGAAAAAAATTTCATTTTTTCCAATAAAATGTCATTTGTGATCAAAATGTCTTATTTTCACAAGGAACAAAATACCCCATTTTGTTGCCCAATTTGTCCTTAGTGTGGCAATACCCCATTTGTGGTGATAAACTGCCGTTTGGGCCCATGGGAGGTCTCAGAAGGAAAGGAGCGCTATATGTTTGTTGGAGTCAAGATTTTGTTGGATTGGTTTTCGGGTGCCATGTCGCATTTGCAGAGCCTCAGAGGTATCAAAGCAATGGAAACCCACCAAAAGTGACCCCATTTTGGAAACTACACCCCTCAAGGAATTCATTTATGGTTGTTGTTAGCATTTTGACCACACAGTTTTTTCACAGCACCTATTTCAATTGGGCTGTGACATTAAAAAAATGAAATTTTTTCCAATAAGATGTAATTTTTTACCAAAATTTCTTATTTTCACAGGGAACAAAATACTCAATTTTGTTGCCCAATTTCTCCTGAGTGCATCAATACCCCATTTGTGGCAATAAACTGCCGTTTGGGCCCATGGGAGGCCTCAGAAGGGAAGGAGCGCTGTGTGTTCTTTGGAGTACAGATTTTGCTGGTTTGGTTTTCGGGTGCCATGTTGCATTTGCAGAGCCCCAGAGGTATCAAAGCAATGGAAACCCACCAGAAGTGACCCCATTTTGGAAACTACACCCCTCAAGGAATTCATTTATGGGTAATGTGACCACTTAGACTCCATAGTTTCTTCACAGAACTTATTTGAATTGGGCTGGGAATTAAAAAAATATATATTTTTTCCAATAATATGTCATTTTAGCTCAAAAATTCTTATTTTCACAAGAAATAAAATACTCCATTTTGTTGCCCAATTTGTCCTGAGTGCGGCAATACCCCATTTGTGGTGATAAACTGCCGTTTGGGCCCATGGGAGGGCTCAGAAGGAAAGGAGCGTTGTGTGTTCTTTGGAGTACAGATTTTGCTGGATTGGTTTTCGGGTGCCATGTCGCATTTGCAGAGCCCCAGAGGTATCAAAGCAATAGAAACCCACCACAAATGACCCCATTTTGGAAACTACACCCCTCAAGGAATTCATTTATGGGTGTTGTGACCATTTTGACCCCATAGTTTTTTCACAGAACTTATTTGAATTGGGCTGGGAATGAAAACAAAATTATATTTTTCAAATTATATGTAGTTTTGGCTTATTTTCACAAGAAACAAAATACCCCATTCTGTTGCGCAATTTGTTATGAGTGCCGCAATACCCCATTTGTTGTGATAAACTGCCGTTTGGGCCCATGGGAGGGCTCAGAAGGAAAGGACCACCATACTGGGGATTTTCTAGTGCGAAGTCATGTATGCAGAAGCCCCTGAGGTACCAGTACAGTTGAAACCCGCAAGAAGTGACCCCGTTTTAAAAACTACACCCTTAAGGCATTCATCTAGAGGTGTAGTGAGCATTTTGACCGGAGACCTACACCCCATAAACTGTAATGTGGGTTCTCCCGGGTATGGCAATACCCTACATGTGGCTGTTATCAGCTGCCTGGACACACAGCAGGGCCCAGAGGGGAAACACGAGGGTGGCTAAGCTGTGTGGAGTGCATCAGGGTAAGTAAAATTGGGGTAAATTATAAACCAAGGGATGTATGATAAATTTTAAAACACTTTCATACAGAGCTCTGGTTATTCGGGACACGTGTCACATTGATATATTGTGTCATCCATTATCGCCCTCTTATAGCAGACTTTGCACCTCTTTTGACTTTTTCCCTTCTTGCCAGTTTGGGGAAGTTCTCCTGGAAAGTGTTGCCCTGGTACGATGCGTGTGGGCTCGCTTCCAGAAGTACTGGGTGCCCCCCCTTCTTGGTCCCTAAAGATTAGGTTCTTGATAATCACCTCTTGAAATTCCAGGAAAGTTCCCGTCTGGCCTGCACATCGACGTAGCATGTACGCATTGTACAATGCCATCTGTATTATGTGCCCGGCCAGCTTCTTATACCACACCGCATGGCGCTGTAGGGCTTCAGGGCTTGATCTTACAAGTCCATCCCTCCCAAGAACGGCTCAAATTACGTTTCAAAGAAGTGTCCTGCACTTCTTTGACGAGGCAGTCATTTTACGCGTCATCGTTTGACAGCCCCCTCCGACAGCTCATCACCACCCCCCCGCAACGAGATTGGAGGTGACGACAATCGTCATGGCAGCCCTCGGGCCTAATGAATAGTATTGCAGTGTATTGTGCCAGCGATCCAACGATAGCCCCCCCCCCAGGTGTGCTAATAAACTGTGTAAAAAAAAAAAAAAAAGGGATTTTTTATTATTATTAAGAGTTCAAAATACCCCCCCTTTCCCATTTTTCCTCTAAAGTAAGGTCAAAAATAAAAAAGTAAACAAAATTGATATTGCTGCGTCCGTAAAAGTCTGAACTATTACAATATAGTGTGATAATTTAATATAATTTAACGTGCATGGTGACCAGAAGGACACAAAAGTTTGGAGTGACGATAAGTGATGTACGAGAGAATAAATGATAAAGTAGGATTTATTGATATAATGACTACGCGTTTCAATGCCGCACCGGCATCTTCATCAGGTCATAAGGAAACATACACAATTCACTGTTTAAATAACACTGCCAATAATGAAAAACCCGCCAATGTGAACGAGGTCAAAGTGCTCGGGTGACGTCATAGTTCAAGGTTTAAAAAACGGATATTCACAGAAACAATGAAAGGATAAGACATGTGAAAGAAAAAATGATCAATTACAATGCAGAAAGAGGAGAGATATAAAATTTACAAGAAGGTAACAATAATATTATAAGAACCATTTGAAATACAGCGCGGCGTGCATCGCATCCAAAAGAATGCTGAAATGAAAGACCACCCCGGGGATAACGGAATTACCACCGAAAATGGTACAAAAAGACCTAAACATCAATTACGATGTGTATTTTAGAAATCAACCATTTGAGTGCAAAAAGTGACATTTGAAAAGAACGCACTTTCAGAGCACACTAATACGCGAACATCAGTATATAAAAAAATATATATAAATATATATATACATATATATATATATATATATATATATATATATATATATACATATATATATATACATATACATATACATAAAGGACATCAGTCAGAGGTAAGACTAAACTTTTAGACTAAGTAAACAGCCAAGAATATAAAAATATAAAAATAAATATATAAAACTATATGTATAGTCTAATAAAATTAAAATTAAAACAGAAACAGAGAAGGAAAAAAGGCTGCATCGGCACTAGAAGAAATTGAACAGGACATCATATGATAAAAATTTGCAATAGAAATTACATTATAAAAGTCATGTAAAACAATACTGTGTAAAAGTGCAAGTATTAAAAAGGTATACAAACATATACAACATATTTGTCAAAAGATATCAAAGCAGTAACAGGAACCACCATAATAGATTCATAAGGAAAAAAGACGGCAAAGACGGTAAATTGTAATTAGTAACAAAACGAAAATAGAGGCTAGCAACGTGCCATGAATTATATTTAAATGGAATGCATAACTGTAGGTCTATCTGAGAAGGGGAGCACTGATAATCTATACGAAAAAAACAGTGAATGTAGGAAAAACTATATATAGTATAGTATAATAATATAATAATATAATAATAAGAAAATTGGGCTTCCAAAAAAACAATCAGTAAAATAATTATTTTGTTATTTTCTAATCAAGGGTGGACTCCGATACATCATTAAGGCCATCTGGTTGGAGGGTCTTCATTTTGAAAATCCAGTAATTTTCACGCTGTTTAAGCTTACTGAATCGGTTGGTAACATTAAGTGGAATTTGTTCAATAGGCGTAATAAGTATGCTACTAAACTGGCTACTGTGTATGGTAGAAAAGTGCAGAGAGACACTATGTTTCAAAAAAACGGTATTTATATTGAATCTGTGGTTATTGATCCTTGTCCGTAGGCATTGCGTAGTGCGGCCAATATATTGTAGATGACATGGGCATTCCAACATATAAACAACAAAAGAGCTTCCACAGTTAAGAAAGCTATTAATATTGAAGGATTCCTTAGTTACTGCAGATGTGTAAGTGGTGGCTTTGTGAGTTATATTGGCACAGCACATACACCGCTGACGACCACATTTGAAAGAGCCAAGAGTCTTAGGGAGCAAAGTAGAGCAGGGTACCCTAGGGTTCTTTAATCTGCTAGGTGCTAAAATATTTTTGAGAGATTTGGACCGTCTATAGGTGACAGTCGGTCTATCAGGTAATTCTGCTTTTAAAAAAGGATCATTTTTCAAGATATACCAATGTTTCTCCAGAACCTCTCAGATTTTTTTATTTCCACTATTGAATGAAGTGATAAAATTATTACTAAAATTATGGTTCTTTTTAATGCCTTTTTCCTGCTTGATGCAAGAATCTTGTGAGAGAAGAGCAGCCTTATGACGTGCCCCTTTGATCTCAAAGGAAAATTATTTTCCTTGAATCTTTTCTCTAATAGATTACATTCCTCTATGAAATCCATGTCGGTGGTGCAGTTCTTTCTCACCCTTCTAAACTGTCCAAAGGGAACATTTTTTATCCATGGGGGATAATGGGCACTGTTAAAATTTAAATAACTACTGACATCCACAGATTTAAAATGTGTCTTAGTTCTAAATTTATTAGTGGTGGTGTCAAAAGCAATAGTCAGGTCTAAAAAGTCAATAGACATAGCAGAGAAAGTGTGGGTAAAAGACAATCCTAAACTATTCTTATTTAAAGACTCAATGAATGATATAGCCTCAGCCTCATTACCAAACCAAATAAAAAGGAGGTCATCAATGTAACGCTTATAAAATAAAATTTTACTTTTAAAAGGGTGATCTTGATAAATGTAGCGATCTTCAAAATGTCCCATATATAAATTGGCATATGAGGGTGCAAACCTCGAACCCATGGCGCATCCTTTAATTTGAGTAAAAAATTTATTATCAAAACTGAAAGAATTGTGATTCTGAATAAAATCAACACATTTGGTTAAAAATTCAGTTTGACTATCAGGCATACAGGTTTTGGTGGATAGTGTCGACCTAATGACCTCAAGACCTTTGGAGTGGGGAATATTGCTATATAGGGCCGTTACATCAGCAGTCAGAAAATTAATAGGGTACATAAAGTTGGTGACATTTATTGCATGAAGCTCCCTTATTACTTGAGTAGAGTCTTTGAGATATGACGGTAAGCCAACCACTAAAGGTTGAAGGTGATGGTCTATAAAGTGTGAGAGATTGCTGGTCAAAGACCGAATACCTGATATAATTGGGCGCCCGGGGGGGTTTGTGATGGATTTATGCACCTTTGGAAGATGATATAGAAATGGCATATTTGGGAAGGGCACATTGAGAAAGCCCCTTTCCTTTTTAGTGATAACCCCTTCATGAAATGCTGTGTCGATAAGGTGAACATATTTAGGTATATGTATAGGTAGACGGTTTGCTGCTAATTTGACATAAAAACTACTATCATCCAAAATCCTATAAGACTCTCCCAAGTATTTGTCCCTATCCATAATTACGATTCCTCCGCCTTTGTCAGCAGAACGGATCACAATGGTGTCATTTTTGGCTAGTAGCTTGAGGGAGTTCCTCTCATGATAAGTGAGATTGTCGGGTGTATTAATGGGTTTGTCAAGAGATCTAAATTCATTCCCTACCAGGGCAGAAAAGGTTCCCAAGAAGGAACCTTGGTGATGCAGAGGATAGAAGCTCGATTTAGGCTTTAAATCAGTAGCAATAAATGCTGGAGGAATAATCTGTGTGGTGGGTTCTGAAGTTGGAATCAGTACTGGAAGCATTAGGACCATTTTGGCCATAGAAAAATGCCTAGTTAAGGTTAACTTGCGGACAAAACGATTGAGGTCCATAAAGAGATCAAAGGTGTTAGGTGTTGAAACAGGACAAAAAGAGAGACCCTTACTAAGCAGACTGATCTCATGTGTGTTAAATTTATATGAGGATAAGTTGAACAATTTGACCTTTAGTGATTGGTCCGATGTTTCTTTAGGTTGGTTGGGGGGGTTCTTTTTGTTTCGTTTACGACCTCCTCTTCTTCCTCTGTATCTAATTTTCTTTTGGTGGATATTTTTTGAACCAAGGGAAAAAAATGAGTGATTGTTTGTATTTTCGGACTTATGAGATATGTTATGAGGTGGTCGTTGCTGTTGATGCTTGGCGTGACCGGTGGCATTGTTAATTGGGAAGGAAGTCCTAAAAAAGAGGTAGTAGCGTCCAAAAATGAGGGTGCTAAAAGTGGGGGATCAGATGTGACACATAATGCATCGTTGGAAAATGATGCAGAAGTGACATTATCCGTGCAGATGGGTAGAGACTGTTCAAAGAGGTTGGCTGAGGTGTTATGGATAGATAATTGTAATAAGGAAGGGGATATGTCATGGTCAGATAATGAAATGGAATCATTAGGGGATGGAGATATTAAAATAGGGATGGAAGGATTTTCCAAGCTTGATTGAAATTGTAGAAGACGAACTTCTAATTCAGAAGATCTAAAGGCATTCACCGGTACTTTAGTGAGGTAGTTAGTGGGCGGTGTAAAAGTGGTATTAGCAGGGACATTGGTAAGCTTAGGTTTAGTAGCATACTCGACCTGTGTGACAGCAGTCTCTGCCGTCTCTGTGAGTGCGATCGAGAGCGGGACAACGGTTGTAATACACAGCCACGGTCCCGCTCTGACAGTGAAGGACCCCAGGGCTGTCTGAACATATTTCCTGTTGTTAGGGCATACTGAGGTATGCCCTAACAACTGCCTGTGTACAATCAGTACACAGGCTAATTTACTGGCATATAGATCTATGCCAGTACATTGCAGTTACAAAATCAAAATCAAAATGATAAATCCCTTTATGGAATTAAAAAAAAAAGTTAAATGAATGTAAAAAAAAAATAATGGTAAATAAATAAATAAAAAGTAAATAAAATACACAGAAACACACATTTTTTATAATAAATAAACTTTTTAAAATATAAGTCCCAAAACATGAAATAATATAGACATATTTGGTATCGCCACGACCGTAACAACCTGTACAACAAATGTATAACATTATTTATGATGATCGGTGTATGGTGTAAAAATAAAAAATATTAAAACTGCTGCGCAACTGCTTTTTTTCTGCATTTTAATCTAATTAAAAATTTATAGAAATTAAAGGATAATGTATTTGTACCAAAAAATGGTGCCTACATAAAGTACAACTCGTCCCGCAAAAAACAAAGTCTCATACAACTACGTCGTACAAAAAATAAAAGAGTTATGAGCGTCGGGATGCAAAGAGGGAAATGTAAAAAAAATGGCTCTGTCCTCAAGGCCAAAATTGGCCGTGTCCTTAAGGGGTTAAAGGGTTAAAAAGTGTGCATCTAGTATAGGCTCCAAGATTTAGACTGGACATTCCTGAAACCTCCATAATGTATATAAAAAAATAATAATATATAGTATAGGTGTGTTTTTACAGATACTTTATATCATCATCATCTGCTGTTATTATAACTGCGCATTATATGTGACTGTCTATTACATACTGTATATCCATGTGGTTCATTATAAAAGACCTTATTAAAAAGCCCATAAATATGTGCACTGCTGATCTTACTCACCAAAGACAGTTCTTGCAGGCACAGACTCCCTGTTCAGCCAGAATGACACCTGAGACAAAATGACTGTCATGATGCAGGGGAGATAGGTCTGAATCACAAAATAACCAATTTTTCGCTTCAAGTGAAAATGTGTTGTCATAACCGTGTACTCTCCTGCCAGACAGAAAGATCTAAATGAGAATTTGGTTCACAGTACAGATAATTCATAGCACGTATTACTATACAAAAGAGCATGAGATTCAGCACAGGATACTCTCATTCCTCCGCATGCAACAGCAGGATCCTGTCATATAGCACTAATAAATATGTCTATAATAATGCATGGGATTTAATACATCACTTTACAGATGTAGCCATCTTTATCTTGACTCTACACTGTAGCAAGAAACATTGACTTGAATTTCCATGTTTTTTTTAATGGATTTTGGAGTACCTCCAGTTATACGGACATTATATAGGAAAACGCTTAGAGTGCAGGAGTTTGCACAATAATCGTTTTTCTAAATGACTTGTATTAGTGATTCTGCTTTTAAATACAGCAAGTAACTGTGTATGGTCCGTGATGCCGGTGGCTTAAGACTCTGCTTTAGGCCTGATTTACACGAGTGCTGCGCATCTCGGACATGAAAATCTACAGTTTTTCACGTCCGAGGTGCATCCGTGCTCAGTGCTGCGGGACGCGATGTCGCACATCCCCCATAGGTGAGAGTATATGGAGGGATGCGTGATGCGTGAAAAGATAGGACATGTCCTATTCTCCCACGGACCCTTCACACGGTCCGTTGAAACAACGGCTGTGTGAACGGCCACATTGAATTACATAGGTCCGTGGGACGGCCGCTGTTTTAACGGCCGTCCCACGGACATTTAACACGTTCGTGTGAATCAGGCCTAAGGAGACAGGGTGTCCTGCTCTGTCTTCTTGGCTCCCGTATCCAGCACGCTGCCAGCGCTGTAGATTATAATGTAATCCTACAGCGGTGGCGGGCATTCTGGATACGAGAGCTATGGAGACATGACATGAATGTTTTCCTTTCATCCCAAAAAAAAGTAAATAAAAATGAATTAATAAGTTATATGGTTCCCAAAGTGATGCCACTTAAATATAAAACTCATTTCACAAAAAAACAAGCCCTCATACAATGACTTTGATGAAAAAAAGGAAACACTTATGGGTCTGGTCTCTTAAGATTTGAGAATGCCTGCTGCTAAAGAAGCAATTTGACGAATAACCACATGTAGATTCATGAAATGTGAACATAATCTTAAAGGGGTTAAACAGGGTTTAAAAAACATCACTGCTTTCTTATAAAAACAGCACCATATTTATATTGCTGCTCAGCCCCATTCACTTTAATGGAGCCAAGCTGCAATACCACACACAACCTGTGGACAGGTGTGGCGCTGCTTCTGGAAGAAAGCAGCCATGTTTTTCTAACACTGGACAACAGGTTTAAATAAACAATATGAATACTATGGTTCCTGTTCGAGTAAATTCTTTTTCAATCCATGTACTGAATAAAGCTCATATACTGTACAGATATAGCGATCTTTACTATGACTTTTAACACATTCATTTTACTATAATAGAAAGGTATATTTTTGAAGACAAGATAGAGACAAGACGTCATTAGTTCTCTTCAAAGGGCACTAAACCTAAAGCCTGTATATCCATATGTGCTTTTACATGCAGATTGAAATGTGGATTTCACCAGTAAATTGAATTCGATGAAATCCACAAAAAAACGGTGAAAATCTGAGACAGATAGGGGGCATTCTGTGAGTTCGAAAATCAACAACAGGTCCTATAATCCACAGTGCTTTTTTCTGGGATTTTCCAATATACAATTCAATTGAACGAGAATTATGTACCCATTTATTCCCTTACTTTCTTATTTTGTAGGTACATGAAAAAAAATAACTGGTAGCAAATAGTTGATAAACAATAATCTTCCAGATATAAGACAGGCTATAGTAAATGGCACAATATCAGCTAAAAGTATAAATATCAGATTATAGCCCAATACTAGCCTGCTTGTGCCATGCAGCTACGGTTTGTTTCAAAGGTAAATGGTAATCCCTAATCATAATGTCTTTACATTTTTAAGTATAACTTACCTGTACTTGACTTAATGGTTTCCTTTCCAACCAAATGACCTAAAAGGACATACTGATTCAATCTTGAGCCATCTGGTGCCACCACAACTGATTCTGTGGCATTACGTGTCCATACATACGTCACTTCTGAGGTTGTGTAAGCATCTGCACAAAGCAAATAAATGAAGAATTTACATACACTTTACTAAAGACTGTTCATAGTATTCATTCTGTATAGGAGCAACTTAGCATATTACAACTTTGGAACTTTAAGTAAAACCATCGCTTTGTATGGGAGTTTGATTTAATTGAGGGACATTTACTGTATCTCATTATTCCATTTAGAAGCGTAACTTGAAGCACCTGGGCTCCAATGCTTTATCTGTAAGGATATGTTCACTGTTTTTTCACTTTCAATGGGAAAAAACGACGTTCTGTTCCGATGGGCCGTTTTTTTACGCGGCCGTTTTTCAAAACGGCCGCGTAAAAAAACGGCCATGAAAAAGAAGTGCAGGTCGCTTCTTGGGACGTTTTTGGAGCTGTTTTCATTATCTCTATAGAAAACAGCTCCAAAAACGGCCGTAAAAAACGCAGCGAAAATCGTGAGTGGCTTAAAAACGTATGAAAATCAGGAGCTGTTTTCCCTTAAAAACAGCTCCGTAGTCTCAGATGTTTTTGAGTTTGCATGTGAACGTACCCTCACAGGACCCGCACCTACCTTCGTGAATAAGGACCTTCTACTTTCTCTTTAACAAGTCTGTGTGGCGATCTTCTGCAGTAAGCTAGTATCTTGTTAGGTTATGAATCTTACAATCAGAGCATGTCGTAGGGCTTATGCACACATCAGTTAATTTCTTCAGTGTGCTATCGTGTTTTTTTTTAGCGGATAGCATGCTAACCCATCATTTCTATGGGGCCATGCACACATCCGCTTTCTTTGCGGATCCGTGTGCCCCATCTGCAATACTCAGGGCTGGTCCTATACTTGTCAGTTTTTACGGATCTGTCTGGCCTATTCTTGACAATGGTGCATTAAAAAAACGCACTGCACATGGAAGTGCACTCTACGTTCTTTGCGGCCATATAAAAGGACAAGGATGTGTACATTAGTCCTGTATTCAAACAAAGCTGTAGTCAAACAAATGTGCTGTAAAACTCGTCAGTGTATCTTCAGGGAAAAACTGACGATTTTACATCAGAGTTCAATCAATATTGTTTCGGAGTGCGTACGGTCAGTTTTTTATGTGAATGAAAAAATGAGGTCAGGCTACTTTTTTTTTCCCCTACTGTAGATCTGCTAGCAACCCATTAGTAAAAAACAGACCGCACTCGGATGTCATCCGTGTACTGTCATTTTTTTTTTCACTGACCCATTAACATGAATGGGCAAGAATTGGACCAAAGTAGTGCATTTTGCGATTTTATCTGCATAGACCAATGGTCAGTGTGGAAAATTGGACATGTGTTAGTTTCCCATTTTCGGCCGCAAGTAAGGGTATGTTCACACGCAGTGACCAAAAAACTCTGAAAATACGGAGCTGTTTTCAGGCGAAATCAGCTCCTGACTTTCAGACGTATTTGTAGCAACCCGCGTTTTTCGGTGTGTATTTTACGGCCGTTATTGGAGCTGTTTTTCAATGGAGTCAAAGAAAAACGGCTCCAAAAACGTCCCAAGAAGTGACATGAACTTTTTTTGCAGTCGTCTTTTTACGCGCCGTATTTTGACAGCGACGCGTAAAATTACACCTCATGGGAACAGAACACCATAAAACCCATTGAAAGCAATGAGCAGATGTTTGTAGGCGTAATTGAGCCGTTTTTTAAGGCGTAATTCGATGCGTAAAATGCCCGAATTATGTCTGAAAACACTGCGTATGAACATACCTTTAGAAGTGCAGGACACTTCATGGGACGTTTTTGCGAGTGGCTTCAAAAACGTCTGAAAATCAGGAGCTGTTTTCACTTGAAAACAGCTCCGTATTTTCAGACGTTTTTGAGTTTGTGTGTGAACATACCATTAGGGTTCAGGCAATGTGCAGTCAATTCTACACTCAGACAGCATATAGACATGAAGAATGCTCGTCTGAATAGGCCCTGAGGGGTGTGCAAATTGTGCAGTTGCTTGCCTACTCAAGGAGGCAACACAACCTCTAAAGCTCCCCACATGGCAATGAATCATGTTTGATGTTCTGCTGCTGGCTGCTCAGCACAGCTCTCCCTCTCCTGGTTTCTTTCCAGTGACACTGTAGTGAGAGTTGTGGAGGTACCTGCCACCTGAATATACACTACAGGTATGTAGCTATCATGGAGGTAGGGTACAATAGGAGGAGAAGGGCATGTACTGCACTTGCCATCACTCCCTTCCTCTCCAGGACTAACCAGGAGGAGGCTAAGGTTAGTCTTGAGTGCACAGCTACAGTATGTGTTGGTGGTAGCTAGGACTTTTCAGTCTAGGACTGTCTATTGAAAGAGTTTTTAGGAATATTGAGGGACCTGTGATTTGTGTGCACGAGCTAGCAGCTAGTGGAGGAAGATTCAATTGCAAGGACCAAAGTGTTCTGTAATCACAAGGTAAAATATTTGGAGGGTGTATATATGAGCGTATGTGCGTATATTTGTGTATGTATGTATGAATGTATGTTTGTATGTACACTACCGTTCAAAACTCATTAGCATAAATCTAAAATCGCTAATAAAGTGGTGAAAACAGATCATATTTAATATAAAAAGCACTGCTGTCACCTACATTATAGCACCGATCTCCTTATGTAGGAGATTGGGCACTTATAATGTGGTGACAGAGCCTCTTTAAGAATTGTGTCTAACGTACTAACCCTAATGTAACTATGCTTTTCCGTAATGTACAGATGTAGCTATCTTTATCTTGACTTTTAACTCATTAACCCCTTCACGCTCAGCGACGTACTATTCCGTCGCGCTGACCGACACGTTTTCCACCGGCGCGTGCACGAGCTGTGACAGCTGCTGTTTCCGACAGCAGGCTATCACAGCTCAATACGCCGGGACCTGTTGCGATGGTCACGCCTCCACAATCGCCACTATTGATCAGTTAATGAGTAACTGTCCAATAGTGGCAATCGGTCTCTTCAGTTCCTCTCCGTGACATCACATCCTGCCGCTCCCGCCCTGAACGCCTCTGTTGGAGTTAGCGAGGCGTTCAGAGCGGTTGTGAGAAAGAGAGAGAGAAGAGAAAGTTAAAAAAAAGTCTAAAAAACAACTTTTTTCGGCATCCCACCTCTTCCATCCGCTACCCATTCCTGTACCCTTCCTTCTTGTGTTCCCCCCACGTTTTTGGTCAGTGATCACCTATCACTGACCACTTCTAAGTCTTCCGGACCAATTTCTTGGTTCCTGGGGATTATTTTTTTCTTTTTTTCTTTATAAAAAACATATAAAACAAAAAACAAATTAAAAAAAAAACAAAAAAAAAACTGTTAATTTAGACAATTTAACTGGTTTAGTATTAGGGTTAGTTAGTGTCAGGGAACCGTCAAAAAGCGTACTTAGGTATAGCGATATACAGAAAAAAATTGAATACAATTGAAATTCAGCAAGAAAAATTAAATTTTCAAATTTCACCTCCACTTTGCTTTAATTCCTGTGAAATACCTGAAGGGTTAAAAAAAACTTTCTAAATGCTGTTTTGAATACTTTGAGGGGTCTAGTTTTTAAAATGGGGTGTTTTATGGAGGGTTTCTAATACATAGGTCCCTCAAAGCCACTTCAGAACTGAAGAGGTACCTTTAAACAAAGGCTTTTGAAATTTTCTTAAAAATATGAGAAATTGCTGTTTATGTTCTAAGCCTTGTAACGTCCAAGAAAAATAAAAGAATGTTCGAAAAACAATGCAAATCTAAAGTAGACATATGGGAAATGTGAACTAGTAACTATTTTGGGTGGTATAACCGCCTGTTTTAAAAACAGATGCATTTAAATTCTGAAAAATGCTATTTTTTCAAAATCTTCTCTAAATTTTGCAATTTTTCACCAATAGACACTGAATATATCAACCAAATTTTACCATGAACATGAAGCCCAATGTGTCACGAGAAAACAATCTCAGAATCGCTTGGATAGGTTTAAGCATTCCGACGTTATTACCACATAAAGTGAAATATGTCAGATTTCAAAAATGGGCTCTGAGCCTTAAGGCCCAAACTAGGCTGCGTCCTTAAGGGGTTAAATACACAGTGGCAAGACCATATACCATATAGGTGGAGAATGGAAGAACAATATTCATCTGTCCTCCAGTGACTCCAATTGGTTGCTCCCAAATATTTATTCCCAAATTCAATCCCACCCCGGAAATAAATATTGACACCACAGGGTATTGGATTGTTTTTAAAATAATTTTTACAGATGAATTACTAACCCTTATGGTCACACAAGCAAATCTGTATGCACAGCAATTTCTAGCCAGTCATCCCACATCAAATTTTGGGTGCTCCTTCTTAATATGGGCTTTATTAAAAAAAAAAAAAACCAATAAGGTCCTACTGGTTGGCCGATGTTTTATATAACACACCAATGTGTGGGGCTGTAATGATGAGAACCCGCTTTAGAGCAATATTAAAATTCCTCTATTGCAATGATAACAACCAGTGCCCACTTTCTGGTGACCCCAGCCAGGACAAGTTATTTAAAATAAGGCCACTAATTGCCCATTTCAATGATACATTTTTGGATGCACACACCCCACTAAAAACATTGCCATTGATGAGTCTCCTGTACTCTTTAAAGGGAGACTTAGGTTCAGGCAATATTTGCCAAGTAAAAGTGCTGAATATGGTATAAAAATATACAAATTCTGTGAGAGTGAATTTGGGTACACTCACAGACTTCGCATCTATGAGGGAAAATAAAAATATATCAACCAGAATGCACCCCCATACTCAGTACAAGCGCCAATATCATATGGGACCCTTTATAACCCCTTCTAGGTAAAGGGTATTACCTTTATGTCGATAATTTTTACACTAGTGTTCCTCTCTTCCAGTGTCTTTTGGAAATAAAGACAGTGGCCTGTGGCACAATAAGAAGGAATCAGAGAGCTCTCCCAAAAAACATGGACGTGGCGAAAGCAAGGCCCTGTGTAACAGTAACATACAGTGAAGGAAATAAGTATTTGATCCCTTGCCGATTTTGTAAGTTTTCCCACTTTCAAAGACATGAACAGTCTAGAATTTTTAGGCTAGGTTAATTTTACCAGTGAGAGATACATTATATTTAAAAAAAAAAAGAAAATCACATAGTCAAAATTAGATATATTTATTTGCATTGTGCACAGAGAAATAAGTATTTGATCCCCTACCAACCATTAAGAGTTCAGCCTCCTCCAGACCAGTTACACGCTCCAAATCAACTTGGTGCCTGCATTAAAGACAGCTTTCTTAAATGGTCACCTGTATAAAAGACTCCTGTCCACAGACTCAATTAATCAGTCTGACTCTAACCTCTACAACATGGGCAAGACCAAAGAGCTTTCTAAGGATATCAGGGACAAGATCATAGACCTGCACAAGGCTGGAATGGGCTACAAAACTATAAGTAAGATGCTGGGTGAGAAGGAGACAACTGTTGGTGCAATAGTAAGAAAATTGAAGACATACAAAATGACTGTCAATCGACATCGATCTGGGGCTCCATGCAAAATCTCACCTTGTGGGGTATCCTTGTTCCTGAGGAAGGTGAGAGCTCAGCCGAAAACTACACGGGGGGAACTTGTTAATGATCTCAAGGCAGCTGGGACCACAGTCACTAAGAAAACCATTGGTAACACATTACGCCGTAATGGATTAAAATCCTGCAGTGCCCGCAAGGTCCCCCTGCTCAAGAAGGCACATGTACAGGCCCGTCTGAATTTTTAAATGAACATCTGGATGATTCTGAGAGTGATTGGGAGAAGGTGCTGTGGTCAGATGAGACTAAAATTGAGCACTTTGGCATTAACTCAACTCGCCGTGCTTGGAGGAAGAGAAATGCTGCCTATGACCCAAAGAACACCGTCCCCACTGTCAAGCATGGAGGTGGAAACATTATGTTTTGGGGGTGTTTCTCTGCTAAGGGCACAGGACTACTTCACCGCATCAATGGGAGAATGGATGGAGCCATGTACCGTCAAATCCTGAGTGACAACCTCCTTGCCTCTACCAGGACATTAAAAATGGCTAGTGGCTGGGTCTTCCAGCACGACAATGACCCAAAACATAGAGCCAAGGCAACAAAGGAGTGGCTCAAAAAGAAGCACATTAAGGTCATGGAGTGGTCTAGCCAGTCTCCAGACCTAAATCCCATCGAAAACTTATGGAGGGAGCTGAAGATCCGAGTTGCCAAGCGACAGCCTCGAAATGATTTACAGATGATCTGCAAAGAGGAGTGGGCCAAAATTCCATCTAACATGTGTGCAAACCTCATCATCAACTACAAAAAATGTCTGACTGCTGTGCTTGCCAACAAGGGTTTTGCCACCTAGTATTAAGTCTTGTTTGCCAAAGGGATCAAATACCTATTTCTCTGTGCACAATGCAAAAAAATATATATAATTTTGACTATGTGATTTTTTTTTTTTTTTTATATAATCTATCTCTCACTGGTAAAATTAACCTAGCCTAAAAATTCTAGACTGTTCATGTCTTTGACAGTGGGCAAACTTACAAAATCAGCAAGGGATCAAATACGTATTTCCTTCACTGTAATGCTTGTAAAATTTAAAGATAAGAGAGATGACTTTGTCCTATCGTCAATTCATGGGGACAGCAGCAGCCCTGTCCCTGTAAGGAGAAGAAATTCCACAGCTCTCAAGCCTGTACATATACTAGAATAGATTAAGTACATGGGAGGTGGGGATCTGGCTGATCAAATGCTACAGCCATGAGAAAACAACAAGTGTGGTATAAAACGGTTGCCGTCCACCTAGTGCAAGTAGCGCTGTATAATTCTTTAGTCGTTTAGGCCAGCAGAATTGTACCAGGGCAGCATTTCCGAAGCAAAGTGCTCCCCACTGAAAAAAAAGAGATGACCCTATAAAAGATGCCGTGTTTGCTATAAAAATGGATTGCGAAAATAAATGGGTTTTCAGTTTAACACTTGTCCTGATAACCTAGGATTGTGAATCAAGGACTGTTTTCGCTCTTACCATTCATTACTAAATTATTAATTCCATTTATTGTTATATATTTTTTAACCCCTTTTGATCTCACCATATGGGACTTTACTTTTGGCTGACTACAGACATTTTCTGTAGTAACAGTGGAATAATATAGAAGAAAACATGTATATTACAATAGATCTACCATAATAGAAAGGGCAGCACTGAACATAAGGTACTGTTCATACAACAATTTTAAATACATGGAAAACCAGAAGAGGAAATTATCAGGGGTGTGGGAAAGGAGGAGGGGGAAGGGGCCGAGAGACATAAGCATAAAGCAGCATCAATCATCAAAATGTCGGATCCAAGGGTTCCAGAAAGTAGCAAAGGATGAATATCTGTTCTGACGAAGGTAGAAAAGGCATACATATATAGAATGATTTGGAATTTACAAGAGGGAGACGTGGAGGACTTCCAAGCTTTAGCTATGAGAAGCTTTGCAGAAGGCAATATATGGAAAACCAATCGTCTAAAATCTACAGCTATCTCTTTTACTTCCAACTATATTAATGCCAGGGTAGGGTTTTTACTAATGGACACCACAGTTATATCATTCCAGAAAGGAGTGGGTATGAAACATCCCCAAAAAATATGATACAAAGTGCCTACATGGCTACATTGACGCCAACACAGGTCAGACGAGTGGGGAAAGATTCTAGCCAATTTGAAGGAAGTACAGTACCATCTCATCAATACCTTATGATGTACTTCAAGTAGATTTGTACACAGTGAGGATTTCATAATCCATTTAATTGCTGTGGGCCATTGGTTAAGTGAAAAAGTTTTATTAAGATCCCATTCCCATTTTAACCCCTTCCCACCGCAGCCCTTTTTCAGATTTTCATTTTAGTTTTTTTCCTCCCCACCTTCCAAAAGCCATAACGTCTTTATTTTTCCGTTGATATAGTATAATGAGGGCTTGATTTTTGCAGATCGAGTTGTAGTTTTTCGTAGCACCATTTATTGTGCCATATAATGTACTAGAAAACGGGAAAAAAATTATTTGTGGGGTAGAAAATGAAAAAAACAGCGATTCCTCCATGGTTTTTTGCGCGCCGTTTTTACGGAATTCACTGTGCAATTAAAACAGCATGTTAATTTTATTCTGTGGGTCAATACGATTACAGTGTTACCAAATATATATAGTTTTTTCTATATTTTACTACTTTTACAAGTAAAAACCTAAGTGTAAAAAAGAACATTTATTTTGTGTCGCCAAATTCCGAGAGCCATAACTTTTTTATTTTTCCGTCGATTAAGTGGTATGAGGGCTTATTTTTTGCGGCATGAGCTGTAGTTTTTAATAATACCATTTTGGTGTACATGCTACATGATCACTTTTTATTTCATTGTAGGTGGGAGATTAGGTGACCAAAAAATTGAGATTCTGGCATTTACACTTTTTTTTTTACGGCGTTCACCGTGTGCGTTAAATAATGATATAGTGTAATAGTTCAGACTTTTATGGACGCGGCGATACCAATTATGTTTATTTATTTATTTATTTATTTATTTTACTATGCTCTAGGGGGAAAATGGGAAAAGGTTTTTTTTTTTAACTTTTAATTTTTATTTTTTTTACTCAAAAAAAATACGTTATTTAACTCATTCTTACTTTTCTTATTAGTCCCCCTAAGGGACTTCAACCAGTGATCGTTAGATCGCTTGCACGATATACTGCAATACCAATGTATTGCAGTATATCGTGATTCTGGCAGGCAACTATTAAACGAGTTAAACCAGCGGGATCGCGCTCGGTCTCGATGCCGCTCATTACTCTGAAGTGTCGGCTGTAACAAACAGCCGACACCCGCATCGTATGGAGCGTGTTCACTCTGTGAGCCCGCTCCATAATTCCACCAACCCGACTTTGGCGTATGGGTACGTCAAATGCCGGGACGGCGTTAAAATATGAGCTCGCTTGGTAATCTCCACGTTCCCATTCAATACATCATACATTTTCCTAGTATGATTCAAGTCCCTTGTTTTAGGGTCAGAAAGATGATTACATATAAATAGAGGTAATTGGACTGTAGTTACAGACGACCCTTCTAAATACGACTTTATCTGAACATACTTATAAATATCTTTGTCAGGAATTTGGAACATAGTCACTAATTCTGAGAATGGTCTAATGCAGTTCCCTTGAAATAAATCTGAGACGCTATGCAAACCATTCTTGGACCAGTACTTGATACCTAGGTTAGGGATCAGCAAGTTCAAAACATCTACTGTGATCTGGATTGGATCACCCATAGTACTATCTGAGGACTTTGAAAGTAGGGAAAGCCATCCCTGCAGGGAGACTCTAATCGTGGGAGTGTTGGGAAGAGGAAGGCTCGGTTTTAAAGCATATACTAACAGGACATTGTAAAAGGAGTGTCCTCCAATTAGGTGCTTTTCAATTGAGGGTCAATTGCAACCTGTAGATGAAGATAACCAAGATCACATTTTCTTGATGAGCAACGGTTTATGGTAATTCACTATGTTTGGAACTCTCAGACCTCCTCTGGTTCTGTGCACTGTGAGAATGGATACTGCTACTCTGGGTTTTCTACCATCCCACAAAAAGGATCTAAGCTGCGTTTGGAATTTCATAAGCAGTGAGGTGAGTATAGGGACAGTTAAGGTCCACAAGAAATATAAAACTTTTGACAACATAAATATCTTATAATAAACATTGCGTCCCAACCAAGATGGTTCATGTTTAGAAATGTTATTAAGTTCTCCTTGAAGAGATATCAGAAGAGGCCCAAGATTTAGTTTAGGAAGTCTAGACTAAGGGTATCCAATTTGAATTCCTAGGTAAGGGATAGAAACGTTTTCCCATTGGAAGGGAAATTCTGTTTGTATAATGTGTTTCAAGGTGGAATGAATATGCATACCAAATATTTGGGATTTAGAAACGTTAATTTTGTAGTAGGAAACTAAGCCAAATCGGAAAATAGTATTGGAGATTTCTCTCAGGGAGGGTAGAGGGTCAGTAATTGTAAGAATGACATAATCTGCAAATAAACCCAACTTGTGTTGATGAAACCATATTCGAATACCTCTTATGTTCAGGTTAGATCATATGGATTCCGCTAGGGGTTCCATTACCATTGTAAATGATAGGGGGGAGAGTGGGCATCCCTGGCGGGTCCCATTGGAAATTTGAAAGGGGGACGAAAGAAAACCATTTGTTAGTACTTTAGCTGAGGGGGAGGGGTAAAGATCCTGAATAGCACTCAAGATGTTTACGGTAAATCCAAATTTGTTCAAAGTAGAAAAAGCAAAACCGCAATGTATTCTATCGAACGCCTTCTTTGCGTCCAAGGTGAGGAAGTTAGGAAGAAAGAAGGTGCTCGACCGTAGCCATGAGATTAAGAATTTGTCTTGTACCATCAAGAGCTTGTCGTCCTTTAGTGAACCCAACCTGGTCTGCGTGTGTGATTGTTGGAAGAACATCTATTAAACGGGTAGCTAGGAGCTTGGCGTATATCTTCGTGTCGCAGTTAATAAGGGATATTGGTCAAAAGTTAGCTGGGGTGGTTGGAGCTTTCAACGCTTTGGGGATAGTTACTATTGTTGCCTGGAGCATTTCTTGTGGTAAATTACCCGAGGACATTGCTAAATTGTAAACTGTAGTCAGATGTGGGGAGAGAATGGCGATGAAGGCACGATAAAAGTCATTAGAGAAGCCATCGAGTCCTGGTGCTTTATTAAATTTTGTTGAACCCATTATTTTGGAAACCTCAGATTGCGTAATGGGAGCATTCAAAAGAGACAATTGCACTAAAGAGAAGGAGGGTAAATGGATAGATTACAAGAATTTAGTTATATTAAGGTTTGTGGGTTGGGGGGTGGAAGGGTCTTCCTTCAGATTATATAAAGTGGAATAATAGGAGTTGAATTAGTCTGCAGTTTCTTGGGGGTTTAGAATCTTAGAACCATTAACTGGTGATACTAAGTGGGGAATTTTCGTTCTTATTTGACGTTGTTTAATTTTTCGGGGCCATCAATCGGCTGGCTTTATTGTAAGAGGTGTAGTAGGTCATACGCAGAGAAGTGATCTTCTTGTCGTATTCATCTAATAAAAGGAATCTGAGGTTGTCGTGTAGAGATGGTGATTTATCATGTTGAAGTTGTGTTTCTAGTTAGCTAATTTCAGTTTTTTTATAACAGGCTCCTTGTTGAATCAAAAAACCTCTCATAACCGCCTTATGGGCATTCCATAAGGAATATGGGTTAACTTCTGGGGAGCAATTCAGTACTCTTTTAGTTGGACAGATATATGGTCCTTATATTCAGTAATATTAAGGATGAATGTATTAATACGCCATGAAAAGGAAGGTGAAGGATTCTGGGACAGGGAAACAGATAGGTACATGGGAGCATGATCAGACCATGTTGTTTGTACTATCTCTGAAGACTGAACATTCTGAAGAGATCCCCTATCTACCAGAAAGAGGTCAGTTCAGGAGAAGGATCTATGTCTTGGAGAATAATAAGTAAATTCTCTAGAGAAGGAATTCATGCATCTAAACGAATCATATTGCTCTTCTTTATGAAGCCATGGAGAAAGAATCGGAGGAGATCTCCTGTCCTGATTAGTAGTATCCCATTGAGAATCGGGGATAATATTAAAGTCTCCGCATACAATAAGTTTTCCTTTAGCAATCTTGCGAATCTTGAACATTATCTTATTGAGAAAGCGAATTTGTGAAACATTGGGAGCATATACATTAGCTATTGTTACTAGGCAATTATCGAACAAACCCCCCACGACAAGATATCTCCACCTCACATCAACAATAGAGTCACACAACTGAAAGGATACAAAATATCTTATAGCAGTTAATACACCCGCTTGTTTTTTAACCGCATTGACCATGTGAATGATGGGGAATTTATGATGTGTAAATTTTGGACAACTAGATTGGGAGAAATGGGTTTCCTGCAGGCAGAGGATGTCTGAATTAGAGGACAATGTATCTCTCCATATTGAAGCCCTTTTAAAAGGGGAGTTTAACCCCTTAGTGTTTAAAGATGTAATTTTAAGAACCATAGAAAAAACAACTCTGGAGCTTTATCAATCCTAGTAGCTGCCCTTGAGACAGAAATAGAATAAAGTAATATGTGACCCACAAAGGTAGAGTAAAAACATCTATATATCTCGGCAGGAAGGGAAGGAAGTAATTTGGTAGATAAAACTGAATACATAAGAAAAGAAACAGATCAGTTAGTAACAGAAGTAACTTCACTAAATAAATTGTCAATCAGCCACTAAAAAGTGGGGGGAAAGAATCTACCTAAAGACCAAATCGACCTCTATTAAAATAAGAGAAAAATGGGCCCATGTGGAATCAGTGATTCTTAGACCTTTGAAGCCAATCCGGAGAGAGTCTCGCAAGTGCATCTCTGTGTGAATTAGAAGAAGGAGACAGAGTCGAAAGTCCCAACAGTTTAAGCATGATCCACCTTCTGATAGGTTAGTGGTGCCGTGCATGACTCTGTGGCTGAGTAGCTATGTAGGAAAGCCCCATTTATAGGCTATATTATTTTTCCTCAGGATGAGAGTGCAGTAGGTATTTCTTTCTTGTTTGTATGGTTATCTGGGATAGGTCTGCATACCGTTGAATTTTGTCATGTGGCGCTGGTAAAACTTGAATGTGTCGCGCTGTAGACATGAGGGAGTCTTTCATGTGGTAAAAGTGGATCTGTGGATCCGTCATACACTCCTCTGTATGACGCCCACTTGGTCAAAAGTAAAAACACGCCCAGTTGGTCATTACGAAACTAATTAGCATAAATCTAAAATTGCTCATAACTTGCTCAAAAATTATAATTTTTCAAAAAAAAACCCACTGCTGTTATCTACATTACAGCACCGATCAGATTATGTAAGAGATAGGGCACTTATAATCTGGTGACAGAGACTCTTGTTTTTCCTGTTTCTGTCCTCTAAGTCAGCCATCTTGAATCTGAGATAGGTTACTTCTTCTTCCAGGAATTGATGAGCATCCACCATATCATTATGAGCATGAGTAATTTCCCCCACCTTATTTTCTACATGATCCACCCGGTCACCTAATTCGTCTATAGCAGCAGACATCTTTGTAGAATATCGTGACAGGTCGTTTTGAAATGAGCCCCTCAGTACCAGGACCATGGTTTTAATAAAGAGTTCCGATGCTACTTGATCCGTAGAGGGAATATCCTCAATAGGATCTCTCATAGGAGACTGCAAAAATCTGTCCTCTTGCTGGGTAGGAGCTTCCAGCTCCAGTCTGGGTCTCTGCTTTTCTGGGCTTACAGAGGGAGACACCATATTAGATTGCGCGAGAACCTTTGCCGACATTTCAGTCTGTCTAATGAGCGGTTCTAATATTTCTGATATTGGAGCATCTCCAACTGTCTCCGAAGGATAATTTCAAGTCGGGCTAGCTGTCCCCAAGGAAGGTAAGGACTTACCTTTCCCAACTGCGAGGGATGGCGTTGCTTCAGCATCGCTCCTAGTAGATGAGGTAGGAAAAGCGCTTCTGTAATATGGTGTGTCTCCACCCTGTCTGAGGCCTCTCGAGGTAAAAAAGTCTGTAAGGCGTTTGGGACCCGACTTGAGAGACTTCTTGCGAGTCATCATACTTAGGTCCACTGGAGGAGGAAACACTTAGTCCAGTGAATACTTGCAATACGTCGCCGTGAGTAGTAGCTGAGAGGTCTCAGAGCGGAGCTCACAAGAATGCGACCGCTCCGTTCGGCATCCAGGCCACGCCTCCCCCCCCCCTGCTGACTACACACATTTTGACCCCTATTCCCATTACAATATTGGCCATTTAGAAATTGGATTAAAACCTAAAATAAAACAAAAATATCTCATTATACCACTAGACAGTGGTGGATCTTTATATTGGCAGTGAACCCGAACCGCACATAATTTAAAAAAATACTAAAAGAACTATAAAATGTGCTAGCGCTGCTGACGGCCGCTGCTGTTGGGGAGGAAGGGCAGGGAAATCAATTGTAGGGTCGGGCTGGGCCCGGATAGGGCTAGCAGACGTGCAGCACTATAGGCACATCTGCTAGTGTTTAGACCACGCCTCTCTGAAGCCGCACGCGCCGCCAGAGAGGAGCAGGAGAGAAGGCGGTGAGGTTAGTGTGATCCTCCTGCTCCAGACAAAATTAAATAGATCGGCCGATTCTAGGGGGGATTATACAGTAAGGGGGGGCATCTAACCATCTAACTGACTGCAGAGGGCTCTATGGGGGCATAATAATTTCCCTCCGTAGAGCCCTCAGCAATTAGTTAGACGCTCAACCCCCCCATCTGCTGTATAATAACTACTAAGGGCTCTATGGGGGAAGGGGGGATTATTCCCCCCTTCATGAAGGCCTCTGCAGTCAGTTAGATGGTTAGACACCCCTTGCAGTATAATCCCCCCCTACCCATAGAGCGCTCAGTAGTTATTATATTGCAAGTGACTAACTGCTGAGGGCTCTATGGGGGGATATCTTCCCCCCACAGAGCCATCAAAGTCAGATGCTCAGACACCCCCATAGAGCCCTCAGCAGTAAGTCAGACAATTTGACCTCCCCTTGCAATATAATTCCCCCATACAGCCCCCAGTAGTTATTTTACTGCAAGGAGAGGGCTGTCTAACTGCTTAAAGGGTAACTAAACTTCTAAAAAACTTTAGACATGTCAAAGTGAAATGTCAGAAGTTTTGATCAGTGGGGTTCCGATCACTGAGACCCCCACCGATCGCTAAAACAAAGTGGCAGAAGTGCTCGGGTGACCGCTGTGCCGCTTCATTTCTGATCAGCTTTACTCGGAAAGCCGAGAAAGCGGTGTACAGACTTATAGACTTTCTATTGACATGTACACTGCTACGAGGACTGGCGACCAGAAACGAAGCAGCATTCAACCGAGCGCTTCTGCCGCTTCATTTTAGCGATCGATTAAATCTTCTGACACCTCACTATGACATGTCAAAAGTTTTTTAAATGTTTTGTTACACTTTAAAGAGAGGTGTTACCATTTTTTTAATTATTATTTGATGTCTTAAAGACTATGTACACCTTTGAAAACGTTTGTTTTTTCTTTAATAAAACTGTGAGTTTGGTGCAACTTTTTAAATACTTTTTATTAAAAATCTTTTTCAGATACAGATGCTTTGTATTCTGTATACAGAGCCGCTGTATTGTCAAGTCCGGGGCTGTGGGGCGTCAGTTCCAATCTCCCCCTGAAAGCCTCAGACACGAGTCGGCAAGCGCTGGCCCTAGCCTCCTCCTCGGGAGACGCCAGCGCTCGCTTCCACTCACCTCAGCCGGTTCTCATGCCCGCTCTTAAAGGGGCAGCGCACACACCAGACTTTGATGAACATCAGGCCGTGAGTACCCTGGACTATAAGAGGGGTCCATGCTTTTTTGATGCCTGAGCATTGTTGCTGTTTCCCTAGTTTGTCTATGCAATGGTCTCCTAGTGTGTTCCTGTTCCTGTTTCTGTTCCCTGCATTCCATACCATCCTGGTCGAGTACTGTGCTGAACCAAAGTCGTGCCATGCTGTATTCCACGCCTGACCTGCTTCACCTCACCTGACATCTACCTGCTGCCTAGTCCCAGCCGAGCTTGCCTTGCTACTGTCCGAGCTGCCACACGTACCTATACGAACTATAGACATTGACCTGCGCCCTGTTGGCCACCTGCCATACCGCCAAGGCTGTACGGCCCAGTGGGTCCACAGACCCTTTGTGACATGTATCTAGCATTAAAACATGTATCCGTCAGGTCAGTGGCACTGACAGGTACAGAGTCAGCGGGTTGGGGGTGTTGAATTGCGTGTGAGGAGGAATGAGGGGGCTTAAGTTGTGTCAACAGCCCATGGCTCATGGTACACTTAATCCGCCACTGCCCCTAGATAAATACAAAAGGTGCTATTTCGATTTTAGGCTCTGCCACGAATACAAACAAAAGAAAAATGGAACATTTCTATATACACTAGAAACTCCTTCCGTTTTGGGCCTAGCCGTGTGTCCAGAAAGATATTATGGTAATATTGGGGCCATTTCTGAATACAGGAGAATGTGGGAAATAAATATTGGGGGGGGGGGGGTTCTTCAGTTTCATGTACAGTGTGGAAGACACATGCCCTGAAATTGACAAATGTGTGAAAAAAATTCTACTTTGCATTAAATTCTTCATGACATTGTATGGTCAAAATGCTCAATACATTCCTATATTAATGCCTTAAAGGGTATGGTTTCCTAAATGGGGTCACTTTTTGGTGGTTTCCACTGTACTGGTACCTCATTGGCTTTGCAAATGCGACATATTGTCAGAAAACCAATCCAGCAAAATCTGCGCTCCAAAAGCCAAATGGCGCTCCTTCCCTTCTGAACCCTGCCGTGTTTGCCCAAACAGCAGTTTATGACCACATATGGGGTATTGCCATACTCAAGAGAAATTGTGTAACAAATGTTGTGGAACTTTTCTCCTGTAGTTCTTGTAAAAATGAAAAATTTGAGCTAAAACTACATACTATTGGAAAAAATATATATTTTTCCATTTTTATGGCTTACTTCTAATAAATTCTCTGAAACACCTGTGGGGTCAAAATGCTCACTACACCCCTAGATGAATTCATTAAGGGGTATAGTTTCCTAAATAGGGTCTTTTTGGGGTGTTCCTTATGGTTTGGCACCTCAAGGCCTCTGCAAACCTACAGTGGTGTGTGAAAAAACATGCTAATTAAAAGGAGGCCCCAAAATCCACAAGGTGCTCCTTAATTTCTCAGGCCTATGTTTCGGTCACGTAGGGCCACATATGGGACATTTCTTAAAACTTCAGAATATGGGTGATATATATTGAGTAGTGTTTCTCTGTCAACATCTGGATCAAACAGGATCAATTGAATCACAAAAAAATTAAATTTGCAAATTGTACCACCACTTGCTAAAACACCTGTGAAACTACTAAAGGATAAACAAAGTTTCTGAATGCTGTTTTGAATACGTTTTGAATACGTTGGGGGTGCAGTTATTGAAATGGGGTGATTTATGGGGAGTTTCTAATATAAAGGTCCTTCAAAACCACTTCAGAGCCGAAGTGATTCCTAAAAAACAGGTTTTGCAAATTTGTGAAAACTGCTATCAAACATATAAGCCTTCTATCTTAAAAAAAAAAAAATTTGATAAAAAAATGATAACATAAAAGAAGACATATGGTAAACCTTATTGATTTGAAAATGTGTGTGGTATCATTATTATTAGAAGCAGAGGATTTCAAATGTAGGAAAATGTAAATATAAACTATCGACCAAAATTTAGCACTAAAATAGAGTACGATGTGTCATGAAAAAACAATCTCATAATCACTTCGATAAGTAAAAGCATTCCAGAGCTATTACCAGATAAAGTGACACATGACAGATTTTAGAAATGGGGCTGTGTCCTTAAATCCAAAACAGGGCATGACCTTAAGGGGTTAATAGTGCTATAAAATAAATAATAACAATAAATTAGCATACAAAATAATAGTAATGCTGTTCCCGCTCTTCATCCTGCTGTATTCTTACCTCTTCAGGGCGTCCCCTGGTTTCTGGACAGCGCTATGTACCTCTTTCTGTCAGGTCTGCTCGCAGCCACTCTCCATCTGCACTTCCTAGTTCATGCGCACTTACCCTTGCAGTCTTAAATTAGTATACAAAATAATAGTAATGTAACGGCCACTGGTCCTGCTCCTCGTCGCCACTGATTTATTGCCTTTTAATGGCGTCCCCTGGTTCCTGGTCACACATGTCCTTCTGTCAGGTCTTATCGTGGCCACTCTCCATCTGCACTTCCTAGAGTGCGCGCACACTGACCCTTGCAGCCTTAAAGGGTTAGCACACGCCAAATCTGTTTCTGTTACACCTTGCCTGAGCAATTAGGTTCATCCTAGATAGTCTAGTGATTCCCTACATTATACTTTGTTGGATTTCCTGTGATTGACCACTGCTTGTACCTTTGATTATTGATGCCTGTCGTATGCCCTGACCTCTTGTTTGTGAGCCATGACGAACCAACTGTGAGTGCCCGTCTGCTGCCTGCCATGACTTTTCCTATATCCGTGTATTCTCTCTGCTGATTATGTAGCAGCTAGTAGTCTGTTGCTAAGGAGCAACTGACATCATTTGAAATGCAATGCTAAAAATATCTGTAAAGGGAAATCTAGTCAAAATTATCTTCTAACTTGTCACACATACAGGTGAGAAGATAACAGTAATAAAATCTGTGATCTTGAAACACCACTGATCTTTAGAATAAACATGCTCTAAAGAATGTTTAAGGAGGTTATGCAGTACTTTGGCTGGGGATGGTATAAAATAATAAACTAGCAGATACTCACTAAAGGGCCCCCCATTTTAGTGCTGAGACCCTGTTTTCTACGGCTCTGGACACGGAAACTCCTGCAGAGGTCACGTACTGTTCACCATGCTGACAATCGCTGACCGCATCACCAAAGAGACCAGTGATTGACTGCCACAGCACGTGACCGATGAACGACATGCTACCGCTGCAGGAGCTCCTGGGACCATAGCAGTAGAACGGGGTGTCAGCAATGCAACGTTGAGCATTTTAGGGTGTGATAGATTATTACTTTACACCATCCTCTGCCCTGATTTTGAAATCCCGGATAACTCTTATAAATCCCTTCTGCACTGATCACATGCTCCTGTTATGGAAAATCTAACTTTTTATCAGAGGTTCATTTAAATTAATGTGTCAGATTTTAAGCAACAGTAATCTAAGAACAATGCCAAAGAAGTTTGAATTGCTACTGCTACTGCTATTGCTACTGCTTGTACATAGAGTACAGCAGGGCCGGTTACATGATGAAGAGTCATATCGTCATCAAAGAAGGCTATGCAACTAGAATTCCGGTCCCCACAACAGCGCTATAAAAATCTATGAAAATCTCAGAATCAGCGAGACAGGGGCCCAGAATGTATATTAGCGAGTGTACTCACATACTGCAGTGAGTAGATGGCTAATAATTTTTTAGTCCGCACATAACCCCTTTAAGCGGCTTGATCATATGTAGCTGATGGAAAACTTGAATGTTTCACACCATAGCCACCCAATCCACCACAAGCTTGCTTAAGAAAATCAAGGTTATCTATGCTTGATACAGGAGACACCCATTCTAATGTTTATAATGTGTATATTCATACAGATATATAATGAGACACCAGTACTCTACTGAAATTACCGTAACAAAGGTCACTGATGATCTATTAACTGCCAAAGCCTCACTACATTACTCAGTGCTCTTCTTTCTGGACTTGCCCTCTGACCTTCGACACAGTCGACTGCTTCCTCCTGTTACAAATTATTTTGTCCAGTGGTATCACAGGTACCATCTCCTAGATCTCAAACCTGACCATGCGACAGTTAGTGTCTCTCACTCACACACCACCTCCTCGTCTCCCGCTCTTTCTATTGGGATCCCAAGTGCCTCTATCCTTATACTTCTCCATCTATAACTTTGGCCTGGGTGACGATTCTTAAATTTATCTCTCTGGCCAGTTTGTTACCTCTTTGCTATCCAGAGTTCCAGAGTGTCTAATAGCTCTCTCCACCTTTCTACTCCTGCTTTCTAAAACTCAACATGGAGTTCATCAATTTTCCCCAACTGGTTCCACACTTTCCCCAGTTTCATAATTCTGCTGCCTCGGTATAACCTTTGATAACCCCCTGTCTTTCAAACTGCAGATCCTAGCTCTTACCACCTCATGCTGCCTCCACCTCGAAAACATTTCTCGATTCCGCTCTTTACTGAAGCTCGGGTCAACAAGAATGCAATTACATGTCCTCACCATATCCACCTATACTACTGCATAATCCTTCTCTACAAACTCCCATCAAGTGCTCTTGCACCGTCCAATGCGCCCACAACTCTGTTCGTAGGTTAATCTTTCTCTCACCTCTCTACCTCTGCCTCTACCCTCTGCCAATCCTTTCATTGGCTACCCAGTAAATTCATCTAAAAATATCAACACTGACCTACAAGGCTGCCCACAACCTGCCCCTTCCATACATCTCTAATCTAATCTCCTGATATCTACCCACACTTAATCTCCGGAACTAAAAAGACCTTTTCTCTGCTCCATACATTATAGTCTCCAAGATCTCTCTCGTGCATCCCCCATACTCTGGAACTTGTTGCCCCAACAGATCAGATTCTCTTCCACCATAGACACCTTCAAAAGCAACCTGGAAATTCATCTCTCCATGAAATCTTACAACCTTCAATTACACTGTTGCCACCACACTACAATATGTACCTCATCTAGTATCTTCCTCCCCCTTCCATTGTAGATTGTAAGCCATCACAGGCAGGTTTCTTTCCTTTTCTGTACCAGTCTGTCATCATTAGGTTTGTGTTAATTGTGCTTGTTTTTTCTATTGTCTCATGTTATGTACTTATACCCTTTTTTCATATGTACAGCACCCTGGAATTAATGACATATTAAAAATAATTAATAATAATATACTAATTATGAGAAAATTGTAATTGAAAATTGCCATTTCTAGTGCATTTTTTAACAATGACAGAAACAACAGTGATATTCATTGTCATGTGTCTGCTACATCTATCATTGAAGAATTGCATAGCCTTGTGTTTCCATTTAACTATGCCATGTAACCAAAGTGAATATATATTATTTCCTGGTAGTTCATATATTCCTTCTTAAATATCATTTACTTCAAAATATCTTGAAAACATTTTTTTTCAAGTAGAACTAATTTGATTATAGTATATAAATGTTAAAAAAAGACTGTGAAAGAGAATACTTGAAATCTGATACATGTAGCTATGAGACAGAAGGCACAGTACATGAGGCTATTCTGTGAATTTTTACCAAGCAGAAATGGATGGCAGTCACGAAAATGAGCTGTCAGTGAAAGATGAATAGCTGTCTACATACTGTAGGTGATAAGTGAATGGTAAGCATCACCACTGACATATACTTGGGCAATTCCCAGCTGCCAAGTCTAAGTTTAATTTATAGTACATCTTAATGCTGTGACACTTAAAGGAGAAGGCTATTATTTTACTATTCTCCCTACAAAATACTGTTTTCTCTACTTTTAGAATAGTAAAGCTCTGTTTTTACCATGAAACTATATTTTGGCAGATGTGACATTTCAAAGACCAAAAGGGTGCATACAGCATAGTACTCTTAAAAAATTGTTCAAAAAGTACTTCAGTAGAGGTGCTACTTGGCAGTGCAAAACTAAACCCCCAAAACAGTTCTTCTTGAATTTTCCAGCACTCTTGTTTCGTGGCTAAAAGCTATAGGTTAAAGGGATGGTCCTGAATTAGAAAAATATGGCTGCTCTATTCCAGAAACAGCGCCACCCCTATCCACAGGTTGTTTCTCATATTCCAACTTAGCTCCATTGAAGTGAATACAGCTGATCTGCAATACCAGATGCAAACTGTGGACATGGGTGGCCCTATTTTTAGAAGAAAGCATCCTGCTCATCCTCTTGAACATTTATGTACTATGAAATACATGTTAATCAAATACAACTGCTTTAATCTAGGTATTTTGCCCAAGGGAAGTCATAAGGTAGAATCTTGTACCACAGGAGGAAATTCCTTCCTCAACTCACAAGTGCATTTGGATATACATTTCTTGTCATACATATGCCTGCCTGGATATACATTAATAGTCATGAAATTCTCTCATATTTTAACCCCTTAAAGAAACAGACAGCTTTGGCATTTTGGACACAGTCCCATTTTCAAATCTGGCATGTGTCACTTTTTGAGGTAATAATTTTGAAATGCTTTTACTTATCTAAGTGATTCTGAGAAAGTTTTCTCATGACACATTGTACTTCATGTTAGTGGTAAATTAAGATTTATACATTCTGTGTTTATTTGTGAAAAACCCCAGCATTTAGAGAAAATTTGGAAAAATGTAAATTTTTCTAAATTTAGATGTATTTGCTTGTAATACATATATAATACCCCACAAAATAGATACAAATTAACAATTACCATGTCTACTTGAACACCCTTTTATTTATTTTTTAAGAACTTTCGGAGGTTTATTGGTTAAAGGGTGTCTGTCACCAGAATTTGGCCGATAAAAGCAGCAAAGCAGTAAGATAGTGTAGCCTCATCTAAATATAATGCTGTTTTTCTTTTTTTAGATTTGTGGCTCCGTTGCAGAAATGTAAGTTTATTCTTTACATGCAAATTAGCAATTTGGAGCAACGGGGGCTTCGCTGTTGCTCCAAACAGCTCTACCTTCTCTCCCCAGTCCGTCCCTCCCTCCCTTCCTTTCGCTGATTGACAGGTCAAGGCATTCTGGTTTCTGAATCGGTGCATACACAGCACAGAAGTTTCATGAGTCGAAGCTGAGGCACACTCAGGAGGATGCCTGGCTCTGTCAACCAGAGAAGGAAGGAAGGGAGGGATGGTAGAGCTGTTTGGAGCAACGTTGACACCCTCGTTGCTCCAAATAGTTAATTTGCATATAAAGAATAAACTTATATTTCTGCAATGGAGCCACCCCTACATCTAGGGGTGTAGTAACTATTTTGACCCCAAAAGTGATTGAAGGATTTTATTAGAATTGGGATATCAAAATGAAAAATACATATTTTTCTTCTAATAATATTGTAAAGGATCTGCCAGACACAACTTCTGTGTCGACGCCCATAGGTAATCAGTCTGCACCTGCTTCTATGTCTGTGAGACTGACTCCATCTTCCACCACCCAGGATGGCAGGCTTAGGAGTGGGAGAGCCTATCACAGCCTGGCCAGACGGAGCTAGCTCCCGCCCTCTGTCTATTTATACCTGCCTTTCCTGTTCCTCCTTTGCTTGTGATTCTTCTCTGTTGGTTTCCTGGCCCTGCTGCAGCTTCTTGAACTACTGATCCTCTGCTTGTGATTGACCTTGGCTTTTCTGACCACTCTTCTGCGCTGCGTTTTTGTACCTCGCTCATCTCCTGGTTTGACTCGGCTCGTTCACCTCGCTTGTTGCTTACGGTGTTCCCGTGGGCAACTTCCCCATTTCCCTGGCTTCTTTGTACCTTTGTCTGTTTGTCTGTAGGGACCGTCGCCCAGTTGTACCCCGTCGCCTAGGGCGGAACGTTGCAAGTAGGCAGGGACTGAGTGGCGGGTAGATTAGGGCTCACTTGTCTGTTTCCCTACCCCGACATTACAAATATGTAGTTTTAGCTAAAATTTCTATAAGACATAGAGGGGAAAATGAACTCCATAGGTGCCATGTCACATTTGCAAAGCCCCTGGGGAATCAAAACAATAAAATGTGGTTTTAGCTTAATATTTTTCCTTTTCACAAGAAATAAAGGAGAAAAAGCAAACCAACATTTGTAAATAAATTTCTCTGAGTACCGAAATGCCCCATATGTGGGCATAAAGGGAAGCTCAGATTTTGCTGGAATGGTTTGCGTATGCCATGTCGCATTTGCAAAGCCCCTGAGGTACAAAAACAGTGGAAACCACCCAGAAGCGACCCACCCCACTTTGAAAACTGCAATACTCAAGGATTTCATCTATAGTGAGCATTTTGACCCACATTTTTTTTTTGGCTAAATTTATTAGATTTGAGCTAGGAACATTAAAACTATTTTTTCCCCACAAAAATGTAGTTTTAGCTTAATATTTTAAAGTAAAAAAAAGAAAGCACCCAACATTTGAACAATTTCTCCCAAGCACAGCAATACCCCATATGTTATTGCAAACTTCTTTTGGACACATGGCAGAGCTCAGAAGAGAATGAGCGCCAATTGGCTTTTGGAGCGCAGATTTTGCTGGAATGGTTTGTACCAGGTCATATTTGCAAAGCCCTGAGGAATCAAAACAGTGGAATCCCCCAGAACGAGAAGTGACTCAATTTTGGAAACTACACCTCTTAAAGAATTCATGAAGGCGTTTAGTGCGCATTTTGAGACTACAGATGTTTTGCAGAAATGCGGCTGGTGCAAATTGAAAACTGCAATTTTAACACATATATTCTATTTTGATGCCCAATATGTTGCGCCCAGCAACACACTGTGACAGCCCTTTAATTATGATAATATGTTTTCTGATTTTAGAAACACCACACGTGTCTCTAATCTTTTGCTTGGACATACAAGAGGACTGTACGTTGGATGTTGCCAAGGGGTACGATAAATGTACTTAACAAGAACTTCAGAATGGAAAAAAAAAGTTTCCTGCTGGTTTCATAAAATGGCAATTTTTACAAAGAAAAAACTAACCAAGAAATAATCCAGAGATGGGTATATACTCCCATCTTCCTTTCTATGACTGTTGAGACTAAAAGTACCCTACTACTGAGTAGTGGGGGACAGCACCACATCTGTTGTGTCACCCGCTGGCATAAGAAGAGCTATTTGGAAAATCATACAGTACATCAAGTGCGCTTAATCTGAAGATATTAACCCTTTAGCGCACCTGGACATAACTGCACATCCTGGTGTGGTGGGTGAAGTATGGAGCGGGCTCACATGCTGAGCTCACTTCTTACACTGCGCGTGTCAGCTGTTTATCACAGCTGACACCCTGCACTAATGGCCAGGAACAGCGATCGCTCTGTTCCTGGCTGTTTAACCATGGTGAATAGCGACCGCGGAATCTAAGCCGTTAAAAAAAGAGGGGGCGGCTCCCTCCAACAGCCCATCAGCCCCCCCTGCAATTAAATTGCGGGGTGCCGATGGTTGTCATGGCAGCCCGGTCACCTCAAAAATGTTATAAAAAGTGATCAAAAAGTTGGATGTATCAAAAAAGGTTACCAATAAAAACTGCAGCTCGTCTCGTAAAAAATAAGCCCTCACACCGCTCAATCGACAAAAAAAAAAAAAGTTAGAGCTCACAGCACATTTTTTTTTTAACAAATAGATTTTCTTTGTAAAATTTGTAAAAGATAAAAAAAAGTATACAAATTTGGTATCAGTTTAATGATATTGAGCCGCAGAATAAATTTAAGTTGTCATTTTTAATGCATGGTGAACGCTGTAAAAATGAAAACCAAAAAACAATGGAGGAATCACAGTTTTTTCCAATTCCACCCCACAAAGAGTTTTTTTTCAATTTCCCAGTACATTATATGGTACGTTAAATAGTGAGAATAGAAACTACAACTCATCCTGCAAAAAATAAGCCCTCACACTGCTCTATTGACGGAAACATTTAAAAAGATTTGGGTCTTGGAATGCGGTAAGTAAAAAACAAAAATGAAAAAGCAAAAAATGGCTTTGTCCCGAAAGAGTTAACAATATTGTTAATTAAAAATTATTTTTTTTACTGTATGTATTTATCTTCATGAGCTGTCACAGAACTGTAGATGAAGCTTTATTAGTATACAGCTTGTAATTAGACATGTAAACTGTTAATCATTGTCTTCTAAGTCCCACAATGAAATGAAGAGAACAGTTTACAATATTTGCTATTACTCATTTTGTATGTAGAGTAGATTGAAATATATAATGATTTAGTGTTACTTTTGTGTTGCTTTCATTATTTTTTTTATTACGATATGAAATGCTCCGATTTACATTCATTATTTTAATACTATACTATAGGGGTAACACAAATACACATAGACCTATATTTAAGTGCAGGAGCAGATGCAATTGTAATTTTAAAATAGAATTAGTAATTAAGAATTCATTGCTATTAATAACCGATTCTTCTTCATGTTATAGAACATTGTAATTACAGCATGTGCAACAACAATAAATGCAAAAAGGACACAAAACAAGTCAGTACACTCTAATTAACAAGTGACCTACAAAGACTGGCAAATACTTACAGCTGCCAAATTTTAATGGACAGGCATGTGCATCCATAGGAAAATCTTCCAAATGCATGGGGCATTCAGCCTGGACAGTGAGCCTAAGAAGCAGACACAAAAAAACAATATGTTTTCTTCTCTGAGGATTAATACAAAAGGGAAATCTGTTCCACAATGCAGCCCAACTTATGGTGACTGAGATTAAAAAAAATTGCTCTGTTCTACTAATAACTTCATTAACATTTAAATCTGCTGCTTTATTTTCCTTTCATGTGGTCCTTCATAAGACGTTTATAACATCAAAATGTTGAAAACAAGCAAATTTACATAATTTGCATATTTTATTCAAATTCACAAATACAGAAGCAGTTGCACATTGATGCAATAATATCTAAACTCTGGGCTTATTTTGGAGAATTAACTGTAATGATACCTTTTAGTTAAAAATAAAATGTTATCAGAAACACCTGAACAAAAAATCTTTTTAAAACAATTCTAGTATGGTAAAACAGCAATCATTTTTTTTAACATCCAGTTTCAGCAAAAAAAAAAAAAAAAAAAAGCACAATTTTTGTATAAAGAAAGTTAAACAATTTCATAATAAACTTTCCATATAAATTTTTCTTGGTTTTCAACATATTTTCTTGTAGTCATTGAATGGATGCCTTCATTGATTACTTACAGAGGATGATGATCTGCCCTGATCATACACAGACTTCAACTGGCCCACCAGAGCACCAGAGGATCATCGATGGGCCCAAAATCTGATACAATAATTGGTACCAAAGGTTTAGTAGGAGAAAACCACAGGAGATACTTTGGAGCCAATTACTTGCTACCAGTGTCTATTTCTAATTATTTAAATCCCAAATAACCTGTTGATTAAATGTTTTGTGAGATAACAACAAAGTTTACCAAGTGATTAAAAGTGGACGTGCACATGTTCTGTATAGATGGAGAGTGGACCTCAAAATCATTTCCTCTTGTGTGACCTAGGAGCCCCATTCAGACACTGATCACAGAGGTGCAGGACTTGTTACAGTTACATTTCCTATTATCGGAGCTGTATCCTAAAACAATCAATGAACCTGTGTGATCATCATGTGACCTGAAGGTAAACAATCAAGATTCCTATTTGATGACTACAAGCAAAGATCCTGACACCAGAAGCGTGACTTAAGCCCTGGGCCCCAATGCAAAATCTATAACAGGGCCCCTATTGGTCACATGTCAATTATAGTTCTGGTCTCCTCACATGCGGAAGATACACTTTTGGACCCCTCAGGCTCTAGGGCTCCAGTGCAACCTCTGCACCCCATAAAGTTGCTCCCCTGTTGAAAGCCATCAAGAATTATGTTTAGAAAGCTTCATAATTTCACAATGAATGAGATTGTTTTCTTAAAGAGGCTCTGTCACCAGATTATAAGTTCCCTATCTCCTACATAATGTGATCGGCGCTGTAATGTAGATAACAACAGTGGTTTTTATTTAGAAAAAACGATCAATTTTGACCAAGTTATGACCTATTTTAGATTTATGCTAATGACTTTCTTAATGGACAACTGGGCATGTTTTACTTTTTGACCAAGTGGGCGTTGGAGAGTAGTGTATGACGCTGACCAATCAGAGTCATACACTTCTCTCCATTCATACTCAGCACAGCGTGATCTTGTGAGATCACACTGTGTTGTCACTTACTCACACATTAACTTTACTGAAGTGTCTCGAGAGTGAATAGACATCGCTTCCAGCCAGGACGCGATGTCTATTCACAATCCCGATACTTCGGTAACGTTTAAAGAAGGGGAATTTCCAGTGCAGAGACCAGTAAGAGACAGCCTGCCAAAAATATCTCTATGACATTGTCTGGTTTCTCCATGCCTTCGTTAGTCTACTATTATTCATTTTTATTTTTGTGGTTTTAAGAACATTTGATTTGAGCCTGGCTTTATATACAGAACAAGTAAAGAAGCATTCATTTATACATTAATAATGTTGCACAATAATAAACAAAAAGATTCTTACTTGACTATATTTCTAAACAAGAAAACATAATTGATATTCCCAGCGTGAATATAGTCAATATGTTAACAGCCTACATCAATCTTGCTTGGTCCCATTAGTATATCATATAAATTGTTAGATTCTGCACAGAACATCTATCTTAACAGTAGGGGAAATATTAGTCATTTCTCAAACCTTCTACTGCACTGGCAACACCAGTTTGAGGGGCGTTCATAGAAGAGAGGAAACCCCATAGCAAAGATCAAAATAGTCCTGACATTATTGGTCCAGGTTTTGTTACCCATGACAGAAGGGCCAAATGTTTGTTTCCTCCTCTGCACCCTTCCTATAATCCTTTTCCAATTTCTCACCCTCTTGTTTGCCAACAATAGGGCTCCTGGACAGGTTCTCACCACCCAGTAGGTGAGATGATAAAACAACAAAGGCTGGGCGCCCTTACTCTAGGGGCCCCATAGCTGCTGCATGATCTTCCTCTTGTATATACATTTTTAGTAGAAGATTTGGTAAAATGATTGTTATCACTTGGTAGAAGCACCCAATATCCTCCTTTACTGACCAGATTGTCCAATCAGGCAGAATTGAATTTTTTTGCGACCTTTGGTAAAGAAAATGAAGCTATAATTCTACGTAGCAAACTTCAGCTAAATTACTTCCAAACATTGTACATCTAAATAAGCCCTATAGAATAAGCAAATTAGTGAACCATGCGATCGAGCATTTTCTTTGTCTTTTTAGAGGCTTTTTTGTCATCTTCATATAATACCATTAACTTTTATGAGTATAAAAATATATCCTAATAAAGAACATTTTGGAAATAGTTATAATTGTTGCAATATTTCTAGAAAGAAATTAAACGTTGCTCTTTTAATATTTAGTCTACTTTAATATTTAACACGGTCGTAAACCGGGATATACTTTACTTGTCTACAGTCTAATTGGTACGAATAACAGGAATAGTGCACAGTGCCTGATATTATTCTACAACAGGGTGTGTTAAAGTGGCACGAAGCAGACAGTAGTTAAATATTTGAAAAAAGATAATTTTTTTTTAGAGTTGCAGTGTCAATATTCGGAGATTTAAGAGAGAAAGCATGAAGCACAGTATAGAGTATTGAAGTGCAACACAGAAAATCTCCTTTACACACCATGACATTCTGTTCCTTTCTACAACATATCCTTCAAAGCTTCTCTAAACCATCACAGAAACATCTTTCATGTGATGCTATTCCAAGCTAAACATTTTGGGGGCAGCAGTCATTGCATTTTAAATGAAAGAATCCTCTAAAGCCTCTCTTTACTGTGTACTGATATCTGCTATATGGTAACAGCTTTACAGACTTGAGGTTTTGATCTTTATGGACTTCTCTGTACATATAAATGGACTCACTTGTCTAATCTTTCAAAAATATTTTTTCTTCTTTACTGGAAGGCTCTATTGTACAGAATTCTTATTTGTATAAAACCCTGCCAGTTGACCCTGTCAGGGGATCATATGCTTATTTCACAAAACACGTTAATAATATGTCACAGACAATCCCTCAAAGAAAATGTCTGTTCTTGAATACCATCTTGATTTTAGTTTTATTTTTAACTTATTAGGTTAAAAATTCTTTGCAGAATAATTTCTTAATATATCTTTATAGCGGTCGGAGCTACCATTTTCTTGAAACAGAGCTCCAAATCCACTTTATAGACATAGATTTAAACGTGATGTATTGTCAGAAAATTATATATTATTTAAATCAGGCTTTTATTATACAAATATTTTATACAACAAAGTATTGCAGTTTTCACACTGTCCACTAGAGCAGTTACATGTAGCTGATATTTCCTGTTCTCTGTAGCTCACTTGTCCGCTTTACTGTATATACAGGATGAGGAGAATCATCTCATTATCATAAGGGCGGATTTACACGAACGTGATATACGTCCGTGCCACCCGCGTGTTTTTCACACGTGTCGCACGGACCTATGCAAGTCTATGGGGCAGTGCAGACTGTCCGTGATTTTTTCGCAGCGTGAGTCCGCTGCGTAAAACTCACGACAGGTCCTATATTTCTGCGTTTTTTCACGCATCACGCACCCATTGAAGTCAATGGGTGCATGAAAATCACGCGCACCACACGGAAGCAATTCTGTGGGACGCGCGTTATTCGCGCAACAGCAATCAAAAGTATGTTTGGAAACAGAAAAGCACCACGTGATTTTCTGTTTACAAACATCCAAACGGAGTGTCATAATGATGGCGGCTGCGCGAAAATCACGCAGCCACACATCCTATGTGATGACACACGGAGCTCTTAAGTGCCTTTTGCACACGCTCGTGTAAATCCGCCCTAAGAGGATGGGGATGTTAATGACAGCTCTGTTGTATAAGTGCATGTTCAGACATGGCAGAATTGCTGTTGAATTTCACTGCCGACAGTCCGCAGTGGAATTCTGCAGCAGCCGTTTTTTACATTTGTTTCTATACATTTTTAGGAAAGTTAGTTCAGACGTTGCAGAAAGTAACTGCGGAAATTAGGCTGCGTTGCAGATTTTTCCCTCCGCAGCATGCTCATTATGTTGCGGAGAAAAAGCGGAATTTCACTGCAGATTTCAGCCTTTGCAATGCAAAAACTGAAATCGGCGGCAAGTCCGCTGTGATATCTGCAACCTCTAAATTACCTGTCAAATATGCAAATGTTGGTGCAGATTCGTTGCGTAATTGCCCCAAATCTGCACCAACATTTGTAACGTAAAAATACTGCCACGTCTGAACATGCCCTTACTGGAAGCCTAGATAAAGCAGGATAGAAACACTATACACTAAACACCCAGATAAAGCTCTGTATGCATCTCTTTTGGTTTCTGGGGGAGGGGCTGTACATCATCACTTCCTGGAGACTGTACAAATAAATTATATTTCAGCTTCAATTGACCCCCATGCATTTCAGCTGTGATAAAGCACACTCACCCTGCTGCACTGTCTACACAGAAGGTTCAGGAAGAAAGTATGTGTGTCCTATGTGGTCGCCCTAGGGAAATATCTACAACATTTAAAAAAAAAAAAAGAAGACCAAACACCTTATTTATTAATTACAGATGTAGCCATGTTTATCTTGACTGTGATAACTTGCTGCAGCGTGATCTCACACAACAAAAGCCATTGAAAAGTAATTGAAAAAGTAAAAATAAAGTTTCTTCCCACTGTGCATTTAATGCGATAAGAGTCAAGATAAAGAAGGTTACATCTGTACATACTTAAATCTAATTGACCCCTTCGGGACTGAGCTATTTTTGGATTTTTCATTTTTGTTTTCCACTCCCCGCATTCCAAGAGCCATAACGTTTTTATTTTTACATAAATAGAGTGGTGTGAGGGCTTATTTATTTGCGGGAGGAGTTGTAATTTTTATTGGTACCATTTATAGTTCCATATAATGTACTGGGAAACTGAAACAAAATTCTTTGCGACCTGAAGTTGGTAAAAACTGTGATTCCTCAATTGTTTTTTGGGTTTCGTTTTTACGGCTTTCACCGTGCAGTAAAAATGACAATATATCTTTATTCTATGGCTCAGTACGATTATGGTGATACGGCGAATTTATATAGTTTTTTTTGTATTTTACTACTTTTATTGCTAAAAAACTTTTTGTAAAAAAAAATGTTTTGTGTCGCCACATTCTGAGAGTCATAACTTTTTATTTTTTCACCGATTGAGCAGTGAAGTTTTTATCGATGCAATTTTTTGGTACGTAGAACCTTTTGATCACATTTGAAAGAATTTTTTTAGGGCTAAGTCGACCAAAAAAACAGCGATTTAGCCATTTAACATTTTTTTACGGCTTTCAATGTGTACATTAAATAACAATATACTGTAATAGTTCAGACTTATACGGACGCAGCGATGCCAATTTTGCTTTTTTATTTTTTACATTACTTTAAAAAAAGTTTTTTTTTAAAACTTTTAATATATTTTTTTTCACTACTAAAAACTTTTTTTCACTTTTTTTTTAAACACTTTATTAGCCTTACTAGGGGACTTATACGTAACTAACGTATTGCAGTATAGTGTCATTTTTACAGTCATCTGTTAAGCCCTGCCACAGGCAGGGCTTAACAGAGGAAGAGATAAGGCAGTCCTGGGGGCCTTCATTAGGCCCCCGGGCTGCCATGACAACCGTCGCCCCCCCCTGATCTCAGTGTGGGGATGATGAGCTGTCGGAGGGGGCCGCTACCCTCTTTTAAACGCCTCAGATGCTGCGGTCGCGATTGACCGCAGCATTTGAGGGGTTAAACAGCCAGGAATAGAACGATCACTGCTCCTAGCTGTTAGGGGGGATTCACACGAGCGTGTATTCGGTCCGTGCGGGCCGCGTGGTTTTCACGCGGCACGCATGGACCAATACAAGTCTATGGGGCAGTACAGACAGTCCGTGCTTTTTGCGCAGCGTTTGTCTGCTGCGCAAAAAGCGCGACAGGTTCAATAACTCTGCGTATTTCGCGCATCACGCACCCATTGAAGTCAATGGGTGCGTGAAAATCACACGCACCACACGGAAGCACTTCCGTGGGACGAGCGTGATTCGCGCAACAGCAGTGAAAAGGATGAATGAAAACCGAAAAGCACCACGTGCTTTTCTGTTTCCGAACATCCAAACGGAGTGTCTTTGCGATGAGCGAAGCCGGACAAGCGTACCGAACTTCACCGGGTTCGGCCAAACTCGTTTTGGCCGATCCCGGCAAAAAAATTATCGGTACGCGACGTCAGGAGATAGTCACTGTCCATGGTGCTGAAAGAGTTAAACTGTTTCAGCACCATGGACAGTGACTTGCAATCCCAAAATACATTAACCTGTAAAAAAAAAACGAAGTTCTAACTTACCGATTACTCCTGTCTCCTTCCTGCAGTCCGACCTCCCGGGATGACACTTCAGTTCAAGTGACAGCTCCAGCCAATCACAGGCCAAGCACAGGCTGCAGCCAATCACAGGCTGCAGCGGTCACTTGGACTGCTGCGTCATCCAGGGAGGTGGGGCCCGATGTCAAGAGAGGCGCGTCACCAAGGACGCGTCACCAAGGACGCGTCACCAAGGCAACGGCCGGGAAGTTCTCGGTAAGTAGGAACTTTATCTTTTTTTTTTTACAGCTTTTTCGCTGTTGTTTTCGGCATTCACTGTCGAGGGTGCTGAAAGATTTAGCTCTTTCAGCACCTTGGACAGTGACGGGCGTTGACAAGCCTCATCTCTATGATGCCGGCTGCGCGAAAATCACGCAGCCGCGCATCAGACACGCATGACACACGCAGCTGTCAAATGGTTTTTGCGCTCGCAAAACGCTGCGTTGTTTGCGCGCGCAAAAACGCAACGTTCGTGTGAATCTGCCCTTAGTCCCGGGTGTCCGCTGTAAAACACAGCCAACACCCGCCGCATATGGAGCGTGAGCGCGCTCCAAACATGACCCCTGCGCCCGGACGTTTAGCAAGCCTGGGTGTGCGAAGGTTTTAATGAAACAAAAATTAAATACAGTCTGAGACACTGAGACACCACCGACGTCGACGCTCCCGATGATATTGGACGTGAGTAGATCTTCTTCCCCTCGTCTTTTGTTTCGTGGTGACGATGCCTGGATGTGAGTAGATCTTCTCTCGTCTTCTGTTTCCTGGCGGCGGAAGTATCATCGGGAGTGGCGACAAGCCATTCTCACACTGTCCGTAGCTGATTGGACAGTGTCAGAATGATTAGTAACATGCCCCTATGCCATTTAGAAATAAAGAAACGCCCCATTGACATTTCAGGGGTTTATTTATATATCGGGCGCCAAACAGTGCCCGGACAGTGTGAAAATGGCTTCTCGCCACTCCCGATGATACTTCCACTGCCAGGAAACAGAAGACGAGAGAAGAATTGGTTTGGAATTTTGAGGCAGATTTTTATCTGCCTGCACGCCGTTTGCCGCGTTTTTCGAAGTGTTTTTCACATTGAGTGCCACGGGCAAAAACGCAGCGAAATAAGCTTTCTCTGCCTTCCATTGATGTCAATGTGAGGTCAGAGGCGTAAGCGCCCAAAGATAGGGCATGTCACTTCTTTTTACCGCAAGCGTTTTTTACAGCTCGCGGTAAAAAAAAAGTGCGTACGCTTTCAATGGGAGGCATTTTCTGACGTTTTTTGGCAAAAAACGTGTCAAAAAAACTCAGTGTGAACAGGGCCTAAGGCTGCCACTAGAGGTAGATTACAATCTTATGTTGAAATCAATAATAACACAGTATGCAGTGAGCCACTAAGCACCCTCGAGTGGTGGCAGCAGCAGCTAGCATGTTATAATTTAAAGAGAACCTGTCACCAGCATTTCACCAAATGAACTCTATTCACGCCTCGCTGGTCGCTGCTGTCAAAATTTCATTGCCGTTATCCCCTCTCCTAAACTCCTCCTCCGACGTAAATAATGGTCTGCAAATATTTTGCGCCTTTTATGGTAATAATACAACAGTCACATTCGCTCCTCTTATGCCCACCCACCGCTGAAATCTGGCCTGACCTGAATGCCAAAATCTCGTCTGAGACAACGCGCATGCGCCTGTCATGTATGGTTTGATACCGTCCCTTACTCCATTCAGGCCTCAAATCTAATACACATGGTGTCCTGTTGTGCGCACGCACCAGAACAGGACATCAATGCGCAAGTGTTGGATTTTGTGTGTGCTGGGGGAGGCGAAGAGCTGTCAATCAAAGGCTTTTGGAATGAAGATATGACTCTTTTTGAAAGAAGATATGACACTTTTAGGCTTATTAGCATATAGCAAAAGAACACAATAAAGTGGAATACTAAAGGTACAGAGCCGACTTAGATAATTATAGATCACATAAAAATTATTTTTCACCCACTTCAAACAGTTATTGCTGTTTTAATAGGTGAAATTATGGTGACAGTTTCCCTTTAAATCTATGTCTATACAGGGGATTTGGAGCCCTGGATCAGAAAAACAAAGCTCCATCCTCTGTACATATACATTAAGAAATTAATCAGGAAAAAAAAATTGGATCTAAAAACTACATGGTGTAAAAATGTGAAAATTCACTTTAACCCCTTAATGACCGCCGATAAGCCTTTTCACGGTGGTCATTAGTGGGCTTTATTCCACAGCGCTGCCATTCCACGGCGCTGCATCAGAATAAATAAACAGAGCAGGGAGCCATCAAATCTCCCTGCTCTCAGCTGCCAGAGGTAGCTGAGGGCTGGGGGCGTCCCTGCTCGACCGGGTGAGATCGACATTAGTATCGATCTCACCCGTTTAACCCCTCAGATGCGGTGTTCAATAGCGTGCACCGCATCTGAGTGGTTTTGGAGAGAGGGAGGGAGCTCCCTCTCATCCCACTGACACCTGATGATAAAATCGCCGAGTTTCTGTGTCTCCGATGGCAGCCGGGGGCCTAATAAACGAAGTATTGCAGTGTATTATAATAGCGATCGGAGGATCGCATAGTGAAGTCCCCTAGTGGGACTAGTATAAAAGTTAAAAAAAGTTGATAAAAAAAAATTTGAAAAAAAAATAAAATGAAAAACCCACTGTTTCCCCTTACAAACTGCTTTACTATTAAAAAAAAACACAATAATGCAAAAAAGTTACACATATTTGGAAACGCCGCGTCCATAACGACCCCGACTATAAAGCTGTTACATTATTCAACCCGCACGGTGAACGCCGTAAAAAATAAAATAAAAAACAATGGAAAAATTGCTGTTTTCTGTTAATCCTGACTTTAAAAAAATGTGATAAAAAGTGATCAAAAAGTCGCATCTACTCTCAAATGGTACCAATAAAAACTACAATTTGTCCCGCAAAAAAAAAGCCCTCATACAACTGCATCAGCGGAACAATAAAATAGTTATGACTCTTCAAATACGAAGACGCAAGAACATGGTTATTTATACCACACTGTAAACTACGTAGATTTAGGGCGCAAAAAAACGAGTGGTGAAATTTCAGGTTGTCTTCTATCCCCCCCAAAAAAAGTTAATAAAAGTTCATGAATAAATTATATGTACCCCAAAATGGTGCTATTAAAAAGTACAACTTGTCCTGCAAAAAACAAGACCTTATACAGCTATGACGACGCAAAAATAAAAAAGTTATAGCTCTTGGAATGAGATGATGGAAAAACGTAAAAAATGGCTTGGTCATTAGGGCCCAGAATGCAAGCAGGGGGAAGGGGTTAAAGGGGTTCTAGGATTCAATTTGGGCTCAAAATTTGCAAAATACCAAAATGTAACTAAAATATCACCACCGTGGCCAGTGAGTTGCTGCAGTGATCTCCTGATGTGTCATCACTTTGAATGTCACAAAAGCATGCAAAGAGGGAAAACAGAAGCGGTGGGGGGTCCATGGGTCCTGTGGATAGGGACCAGAGCAGAACAGATAAGGTAAGTATATTGTAAAGTTTGTTATTTTGCTAATTGAAACCCAAATTGATTTTTTAATCCTGGAAAACCCCATTAATGGTGCACATATTTGAAGCCGATTAATTTACTATTCAGAATTAAGGTTGTGTTCTTATAATTGTGGTATAATCAAGACTTTAATTAGAGAAATAAAATGAATGTGTTAATAGTGAAGTCATCATCACATCTCTTCATTGATGTATTTAACCTTACATCTGGTCGTGTTTACATCCATTGGCCATTCAGAAACTGTTTGACTGGTTTTCTATTTATTAAAAAAAAAAAAAATAATATATATATATATGTCAATAGTTAAAATAAACAACCTTTTCCCATCTTTCCCAAAGCACAATGTAAAAAAAAATAAGACATTGGCATCGTTGCGTCCGTAAAAATTCAAACTATTATAATATAGCATTACTTGACTTGCACGGTGAATGGCATAAAAAAATAAATTAAAAACCCCAGAATTGTTGTTTTTTGGTCACCTTAGCGATAAAAATAATAAAATAAAAAGTGATAAAGAAATTGTATGTACCAAAAAATGGTGCCAATAAAAACTACAGCTCGTCTTGCAAAAAATAAGCCCTCACACCGCTGAAACGATGAAAAAGTATAAAAGTTATGGCTCTCAGAATGTGGTGAAATAGAACAAATAATTTTTTTTAACAAATAGTTTTTTCTTTGTAAAAGTAGTAAAATAGTACATTTTTTCCTATTTTCTGTTGTCTAAAACCTGGGTGCGACTTATAGTCAGGTGTGTCTTATAGTCAGAAAAATGCGGTTTATTGATCCACGCTCTCAATGTTTTACAAAGTCTATTGATTTGAGCTCAGTCAGAAAAACAAAAAACATTTCTCTTATGAACAATACATATACACACACACACACACATATATATATATATATATATATATATATATATGTATATATATATATATATATATATATATATATATACAGTGGAGGAAATAAGTATTTGATCCCTTGCTGATTTTGTAAGTTTGCCCACTGTCAAAGTCATGAACAGTCTAGAATTTTTAGGCTAGGTTAATTTTACCAGTGAGAGATAGATTATATAAAAAAAAAAAAGAAAATCACATTGTCAAAATTATATATATTTATTTGCATTGTGCACAGAGAAATAAGTATTTGATCCCCTACCAACCATTAAGAGTTCAGCCTCCTCCAGACCAGTTACACGCTCCAAATCAACTTGGTGCCTGCATTAAAGACAGCTGTCTTAAGTGGTTGCCTGTATAAAAGACTCCTGTCTACAGACTCAATTAATCAGTCTGACTCTTACCTCTACAACATGGGCAAGACCAAAGAGCTTTCTAAGGATGTCAGGGACAAGATCATAGACCTGCACAGGGCTGGAATGGGCTACAAAACCATAAGTAAGACACTGGGTGAGAAGGAGACAACTGTTGGTGCAATAGTAAGAAAATGGAAGACATACAAAATGACTGTCAATCGACATCGATCTGGCGCTCCATGCAAAATCTCACCTTGTGGGGTATCCTTAATCCTGAGGAAGGTGAGAGCTCAGCCGAAAACTACACGGGGGGAACTTGTTAATGATCTCAAGGCAGCTGGGACCACAGTCACCAAGAAAACCATTGGTAACACATTACGCCGTAATGGATTAAAATCCTGCAGTGCCCGCAAGGTCCCCCTGCTCAAGAAGGCACATGTACAGGCCCGTCTGAAGTTTGCAAATGAACATCTGCATGATTCTGAGAGTGATTGGGAGAAGGTGCTGTGGTCAGATGAGACTAAAATTGAACTCTTTGGCATTAACTCAACTCGCCGTTTTTGGAGGAAGAGAAATGCTGCCTATGACCCAAAGAACACCGTCCCCACTGTCAAGCATGGAGGTGGAAACATTATGTTTTGGGGGTGTTTCTCTGCTAAGGGCACAGGACTACTTCACCGCATCAATGGGAGAATGGATGGAGCCATGTACCGTCAAATCCTGAGTGACAACGTCCTTCCCTCCACCAGGACATTAAAAATGGCTCGTGGCTGGGTCTTCCAGCACGACAATTACCCGAAACATACAGCCAAGGCAACAAAGGAGTGGCTCAAAAAGAAGCACATTATGGTCATGGAGTGGCCTAGCCAGTCTCCAGACCTTAATCCCATCGAAAACTTATGGAGGGAGCTGAAGATCCGAGTTGCCAAGCGACAGCCTCAAAATCGTAATGATTTACAGATGATCTGCAAAGAGGAGTGGGCCAAAATTCCATCTAACATGTGTGCAAACCTCATCATCAACTACTAAAAATGTCTGACTGCTGTGCTTGCCAACAAGGGTTTTGCCACCAAGTATTAAGTCTTGTTTGCCAAAGGGATCAAATACTTATTTCTCTGTGCACAATGCAAATAAATATATATAATTTTGACAATGTGATTTTTTTTTTTTTTTTTTTAATATAATCTATCTCTCACTGGTAAAATTAACCTAGCCTAAAAATTCTAGACTGTTCATGTCTTTGACAGTGGGCAAACTTACAAAATCAGCAAGGGATCAAATACTTATTTCCTTCACTGTATATATATAAAAATATATAAATGACAAAAAATGTTAAGAATAATATTAAGTACAATTATAATAATTATAATATTGTTGTTAGTATTATTTATCTTCAAAGGGAAATGATTAACCCCTTCACGACTGCCATACGGCTATATACGTTCTAACTGCCGATGTCCCGTGCAGTTAGCACGTATAGTATATAGACGTTTGCAGCGTGCATCAGGGTTTAATGAGAGCAGAAGCTGCTTCAGCATGAGCAGCTCTGCACTAATCTATGTGTCGGCTCTCTTTACAAGTGCCGACACCTCTGTGACTTGGTTTCATAAAACAAACGTTTTTTTTAATGAAACTAATGTTACAAGTGCAGTGCTGCTCATAATGGAGCAGTCTGCACTTTTCTCTCTCCCCGTGTGTGTCGTGTGTCGGCACCACCCCCTCCATTGGCTTCTGCCCAGACATAACGGAGCCAGTGTGCTCGTTATCTCGGCAGATGAAGTACTAAAAGTTTTGTTTTAACTCCTTAGGGCTCCTTCACACGAACGTAGCCCACCTTGGACGTGAAAAACTGCCATTTTCCACGTCTGAGGTGAACCCGTGCGGGGCGCGTTGTCTCGGATCCCCCACAGACTACAGTCTATGGAGGGATGCGTGACACGCAGTAAAATAGGACATGTCCTATTTTTTAGCGGAGCGTTCACCCGCTCCGTTGAAGCAACGGTCATGTGAACGGCCCCATTGAAATGCATGAGTGATTCACGCTCATGTGAATGAGGCCTAAGTCTTCCTCTCTCTCCTGGAGAGTGAAGAAGGCTAACTGTTAAAGAGCTGCAACAGTGTGTATTTATATTATTATATATATATATATATATATATATATATATATACATATTTATATATATATACATATGTTTATGTATATATATGTATATGTAAATATATGTATATATGTGATATATACACAGATATAAATAACATATAAATATATGAAATAAATTGCAAAAGTGTTTTTTTCACATTTTTAGTGATTTGTCTGCTCATAATAAAAATTTAAAACATGGAATTGATACAACTAATGTAGAAAAATAAAGCTTTATAAGTCTTGTAAAAAAAAAAACTAAGTAAAAATAGTTAGGATATTCAAAGCGGTTGCAAAGGTATTATCGTTTGAAGAAGTCCGTATCAGAAATTGAAAATTTGACCTAGACACGGGCATCAATGACCCTTGGTCATGAAAGGGTTAATCATTGTGTAACCCTACAGAAAAAATATTTTACTTGCACTGGTCATCAGTAATAGATAACACTTTGAAATTCCACTTCATTCTTGATTTGACATATTAAACTGTGTGATGGGTTCCAAGCCAAATCACCAATAGGTGATAGACTTAAAAACTGAATTTCACAGGATCGGTTTCTATATGGAGTTAAAACAGAGCTAACAATAGGCAATGGAGTCAATGGAGTTTAAAAAAATTACAAGATCTATCAGGCTCCATTAATCGTTAAGGGGAAGTCAATATGGGGGTATTCCCAATAGTAGTAAATAGCTCAATTAACGTCTATGGGGCTGTATTGTCTTTCCCAACATATACAAGTTGTAGGTGTTTAATACTTTCTGGGGTAATTGTCATTTGAGATTTGGGTAAACCTTACTTACGTTCCAGCACAACGAGCCCATTGTTGGAAAACATCTTGGAAGTACAAGTCTCCTGCCTATTATTCTCTACTCTAACACCAAGGAAACCTCAACTTCCACCAGCCAGGAGACATTTACACAGAGCGTCCCCTGTGGGGGAACAACTCCCACCATCATCTAAGTCCAACCCTCCTCATAGCTGTACCAGCTCTAGGAGAGTGGGAGGTCTAGTGGAGGCAGGCCCTGCCACAGTGAACACCATGATAGAGGACTATTACTCCCAACGTCCTGCCTGCCAGCTGTCCCATTGGGTCACACCGCACTTCCCCTGGGTTGCTGCATATTTACACCCCTATACATTTGCTTCATCCTTATACTTATTTTTTGTAAATTATGCTTTTACTCATGTATTGATGGAGCCTGGACTGTAAAATTCCCATTGAAAGATTTCCAAGTCTCCAAGGATTTATCCAGTTTAATTAATGTCCCAAATTACATCCCTATTCTAAGGTTTTATTTAAGTGTTTGACCTGGTTTTTAAAGAGCAGAAATCTAATCTCTCCAATAACAAATTTAAATCACCTGCCAGTATAAGACTAGGTACTGGAAAGCGGCCAGCACTTGGAGCCCATTATTTGAGAAGTGGAATTATGATAGAACATACAACATAATCAGCAGTGACAGCATAAGGAACACCTCCTCATGTCAAAAATATTGTATAACTCATCACTGTAACTGTCGAGCGAGCAGAAGCTCAGGTTGTTTATAGAGTCTGTTACATTAATATTGCATAAGCATGCAAAATTCTATGCATATCATTTAATGTACACTGTGCAGTGACACTGACATAACAGGACAGGCATAGTAAGTTATTAATGGACTATGAGGAGAGACATTTGTGATATGGATTCATCAATTGTACCAAGTATTAATGCTAAGGATGATGGTGATAGACAGACATTACAGATTATACCTTATACACTGGATGTCACCATGTAGGATTATAAAGTCATATTAAATATAGGTGAATATATTTTCTCTCACACCATATGAATATATCATACTTTACATTTAGAATTTTGTCTCATTTTGAAGGTCTCTGCTTTATGTTATTAAATGTAAGCCCTCTTTGCTTACATTCAGAAGCTGAATTCCTGTCCAAAGCGTATCTAAAATTTCAGGTTACTTTTTTAGAATAATCTATTATATTTGTGTGGTTTTTTTTCTAGCAGATTTCCCCTCTGTAGACTCTATCTCTAATTCTCAGGCTTTACTCACTAGCTCAGAGAAAACTAACAGTTATCAAGTCTTCTATATGCTGCATACATAGGAGAGGAGAATTCTGCTCTCCTTTCTCTATCATATATATAGTAGTAGTAGTAGTAGTAGTAGTAGTAGTAGTAGTAGTAGTAGTAGTAGTAACATGGAGAAGATTACACAGCAGTAATGAGCAGTGTAGCTGAGAATCCAGCACTGGGGTGAGATAAAACACTTAGAAAGCTGTTGCTGCAGCGTCTCTGCGTGCCTTTCTGCCTCTAACTCTGTTCCTGCTTCTTCCTCCCACTCCCTTCTCCATAAACTTCCATGGGCAGGTTTAACCTGATTCCTTAGTGAGCTCTCTTTTGTCTTGAGTAGACAGAAAAAGCAGTAAATTCAGAATGAGTGACCAGTTAGGGTCAGTTCACACAGAGTTAGTTGGCGTTGATTTTGACATGGAAGCTGCGTCAGAACAGCAAAAAACGGCCCAAATCGCCCCTTATTGATTGAAATTTGAGGTAGAGGCAGTTTTTTTCCGATCACTCGTTTTAAAAGTTTTTTGTTTTTGCATTAGATTCAACAGCTGTGTACAAAAAAAAAACGCGGAAAAAATAAAGGCCTTTTTCTCTAAAAAGATATTAAAAAGTTTGTTATATTCACTTGTACTCTTGATTTATGCAAAGTTTGTTGAAAAGTTAGTAGCCATTTAACTAATGCTGTTTATATAAATGCCTGGTGAATCCACATGAATGGGCCAAGCTGCAATACCAGACATAAGCCATAGACAAGGGTGGTGCTGTTCTGGAAAAAAAAAAAAGCAGATCTTTCTTTTTAATCTCACACAATCCCATACTGCCCCAGTAAATTTCTGCTGTGTACTATTGTACACTGCTTTATTTCTTATCTACTAGTCCCTTCTGCATGGAGTTTGTTTTCCATGTGTTTATGAGGGTTTCCTATGGGTACCTCAGTCTATCAGATAGGGAAATTAGATTGTGAGCCCCGTTGGGGAAGGAACTAATGTGAATAGTGACAGCAAAGCATGTTGGCACTATATAAGAAACAATTAATGAATAAATAATACATTTATGACCTTTCCAAAATAACCCACCTAGGTAACCTTTCACTGAGAACCTAGATAATATGCAAGAGCGTAAGTGACAAAGGTTTATCAGAATTGTGATCAGGAAATGGCAACTCTGTTGAGTACTGTAGAAAATGTAATAATTATTATATTTTCTATAAGATTATTGTTACATACAGATGTAGCCAAGTTTATCTTGACTGATAACTTGCTGCAGTGTGATATCACACAACAAAAGCCATTGAAAATGCAAAGTTAAAGTTTCTTGACACTGTGTATTTAATGCGTTTTAACGCATTATATATGGCTACATCTGTATGTCAGTATACATTACTGAGCATTGGCCAAAGCTCCACAAATAATAAAAGATGCTTGTAGTTTACCACAAAATAGGCTTATCAAGTTCTACATGTCCTGGCTTCATAGATATATCAACATATAGTGTCTGACTGCAATCCTAGTGTAAAAAGTACCATCCATAAACTAGGTAAGATGCCATTAAACAACCTCAGTACTTTTTATGGTCCTCTAAATCACTTGATCATTTCACAGTTCATGGTTTTATTTGTAATATAAAAGAGAGAAGAATATAAAGGAACAATAACACAATATTGACGATAAATCAAAAACAATGCAGCTATAGGCTTAAAGGTACAGTGTGGGATCATAAAATCTCTATGGACGTATAAGATAAGCTAAAGTGTACATACACTGTAACATATTTATTTATGATATTTTCTCTATGATAGAATCTTCGTACTAAATGCGTTCTGGCTGACTACAACAGCCACTGAGGGGAGTTTACTGAATTAGAATTTATAGAACTCAATGATAAATCCATTTTCAGGAAACTCCTAAGCTCCCCCTGGTGGTAGCCTTAGGTAGCTAGAATTTCATCATTTAAAGGAAGGGTGTCGCGAAAAAAAAAAAATTTTGATCAATTTGCTTTTAGTGTTTTATTAAAAAAAAAATTATTTATTTGTGTGTTTGTGTTTTACTTTTTTTTTTTCAAACTTTTTCTTTATGGGGGCTGCAATTTTTTTTTTCATCTATGTATGTGTCGATTAACGACACATACAGACATGGAATACGGCACATACAGCCCCATAGAGAATGCGAACGGGAGCCGTTCCATTCACTATGCTGTACGCCGTCTGTGTGGGAACGGCGCATGCGCCGCTCCCACACAGTCCAAACGGAAGGTCTTCGGCCGAGCGACATCCGGCGCCATTTTCTTGTGGACCGGAAGCCGTGGCCGGACAGTAAGATGACTACTTCCGATCGCGGCTTCTGGACATGTGTTCTGAAGCAAGGACTAGGAACGGAGGGAGCAGACAGAGCGGACGGACTGGAGGGAGCGGTGGAGGCAGGAGCAGGTAAGTTATGTCTGTGTATGTTCATGTTTTAGTGTGTGATTACCACTGTATGTAAGCCTGCTACACTGTGTATTCGCTCAAAAAATGGCAGCACACAGTGTAGGAGGCTTGAACATTCAATCCCCTCCTTTCTCCTGGCACGAGCCAGGATAAGGGAGGGGGGATTCTGTGAGCTCACTAGAGCGAGTGTGTTTACACCAAATTTGCAGCATAAAGCAATGTGGTTGCTTTACCACATGCCAATGCTGCAATTTTGGGAATTGCTCCCTCTAGTGATCAGCACAGGGAAATGTTATAAATTAGAATCTAATTTATAATATTTTTTGACTTGTGAAAAATGAAAAAAAATTATAACAATGTCTAATCGTGTATACACTAACTGTTTAACTAAAAAAAATAATTTAACGCTATGCTATGTGACTGGAAGCTGGGAATTTGGAGTGCTGTAACTGAAAAATTGAACCAGCCGAATGTTTCTTCTAGTTACTGACTGGTTCACAAAGTCCCCTCCCAGAGCTATAGAAGCAAATTGTATTCCATTCTATTATTTTTTTTCATTTATTTTTCACTGTACTTCAGTTTTGTGTATTTTTTTTTCACTATAGATATACTTTAATTATTAAAGGGGTTTTCTAGCCACTAAAAATTTATGACCTATCCTAAGGATAGGCCATCAATAGCTGATGGGTCGGGTCCTACTTTTTGGACCCCCGCCAATCAGCTGTTTTGAAGGGGCCGCAGCGCTGCCTCCCCTTCATTTCTTCTTGCTCACTGTGAATCTTGGACACGCATTTAGCGGCGATTCACAGGTATTGCAGCCTTCTTCTTCTTCTGAATTAGGGAAAAATCTGCAATACCTGTGAATCGCCGCTAAATGCGTGTCAACGACTCACAATGAGAAAGAAGAAATGAAGGGGAAGCAGCGCTGCAGCCCCTTCAAAACAGCTGATCGGCGGAGGTGCCCGAATGTCGGACCCCGACCCATCAGCTATTGATGGCCTATCTTGAGGATAGGCCATCAATTTTTAGTGGCTGGAAAACCCCTTTAACCCCTTAACGACATGTCACATACTGGTACGTGGCAGCCGTTAAGGGGAATTATGGAGCGGGCTCACGGGCTGAGCTCGCTCCATACACAGCGGGTGACGGCTGTGTTATACAGCCGACATCTCACTGCAATGGGTGGAATCAAAGATCACTTTGATTCCTCCTGTTTAACACCTTAAATGCCGCAGTCAATTGCGACAGCGGCATTTAAATTGTTAGAATCAAGGAGGCGCCCCCTCAAACACGCCATTGCGCCCCCTCACGGCATGAACGGCCAATTACAGTGGGTGTTATGGCATCCTGGGGGCCTAATAAAGGCCCCCAGGTCTGCCATCTTTGTACTGCTTTGAAGCTCTGCCTCCGGCAGGGCTTTAAAGGAGACTGTCAGAATCACGATATACTGCAATACATTAGTATTGCAGTATATCATGCAAGCAATTCAACTTGATCATCTCCTAGGGGGACTAATAAAAAAAAGTAAAAAACTAAAGATTTTGTTAAATGTTAAAAAAATAAAAGTTAAAATAACTGGTATCGCCGCATCCGTAAAAGTCAGAATTATCACAAAATAGAGTTACTTAACCAGCTCGGTGAACGAAAAAAAAATAATATATAAAACATGCAAATTCCTGTTTTTTTATCACCTTAGCTCTCCAAAAAAAAGGAATAAAAAGTGATCAAAAATTTGCATGTACCCCAAAATTGTATCGGTGAAAACTACAGCTATCCCTGCAAAATTTAAGCCCTCACATCGCGAAACTGATGGAAAAATAAAAAAGTTATGGCTCTCAGAATATGGCGACACAAAACATTTTTTTATTTTAGCAAATAGTTTTATTTTTTAAAAAGTGGTACAACATAAAACAAGACATATAAATTTTGTATCGCTGTAATGGTATCAACCTGTAGAATAAGGTGAATATGTAGTTTTTACTGCCTGATGGATGCCGTAAAAACAAAACCCCCCCAAAAAATGGCGTAATTGCTGTTTTTTGCCCATTTCACCCCACAAATATTTATTTTCAGATTCCCAGTACATTATGTGGTACAATAAATGGTGCTATGAAAAATTACAACTTGTACCGCAAAAAACAAGACTTTATATGGCTATATTGACGAATAAATAGAAAAGTTAAGGCTTTTGGAAGGCGGGGAGGAAAATACGAAAATGAAAAACTCAAATTGGCCTAGTCTTTAAGGGGTTAATGTGCATCATCATCTGCCATTCTATACAGTGCCCACCAAAAGTTCCGGAACACCCTCATAACTTTTGAACGGCTCGAGGTGGAGGGTTGAAATTTGGTGGGATTTAATGGGGTCATAAAATTTACCAGTTAACGCCCAAATGGGGGCGGTGGGGTGGGCGGGGTTTAGCAAAATCTTAAATGGCACGGGGCGTCGAGTGGGGGCTCATTTGAAAGCTCTTTTCAATATGAAAACAATGCCGCAATTCGTTTTGAGATATTTAACGTTAAAGTTATCATCTTCATTATCGGCCACCGCCAGTGTTAGCATTACCCAAAATGTACCGCGCGGGTAAAATCCTAAATGTGTGTGTGAGCTTGGCAATGTCACATCAAGGTGACTTTAAATTACGTATTATTACAATTGGCCTCGGCGATACAAAATGGACTTTGTCTACGATTGTAACATGATTTCATGTGTACACATTTCGGTAGTCGCTTGTGAATTTCAGAGAGCGCTAATTCGGAGAGTCATTTTCATTTTTGTACATTTCTATTGTCCTATCACAAAATGCATTTGACCGAAATGGAAAGGATCACTTTATTGATGATGAGAGGGTATGGCGAAGGAAAAATAAGATCCTATCGAGACGTAGCGGCTTTATTTAATGCCACTTATCCTATCCGTGATCCAATTTCATTGTCAACTTTTAAAAGAACTGTTCATTGCTTCGAAATAACCGGTTCAATTAAAGACGCACCAAGATCCGGAAGACCCAAACATGCTGGTAATGATGAAAAAGCTCTAGATGTTCTGCTCACTGTACACGATAATCCTCATACAGTACATCTGTCTCGAGTGGAGCACAACAAGCAACTACCGAAATGTGTATACATGAAATCATGTTACAATTGTAGACAAGGTCCATTTTGTATCGCCGAGGCCGATTGTAATAATATGTCATTTAAAGCCACCTTGATGTGACATTCCCAAGCTCACACACACGCCCACGTGCCCACACACATTTAGGATTTTGGGTAATGCTAACACCGGCGGTAGCCGATATTGAAGATGATAACTTTAACGTTAAATATCTCAGCAAAAAAAAAAAATCCTATCTCAAAATCGTTCGCAGCATGTTTTTGTATTGAAAAGAGATTTCAAATGAGCCCCCACTCGACCCGCCGTGCCATTTAAGATTTTGCTGAATATTGAGGGTTCCTATTAAATGACAACAAGCAGAAATCTTGAAAACAATGAGGAATTGATAAGGGAAGGGAATTATGCATTTTTTCTCTTTTTATGAAGGGCTTTGTGTTGCATATTAAATGTCAAACAAAATCTCCACTTTAGGGGCTTGGAATTCTGTTTTATTTTCCTAAAGGAAACTTGTTCATGCTGCCTCAACCCCATGCTGTCCCTCCGGCTTCTCCCTGCCTGAGTCTGCTTGATTGACAGATGTCTCCCTATTTGTGTATATGGGTAGAGACAGGGACGTAACTAGGAAAGACTGGGCCCCATAGCAAACGTTTGACTGCGCCCCCTCCCCACAAGCAATGCACCCTTCCACCCTCACAACCCACACCCTCCCGACAATGAACATTTATCAGTTCTGTGTGCAATGTAAAAATATAGATAGGCCCCCAAGTTGTAGATCATCACCTCCGTGCTCTATTTTATGAGATCCCATTAATAATAATCCCCCAGCCTCCTGTAGATAATGCCACACACAGTCCTCTTGTAGATAGTGCCACACACCCCTTTGTAGATAGTTCCACACACCCCTTATCAATAGTGCCACCCACCCTGTAGATATTTCCAAACACCCCCTGTCGATAATGGCACACACCCCCTGTAGATAGTCCCAAACACCCCTTGTAGATAGTGCCACACCCCCCTTGTAGATAGTGCCACACACAGCCCCGTGTTTGATAGTGCCCCACACACCTCCTTCTAGAGTGCCAAACACTGCCCCTGTAGATAGTTCCACACTTGCCTGTAGATAGTGTCACAAACAGTTCCCTGTAGATAGTTCCAGACCCCCTGTAAATAGTTCCACCCCCCTGTAGATGTGCCACACAAACTCCCCTGTACATAGTTCCACACACCCCCTTGTAAATAGTGCTACAAATCCCTTTTAGATAGTGCCACACACTGCCCCGCTGTAGATAGGGCCAAACATCGGCCCTTGTAGATCATGCCACACCCCTTCTCATAGATAGTGTCACAAACACCTCCTTGTAGTTAGTGCCACACAGTAACCCTTGCAAATAGTGCCTCACAGGCCCCCTTGTAGATAGTGCCACACAGTCCCCCTTGCAGACAACCTTGTAGTTAGTGCCACAAAGCCCCCCTTGTAGATAGTGCCACACAGCCCACTTGTAGATAGTGCCATACAGCGCCCTTGTAGATAGTGCCCCCAAACAAAACAAAAAACTTGTACTCACCTAACCCCGTTCCCACAACAAACGGAGATGCTCCACAGCCTCTGTAACAGTCTATGAGACGACGAAATGGGACCTTTGCGTAGGCACAGCGGTCAATTTTCCCCAAGCCCGACACTTATAAAAACTATGTTTTTTCTGAAATACAGTAGCGCTTTAGAGTAAAATATTGTTTAGTATAATCAGGCACCAGTCGCCATATCATGCTGTCCGCTCAGCTCCCTAAAATCAATGCCCTTTAGAAAGAAGCTTCATGGAGAATTAAGCTGCCACAGCTATGGTGCTTGAATGAAACATCTGAAAACTCAGAAGACAAGAATGAAATGATATATTTACTATTTCTGCATTCTCAGTCTCTTTATACATCGCCGGGACATCTGTCATGTTTAAGAGCTGACTAGTAACAATTCTCACATTATCAGGATTATTATCTCTTGACCTGGGACTACTACAGGACATGGGATATACGTAGTGTAAGTTTATATATATATATATATATATATATATATACACATATATATAAATATATATATACACACACACACTATATACACACACACACATATATATATATATGTGTGTGTATATATATAAATTTTACATTACGTACATTCCAAACATATTTTATATGTGTGTGCATTTATATCTTAATTAACCCCTTAATAACTGCCCTTTCGCCTTTTCACGGCGGTCATTAAGGTTACATATGGCACAGCGCCACCTATTCACAGCACTGTGTAATAAGCACGGCACAAGTGTCCCCTTCTAGTTAGAGGACGAGCAGGTTTTATGCTCCCTCGGTCACCCCATCAGGACCCCCGTGACCGGATCTCGATGGTTTACAATAAAGCAGGAGGCCCCAGGTCTGCCATCAGGGTATACCTATTAGAATGCCTATAGATTTTACACAGACAGGCATAATACACTGCAATACAGATGTATTGCAGTGTATTATAAAAGCAATCAGCTGATCACATAGTAAAATGCCATAGTTGGACTAAAAACAAAAGCAATAAAAAGTTCAATAAAGATACTAATAAATAAAGAAAATTCCAAGCAAAAAAAATGGAAGAACACACTTTTTGACACCTATAAAATACTTTTTTTAATATAATTTTTTTTTAAAAACCTACAAATAATTGGTATCACCAGGTCTATAACGTCCCACACTATAAAACTATTGTGGAATTTAACCCACACAGTGAACGCTGAAGAAGTTTAAATTAAAAACAATGTTAAAAGTGCTCTTTTCTGTCCCCCACTAATGGTACCAATAGAAATTACAAGTTGTCCCGCAAAAAATAAGCCCTCATACAGCTAAGTTGGCAGAAAAATAAAAAAAAGTTAATACAATTTTCTTAAAGTTAGTATGGGGTAATCAAAAAATTATATGTACCTCAAAATGGTGGCATTAAAAAATACATCATGTCCTGAAAAAAACAAGTACATCGCGTGGCTATGTTTACGGAAATGTAAAAAGTTATGGCTTTTGAAATGCGACAATCATAAAACAGAAAAAAATAATTAAGGCCCAACATAGGCTGGTCACTAAAGGGTTAAAAGGCTACAATAGTCTTGTATTACTACGTAATACAGTAGATTGTAACAAACAGTGGTTTTACAAATTGGGAAAGCCCCATCAGTGGTCACTTACCCCCTTTTAGAGTCACATCAGTCACTCCAGACAAATAAAAACAAGTGCCTATAATATCTGAATACAAACATCCTAAATGTCTGATGTTTCTGTCTTTTGGGTGTTGACTCTTAGACGCAATATCCAGCATATCCTTGCTGTTAGACAGGTGCATCTGTGTACACATAAGCAAAAACTCTGCCAACACAGCAATCTACATTATAAAAATTATCTTGGAAAACATGATGATAATACATTCTTGCTGTGTCTATGATGTTACTGTAACACCTTCCAATATCCATTTCAGCACCAGAAAATTGAATTGCAAGAAAAACAGATCTTTTGACTGATATGTCCAAATTTTTTCTTTGCAGAAAATACTTCTTTCCTACCCAAGGTAAATCATCTTCTGTTGGTTTGGGTATACTGTTTAAGAGATTTGTTTTCGGCACCAAATTAAAAACATAAATCAATAAATAAATTATATTAGTTAAAAGGAGTTGTCTGACCACAACAACCCCTTCTTAAGATGAAGCCTTTTACCAGGGGAAGTAATAGCCAGCCATACATTTCCCTGCGGAGGCTGCTGAAAGGAAAATGTGGTATTACATAGCAGCCATTTAGATAAACAGACGAGCCGGGAGCCACTTATAGCTCTTTGCTCTGTTTCATAGAGGGAGATTCCGTGCGGAGGACTCCCCTCTATGATGTCCAAATACCCTATTAGAGTCAATAAACAGGGGTTGTCCAACCCATTTTTCACATTGAACACTGTGGATTTTATGTTACCAGAATATTTGAAATTAAAAATCGAAGTGAATTTTCCAATAAAATCAAGGATAGTTAATGTTTCCAAATGTAATTTATAAAATGTTATCAAAGTGTTATATTGAATATGTTACAAATAGATTATTAAGAAAATACCTCATAGTATATAGCAGCTTTCCATCATCTTGAATTCTCAGCAGCTTATTAGGCATGGTCATATTATGGGCTATAGACTTCTTCCCATTATGAAAGAAAGTGTCTGGAGTCCAAATTTTATTAGCCATCAGATTGTTTAATCGAAGTATGCGCATTGGCCCAGTGAACCTCAGTCTTTCATCTTCCCAATTTTGACGAAAAAATACGTCTATAGTGTATTCCTACAGTAAAAGAAAGAATAATAATTACGTAAATGTTTACTTCATCTGTCACTTTAATAAAATTTTGATATAATATAATAATAAGTACAAAATATTGACAAACCACAAACATTTAAAAGAAACTAAAAACTGTACCAAGACTAAACCCATTATAAGGATTAAGCCCTTAAGGAAACCTAGTAAGAAGTGTTCTGTAGACTGAAACAAACTGTAACAAAGTATCCAATGTACCAGGAAAATGTCAATATTAAAGTGCCAAACTAAATATCAAATATCTTTCAAGAAGTAAATAATATAACAGTCTAAAAATGAATAATCTTCTAAGAACAAAAAAGAGAAGCACTTCACAGATTTGCTGATAATATAGCAAATTTATTTAAGAGAAAAACAAATAGTTAAACCAACATAAAAACGATCTATGTAGTAGGCTCCAATAACAGAGATGAGATTACTGGTGACTGCTCATGATGAAGCCTGTAGAAGATAGGGAGGATATGAAATATATTTTACAAAACATTTATGTAAATTAAAACATTTTTCTCTGGGTGATAGATAGATAGATAGATAGATAGATAGATAGATAGATAGATAGATAGATAGATAGATAGATAGATAGATAGATAGATAGATAGATAGATAGATAGATAGATGTAATCTATAGATTAAAAAAAAACTATGGACACATCTGTATGAAACCCATTATTCATTTTTTATAAAGCCCAGTATACCCCTTTACCACATTCTGTCTAAGAATGGAAACTTGACTGTACTCCGGAATCCTTGTGTACAATAATTGGGTGAAGTCTTTCTCTAGTGTACAATAATTGAGTGGTCTTTCTCTTGTGTACAATAATTGGGTGGTCTTTCTCTTGTGTACAATAATTGGGTGCAGTCTTTCTCTTGTGTACAATAATTGGGTGCGGTCTTACTCTTGTAAGTTCAGCCATTTGTGCTCCGGACTGTGCTCGGAGTTACAGTGCTATACTTAATGCCTCCTTCAGCTCCTGCAATGGCCTTTGTTTGGGAAGATGTATGTCATGATACCTCATAATTCACTGAGAATCGAGTAAATGCCTATACCAATACTAAAAAGACCAGAACACAAGATAATATCAGTAGTTACATGTGAATCATTTAGCCATCTGAAAATTATTCATGCTTTGCCAGTCTTGTAAATAGTCAAAATATTCTTCGAACTTCGAATAAGATAAATCAGTCTTTTCACCTCCTGTAGTGACTTCATATTATACATCTATGTATTATCCTGTGACAAAGCTTCTTTCTTGAAGGAACAAATGACAATGTTAAATACATTTTGCCAATAGATAATGCAGCACCTTCTAAGTCATGAAAAACAGATAGAGAGGCAACAAATATTGGGAATCAGTACTGCATTATAACCGAGATTGTCTAATGTGGAAACTATTAGTCTGGAGAGGAAAAATCTTCCAGTCGTCAGTCAAACCTTAAGTAGATCAATTTAAATAAGTGAAGAGGTCAATAAATGAGTATCTCTAAAGTAGATGCCAGGCTGACTGATGACCTAGATAACCCTACGCATATCTGTGCTTTTTATAGGTGTTTAGGAACATGACAAAAGCTTCTTCATAAACTTAAAAAGTAATAAAAGCCTAATATGATAAACTATGTTTGTTATCAAGGAGGACGTAACTCATATGTACTCGCCACAAAGATGGATCTGCAATATACAGGGACATCCAGTAGCTTGACTATGTCAAAGGGTTAGCTTTTATGGTCCTAAATGCAAATTAGTGAATAAATCATTTATTTGGGAAAAATAAATGTGTGGATATTATTTTTTTGTGAAATTTGGAGCGCGCACTAGCATGAGCTACTCTTAGAACTGAAAAGATGAATATTAGGTTCTAGCTGGTCAGCTGATATAGGAATTCTCAGAAATCAAAAAAGTTCAGATTTGAAAGAGATTTATATTTATTAAATCCACAACTATTATATGGTACTTTAATGCAAAAACAATATACTGTATTTTTCAGACTATAAGACGCAGCTGACTATAAGACACACCCAGGTTTTAGACAACAGAAAATAGGAAAACTATTCATATTTTACTTCTTTTACAAAGAAAAAACTATTGGTTAAAAAAAATAATTTGTTGAGTTTCACCACATTCTGAGAGCCATAACTTATATTTTTCCATCGTTTGAGCGGTGTGAGGGCTTATTTTTTGTGGGACGAGCTGTAGTTTTTATTAGCACCATTTTTTTGGTACATACGATTTTTTTATCTTTTTTTATTTAATTATTTTTAGCGCTTCTGGGGTTTTCAAATTATTTTTTTTTACGCCGTTTACTGTGTGAGTCAAATAATGCTATATTGTGATAGTTTCAGACTTTTAAGGATGCAGCGATACCAATTTTTATTTATTTTTTATTTTTACATAGTGCTTGGGGGAAAATGGGAAAAGGTCTTTTTTTTTTACTTTTAATTTTTTTTTACAGTCCTAACTTTTTTTTTTTTTACACAATTTATTAGTTCTCCTAGGGGACTTGAACCAGCAATCATTAGATCGCTAGTACAATATACTGCAATACATAGATCAGTTATAGAAATAGCGTAACTCGCTGAGCTACGCTGTTTCCGTAACTCCCATAGTAGTGAATGTCCGTTACAGAAGCAGCCCAGCATGCTACGCTGTTTCCGGAACTACTATTCAGTTCTATGGGCGTTCGAGAAACTGCGTAGCTCAGCGAGTTACGCTGTTTCCGTAACTCAACCATGTAAGTAGGAAGTGGCCGGAAGACAGTGGAGCCGGGTAAGATAGAACGGGCGATTTAGGGGGCCCCGTTCTAGAGATAGATGCGGGTCCCAGAGGTGGGACCCGCATCTATCTGACATTTATGACATACCCTGTGGATATCCTCCTCCTGCACGGCTTGTCACATCCGGCTGCCAGTGCAACCCGTGCCTGGTGGCCTATTAACCCCTTCCCGCTTTGGCCACTTTTGATCTTCCTGACAGAGCCTCATTTTTCCAATCTGACATGTGTCACTTTATGTGGTAATAACTTTGGAATGCTTTTACCTATCCAATGATTCTGAGACTGTTTTCTCGTGACACATTGGACTTTATCTTACTGTTAAAATTTGCTCGGTACATTTACTATTTAATTGTGACAAACACCAAAATTTCGTGAAAAATTGCAAAAATTAGCATTTTTCTAAATTTAAATGTATCTGCTTGTAAGTTAGGCAGTTATACCACACAAAATTGTTGCTAATTAACATCCCCCATATGTCTACTTTAGATTAGCATAGATTTTGGAACATCCTTTTATTTTTCTAGGATGTTACAAGGCTTAGAACTTTAGCAGCAATTTCTCACATTTTTATTTTTTTTTCAAAAGGCAATTTTTTCAGGGGCCAGTTCAGTTTTGAAGTGGCTTTTAGGACCTTATATATTAGAAACCCCCATAAATCACCCCATTTTAGAAAACTCACCTCTCAAAGTATTCAAAACAGCATTTAGAAAGTTTCCAAACCCTTTAGACGTTTCACAGGAACTAAAGCAAAATTTCTTTATTTTTTTGCAGAAATTCATTTTTAATCAATTTTTTTGTAACACAAAGTTTTACCAGACAAACGCAACTCAATATTTATTGCCCAGGTTCTGCAGTTTTAGGAAATATCCCACGTGTGTCCCTAATGTGCTTATGGACTGAAGCACAGGCCTCAGAAGCAAAGGAGCACCTAGTGGATTTTGGGCCTGCTTTTGATTATATTATATTTTAGGCACCATGTCAGGTTTGAAGGGCTCTTGCGGTGCCAAAACAGTGGAAATCCCCCAAAAGAGACCCCATTTGTGAAACTATCTAGGGGTATAGTGGGCATTTTGACCACACAGGTTTATCGCAGAAATTATTGGAAGTAGACCGTGAAAATGAAAATCTACATTCTTTCAAAGAAAACGTAGGTTTAGCTAATTTTTTCTCATTTCCACAAGGACTAAAGAAGAAAAAGCATGTCGCATTTGCAAAGCCCCTGAGGGACCAAAACAGTGAAAATGCCCACAAAGTGACTTCATTTAGGAAACTACACCCCTTGAGGAATTCATCTAGGGGTGTAGTGAGCATTTTCACCCCACAGGTGTTTCATAGCTTTTATTAGAATTCAGCTATGAAAATAAAAGCAATCCTTTTTCTTCAATAAGACGTAGCTTTAGCTGAAAATTTTTCATTTTTTTTAAAAAATAAACGAAAAAAAGAACCACAACATTTGTAGAGCAACTTCTCTGGAGTACGAAATACCCCATATGTGGTCATAAACTGCTATGTGTGTGCACGGCAGGGCTAAGAAGGGAAGGAGCGCCATTTGGCTTTTGGAGTGCAGATTTTGCCGGATTGCTTTCTGGGCACTATGTAGCATTTGCAAAGCCCCTGTGGGACCAAAACAGTGGAAACCCCCCAGAAGTGACCCCATTTTGGTAACTACACCCCTCAAGGTATTCACCTAGGGGTGTAGTGAGCATGTTAACCCTGCAGGAGTTTAGCAGAAATTAGTGTGCACTCGATGTTGCAGAGTGAAAATTTGATTTTTTTTTCCATAGATATGCCAATATGTGGTGCCCAGCTTGTGCCACCATAACAAGACAGCTCTCTAATTATTATGCTGTGTTTCCCGGTTTTAGAATCACCCTACATGGGGAACTAATATTTTGCCTGGACATTTGACAGGGCACAGGCGTGAAAGAGTTCCATGCGAAATTGAGGCCTAATTTGGCGACTTACAAAGTATTGGTTCACAATTGCAGAGGCTCTGATGTGAAATAATAAAAGAAATCCCTGAGAAGTGACCCCATTTTTGAAACTACACCACTCTAGGCATCTATTAAGGGGTGTAGGGAGAATTTCAAACCAGGAAAGTCCATACAGACGTAGCTGTCTTTACCTTGACTTTTAACGCATTAAATACACAGTGGCAAGATCCCTTATCTTGAGTTTTTCAATAACTTTTCAATGGCATTTGTTGTGTGATATCACGCTGCAGCAAGTCATCACAGTCAAGAGAAAGATGGCAACATCAGTACCTCCTTGCGGAGGTTAATGGTAAAGAACTGGGAGATTCTTTATACTACACACCCCAATCTAGCTACAGCCAAACTGATTGTGGCTCAGAGGATCCACTTCTCCAGTAAGAAGCACAACACATACATTGTAATTCCCTGTAGATATTTAATTTCCTTTAAACTTGATGACTGAATATCCTTATTTAATTTGTCCTTTAGCTTCAGAATCAAAATGTATAATCTATAAGCCAAACTGTTAGAAGGATAATTTTTCTTAAAAAAAAAATCACTGCAGCTGAGTGGCAAGAATATGGTAGCTCCAGAAGATTATAGAGTCAAGCACCACTTTTTGTCCCCTCTTGCTCAGCCGGTCTACCACAAACCTATAATTATCATATCTATCAAAGACAATTTACTAGTATCTGTGAAGGTGTATTTTTTTTCTTTTGCTCTGCCCAGTTTATACTGTTTGAATGGTAAATTTGAATGTAATTTACATACAGATGCGTAGGTATACATAAAGATGTAAGTATGAGATATTAGTGAAAAGTTTTCTGCCTCACAGATTACCATTAAATTATCCAAAACTTCCAAGAATTTATCAAACTGCATTAGTACCTAAAATTACTAATCCCATGTGGCAACCCCAGTTATATGTCTCGTAAGGGCATGTTGCGTTAATTAAAAAAATTGTCCCCCACTTAGGACTCAGAACAATGGACATGACTGGTACTCAATGACTTGAATAGGTGTTCTATACTGCTATATACTATGAGAAGGTACAAAGCAGTTGCCCCAGAGAGACCAGCAAATATGCAGCACAACCAGCAGTAAGACACGGCACAGCTTGCCTCAGGGAGTCCACCAGCCTGAAATGGGGTCGTTGAACTAAACAACCCCCATAACAAAGTTTTGAATTTGTACAAAGAAAGGGGGGATTTCAAAAAAGCAAGCAGAAAATCAAAAAATTATCCTAGACACTGCCCTTTCTCTTTGTTGGTTTATATTACATACATTGCACATGCAATGCACCGGAGGAATTGTTCTTGTTACTTAGAACATGGTTGTAATCGTGGTTGCAGCGAATGCACATTTGAAGAAAGTCCACAATGTAATGGGTAGAATTAAAAACAAGATAAAATGTTCTATATTGAAAGTGGAATGAGCAGAATACATTTACTGGAGTTTTTTCAGGTTGTGCAGAGGAAGCAGAACATTTGTGTTTCACACCAAACATGCTTACATTTTCCATAACATCTCAGATTCTTGAGACAAATATTGAAGATGGGAATCATTTTACACTTTTCAGCAGCACATCTGTAGAAAATGTAATTTCTAAGTATACCTTATGCAACGTGATAAAGCACAGACGGTATAGTCAGGGGAAATTGAGAAATGCTTCTATAAATGGAAATACATGAAAGAGCATTTGGCAGTCCAACCACGTTTAACAATGATGTGGTGGTATAAAAATTTATTATTAATCGGTCCAAAGTTTAGAATGCCACTCTTTATTAATCCATACGAGCAAGACAATAAGAAGGCCAGCTTTCAGCTTTGCAGGACCTTTCAAAGCCTTGAGAAGGGTCCTGTGATGCCGAAACATTGCCTTTTTATTATCTTGCTCACATGGACTAAAGAGTGACATTCTGCACTTTAAACTGGTGCATTGGAATTCACTTTACTTTATTGTTGAGAGGGGTACTCAGGATCCATTTACCTTCTATGGTATAAAAATGACCCTAAGGGTATGTTCACACAGCACCTCCGTTACAGCTGAAATTACGGAGCTGTTTTCAGGAGAAAACAGCTCCGGAATTTCAGAAGAAATGGCAAGTGCAGGTGCATTTCGCTGCGTCCATTAAGGACGTAATTGGAGCTGTTTTTCCATGGTGTCAATGGAAAACAGCTCCAATTACGTCTCAAAAAATGACAGGCACTTCTTTGACGCGGGGGTCTTTTTTACGCGCCGTCTTTTGACAGCGACGCATAAAAAAAATTACCGTCGGCACAGAACATCGTAATGCCCATTCAAATGAATGGGCAGATGTTTGCCGACGCTTTGGTGCCGTATTTTCGGACGTAATTCGAGGTTAAAACGCCCGAATTACGTCCGTAAATAGGGTGTGTGAACCCAGCTTTACTCTTTCCATTTCTTATTCTTAATTAATTTCTTATTTTGCAATACATAGGCTGTGTTCACACAGAGTTTTTTGCAGGAGGAAAATTCTGCCTCAAAATTCCGTTTGGGATTTTGAGGCAGCTTTTGACCTTCCTGCACGGCATTTGCCGCGATTTTCCCCGTGTTTTTCACTCGCGCCCATTGAGTCCTACGGTCAAAAAAACTCAGCGAAATACGCTTTCTCTGCCTCCAATTGATGTCCCTTCTTTCTTCCGCGAGCGGTAAAACTGCCCTCGCCTCCCATTGAAATCAACGGGAGGCATTTTGAGCCGGTTTTTGACGAGTTTTGCGGAGCGGTTTCCGTGCCAAAAAGCTTGTCAAAATACTCTGTGTGAACAGGGCCTATGAGTTTAATATTTGTACATTTAACTAAGTCATGTTTATATCATAAGGATTTATAATAATCACTTGACAAAGGAAGCTTATAACATCCCTGTTGAATTTATCAGATGGACTGTTCAATGTATGTTCAGAGGGATTGCAAACAGCTACATGACTTACATACTGTATGTGTTGCCAGTAGTGGACGGATTTAGGCAGAAAAAGACCTAAGAGGCTACATCGCCATTAAGCTCTTAATCCTAATGGGAGCACTGCAGTATTGAATACAAGAATAGGAAAGCAGATGATATCTAAATAGTAAGGAGTGAGTGAAGGACTTTAGCAATGGTTATGGCCTTCTCACAAAGTGATATAAATATAAACATGTCTGATTCCTTATGAATTTTTGGGGTTTTAGTTTCAAGCAAAAGTTCAATATTTTACCTATTACCATTAAACAGGCATGCCTTAAAAAGACTCAACCTCAACTTCCAACATGGCGTTATGTTTTATGTACTATGATAACTCATTTAGTCGAACTTAATATCATTGAAAAATTAAATGAATGAAACAAATTAATTTACGAAGACTTATTGCAAACTGCTAAAAAAAAAAAAGGGTATCAATAGAGGAAACATTGTTCTAAGATTTATACATTTCTCTTCTATTCATACACATAATCTACTCTCCCCTGGGAAAAATTGATAGACAGGGTCGGCGCCAGCACCCAGCAAACCCGGGCCGGTGCCCACTACCCTTAGGGATGGCCCACTGGGCCGCCGGGTACTGATTCTGCCGTCATGGCTCCAGGAATGGAATCGCCGGCCAGAGCGTTGCCGACTCTCCTGCCGGGGATTCTGCATTTAGAGGGAGCCCCTGTCTAGAAGCCAGTGGCTTAACTACCACTCTAGCAGCTATAGCGGCTGCTATGGGACCCGCAGCATGAGGCGGCCCGTGACGGCCCCCCCCCCATGCCCCGAGGCTCCGCTATGGCTGCTACAGTGGTAGCGACGCTCCCTACTCTGCCATTTACTATGCTACAGGCAACGTTCGGCCTTGCAGCCTATCAGGCACAGGGACGGGATCCCTGCGCAGGCCGACGTGATGATGTCACTGCATGACGCCGGCCTTCATAAGGATCCCGACAGCGTTGATTCACTCAGTTCGTCGCGGGAATGGGGCCTAGGTGAGTTTTTTTGTTTTATTTGTTTGGGGGTCGCTATATGGCGCTATCAACAAGAGGGGGTCGCTATATAGCGCTATCTACTCTACAGGAGGGGGGCTGTGTGGCGCTATCTACAGGGGGAGCTGTATGTTGCTATCTATGGGGGAGCTATATGGCGCTATCTACAGGGGGGCTGTATGGCGCCATCTACAGGGGGAACTGTAAGGCACTATCTACATTTGGCATATGGCGCTATCTACAGGGGGGCCATATTGCGCTATCTACAGGGGGAAGCATGGCGCTATCTACAGGTGGGCTGTTTGGCACTAACTACAGTGGGACTGTATGGTGCTATCTACAGGGGGGCTGTATGGTAATATCTACAGCGGGGCTGTATGGTAATATCTACAGGGGGGCCCATATGGCACTATCTACAGGGGGGCTGTATTGCACTATCTACAAGGGGGAGGTGGGGCTGCTAACTACAGGGGGGTTGTGTATCTTTCCATGGCCTAACTTCTATATGGGGGCAAAAGTGACGTTTTCTGCCATTTTACTACCGCTATTATTTCCCCCGCAAAGGGGCCCACTAAGTCTGTGTCGTCCAAGGGCCCACATAAACCTGGAGCCGGCCCTGTTGATAGACACATGTATTTTTTCAATCATACTATGTAACTATGATACAATTGATGGAGATGCTACAATTGATGGAGATGCCATTAAAGTCTTTTTTACTGCAAAGAAAACAAAAACCTTTTACAAATAGCTAAGGATTTATAATCATATGATAATTGTTGGCCAAACATGCATCTGCTTTCAGTAGACCAGGACTGAACAGCTGTCCAATATTTTTGATATCTCCGGTAGAAACAAAAGATTCAACATGCAACCTGCCTCATTCATGTTTTACTAACTAGGGTTGTTAATTCACTATCTGGAAGACAGTTTATACATTCATAATTCTCAGGCCCTGCTAAAATAGAGAGATATGCCAGTTTTAGGCAATTTTTCACCTACTGTACATATATTATTACCATGAACATTTAGATAAACAACTGCATAACAAAATTATCATTAGCTTAGTAAAGGTGGCAAAAGTTGGGAGTCCTACTACAGAAAGAATATAAATATATAATAACTTACCATATCTGTGTCAGAGACAGGTCCAAAACTTGTCACATAGATATCAGTGTGGACCTCTGTTATTCGGTCTGGAATATAAAATAATACAATGGCAATTTAAAAACATTGAAAATCGTAGAGAGGTGTAAAATATATCATCAGCAGCAGCACTATTGTTTTTAGACATGTATTGTATGACTTCCTAGTTTTATTAAAATTACAGGATTTAAAGGAACAGTGTCATCACAGAAAATTTTTTCATATGTTCAAGATGTTAGTGCTTTATTAAAAATGTTTATATTTATTTGTGTGTTTGTGTTTTACTTTTTCTTATTTTTACACTTTTTCTTCCCTATGGGGGCTGCCATTTTTTGTTCCATTTCTGTGTGTGTCGATTAACGACACATACAGACATGGAATACGGCAGCCACAGTCCCATAGGGACTGCGAACGGCTCCCGTCCCATTCACTTGTGTGTACGGCGTCTGTGTGGGAACTGCGCATGCGCTGCTCCCACACAGTCCAACTTGAAATTGGCGCCGTCCGGCGCCATTTTCCTGTGGACCGGAAGTCGCGGCCGGACAGTAATATTACTACTTCCGGTCGCGGCTTCCGGACTTGTGCACTTGGACCAGCGGCAGCAGACGGAGCGGACGGGCCGGAGGGAGCCGCGGCGGCAGGAGCAGGTAAGAGATTTCAATGTATGTTCGTGTTTGTGTGTGTTTACTACTGTATGTAAACCTACTACACTGTGTGTTAGCTCAAAAAATGGCGACACACAGTGTAGGAGGTTAGACCGTTCAAACCCCTCGTTTATCCCGGCACTAGCCAGGATAAAGGAGGGGGGGATGCTGAGAGCTCACTAGAGCGAGGGCTTTTTACCCAATTTTGCAGCAGAAAAGCTATGTGGTTGCTTTACCACATGCAATGCTGCAATTTTGGGAATGGCTCCATCTAGTGACCAGAAATGGTAAATACTATAAATTTGAATCCAATTGAATCCAATTTATAATATTTCCTGACTCGTGAAAAAAATAAAAAAAATTTGAACAATGTTTAATCACCTACACACTAAATGTTTAATTAAAAAAAACAAAACATGTTTTTCTGGCGACACTATTCCTTTAAATAAGTTTGTTTTATTAAAGAACATATGATGGCAAAGATGGATAGATAGATAGATAGATAGATAGATAGATAGATAGATAGATAGATAGATAGATAGATAGATAGATAGATAGATAGATAGATAGATAGATAGATAGATAGATAGATAGATAGATAGATAGAGAGATAGATATGAGATAGATAGATATGAGATAGATAGATAGATAGATAGATAGATAGATAGATAGATAGATAGATAGATAGATAGATGATAGATAGAATCTATCTATCTACAATGCACTTGGAAAGTCTTCAGACCCTTTCAATTTTTTCACATTTTGTTATGTTGAAGGCCTTGTGTTAAAATAAAAAAAAATCAAGTTTTTCCCCATAATTCTGCCATAATGACAAAGTGACAACAGAATATTAATAATCTTTGCTGATTTCTTAAAAAAGGAAAAACTAAAATATTGCATTGACATAAATATTTGGACCCTTTTCTCACTGCTTAGCTGAAGCACCTTTGGCAGCAAAAACAGTCTCCAGTCTTGTTGTTTATGATGCCACAAGGTTTGCACACCTGAATTTGGGGATTTCCTGCCATTCTTCTCTGCAGATCCTCTCAAGCTCTGTGAGGTTGGATGGGGACCATCGGTGGACATCCATTTTGAGGTCTCTCCAGATATGTTCGATTGGGTTCAAGTCAGGACCCTGGCTGGGCCACTCAAGGACATTCACAGGGTTGACTCTAAGTCACACATGTGTTGTCTTGGCTTGTCTTGTGTGCTTAGGGTCATTGTCTTGTTGGAAGGTGAACCTTCAGCCCAGTCAGAGGTCCAGAGCACTCTGGATCAGGTTTTCATTAAGAATATCTCTGTACTTTGCTCCATTCATCTTTCCCTCAACCCTGACCAGTCTCCCTGTCCCAGCCGCTGAAAAACACTCCCACAGCATGACACCACCATGCTTCACTGTAGGGGTGGTATTGGGCAGGTGATGGTATTGGGCAGCTGATAAGCAGTGCCTGGTTTCCTCCAGACATGACGCTTAGAATTTAGGTAAAAAAGTTCAATCTTGTTTTTATCAGACCACAGAATCTTAGAGCCCAGATTGATGGAGTGGTGCAGTGATGGTTGACCTTCTGGAAGTTTCTCCCATCTGCACACAGGATCTTTGGAGCTCATCATTGGGTCATTGGTCACCTTTCTTACCAAGGCAATTCTCGACCAACTACTTATTTTGGGGGGGTGGCCAGCTCCAATTAGAGTCCTGATTCTTCGATTTAAGAATTATGGAGGCCGCTGTGCTCTTGGGAGCTTTCAGTGCAGCAGAATTTTTTTTTGTACCCTTCTCCAGATCCGTGCCTCCACACAATTCTGTCCCTGAGCTTTACAGGCAATTCTTTCCTCCTCATGGCTTGGTTTTTGCTCTGATATGCATTGTCAGCTATTAGACCTTATATAGACAGGGGTGTGTTTCCCAATCATGTCCAATCAAATGAATTTATCACAGATGAACTCCAATCAAGGCGTAGAAACATTTCAAAGATGATCTAGGGAAATGTGAGTCCCCCCAGAGCTAAATTTCAAGTGTCATAGCAAAGGGTCTGAATACTTATGTCCATATGAAATGTGAGGTTTTCATTTTTAATACATTTGCAAAAATTTCTAAAATTCTGTTTTCCCTTTTTTATTATGGGTTATCGAGTGCAGGATGATGGGAAAAACGTGATTTTTTTTTTATTTTAGCACAAGGCCTCAACATAACAAAATGTGAAAAAAGTAAATGGGTCTGAAAACTTTTCGAATACACTGTATCTATCTATCTATCTATCTATCTATCTATCTATCTATCTATCTATCTATCTATCTATCTATCTATCTATCTATCTATCTATCTATCTATCTATCTATCTATCAATCTATCTATCTATCTATCTATCTATCTATCTATCTATCTATCTATCTCATATCCATCTAGCTACATATTTTGATGAATAATTTACTCGAGACATGACCAAAGTCAAGTAGCAGTCAGAAGCCAATTAATAAAGCAGTCAGGGAAACTGATCATTGAAATTTTACATTCCTATATTAAACCCTAGAGGGTGCAAACCTAGAATATCTATAACTTTGCATAGAAGTTGCATACTATAAGATAAAATGATCATTCAATCCTCATTATTATTATACTTGGTGTGAATGGCCCATGTGCAGAAATATTAACTATTTGAATTTCATTATATAGGTTATCCTATATATTCTAGATTTGATAGATATTGAAAACATCCTTATATATATATACCCTTGTATTTCTGCATAAAAGAACCAACATTTTTAACAGCACCCATTGATCTTGTTTCTTACATGCAGAATGTATGAATCTGATAAATTATATTCATTATTAATTGATTTCAGTTTAGCCTTACTAAAACACGTAGCCTATTGATAAGAGATTAATAAATGAATGGCTATATAACAGGCTATATATTTTGGTCATGAATGTAAGCGGCCAATCATTAGAAATCAATATGTTTATGATCAAGGCACCTTACAAATATAAAAAACGGTCAACATTTTCCTGCAAGGAGGTCCGCTACCGGTATTCAAAGGTTGGATCCTCTGTAAACATTCTAGGGCATAGCATTTCACCCAATAAAGAAAAGCACAGATCCTGTCAGGAAGATTGGTTGCCATAATAGAGATCATTGACCTCTCTAGTAAATGCTATGAAATTGCATGCTACGTTGCAAGTGCACTGTGTTTCCAGTAAGTACAGAGGTTACATGTACCATAAAGATGGATATGTATAGTGAAAACATTTTAACATCTATACATTTTGTGGTGGCTTCACCCTCTAGCTTTGGTGGTAAAGCATGCTTCTTTCACCAGACCAATGGACAAAATCAAGTAACAATCGAGTCTATGAACTCTGTTAAAGATGTAAGCAACATTTTATATAACAATATTTACAATATTATAGGTTTAAGGCTTATGTTCAAACTGTATTTAACAGCATTACTACAATCTTTAGTAGAGTGGTAAAATACTTAGAAAGGATGAGAAGGCGCAACTGATGAGAATCAGTAGGAGTGGGACTGAAATAACCACTGTTCCTAGGGCCAACGTCTGGTTCATAGGCCCATAAATTATAGTTTACTACAAATATTTCAACCCCTATCCTAGTTGCAGCTCTTGTTCCCTAACCCAACCATTTTCACAGCTGACTTTAGAAGATGTACTTGGACCAGCTGTTCCAATTTCTTTGTGTGGTAGAATATATATCGGTGGGAAACGGCCTGGTATGAAAGGAAAAGAGAATAGTATATAGCTGGCTGGGAATATGAGATTGCTGGTGTTTCTACTGCTGACTTTTATAGTAGGGTTGTGTTATGAGTCACATGATTTCATACAAAACTCTTGAATGGCGATTTAGTTTTGTAATTTTACTCTAAAAATGTTATATTTATGCCGAACCGAACAAACAGCCTGGCAAAACTTTCCACTCATCTCTAATCACTACTTTATCTGACTTGTCGCCAGCTCTGAGAATCTCCTGAAACAATTACACACATCTGTGAGGATGATATTAGCAGCTCTTTTTATAAGCTCTACATTTACAAGCTTTGTGCTTTTGGTTTAGTGGATCAGTAAGGCTTGTAATATGCCAGTTACCACTATGATGCACTTGAAAAGGCTAAATAGTAGACCAATGGAAAATGGAAGACATTCTATGTGCAACATCTGATGCGAAGAGTATATTATAGCATAGTATACATTGTAAGTGCATAATACTGGCCATACAGTAAATATCTGTTATAGCCCTATGTGGATGATATATCTAAGAACAGTGGCCAAGTGAGCAACTAACATGTTTTTTTTTGTTATATATTTGCTAAGCTTCATAGAAAGATGCCAGTGATTTCCTTGCAGTAGTCGTTACTAGCACACTAGTACTGTGCAGAAAGTACTCACATTAGGACTCACTTAATCCTTTGATGACATCTTTATTGGTTGAACAAAGCCTTGAGGCCTGAATAAACAGTCCATTTCATAGCTAATTTAGCCGTATAGTTCGTTTTTTCCTTTCGCACATAACTGCCATTGATTCATGTTCAGTAATTTCATTGAAGGTCGATTGTTTCATCATCATTTGAACACTTAGATCTGTCATCGATTCGGATGAGTGAATAAAGCGCACCTACAACTCGTGAATATTCGTGAATGCCCATGACTCCGAAGACCAGCCATTACCTGACATGATTAAACAATAGCAACTGCCAGCCAATGCACTATTTTTAAGAATGTCATAGAGTTTCTGAACAATAATCATTTTTATCTGTTATTAATGATCATTTTGCTAATGTACTAAAGCCAATTATCATTAAGATTGCTCGTTGTCAATTGCAGTGGATGAAAAATCACTCCATGCAGAAGGTGGTTTGTACAGACTAGAATTAGTATTCCTATTATGTTTTTATAGCTAAAGATAATCTAGAAACAAAGCAGGTATTAAGAAGTAAAAAAAACAAAAAACATTCAAATAAAAAATAACAACCACCTTCTTTGGGACCAGCTGCCCATTAGCGTTCTGTATAAATTAGGTAGTAACCCTCCACAACAATGTAATAGAGCATAATAATATTAAACTGAAGCTAATTGTTCAAACATGATATTACTTCATCCATCACCAAAAGCAATTCTGACGAGCCGTTTTGTAAAGGCTGGGGGTCCTTTGAATTATCTGCATTACATTCAGTCAGAGGCCATACTACAATGCTTATGTGATAGCAGACAGCTAACAGTGCATGATGGGTCATTCCATCCATTCCAATTCTAAAGAACAGGATGCAAAGGTTTGTTCTCTGTACAAAGATTAATTGAGCTCAGTAGATAGGCTTCTACTGCAAAAGAAGGAAATTAAAGCCTAAATTAGGAAAGCTTGCCTGCCAACAGAAGCAAATTAATTTAAGCAAATATGTGACCAAATATTATAGGTATCATCGCCATAGGGTTGCGACAAATATAAATTCAAGGCCTCAATACAAGGATATAACTACCAGGCAGATATAGCAGCTCTTACAGGGCTTAATAAATGTGGGGCTATATTAGGCATGCTAAGGAACCCCACATATGATAAACAGGTAGAATAAATAGCATAGTACTGTATACCGGTGTGCTGCCATCTTGAGAACTAAAAATTTGTGTCAACAATATATTTTATTAAAGGGCGACCCCTTTTTACAAGATAATAAAAATATGTAGGTAGCAGTGACGTGAGGGGAATTTAATGATCACCGTGTTAATGCCGCTCAAAATGTGGATACATTTGAATGATGAAGGCCAAAGAAAATAAGTAATATATACAGGGGAATAAGTTTAGACCCTAACGGCCATAACCTTTCTAATTCCTGAACTCATTTGCTGTTTTGCTATGGGGCTTCATGGTGACTTGTTACAGCCTGTGACAATAATTTGGCCAAATAAATTAATTATGTGATTCATTTTAAAAATCCAATGTTTTTTTTTAATTGATGGAAATGTATTTTATTAGTCTGAAAATTCATCAGACATCCTAATAAAAATTCCTTTATCTGCTTGCCTGAATGGTAGTTTTATGAACAATCCACTGAGAATAATAAGATCCACCAAAAATTAACTCATTATTATCATTTTTTTAATGACCCTAGTGACTTTGCATGGAAAAATGACTACCTCCATAGCTAAATATAATTGCATTTGCTTTCTTACTACACTATTCTGCCCACCAGGGGCAGCAGAAACCTGATGGATCGGACCTAAACACATGAACACGGCCATATTCCACCTAATGCATGGAAATTCAGGTGTGAATACCTTTAACTCCAATAGCCTACCTCCCTTATATTCATAGTGCTCAATGAAGGTAGAGATATGATATGAGAACACAAGAGTAGGGGTAGTCATTGGTGGAACTGGAGATTTTGCTTCCCTGAACATCTTCTGAGAATGCCGAATCCTTATCTCTGTAGGTAACCTTAGGCTATACATGCTTGGGTGGGGAAGTGTCAGCTGAATTAACACAATACATTTACTATTGGTCATAATGAATTGCAATGACTAAAATGTGTGATATCCCCAGCCTTTGTGTGGAATACATCATTATAAATTTATTTCTACAATACCGACTTTCCTTTTGCTAATCCATCCCTGTGTGTGCTGCATACTGACATGTCAACTAATCCAAGGTCTAAGGTCACTAGTGACATAATGATTTAGCTGTGATTTATTGGAATATGCTATAAAAGAGAACCTAGACTATATCATTCATTATCTTACTTGTGACCTGACTTGTAAGCTGACAGCTTGATGCATTTTTTGTCTCCTTGCAAAGCAATAATACAACATCTGAGTGGGTGTATTTTTATTTATACACATCAACTGTGTGGAACTGGCATTCAATTAATTTCTATATAACGTTTCAGCTTCAATTTTTCACATTTGACAATTTCCATAACTAATTTACCATAGAAATAATTGCACAACACATTATCTACAGTGAGACGATCTATTGCAATGAGGTTGTGATTTAACCCACATCATAATATCACAATCGTCTACCAAAATGTTCACATAAAATTCTATGATCATTCAAAAATTATCTATCTATCTATCTATCTATCTATCTATCTATCTATCTATCTATCTATCTATCTATCTATCTATCTATCTATCTATCTATCTATCTATCTATCTATCTATCTATCTATCTATCTATCTATCTATCTATCTATCTATCATCTATCTATCTATCTATAGATAATATATATATAAACAAAATACACAAATATATTAATGTAATGTCTATGAACACTTTTCTTTGTGCAATCATTTCTCATATGCCTGGTCACCTTGGTGCATGGGAAGTGAAGAAAACATTGATTTTGAAGAAAAAGCCATCATTCATTGAATGGCCTATAGATCTGTGTGTTTTTATCAAGACTCATGAGATCCAGCAAATATCCCAGACAGACAGCATGCTCACATCTTTCTTCAGAACAGTGCGTGTGTAGAATCATGAAGAAGTGCTTAGCATGGCCAGTCGCGGTTGAGTGTGTTGACTTACCTGAAATGTCCACTAACCACAGCTAGTTATAGATTTAGTTGTGTTGTTCATACAAAATGTGAAATCTTGTCTGTTTTTATGTTCTATTCTTAAATGAGGATATTTCTTAAGCATATGTTTGCACATACAACAACCACAACATAGCAGAAAATCCTACCTTCAGAGATATTGAGATTAATGGCAACTAATAAAAAAACACTTAATTCTTGTTTAGGGTAGGCAATGTAAAGTCCATCTGCCAATAGTATAAAACACCTATCACTATTCTGTGGTGAGAACACCTCCCCTCCCCTCCAGAGAAGCTGCATTATTAGCAGGTAGGGGTATGGAGAATAGGGCCAAGAGTAGGGCTGGGCAATTAATCGAAAAGAAAACAAAACTAAACTCAAATTCAGCGCAATTACCCAACGTCACCTTGCGCATTTCGTTTTTTAAAAATGTTTTGCCCCGGTTTCAACTGTAACTGTATCTGTGTCCCCAGGACACAGATACAGTTGAATCCAATGGGAGAGAAGGGAACCGTAAGGTCCCTGCTCTACCATTCACTATGTATTACCGGACACACAGCTCAGCGCAGACAAGCATGAGGCAATTGTCACATAGGGTTCATGGACCCACTAGGCCGTACCACCGTGGCAGTATGGCAGCTGGCCAACAGGGCACAGGTCACAGTCTATAGTTCGTATAGGGTAACTGTGGCAGCTCGGACAGTAGCAAGGCAGGCTTGGCTGGGACTAGGCAGCGGGTAGACGTCAGGCGTGGAGTAGCAGGACAGGCATGGAATACAGTACAACACGACTACAGCACAGCACGGCCCTTGACCAGGATAGCAATGGATACAGGAAACACTGGGAACTGGAAAACACTGGGAGACCATTTGTTTAGACAAACTAGGATACAACAAACACCGCTCAGGCATTGAAGCAAAGGGCTGGGCCACTCTTATAGTCCAGGGCACTCATGGGCTGATTGAACATTACAGGACCCGGCCGAGGTGAGGGGAAGTGAGCGCTGGCGTCTCCTGAGGAGGAGACTGGGGCCAGCGCTCGAAGACCCATGGCTGTGGCCGTCAGGAGGAGAGTGAACCTAATGGCCCACAGCCACCGGACATGACAGAAATGATGTGATTGCTCCTGTCTGTGCCAAACCACACAGAGTGGAGGAACAGAGGGATCTCTTCCACTCGTCGTTGGAACGGGGTTAGGTGAATATGTATTTTATTAGGCACTATTAGGGCTGTTTATGGGCATCTATGGTGTGGAGGTATGGTTATACGGTGGAGGGCAGCTATGGGGGCATTATACTGTGTGGAGAAAAGCTATAGGGGGAATTTTACTGTGTGGAGGGCAGCTATAGGGGCATTATACTGTGTGGAGGGCAGTTACAATGGCATTATACTGTGTGGGGGCAGTTATAGGGGCATGATACTGTGCACAGGCAGCTATGGGGGCATTATACTGTATGGGGGCAGCCATAGGGGCATTATACTGTGTGGAGGGAAGTTATAGGAGCCTTATAGTGTGTGGGGGTAGCTATGGGGCAATATACTGTGTGGGGGGCAGTGTCAGGGGGTATATTGTATACAGTAGTATACAGCAGGCAGAGGGATAAATAATTAATTCAATAGTGTAGCATGCAATTAGGGGACGTCGTATGCAAAAATGGGTGTGGCCTAAATAATCATTCATTAATTGTAATCGAGGTAACATGTTCAATTAATCATGATTTTGATGTAGCTCATTATCACCCAGCCCTAGTCAAGAGCCATAAAAAAGGCGTGAAACCAAACACCAGTGCCATCTGTTCTGTTCTGTCTAGAACCATAATGGGCTCATTTTGATCTTTGCTATAGGTCCCCACCTTTCTACGTATTTTCTATATACAGCATGGCCACCAGCCCAGAAAGCATTCTAAAAGCCCTTGTACTTCAATTATTGTCGGCTGCATTTTCTAATTCCGTTGGGCCCCGCTGACCATCTAATGTGTATGGGAGCCTCCCGACCCTACCTCTACAGATGATGTCAGGGGAAAGAAGAATCGGGCATGCTTAATTTCAACGCCCGATTTTTTTGTTCTCAGGGAAATAAGCCGCCACCATAGGTGGCTGGCAGCGGCTTACTTCCCTCTCCACATTGAAAACACAAAGCTTGGCTGAACATGTGTATGGGGAGTTCACTATGAATAGCTGTTTGCCGAACGAATGTTCGGCCGACAGCTATTCAAAGTGTATGGCCACCTTTAGAAGTTGGCAGTTGTGGAGAAAGGCCATCAAAACATGCAGAAGGGAGGACTTCTGTGGAAAATCTGTGGCAACAGATAAAAAAACTTCTGTAAGTAGAGTAGGCTTTAAAAATGTGCAAAAAGACTATCTGTACAGAAATATATTCAAAGCGATTTCTTCATAACACTAGAAAATTTAAGATAAGAGAAAATGTTATAATTTGGTTAGTGTAAATTATTGTATGGTTTTCTGTGAACTGTACTTAGATTTGAAGATGGGGTACATCCATCTGAACATCAATTGTGGTGGAGACTCACATTATACATCAATCTATAATTATCTGCCATCTATAATGATCCATTTACATAGTGAAGACAACTAAAAGTTAGATTTCCATTCATAGTTTAGTGTTTCTGCTAAAATTGGTACATATAGAAAAGGAAATGATTTGGTGATAGAAAAAGAATCAACAGGTCTTTTTGGATAACGGTACTTCTCATTTCATTGTTCACACAAAATTAAAGCAGGCCGATCTTATCGGAAGCTCCCGTAACTGGCTGTTATCGCCAAGGTAAGCTGCATAAGAGAAATGTAGAATTACATGCCCGCCATTCAGATGAAAGGCTTATCATTTAATACATAATTAGGTCAGGTCTGCCAGATCTCTTGGTTAGGGTGCACTCACACTTGGTGTATGACCCGTGTTTCTCCGCAGCGTAGACATATGCTGCGGAATACTACATGTATGCATATGAGAGAAATATTGCCTTTCTAAAGTTGATGCCCAGCACATGATTAAGATAAAAACAAGTTCTTTATTTCATAAGGTTTAAAAAGAGAAAAGATAAAAATTCCCATATAGGATGCTTACACATTTCGAACCATCAAGATCTTACTCATAGCTAGTTTTCCTATACTGGTATGCCTGAATTTGAGCCAGGTGGAAAAAGGGCACGCGATGAATGTCTACACGTTAACCACTTCATTGCCATGTTAACATTTTATACTACATTTGCATTTTTTAAACCATATGAAATAAAGAAGATGTTTTTCTCTTGATCATGTGCCGGACATCAACTTTATTGTGAACTGTTAGGGTATGTTCACACGACCTCTTTTCAGACGTAATTCTGGCGTTTTACGCCTCGAATTACGCCTGAAAAGATGGCTCCATTACAACTGCAAACATCTGCCCATTGCTTGCAATGGGTTTTACGGTGTTCTGTTCCGAGCCTTTATTTTACGCATCGCTGTCAAAATACGGCGCGTAAAATGACGGCTCGTCAAAAGAAGTGCAGGACACTTCTTGGCACGTTTTTGTGGCCGTTTTCTCATAGACTCTATTGAAAACAGCTTAAAAAAACGGCCGTAAAAAACGCAGCGAAAAGGCCGTAAAAAACGCGAGTTGCTCAAAAAAGTCTGAAAATCAGGAGCTGTTTTGCATTGAAAACAGCTCCGTGTGAACATACCCTTATCTGCTATCAACGCGGAACCCACGCCTGAGCACCGATGAAATACAAGCATGCTGTCCAAGATTAAGTGCATGGTGAGCGGACCATTATTTTTCCTTTTTAACTAATGCCTTTTTCATGCTTGCAAGCATAAAAATAGACTGAAATCAATGGAAACTTGTTTATACTTGCAAAACTAAAATGTTCTAAACAAAGTACATGTGTTCTTTTCTATCTTTTAAGTGTTTGTATATTAGTGAAACGTGGAGTCGCGATTCACACATGCTAAGTATATCAGGGAGTCACATTTAATTTGTAAAAGTCTAATTGACCCACTACCACCTTGAGATAAATATTTTCAGTGCCGGTAAACAATATATGGAGCCTCTATTTTGCGTATAATGTGTTTGTCACGATCGGTGGGTATGTGGACCCACTGGGCTGTACTACCGTAGCGGGATAGCAGCTAGCCTACAGGATACTGTAACGTCTATGGCCACGATCCGTCGTTCGGTCGTTAACCTCGACGGCCATGGCCATGGACATCTTACCTCGTTGCAGCGTCGTCCTCCTGTCAGGCGCCGGCACTCACTTCCGGACTCCGAGTGTCTTTGGCGGGCGCGCCCGCCCGCACGTGCACGCCCTTAAAGGGCCAGTGCGCGCATTTTTGCAGGAACTCTGCAATCTAGCCCAGGATGCCCTGGGCTATAAAAAGGGCTCTGCCCTCTTGCTCTTTGCCAGAACGTTGTTCGTTACCCATTGTTTGTCGTGCTTATGGTCTCCCAGTGTCTTCCAGTTCCCAGTGTACCTTGCTCCTGTATCCCGTATCCTGTTTCCGTGCTACCTAGTTCTATTGCCGTGCCATTGCCGTGCTGTGCCATTGCCGTGCTATTGCCGTGTTGTGGTATTTCCGTGCTGTGCTGCAGTCTACGCTTGATCCGCTATGCCTCACCTGACGACTTCCCGCCGCCTAGTCCTGGACGTGCCTGCCTCGCTACTGCCTAAGATTGCCTCAGGTACTCTCGCTGAACTAATTGAACTCTGTACTTACCTGTTTGGCCAGCTGCCATCCCGCTACGCGGTATGGCCCAGTGGGTCCACACCCCGCATCGTGACAGATACCAAGTGAATGTCTATAGTTCGAATAAGGGTAATTCAGACAGTAGCGATGGTAGACTCGGATGGGACCTTGACAGCAGGCAGACACCAGGCGCGGTGTAACACAGAAGACGTAGTATACGGCACAACACGACTCCAACTCTCTATGGCACAGGAACAAGGTAGCCCGGGATACAGGTAGCAGGTACGGGAACACGGGGAACTGGAAACCACTAAGGGACCATTTGCAAAGACTAACACGGGTAAACACAACAACGCTCAGGCAATGAGGGAAGGGGCCCTTCTTATAGTCCAGGGTGAGTATGGGCTAATTACATATTAAATTCATGTGCGCACGTTGGCCATTTAAGGCCGGGCACGAGCGTGCGCGCACACCCTACGGGACACCACAGAATGAAGCGGAAGTGAGTGCTGGCATCTCCTGAGGAGGAGATGCGGGCCAGCGCTCACAGATCCATGGGTGTGGCCGACGGGAGGTGAGTAAATCCGACGGCCCGTGGCCATGGGTATTACAGTGTTAATGTAAAGATTGGAATATAAGCACTGGCTGTAGCATGATGTTATTACTTGAATTTAACCAGCTGTCTTTATGTAGTTTATAGCCATGCTGATAAAGAATTATCCACCGTGGGTTCCACCCTTCCCAGGAGACATTATTAAAATGCCTGGCTGCTTGTGTGCAATTTCTTCAGTTCTGCACATTGCAGGGTCACTGATCCTTTATTTTGTACAGCTTTGATATTGGTGGACATAATCTTCAAATCAACAAGGGTAATAAACTAGTTAGATTTATAGAAAAGAAAAATATGTCCATCCAGTTTAAACTTTCTTATACCGACTCATTCAGAAGAAGAAGAAGGCAAAACCAAACAAACTTAGTGATCACAGGCAATTATGCTACTTAGGGAAAAACAATTTTGGAAAATAAAAAAAAGATTTTATTTTAACTTTTAATATTGTTTTGTATATTGTTAAAAACGTTATTAAACGTATTTTTACATTTTAACTTGGCCGCCCTGGGTGCCGTTAGTAGGCCCCTGGGTGCCATGACAACACATTAGCACCGCATTGTCTGCAGCTTCCTGAGTGCTGATCAGCTGTGTTGATGGCATTGCCCCCTTCAGAGCTGGAGAGTGACTGAACCCTATGCAGTCACACAGGTCAAACATCCCTAAGGCCAGTGCTGGATCTGTGAACTTTTGAACGTGTTTGTGTATTAATCAAAATTAGATTGGCCATATTGATTAAACCAAATAAACTGCCCAACACTTACCACCTAGGAGGAGATAGAGAGAGAGGGAGATAAGGAATTAGAAAAAAATATATGATTTTGTATGTATCGATTTCTAATTAGTCTAATAAAAAACATAAAGATTTTTAAAAAAATCAACTGAACACAGTAAGCAAGTTTTGCAGGTTAATATACTAAATAAGGACCTTAGAAGAAACATAGGGGTAACTGGTTATCCAAAACAGTTTCATAAAACTAAATTTTCTGCATTTGTTTGGCAATCTGTAAAGCTTGGGGACATAGACGACCATTGTAGGTGCCAAAAAAATTACTGAAGTCTTTCCAAAAATTACAGATCCTATTTGTGACATAATGTATAATAAATTCCAGATATGTTTACTATAATTATGAAGGTATTAGCTGCTTAAAGTGAAAAACTTCTGACATGTCATAGTGACATGTCAGAAGTTTTGATTGGTAGGGGTCCGAGAACTGAGACCCCCACCAATCGCTAGAACAAAGCAGCTAAAGTGCTCGTGTGAGCGCACAGCCGCTTCGTGTCTGTTCGGCTATTTCCGGAAATAAATGTATCTGTGTACGGACTCAATAGAAAGTCTACGAGCCCGTACACGATACATCGGCTTTCCGGAAAAAGCCGAACAGACACGAAGCGGCTAAGTGCTCAAACGGGCACTTCAGCTGCTTCGTTCTAGCGATTGGTGGGGGTCTCCGTGCTCGGACCCCCACCAATCCAAACTTCTGACATGACTCTATGACATGTCAGAAGTTTGTCAAACGTTTAGCTACACTTTACAATTCCAAAAGAAAGAATTGAAAAGGATAGATGAAACTCTCACATAAACACATGCATATAATGTTTCTGTGCAGTATATGAATGGTTTGCTTAGCTCTTGCATTTTTGTGCTGATCCTTAAAAACTATGCAGTTACACAGAAGTTGTGACTGCTGTTTTCGCTGTATGCCACCAAGATAAATTATTAAACACCATTTAATATTGTGCTGACTTTTGAACTTTAACGTAAATATGTGTTGATAATGATAAAACAAATGTACAGCACTTTCCAGCAAGATCACGACGAGAGGCAAACATTTCTAACAGTGCATTCAAGTAAAAAGAAGTTGCAATATGATATGGTGTATATTTCCCTGGATTTATTATTTGTACATGCAACCTATAAGCATAAAAATGTATCTGCATGAGTTATACTGCGTTATATGTTATTACGACTGTTCAGTGTGTACGCTATAAAATGCACTTTACACAACATTTTAATTTTGACATAAAATAACTTGTATTTTAAATGTATAATCGTGAAAGAGAATACATACATCTATTGTTAAGTTATATATCACATTATAATAAGTTTACATAATTAAATTGGAATGATACGGGGTGGGGATCAGGGACTAAAGAAAAAAAATCTATTTATATCACGTTGCTTAAAGAATGCCAACATATTCTGCTGTGCTGTACAGAGATTGTCATCACTCACACACAACCTAAACTCCATGCAAATGTTATCCTTGGTCAAATTCAAACCTAGGAAACCAGTGCATAAGCAAATAGCAACAGTGCTACCAACTGAGCCATCGTGCTGCCCAGAATATACAAGTGCTGCTAACTTTTGCAAAGGGGCAGTTCACACAAAGCTTTATGGCACTGATTTTGATGCGTAAAACGCGTCAGATTTAGTGCCAAAAATGGCCGAAATTGCCTCCTATTGATTTCAATGGGAGGCAGAGGCGGTTTGTTTTCCAAGGGGGCTTTTGGCCTCTCATGGAAAAAAAAAACAGCATGTTCTTTCTTGCCGCAGTTTCCACCTCTGACCTCCTATTGCAATCAATGGGAGGAAGGAAAAACCAGCTGAGCGGTTTTCACTGCGATTTTCGCCCATGGTCCTTGCAGTAGCTTCAATGGCCGCGGGCAAAAAAGATCACAAAACGACACGGAAAAAAAGTGTGAGCAGTTCAAAATCTAAAACTACATGTGAACAGGGCCTAAGAATGCTCCTAAAACCCATGTGAGATTTTTTTCCACACTACCTTGAAGGACCACTCTCATTAATATTTTTCTTTTACAATATTTCACAATTTAAATCTGCACAATAAGTTGAGGAACTTAGATATGATTGGTATTAGGGTTATATTCAGTTTTAGAGGCGGGAGCTGACTTACGGATTCACCTACATCGGCGTTATGCAGCTTCAATGTATAGTACAAAAATAGAAGCTGCAGAGCAAAAATGAAATATAATTTTTTAATAATTGTCAATTGGAAAAATGATATAACACATAATACATATATTTATCAAAATAAAAAAATTCTGAAGGTTGACATAGCCTTTAAAAATTATTTTTTTTTTACTATTTTTCCATGAAAAGAAAATATTGTATTTCAAACATATCACAAATTATACATTATTCGAGCCCCTACCTCCCTCCACTCTCCATACTGCAGCAAGGAGAAAAAAAAATAGTGTTTTAGAAGGTTTAAAAATATCAATCCATTTTCCAAAATAGCAGGGAACTTCTGCAGAGACCATCTGGATTTATAGATATAAAACTCATATGACAATAATTTAGAGGTTTCAGATTTCCATAATTTAAGAGTTGAAATCTTCTTACTAAGCCAGAATCTGGCGGTTAATTTTCTAGCAACAAACAAAAGTTTTAATACCCCTAAAATCGTAGGAGTAATAACCCCAAGCTGATCTGGATCACCCAGTATACACATTTTCAGACTCATACAGATGTTCATTTTGTATATCCGGATAGTTTCACTTGTTATATCTGTCCAATATTTAACCAACTTGGGACATCTCCATATTAAATGTGTCCATTTATATTCGGGTGAGTCACATTTAGGACAATTCAAGGAATCAGAATAACCTATTCTGTGTAAAAAATATTTGGAGTAGTAAAGGCGATGTGTTATCAAAAATCTAGCAATTTTATGTGCCCCATTTAAAATAACCTTGTGTGAAATTTTGTAGATTCGTTTCCATCCCTCATCTGAGACAGTGCCCAAATCTTCTGTCCATTTAGAACGTGAACTAATAGAGATCTGTTGTGATTTTTTTAGCCATCTAATAGTCGTATATCTTAGAGATAAAACCCTTATTAGTCTGTGCAACTAAAATTTCATAAGCTACAAATGTACGAATTATTTCTTTTTTTCCCTCATTAAAATGCTTTTTAATTACAATACTAAACACTTGGTTATTCACACGAAACACTTAAATTCAGAATTTTGCTGAAATCCTGTTACCAGAGTGAAGACAGATGACAGTTAGGTCTCATGCACACTTAAGAGGTTTGTGCACGGCGGAGCAGTAGGCACTCGGTGTGCCACTATATGGTGCCTCTGCATTTCTCCATATAATGGCTCAGCAATATTTATAGGCGATAATACCTACATAATACGGAATCTGATGGAGCTTGACATGATTTATGTTCGTGAAATTTATATAATATGGTCATGTGCATGTCTTATACTGTTAGGTCACATGTTTAAATACAGAATATAGTAAAATCACCATTTGAATGAAATTAAAACAACAACATTTTCCGTATTCACTAATAAATATCAAATATGTGTAATTTTTTGGGGGAAAATTTCCACCCTTAAAGGAAGGATTAGATTAAGTAGTGTATATTTGTTACAGTACCGTATATGGTACTGGATTAAAAGGGCGATTGTTTATGATATGCCCTTGACTGTGCTTTCCCCTAGTAGGTCATATTGTTTTATGTGGTTATCTTTTTGAATGTTTAATGCACTGTAACTTTGTGATCATTTATTATTATGACAAATGACGGCAAATAAAAACAAAACCATCAAAGGCATAATAGTATGAATATTGTCGTTGTTCTTAGTAGTATCATTATAGAGGTAGGAAAGGAGGGGGAAGAAAAGGAGTTATGTTACATTTAAAATATATAATAAATAATTTTAGCTATAAAACTTAACATAATATTCATAGATTTATTTTAATTTTTTTTAAATGAGTGCCTAAGTTTTTATGAACTGATACAATGTAGAATACTACCTCTTATAAGTCTGTACCTTTATGATACTTAATACGTGTACTGATTTGCTGCTATGCCCTTTGCACCTTTGATCCCGTGAGCCATACCTCTCTATTTTATCAGCACTTTAACCACTAAACATGTATAGACCTGACGAAGAAATCGTTGTTTTGTCCAAAAATAAAGCTGCCTTTTGTATCTACTTCCAGGTTAATTGCTAATATTTAATATTGATGGCAGTGCTTTAATAAGTGTGTAAAACATTATTTTCATTGCAAGTTCTATAATATAATGTTCTTCGCCAAGCCAGTGTTTGGGTGGAAGAGATGGAACCCAGGCTGCGCTATAGAGATAGAAAGAGAAACTTGCTGCAGATCTGTTAGAGTAGTGTAAAGATTAGCGTTGGGCCTGTGTCTGGGGACCTGGAGAAAATTGCGGGTGACGGGCAACAGTCGTGTGAGCAGTGATGAGGAGTGTTCCCACGTGGATGGCAAGAAAGCCAGTTGCAGTCTACTCAGCCTTACATTGCCAGACCAACGCCTGTATCAGCAATCAGCAAGGGGCGCCCATGGCCGTGTCTGCAACAAGCAAGCGGAGTCAGCCGGCAATCATCTGCCTGAGTCGTGTCTCATTCTTCTCATATCGAGAAGTGAACTTTGTACTTTGTCTACCATGGCCGGTTGTGCTGTGAAAATCGGCTAAGTATATTTTCAGTTGGCAAGATATCTCCTACTTAATACCCTCTTTGTCGCAAAACACCTGGACAGGGGGTCGTACACCACCTAAGCTCTCACCTTACACATGTAGTGCCAGCTTTAGTCTGTCCCATTTAATATTATATCCAGTCTGAAAGTTGAATAAACAATAAAAAATACTATGGGTACAATAAGGCCCTGTTCACACGGCGTGCATTTTATTTGTTTTAAGCTTCCCATTGACATCAATGGGAAAGCGCGTTGTTAGTGCATACAACACATTTTTTTATGCAAGCGTATGAAACAAATGTGTTGCATAAAGAAGTAAGCGTCACTGCAATTCTTTGGCATGTAAAATGCGCATAATTCCCATAGACAATGGGAGTCTTAATTACACGCCAAAGAAACGCGCAGAGATCGCGCTCAAAATGCGTCACAGAACACAACAAAAAAGCATAAAAAATGCTTGTATTTTAAAAAGGTCTTTGCAAAAACGCTAACGTTTTTGTCATGTTTACACGTCGGTTCTTTCGAGCGCCGTGTAAACAAGGCCTAATAGATGGGATGTAAAGATTAATATCGCCCAGTTCAGAGGAGCTCCTGATCCATTGTTCTAATTTTTTTTACTGTTGAGATGCAGGCCATAAAAGGCAACATGGCAAGATATATGCAATGATTAGAGTGGTTTTCCATCTAGAAAACCATTCCCATCATTATAAATATTACTTATATACACAGTTCGGCCATAACGTTAAAACATGATAGTTTGAGGGGAAGTGAATAATATTCATTATCTCGTTACAATGGCGCCTGTGACCGGGTGAAATATATTAGGCAGCAAAGGAACAGTCAGTTCTCGAAGTTGATGTGTTAGACACAGGAAAAATAGTAAAGCGTAAGGGATCTGAGTAACTTGATAAGAGCCAAATTGTGATGGATAGACGACTGGGTCAGAGCATCTCCAAAATGACAAGTCTTGTGTGGTGTTCCTGATATGCAGTGATTTGGTAGGTACTCTACCAAAAGTGGTCCAAAGAAGGACAACCGATAAACCGGGGACAGGGTGATGGGCTCCGAAAGGTCATTGATGTGCATGGGGAGTGGAGGCTAGCCCATCTTCTCTGATCCCACAGAAGAGCTATTGTAGCACGAGCTGTTGAAAGGTGTCAGAACACACAAAGTATCGCAGCTCGCTGCTTTTAAGGCTGTGTAGCTACAGACCGGTCATGCTGACCCCTGTCCACTGCCGAAAGTGCCTACAAAGGGCACAAAAACTAGACCATGAAGCAATTGAAGAAGGTGGCCTGTCTGATGAATCACGTTTTCTTCTACGTCAGGTGACAGACGAGTGCGTGTTGAGTAGAGAAGAGGTGGCACCAGAATGCACTATGGGAAGAATGATAGCCGGTGGAAGCAGTGTGATGCTCTGGGCAAGGTTCTGCTGCTAAACCCTGGGTCCTGGCATTCATGTGGGTGTTATTTTGACACGTACCACCTACCTAAACATTTTTACTGACCAAGAATACCACTTACATACAGTACATGAAAAATGCAACACACAAATATAAACTTTATTATGTCCTACATAAAAAACACGAAAAAAAGGTTAAAGACAGCTAAGAAGGACTAACACAGAGGTCACAAAATTATGTGACCCCCAAGTAGCACTGACCTTTAATAAGATTTTTACAAGATCCAATGAGTATAATCCAAAAACTATCTAATGGAAAGAAAAAGACACCTCAAAAAATATTTCGTTATATACATGAATTCTCCCCAGCAAGATCAAAAGGAGAGTTACTGTAGAAGCTGAATAAAGTACTGTACAAATTGAAAGTACTCCGTCCATAAGGAATAAATTATGTGACATCCAATATAGGACACAAACAAAAAAGTATCTTATTAAATATATATGAACAATACCAAAATCCCATCTTGTACATGTAAAGGTAAAGGATTGGTGTCATAATGTAGCCCTACTGAAGGACCCCATGCGCATCACTGCCTCATGCAGCTTCTACATGGGGTAACCCTTGTAATTATGTCTATTGCCTCTGTTATACTTTCTATCATATTGTTCTTTCAACACACCAAGCGGTATGAGAGGATTAATAATATACAATTCACAATACCACAATCCTCTTTACACTATGGCATTTTTTCATATAGATTTAAGTTTGTTTTCCATTGATCGGCAATGTAAGATTTCACAGAGAAGAGACCCCTCTAGGGTGACCCTTCTCTATTGTTTGGAGTTTCTCCAGTTATTTGCCATTTTTCTTCAGCAATAACCACTGGAGAGATGTGAACAATGACAGTGGTTATTAGGGCTTCTATCATTCCATGTACAATTTTCAATGAAAAGTATTTTTGAAAAAAAACTCCATTAAATTAAACTTCATTGAATTTTATGCATGTTGGTACCTTATGGGATTAATTATTTCAAAGGGAATCGTTCTTATTGTGTTCCAAGCGGAACTGAATCTGAGGAAATACAGGTTTTAAAAAATAGAACAAAAATGAAATGTCTTTTTAATTTGCAAATGCTCAGCAATGACATAGCAAGGATTGTCCACTTTTTAATTGTTCTATTAATTTATTTATAGAATAGGAAATCATACAGATTTCTAATTTACATGTGTTTCAAATTCTGTTCACATACCTGTAATGGATTTGCCAGACACAGCTATTTTGTCGACGCCCGTGGTTAATCAGCCTGCATCTGTTCCTAGGTTTGATAGAGTGACTCGATCTGCTACCACTCAGGCTGGGAGGCTGAGGAGTGGGAGAACCTATCACAGCCTGGCCAGACGGAGCTAGCTCCCGCCCTCTGTCTATTTATACCTTCATTTCCTGCTTCTCCTTTGCCTGTGATTCTGTCTGGTTTCCTGGCTCTGCTGCTCCTGCTAATACTATTGACCTCTGCTTCAAATTGACCTTGGCTTTACTGACTACTCTCCTGCTCTGCATTTGGTACCTTGTACACTCCTGGTTTGACTCGGCTCGTTCACTACTCTTGTTGCTCACGGTGTTGCCGTGGGCAAATGCCCCATTTCCCTTCACTTCTGTGTACCCTTGTCTGTTGGTCTGTCGTGCACTTATTGAGCGTAGGGACCGTCGCCCAGTTGTACACCGTCGCCTAGGACGGGCCGTGCAAGTAGGCAGGGACTGAGTGGTGGGTAGATTAGGGCTCACCTGTCTGTCTCCCTAACCCGTCATTAGGTAATCACAGGCCCAAATACCTTTTCTACCCTGGTCCCTGACACACTATGGACCCCCTTGAGGCCCTGGCTCAGCAAATGCAGGGTCTTTCCCTACAGGTCCAAGACCTGGCTCAGAGGTGCAACCAGCGTGATGCTACCCTGGTAGTGCCCCCACCTCACCTCTAGAACCCCACCTCAAGTTGCCTGACCAGTTCTTAGGGGACCGGAACACTTTTTTCTCCTTCCGGGAGAGTTGTAGGCTCTATTTCCGTTTAAGGCCCAACTCCTCAGGTTCTGAGAACCAGCGAGTGGATATAATTATGTCCCAGAGCATCCAAAAGACTTAGGCAGATAAGAGACGTTCTACTAACCCCTTGTTTGTGGTCGGGGTTCTGGTGTGGTTGTCCTCAAAAAATTTGCGCCTTAAAGTCCCGTCCAAAAAATTTGCTCCCCGGTATATAGGGCCGTACAAGATCATTGAGGTCCTTAACCCTGTCTCCTTCCGGCTGGAGTTACCCCCGTCCTTTCAGATACACAACGTGTTCCATGCCTCCCTCCTGAAAAGATGCTCCCCGTCCTTGGCTACCTCGAGGAAACCTCCGGTCCCTGTTCTCATTCCTGAAGGGGTAGAATTCGAGGTGGCCAAGATTGTGGACAGCAGGGTGATCCAGAACTCCCTCCAGTACCTGGTCCATTGGAGAGGTTACGGGCCTGAGGAGAGGACTTGGGTACATGCCCGGGATGTTCACGTCGGGTTATTGCTCAGGAAGTTCCATCTTCGGTTCCCCAACAAGCCAGGTCCACCTAGGAAGAGTCCAGTGGCCCCTCATAAAAGGGAGGGTACTGTAATGGATTTGCCTGACACAGCTTCTTTGTCGACGCCCGTGGTTAATCAGCCTGCATCTGTGCCTAGGTCTGTTAGAGTGACTCGATCTGCTACCACTCAGGCTGGGAGGCTGAGGAGTGGGAGAACCTATCACAGCCTGGCCAGACGGAGCTAGCTCCCGCCCTCGGTCTATTTATACCTACATTTCCTGCTCCTCCTTTGCCTGTGATTCTGCCTGGTTTCCTGGCTCTGCTGCTCCTGCTAATACTATTGACCTCTGCTTCAAATTGACCCTGGCTTTACTGACTACGCTCCTGCTCTGCGTTTGGTACCTTGTACACTCCTGGTTTGACTCGGCTCGTTCACTACTCTTGTTGCTCACGGTGTTGCCGTGGGCAACTGCCCCATTTCCCTTAGCTTCTGTGTACCCTTGTCTGTTGGTCTGTCGTGCAGTTATTGAGCGTAGGGACCGTCGCCCAGTTGTACGCCGTCGCCTAGGATGGGCCGTGCAAGTAGGCAGGGACTGAGTGGTGGGTAGATTAGGGCTCACCTGTCTGTCTCCCTACCCCGTCATTACAATACCTTTCTTATATCAGTGAAGTTGCCTCTGTCTAAAAATAAAAAAATGGTATAGCCCACAGATGTCAATAAAAAAGGACCCATGGGATAACAATGGACAATCATGTGACCCACATAATGTGACCCCTGCCATTCAGGTAACCCTGTCCAGATATATAACAGGTAAATAATAGATTATTGAGGGGCAGAAGCTATAATGTATTTCTACCTCCAGCAACATCTTATCATCGTGTCAGTGCCTGTGACGAGCAGCTCTTACATTCTTCCCACCGTCTCCTCTGTGTTTTTTTTTAAATATTTAACTTTATTAACAACCTCACACATCACCTAGAGACAGGCAGACATTTTATAAATCATATAGAGATAGTGAATCAATTGTTTATCATTATTCCACCATTAGTCCTATTCACATGTTGCCCAAACACTGTTTGTGTGTGTGTGTGGGGGGGGGGGGGTCACATGACTGACGCCATGTTTAGTTATATTCAGTCAGCCTGTGGATACTTTACACAGGACTAATCTGTGGGCTGTACAATTCCACTGTGACAGGGGCCTCATGCACTATAATAAAGGTATGTGAGAAGAATTTTTAATACATGTATAGGAATGCTGCAGTCACCGGGAATTTTGCAGTGCTGGGATGTCCATGTCTGACACTAACATTCTCTGGCCTAAATGCCATACTATGCTAAAATGTATTATAAAAAAAAAAAAAAAACAATAATTACATAAAAAAATTATACACATAAAAATCGCCCCTCTCCCCCCCAAAAAGTAAATACCTACCTCTCTGAACCCACAAGCACAATGTGTCATGTTGCTGTCACGCAGAATGTACATTACCCCAAATATATAATAATTACCCCCAGCCACTAAGTTTTGATTTCCATTCGTGTACAGGTGCTGCGTCTAAAGTTAAAAGAGGAGATATATGTAAAATGAATATAGTGTCTTTGTTCTCAGTGCTATACACAATATATACATATATGGCATCGCTATGCACAGGAGAACTAGAGGATTCATTTTTGGGACAAGTATTATTAATTAAACTACCTTAAAACAGAACATTAAAGAAAAGGAAATTAGGAAGATTTTTTTTTTTTCCTGTTCTGACTATTTTCCCCTAAATTTAACCTAGTAAATCAAATTATTTCAGCTCGAATTTTAAATAATAAGAAAGCTCTATGTGTCTTGCAAAAATACAAATAAACACAAATGTGGGTGTTAACTAAAAAAATAAATAATCACCTTTACATTCCAAAAGGTGAGATTTTGCTCTGGGCATCAAGGCCCAAAACACCCTTAAAGCTGAAAGGGTTAATAATGCATCTCCCTCTTTTCCTTGTATCTAGCAGAGGTAAGTCAAAATAAACTGGATGTGGTTAGAAATTTTGAAGCCATTTCTTTCATTATAGAAGTGGCAACTGCAAGAAATGAAATTTCCTCAGACATCTGAATGAATTTTCTCTACCATCTTTGCATAGTGGTTTGTTTCCTTTGAATTCCTTAGATTAGTGGTTAAAACATCTTAAAGTGTAGCTAAACGTTTGACGAACTTCTGACATGTCATAGTGACATGTTAGAAGTTTGTATTGGTGGGGGTCAGAGCACTGAGACCCCCACCATTTGCTAGAACGAAGCAGCTGAAGTGCTCGTGCTGCTTCGTGACTGTTCGGCTTTTTCCATAAATAAATGTATCGGTGTACGGACTCAATAGAAAGTCTTTGAGCCCGTACTCCGATACATCGACTTTTTCCAGAAAAAGCCAAACAGATACGAAGCGGCTGAGCGCTTACACGAGCTCTTCAGCTGCTTCATTCTAGCGATCAGTGGGGTCTCAGTGCTCGGACCCCCACAAATCCAAACTTCTGACATGTCACTATGACATGTCAGAAGTTTGTCAAATGTTTAGCTACACTTTAAACACCTCTAACCATGTCCAGTTTGATAGAAAGTCTATGAGCCCGTACACCAATTGCTCTACTTTCCAAGAAAAGCCGATCAGAAACTAAGCGGCTCAGCGATCACCCGAGCGATTCTGCTGTTTCGTTCTAGCGAATGTGGGGGTCTGAGTGCTCAGACTCCTACCGATCGAAACTTTTGACATGTCACTATAACATTTACGAAGTTTTTGGAAGTTTAGTTACCCTTTAATATTTAAAAAGGAAAAATATCATTTATAAAATTAGTCTTCATATCCTATAATTATATACACCATAAAAAGGGCAACAAATACAGGAGTTTAAGAGACATTTGTTGTACTGGAATTAATTGTAAAACGTATTGTATAGTAAAGAATGGGGGGTTTACTTTGAAAAAAAATTTTCACAACATTTTGACATTTAAACTCTAACTTTTAGGATTTTCCATCCTCCACTAAATATCTAAGGTTTAGTTCACATCTGCGTTGGGGTTCCGTCAGACCTTACCATCAGGGGCACCCATGAACGGAAACCAAACGGAAACCATAGCTTTCCGTCTGCATTACCATTGATTCCGCCAAAAAAACAGAAACCGTACAGAATGGAGACAAATGGAAACTATTAGCGACATAAGTATTACTATTGAAATTAATGGCAATGCAAATGGAAAGCTATGGTTTCCATTCATGGGTTTCCCTGATGGAAAGGCCTGACTTAACTCATGATCAGAACTCCGTCGCAGATGTGAACGAAGCCTAATTTGTAAAATATCTAACTTGTTTTATAATATTTCTACTGCTGATACAAAATGTTATTAACAGGACAATGATGTCTTTAGAATAGGTTGTCGAGTATTAGTTGGAGAAAAAATAAATGCTGACATTGTTATAGATGGCAGTTTTAATAATTCACGTGTAGGTATTGCTAATCTTGGGAATTATTTATGATCGAGATGTTACCGAAAATGATGCTGTGTGTGCTGCTGGAATAAAAGAACTGCATTAGAGAGATAATTACTGCAAAGATCCATAACAAGTATAGCATTGGTCTCTCAGCTGAATCATAGCGCGCACTACAAAGGTATCGTAATAGAGATAAAAATAAGTACTAATGTATCTGCTAAAGTAGTCCTATTATGTCAAACATCAGTGGCCAAGAACCTTGGTCTTTACCTTAATATTTCCTGCATACTAAATCACAAAACAAACTGGTTGACAAACAAAATATCATAAGCCCCTTAATGACCAGCATTATTTTTCCTTTTTTGCCTCTATGCCTTTCAGCAGCCATAACTTTTTTATTTTTTTTATTGACGTGGCTATATGGGGCCTTGTTTTATGCAGGAGAATTTTTTTTTCTGTGTGGTTAATAACCTGTTAAATTAATTCCTCAGGTTATTACGGTAGTGTAGATACCTAATATGTGTAGGGTTTTTGTTCTTATGTACTGTATGTGCAATAAAATATATTTTATGCAAAATAATGACTTATTTTTTCTTGGACATTACTTTATTTATTTGGGCACCCATCACTGGTGATAATTAGCAATCCCTAGCGCTACATTATCTAGCAGTCTCATCTTATATACAAGAGCAATAGTGTTTGATAAAGACCAGAATTAAGGCCGAAACGTTACACAAGTTTCTTTGCCCTTTTCTGATTAAAAGAATACTGCAACTTGAAAACCACAGAGTGCTCGAGTCTATCTTTTTAACTTTCTATCATAGCCAGCAATAACTCTTTCAGCAATTTGTGCTACAGTAGCTCTTCTGTGGGATCAGACCAGACAGGCTAGCCTTCCCTCCCCAGATTCATCAACGAGCCTTGGGTGCCCTGCATCTGGTTCACCAGTTGTCCTTCCTTGGACCACTTTTGGTAGGTACTAACCACTGCATATTGGGAACACCCTACAAGTCCAGCCATTTTGGAAATGCTCTGACCCAATCCTTGTCAAGGCTGCTCAGATCCCTACGCTTGCCAATTTTTCCTGCTTCCAACACATCAAATTTGAGAACTGACTGTTCACTTGCTGCCTAATATATATCCCACCCCTTGCCAGATGCCCGCTCCATAACAGTGGGTGTTGGCTGTAACGAACAGCCGACACCCCGCTGTAATGGCCGGAATAGGTCAATAGTGACCACAGCGTCTAAGCCATTAGAATGAAATGTGCGGCCCCCTCCAAATGCGGGACACCCCTTGAGCAACGTGTTCTCGGGGTGCCGATGGTTGTCATGACCTCCAGGACCCCAGGTCTGCCATCTTTATGCTGCTATGAGGCCTATATTTGTGCATCTATTCATTTACCAAAATAATAGTAGTAATAATAATAATAATAATAATAATCTTAATAATAATAATAATCGAAGTTAAATAAAAAAAACTATTTTCCAATTTTTCTGCATTTGTGAAAGTCTAAACTATTCCAATATAATGTTATGTAACGCACATGGTGAATACGCATATATCGACAGAAAAATCTAAAATGTAGGGCTTTTGGAAGGCGGAGAGGAAAAAAATTAAAATGAACATCTAAAAATGGTTGCGGTGCCAAGGTGTTAATGTTATGACTGAACGTTGTATGGGCAAAACGAAAAGTTTAAATCAACTAATTTTATGTCACCAAAAACATAACACAACATAAAACAGCGACAGCATAAATGCTGACCAGTGAAAATCATGGAGCCTGTAAACAACTGACGAGTATCATTGTTACGAAGAACATTGCAGATCATTGATTTCTTATCCATCAGAACTGATCATTTGAATAGTAAAGAACCTCTAATATGAAGGAAAATATCTGAAAGTCCTATTTACCTATACAGTTTTCCCACTAATAAACTCAATTTCATGGAAATGTTTTGTTTTAATTTTGTGGTAATTCTGTGTAAATGGTCAAACAATAGATTACAATGCAAAACAGATACAGTATGACATACACAGTAGTACTAATAAGTGCCAAGGGAAAATATAACTTTACGGACTTCACAGACAAGTGTACATCTTTATATGTATTTTACTTTATAGTGCAATTATTAGTATTACTAGTGATATAAACTGGTGCTTATATGAAAAACATAACATTTCTTACTCATTTAATTACAAGTCTAACAACCGCATCGGTATATTTGTCACAAACACAAGACAAACCCTGACTATATTTATTTGTTCTCCCACACAGGGACACATCTGTGCTTATAAATGACATGCTCTGATAAGAGCCATGACCCCAATTTAACTATTGGAACGTCACCTAATGAGAATGAGAACACTGCCTGTAGCCAAGAAAGCTTTAAATAACAACTTCGGTGATGCTAAATTGTTAATTGCCCGTGTGTCCTCTGCTCATAACTAACAATGGATGTATAAGAAAACGTGAAAAAAATTCTCTTTATTAAATGCTACCATCTGTGATGGTTAAGAACTCAGTTTCTATGGGAACCACTGACAACAGCTAACGTCATGTTTTTCTTACATATGGCTATATTACATTTAATTGAGCAATAGTGATGTAGATGCTTCTATTTGTGAAACTGTAATATTAGGGTATGTTCTGATCCCACACACGAGATACACCGGATACAAATCCTTGGCTATCTCTCTCTCAACACCTATTACACTTTTATCATTGTGAATAATGATCTTGCACCCATGTGCATATAATAATGTTATTCCTCTACGAGGAATAACTCAAACTGAGCAAATATAAGGGATGTATATATATATATATGTACATATATATATATATATATATATGTACATATATATATATATATATATATATATATATATATATATATATAAGACAGATCATGTGAAGCAGATTAATAATGGAGGTTGTGGAAGAAGATACATTACACTGCATACTGTGCCTAAAGACAGGCAATCCAAACAAAGATATACAGCATTGTTCTTAAGACTCAATTTCGCATAGGGAAGATAAGGGATAACAGTTATGTTATATGCTTGCCGGGAAGAGCATCCCCCTATTTATAAGCATGGCAGATCCTTATATATTGAGAGAAAACTAATATTCATAACTGCGTAGTGTAATATAGGAAGAAACATAACCAACTGAGCTGCATCTGTAAAATAAAAACTGTTGTTTTTTTTATTCTTATTATTATTATTAATTATTTATGTATTTGTTTATTTATTTATGGAAACACTTCTACAACTTTTACGTAATTGAGAACTGTGTAAAAAAAAATGGAAATTAATTTTTTTTCTATATGGTTGGGTGCTCCTACCACCCCAATACAATATATAACATATGATGTATCTCCCTCTTCTGATCCAGGTACTGAAATACTTATATGAATGGGGGGGGGGGGAGTTTATAACACTCCCCCCATATCTGAATTTAGTTTCTTTCTCTCTAACACTATATTTTACCTTTTGGCTTTCTTCTGTACATTTTATCTATTAAGCTCTGCTCACACTACCATTCGGAGTTCCCTAAAATTTTCAGTCAAGCTTTCCTGTATTTTTGACGGCAATAATAGTGAAGTTTGCAGCACTATTCTTGCTGTCAAAAATACTAGAACAACAATGGACCTCAATAAAGTGAACGGGGGGAATTTATTCAGACTGGAGTTTTATACGCTGGTCTTGAAAGACTGAAAAGTTGGAGTAAACTTCGACACATTTATTAAGAGACAAAAGCCTCTTAATAAATGTGTTGCATCATGAGGCTGGGCCGTGCCCCACTCGCCTTAACTTCTCCCTTCTTTGGCTCCTACATTATTCCAGCACCGCTCATACAAGGACCTGACGCTGGGCAGCGTCAGGACCTTATGTGAGTCGCAGAACTTCATTGTCATCAGTGCTGTGTCACATACAACGTCCTGACACTGGCCGGCATCATTGCATTGTATGACCAGCACTGGAGTCATGAGGGAACTGGAGGGGAGAAACGGATTGGTGAGTATTTTTTTTATTTATTTACCTATCCAATAGAAGGGGCAGGAAGGTAGTCTGGTCATTTTTTGGCGTAAATTATAAGAAATTTGTGGCGGTGGTGGGCATGCCCCCTTTCCAAGAGGCCACAAACACTTTACATAAAAGAGGCGAGGGTGGTGCAAAAAGGACAAAGCGCGCAATTTCAACAACAAATTGTGACTTTTGGGCCCATTTGCAATTTTTCTACGCCAGAGAGGTTAGTAAATTACCCCTAATGTTTCTGTCACTACCTATTTGGATCTGTCGGAAAAAGGATACATCACATTTGTCATGGCTCTTATTCTAAATAAGAAGCCATGATGTTGTGAGATGTTAGTTTGAACAGAGTCCAAGAGACATGGAGCACTTGTATCAATCTTTGAATGCCAGAACAAGGGCACAATTGCATTAGAAAAATATTTTTTTTTCAAGCTTTTTAAGTAACAACCCAGTGTTACCCATAGAAACCATCAGATACCAGCTTTAATTTTTTTAAGCATGTCTGAAAATTACAGCCGTTATCGGATTGATCGCTATGAGCAACGCGTCTACTTTTTGTCTGCTCTAGTTATTATACATGAGGTCCAATATATCTAACTCTATTCTACCAGTACAATACAAATGGTGTACATGTTCAATAGGGATAGATCTCTTGTACAGGCTTCTCTGTAACTTGTGAGATATTTATGTTTTTAAAATTTTTAAGAGATGCCATAATTTTAATGGGCATTGCAAAGATTAAAGGGTCATACAATGTGTAGTAAAAACTACTTTTTATACTGTACGTTAACCCATATGCTATTTCTTGCATTTGTACTAAACCACTTGGCTGCAAAAACACACAACTAACCTGACAATATAAAAATTTCATATAAAGACAAATGGATAAAGCATGCAACAATTAAAACAATGTCTGTATACTATGTCACCCTAATACCTATATCAATCTCCCCAATTTACAACTTATTTCACAAATCTCCTAACATCACAAATTACTTTGCCACGCTCTTTGACATTACATTACATTTTATATAAACTTCAATTACCCTTCAATCTGGGCACTGACCTGTTTACCAAATTTGACCTTTTAGTTGAACATGTTTACAATTTTGACCTTTAATCCACTTGCAATAAAATTAGGCTTCTTTTTATTGATCCAAGAGTGGACAATCCTTGTTTAATCATGAATATGCATTTAGCATATCAAATAATAAACATTAGTTTTAACAATAAATAATATTACTTTTACATATAAAAAACATTTATACAATAATTGAAAACGAAGAGTAATAAGCATTCATCCAAAATAGACTTATATTTTCAGATAAGAGCAAAGCTCACAAACAAACGAATACAAAATATCATCAATCTAAATATACAATCAACTACTAGGAGCTATAACTAAGAGCCTGCGGCAATGGCTAAGGGTTGGTGTAACCTGAAAAGCGACGGCATATTTGATGGATTTTACCTACTACTAATAATGTATGATTCTTACAAAAGTTCTGGGGAATTTAAATATTTTATAAAGCAGGCAGGGTATAATGCTGGGCTGGTAAATTGTGCTCCAGGAGGGGAGCAGAAAAACCTCGTCCACAGTAATACATGGCTAGCTATTGAATTAAAACAATATAATCTTGTGATAATTTTATGACAGAGAAGAACAGATATGGCGAATAAGGAGAATGCATGATAAAAAAAAAAAAACAACTAAAAAATACATTAATACTTAGAAGGTATGAATTTATGCAACATTTTAATACATACAGCTTTTAGTCATATATGACTTCATAATATCTTGCTATATGTTTTTTCATAGGAAATAAACCTGAAGCATGCTGAAGTACAGTACCAGTAACAGCAAAAGTGGTAAAAAGGAACCCCATGAATTTTAAGTTTTTGTCCTGAATATAAACCCAAAAAGACCATAAAATAGTTGAAAACACACCAATGATTCCCTATGGTCTATGTAAAGTCAATGACTGCCTGTACAATACACTAGTAGCCTAAAGCTGGCCATACATTTCAGATAGCTTTTGGCTGAATGAACTCACTGGTGACTGCACAACCTACTGTAGCCTTTTATTTTAGGATAAAGCCCATTTGTGCACTAGATAAAGATAACTAGGAACATGTTAATAATCTCTTTCCGTGGGTAAACAATGACTGATTATTGGAATCTCAGAACTCCATTTTTCTTCCTTACTCTTTAATCTCTAAAATATCCAATCACTTTTTTTTTTTACGAGGGAGCATACGTAAGTTATTTAATGCTGTATCCCAGGGTTGACTGGTGTATGTGGACAACAAAGGGACCCCTGTCCACTCCACCCTTGGCTTGACAAGAGTAGAGCATGTCTACTCAGATCATGATGCCCCCGCCAAACCCAGTGGGCCCTGGCATTTGCCCACGTTTTTCCAGTGCTGATGCTGACCCTGCTCTATTCTGGCAACTGACATTTTACTAAGGCCTTGTTCTCGTCTTCTAAAAAAAGAAGCATCAGGTCAATTCTTGTCGTGTAAAACGTGCCAAAAAACGCACCTAATTCCCATAGTCAATGAGAGACCTAATTATGCTCCTAAAAAACTCGCAGAAAATGCGACAAAACCGCCAGTACATTAAAAAGTGCTTTGCAAAAACGCTAGCGTTTTTGACGCGTTTACACGTCAGTTTTTTTTCTTTAGTGCCGTGTGACCAAAGCCTAAGAATTTAATGCAGATTACAACAAAGCATCTGCACCAAGCTTTTTCCTACTATCATATAAATGTTATAACATTGAAACAATATCAATTATCCACTTGATGGATTTGACAAAAGGGTATTTTTTTATATGCATTCAGCTCTGAAAAAAAGGTTGTTAATGTAAGTGATAACACAATATTCTTAGCTGCTACAACACTGCGCACAACATAACCTTCCTTGCTTATATACCTGGGAGGTCTCTGAAAATGAAGATACTACAAACTAAAAGAACTGTCTTGGTTAAACCGAAGGATACAGTTAGCTCATTGAATTCAATTACTTGCAATGTAATTTCCCTGTTCATGCAAGGCGTCAAATTGATATCTTATCAAGAAAAAGATTTACCTATGAAGGTACCTACTTTGTGATTCATAGAAATCAAGAAAAAAACCAGACTGCAATGCAGTAAAATGTTCAATATTGCGTCATCTCATCCTATTAACATATCTCCTGTCCATTAATGGTAATGACTACACAATTTAATAACTGTTAAAAAAAGACACCAAAATCTCAGGGTTTAAAAGCAAATGTAATGGTTCAAAGGAGCTTGGAATCAAAGTATAGAGTGTATAAAATCCAAATAAGTTATTGAATATGTATTGTGGACAGTTCATGCCTTCAAATGAACATAAACTAAAATGGAATATGTAAGGAAATGACAACTTAAATAGGAACTACACGTTCATCAAACTTTTTATATTTTATAAAGACATATCAGAAGTTTGGATTGGTGGTGGTCCAGGTGCTGACACCCCCACCATTGCTTAAACGAAGGTACAGAAGCGCTCAGATGGGCTCTTTGCTGTTTCGGATGTGATCAGCGCTCATCGTCAGGCTGAAGATGTCTCACACAGAACATCAATGAGCGCCGTCTTCAGCTTGCCAGGGAGCGTCGATCACAGCCGAAACAGCAAAGGGCCCAGCTGGGCGTTTCTGTACCTTCGTTTAAGCAACGGTGGGGGTGTCAGCACCCGGGCCCCCACCGATCCAAACTTCTGATATGTCATTGATTAAAGTGTAGATAATATTTAAGAAGACATGGCCCATAAAGTTATTTTTTTTTCTGGGTATATTAGTGGGTCCATTGCAAATATCATAAAGAATGTGATCAACTAGCAGACATAAACTGCATTAAATTTCATAAATAGATTTTATTAGTGCTAATTATTGTATAATATGGACTGACGTTTCATAAAAACATGGCCAATTGACCATTTATGTGGTACAAGGTAATGATACTCACACATTTTTAAAACTAATTGGACATATTTTAATTAGATAGAAGTAACCAAGTCACTATTGATGCTTAGATTATCATTATTATCGTGCCATCCAGATTATCAGGTGAATAGGCCGCAGCTACGATGTGTCCTTGGAATTGTCACATCACTTGGCCACATTGCCCAATGACTGCCTTGGGATATTACATCTCTATGGATAAAACGTCACTGGAGGGCTGTGGGCCCTGGACCTTCAGGCAGTGGTTGTCGGAATGGTCTGTCTGTGGCTGGTCTCAGTTGTAACTTACTGTTACTTGCCAGTGATTTATTATCCAAGACAACGGAGTCTGAATTAACAGATGAGTTGACATGCCACACAGAGCTGGTTTATATCATGGAAAAAAATAGAGGCTGCCCTGGGGGATTTACCAATGTCAACCTGTTTGAACCACAAGAGGCCCTCTCTAAACTTTCTTGCTCCATCACAAACCTTTATTATAGTGGCAGTTGAAAGTATATCATATATATTTGGTCATCATACAGCACTGTTATATGGCCAATGTATGATTGTTATGTGCTGACTGTATGGTAGTATCATGTTAGCACTATATGGCAGTATTATGTGAGCATAACTTGACACTGTAATTCTGCACTGTATGGTAGTAAGTTACAAAAGACCAGGATTATGGTATTATTAGTCTTTATTTCTCACCTTTCAGAAAATGTTGAGATCACCAAAAGCATGTTCTTTGTTTCCAGATATAAACTGTTTGTGAAAATCTTCCTAATTCATATGGCAATTCACATTAACTTTATTATACAGCAGCAACTCTTAAGTGGCTTACAAGTGGCAGCATCATAGCTGTGCTTGACTAAGGATATATTCAGACAACCGGGTGTCAACTCGGCTGTGAAAAAATGCAGTTTTTCACGGCCGATTTGTACCTGTCCAAGACTTAAGTCTATTGAGGGATCTGGGAAAACGGGCAAAAATAGGACACGTCCTATTTTTTCCTGGGCTGTTCACACGATCTGTTAAAATAAACGGCTGTGTGAATAGACCCATAAACATGCATTAATTTTAATGCAGCTGTGTGATGGCCGTTAAAAAAACTGACTTCTCACGGCCGAGTTTTCCTGCCATCTGAATAAGGCACAAGTACTTTATATTGTTACTGTTTATTGGAAATCTTGTTGTCCTAAAGATTATATAAGTTTTTGATTAAAGTGTTTAAAATCTGTGAAAGATCGTTATTTATCTAATGAAAACCAGGAAGAATGATTTAAAGGACATAACAAGAAGCACAATAATGTGCTTTCACATTTGGACATGGTAACAAATTATTTAAAAAAAAATGAATGAAAAGGCAACTAAAAAAATGCTTACAACATGCAGAGAGTCAAAGCCATTGTGAATGGCAAGAATAATACATACATGTTTGTAGATGCTTTTCATTGGACGTCACGTACATTTTTATACTTGAATCAGTGAACTCCATATGAATGTTCAGCATTTCTTCTTAATTTACTGTATGTGCATTTATGTAGGTAAATTGGACATAAAACCAGCATACTGTATGCGTGGAAAGCCAATAGCTTACATAAAAGCCTCATACATTTATTGATAACAGCAATTGTTCAATTCCAGGAATCCAGTAAAAGTACATTTGTTATGTGAGGATACAAACAACATTTTTACATTACATTTTTAAATGTGTAAAGTTATATCCATAGGATATGTCATAAATGCCTCTCATGGAAAACCCCTTTAATTATTGTAATTTAATAGATAACTTTACACATTTAAAAATGTAATATAAAAATGTTGTTTGTATCCTCACGGACATTATACCCTCTATAGGCACCTGCGTGAAAGAGATGTTTTTGTAATATTTCTGTTTTTATTATGCCGTTGCGATGCACTGATTGCAGAGCATGCGCGGTGACGTCCTGGGATCGGAGCTGGAACCTGGAGTGTGGTGGACTTCCCTTCTTTGTTTTCTATTCCAAGATTAACAATTGATGGCTTAAATACTTACTATGGATTGAAGATGTATTGTATGTCGGATTTATACACTTTTTGTATTATGTAACAAGTTGTTGGTTGTTATTAAGACTAATATATGATTCACCTGGGAGACCGGGATCACGATTCTCACTGGCTGCAATGTACCATGTGATCATTTGAATTCACCTATTTAGGATGTTTTTAGATGTAATGTTAGGCTTGACAAAGACCCCACACTCACTATGGGTCGAAACGTTGCCTGTCTGTCGTGGATGTTTTGACAATAAAACCACTTTGATCATCTGGAGACGTGTGCTGTTGTTCGACTATTTTACTTGGAATTCTACAACATGCCGGAGGGGGTTTGCCTGGCTTGACAGCGTGCACCGCACCAGACTCGGGATCTGTGCTGCTTCAAAACCTTTCATTTTGTTTTATATCCATAGGATATGTCATAAATGTCAGATAGATGCGGGTCCCACATCTGGGACCTGCACCTATCTCTAGAACGGGGCCTCCTAAACCTCATTCTGCCACTCTGTGTTGCGGCAGAAGCTGGTAAATTCCAACCATTAATTAGGAAACAGCGTAGCTGGCTGAGCAATGCTGTTTCTGTAAGTCCCATAGCAGTGAATGGTAGTTATGGAAACAGATAACTTGCATGCTACGCTGCTTCCGTAACTGCCATACACTACTATGGGACTTACGGAAACAGCGTAGCTCAGCAAGCTACGCTGTTTTCGTAAGTCCCGACCATATAGTCAGGAAGTGGCTAGGAAGTGGCCAGGGACGCAGAGGAAGCAGAAAAAAGTAAGAGGTGGGACCCGCATCTATCTGACATTTATGACATATCCTGTGGATATGTTATAAATATCTCTGATGGGAAAACCCCTTTAAAGGGAATGTGTCTTCAGAAAACAATCTATTGTTTTTTTAAGAAATTTTAGTGACTTTTTTATTACTTTTCTTAGTCATTATCTATATTTTAAAATAATCCTAAAATATTGCAGTTTTCACTCTGGCGAGTGAGCCGCACAATAGACTGACACTTCCTGTTCAGTAGAGATCACTTGTCAGCAATCATCTCATTATGATCACAGGCAGAATTACAATGACATGTAACTCCTGTCTATAGATATCACAGGATCTATCATTGACAATAGGGGATGGACACAGCTCTCCTCCTCCCCATCCCTACACAATGACCTCTGCACAGGTCACAGAGCATGCCTAGAAAACTCTCCCTTATAACTCAATGGGTCCCCTCCTGTTCACAGGTTCCTATGGTCCATGTGGCTACTGTGAAGCATATCTCTAAATGCTGTTACCAGCAGCTCAGGCAAAATGGCTGCCCCATAATCATGTACAGAAAATATAATTAAAAAAAAACTACAATCAGAAAATAAAAACAGATTAGAAAAAAAAATATCTATCACTATCTAGTTTTAATTAAGAAAAAAATATAGGTGATACAATCCCTTTAAACAGATTTTAGCCTTATTAGGATATATAACTAAATTGTCTGCTGGAATGCAAGAGTTAATCTGAATATGGGTGACGTTTGTTTGATGTGATAAATTGTTTTAATTAGATGATTTCATGTACTGAACAGATGTATACTGAATTCATGCGTTAGCAACATGATTAGCCATATGATTAACACAGCAAAAATATTCTTAAGAGACTTGTTGAAAATGTTTGTGTGTATTTAGTTACCAGATTCTATCACATGGAGAAATAAGTCCCATCAAACAATAAAATATATAGAATAAAATTGAAAATAGATTTCCTAATACATTATGTCAAACACTCCTTTATCAATTAATCATCACAAATGTACCATTCGAAGGAACTGTCTTTCTTGAAATTACTCCCAAGTCCAAAATATAAAAGAGGTAAAGGAAAAATATAAAAAAAGTTTTTTAAAATGATAGTTAAAAATAAATAAATGAAAACATTTACAATTATGTAAATTAATACATTAAAAGCAAAAAAATCTACGTTTAGTGTAATCAGCAGAACAAACACCAAAATGTATTAGATCAAATGACAGTATCATCTAAATGTAATGACAACAAACCTATAAAACACATGTGCCCCAGGCCTAACAAATACAAATAATGATGTTCTCCTTATATAGTATATTTAATGATCACAAGACTTGCAGTAACAAAAGTGCAACAGAGCACATGTAGCACATTATTAAAAGCATTATGCAGCTAAACTGGAGAAGGGTAAATCTCCAAATGAAATACCATAAAAACTTTCTCAGTAACAATAAAGTTTATGTTAACATAAGAAGGAAGGTAAATATTGTGTATATAAAGTTCCAAATATAACATTTAAGTCTCTAGGAATACATTATATGTGTCTCTGAATTAAGATAATGTAGGACAATTACCTGCAGACGTATGTAAAGCCAGAGATAATGGTAATGGGCATTATTTATAGAGAGCCAACATATTCTGCAGGACTTTACAATCGGGGGGAAGCAGTAAATATACAAAGGGATAAATACTGAAAACAGACACCTACTGACAATAAATCAAATGGAAAGAAGATTCAGTCCAGCAGAGCTTTCAATCTAAAGGAGATGATGGAAGAGGTGTAATACGGTAGGTACAGCGTGCTGAGTTTATTCAGTAGACCAGAGACTTGGGAAATAAAACTAATGCTGCATGAACCAGTCACTCACCCAGTATCTCTGCCAACACAGAGAGAGGAGTGTAGGAAAGGTATCAAGAAGGGAAAACTGATAGATGAGGTCAGGGTAAATACAGTAGGTCACTTTGAATAAGCGACACAGACCATGGGTAAAACTGCTATACAATATTTGATGTAGGCAAGCCTGATAAGGTACGTTTTTGAAGCACTCTTAATAGTGTTAAATGAGTCTTATGTTCAAGGCAAAGCGTACCACAGCTAAGATTATACTAGAGGTGCAGCACTGGAGAAGTCTAGGAGATGGGAGTGAGAGATTGTAATAGAAGATAATAACTGTAGGTCACTAGATGAAAGACACATTTTGTTCTTCTTATGAGTTTCTTCTAAAGAAAAACATCTCTGCTATATCTAATATCTCAAGCTACCATACAGCATATCTCAAAGCATAACTATAATGTTACCATATAGAATTGAAGCTACGAGAATGTTAAATGTAGAGTGATACGTAGGTCCAATTGCAAAATCAACTGCAGTCTAAAAACTTCTAAACCTTACTGCCAAAGAATATACATTCAAAAAGTAACAATTACTGACAGCAATTGAAGAGAATTACTGAATAGTAGATCGCATTACATTTCTCGCAGACACCTAATCAAACTTACATTTACCATATTAATGATTTTTTGCTACAAGTTAAACAATCTAATGGTCAATTTATAATCCCTGCTTCTTTTTTTTATTATATTGTGTAAATGACATAAACAACTGGTTCTCCAGTCTGTAGCAACTCAACAGCTTATTTCAAGGAGAATTGTACCTTTCAGCTGTAAAAAAAAAATGAATAAAGAATAGACAAAAATAATGTCTCATACCCCTAGAAGGAAATGTATAGTGAAGATGTAGCAGAATTTAATGTGTCACATGACCCTTTAAGCCTTTATGGTTATGTACCATCATTATGTTGTTTGGAAAAATAACTTGCAGTTATATGTAAGATAAAATTGAGGCAAATGATACACTCAGTTCTGCTACACCTCGGTGCTTAATAAATGCAAGTGCTTTGAAATTACACAAGAAGGGATACACATAGAGAGTGCCAACTGGTGACTGAGCAAAGGAAATGATGGGCCATAGTAAAGATAATGTTCTTCTAAACATATAAACCCTTCCAATGTACGGTGGAGAAGCAAAGGCTTCATGCGCCATCAAGCGACTACTGGCTACCTATGTGTAAGCCCCTATAGTTTTACTCAATTTGTCTAGACTAGCTGAAATCAACAACCAGCCTCCTCTTTTACTTACATGGAGAGCAAAGTCTGAGGAAGCATTGATTACACAAGCCACTTTTCTCCATAACTATATATATATATATACACATATATATATATACACATATATATATATACATATATATATATATATATATATATATATATATATATATATATATATATATATATATATATACTGTCCATGTATTCTGTTTCCTCCATGTTCATCTTTTGCTAGTACTTGGATTAGACTGAATATATATATATAGTATATATATATATATATATATATATATATATGCGTTCCTTGCCATCCACTCTTAAACTTCAACTATAGATCCACAGAGAAAATGCTTCGGTGTTAAATCAATGTTTTGCTCTGCACATTGATGATATAATTAATCGTGCATATCTAAAATCATAGAAGTATTACCTCCTAATCCAGGCCTGAGTCGGTTATCATATCCATCCAGGAGTCTGTCTAAAATTCTTGTGAATATGGTGATGTTATTTTTTGCATCATCATCCATATTGTCTGCGAACACTTGCCTAGACAGAAAAAATATATATATTGAGGGTTAACATAAGGGAAATGACATAGAATAGTTAACACAAATAAGCAAAGACACTAATTTAGAAAACTGTGTAATGTTCATACAAATTGAGAAGGTTGCAGCATAAATAACCTTAATCTGAAGATTTATAACAATTAGTTTTTTTTCTGTAATATTATCTAACCCATTATATGTATACAAATAGATGCTGCATTAACACATACTACGGAATAATTAAAATCGTAGGCATTACTGATGGCACATGTAACTTTATTGTGGTTCCATTGCCTGCATTGACTTTTACAGAATACTATATATTACTGCTAAATGTGTTACTAAAACGTTATAGTATAATACAATCCATGTAAATAAAAAATCAAATGTAATAAAGTTCCTGTTGTTCAAATTGATGAGGATTTATAATGATCAGAATATATCTATTGACTTTGATACTTTGGGAGAAATAAATATATAGCATTGATCGGACATGGAAATGTTATTGTCTAAAAGCGTCTCTAGATTAATCACGGTTGATAAAGTTATTAAAATACATTCCTGGAAATGATTAAAATGTATAAAAAAAAAAAAGGAAAAGAGAATTCTAGTGTTAAAAATGTAGGATTGGCCATAGAAACCAGATCAGCGAGCCAAAAAAAGAGAAATTAATAATTATAATAATAATAATAATGGTAATATAATTTATTTATAAAATATATTATGCAAATATATGATATTATAATTTATGGACCTGATGCATTTGCTTTATTGTGTTACCTAAATTCTTTCAGCATATTATAAGGTTGTGTAAATTAGCAAAACAATAGAAAATGGTGAAGAAAAAAAAACAGTTTTTACCAATACTAAAATTAACATTAAATCAACGCTTAGGAGGAAAAAGTGTATTATATGCTGAATGACAACAAAAGCTAATTACATTTCATGTTTTGGCCTCAGCTGAGTTTTTTTAGGCATATTTTTTTTAAAGAAATGCGCTATTCATAAAGCCCAATGAAGAAGGGAGTAAATTATACCTTTTGCTAAATATGTGTAAGGAACATCACAATAAATATCACTTGTAAAAGAAAGAGAACACTTAGTATGTATTTATGTTGCCATTATAAACCAGCAATACAATGAGCAAAAAGTTGCCTAATAAAGCAGCCACTGTTTGTGTTGGAGCTTGGCACTGTGCACTAGCGCCACCTAGAGGTCGTTAGAATCGATCCTGTCTACTTTTCCAGGGACAAGACTGTTTCTAATAAATACTGTAGTAACATCACGTTGAATGTCAGTAACTCCAGGCAGTGTCCAAACACTTTTTATTTTTCATGCAGCTCTGCACATTTATAGATTGCATACAAATAAATAAAGTTGGCCATACACTTCTACAGCAGTCTATATGGTTATAGCCAATAATCCAGTCAATGGATGTAATGAACACACACTTAATAAGAATTACTACAGATTACAGCTATAGGGCATTGTGTACTTACCAAGCATTATGCTCCAATTAGCTCTCCATTGCTAAGGGCCAGGGTCAGATATGTTTTAATTAAAATACCAAAATGTCTAACAGCTACAACCTAGCTAAAATAACAGCAGTGCAAGATAATAGCAGATGTAACAAGGAAATGTCAGCTCACCTTGATGACTCCCACATCACAATGGTCAGAAACAGCACTAGTTTCCTTCTACAAAACAGCAGTTTATTATCCATTTTGGAACCGGAAAGATCTTATCACAAGAGACCTGAGACAGAGAAAGAATATTATTGGGAAGAGCTTAGATGAGAAGATCATTAGACAAGCAGCAGAGCTGAGGAACTTCTAGTACAAGCAGAGAGTTTCTATAGGAATGGTCCAGGTGGACTTCCAACTCCATGAAAGGTCCAGAATGACCACCAATTCCATGACCACCACATGCAAAGTCCCACTGTGTGCATACAAGAAAGTCCATGTGGACCATGAAGATGTAATGATCACTCTTCTTATCTGGGTCTGCACACATGGTTCAGAAGGGTTTGCAGGGCATGACTAGAGGTTCTGCATAGGAAAGTCCACCAGGACCATGCAAGGAGCGCCTGGGTGAATGAAGAAAGACTTTCTGGACTATAAAACTAAGCGGGTCACTCTTCTTAGCTGGTTACTATATACCAAGGACTCTTGGAAGGTCTATAGGGACCAGGCATCAAATCCTCCTGGACAATACCGATGTTACCTGGAAAATCTTCCGTCTCAGCACCATGTGCTACCACACCGCAACCTACTTGCTAACCACTATTCCTCTGGTTTACACATGTACACTAAACAAAACAAGAGTGCCCACAGGGACTGCCATTGCAAGGCTGGCAAGACATAAGAGCCAAGTGAGCATGCCAGTGCACTAGATAGATGAAACCAAGCTGAATGTGGAATGGATACTACAATCTAGAGCAGCGATCCGGGCTCATTGCGAGACAGACAGCGAACAAGCTGAGGCTCTGTCATCTCCACGAGTCGTAAGTTGCTGACAATCCACCAGACACAATGATGAGAGTCTCCTCCGCAAAGGCTTATTGTTGTCTACCTGGAAGGGATGCAGGTGATGGTGCCAGCCCGGAGCCTGCAGAGGATGCTGGAGTTGCAGGTGCAGAGAAGCTGCAGTAGATGAGATACATACAGATCCTGGCTGCTATGAATGGAGGAGGGTCTGTTACGGGAGCGAGCACTCGGCTGCTGATGCTGCTCTCATGGACGCGCTCGAGTGTTGCGTGGACGCGCCTTGCTCTGGGAGTCCCCTCAGCACGGTAGACAAGGATGGCGAGAGGGAAGAAAGGGGCTGCACACGGTGTACGGTCTCCCACCTATATGACTGTGATATGATGCAACCTGCCGGGCTCTATGTCCACACATCTGCAGCTGTAGGGTGCTGGGGGCGCCTGCGCGGTCATAGAGCCTTCATCTGCACCCCTGTGCCTCCTCCACTGGCTTCATGCTTCACCCCTGCATTCCCCATAAACCCCAATACATCAGTGATCAGCTCCTCACCCCATAGGAAAAGGGGCAAGGTGCATCAAAAGCCATGTCTAAGAAGTGGATTTTTTTTTTTCTTCCATTGCATAGAATTGTTACATAACTAATGAAGATCTCATAACACTGATGTTCTGCAATGTGAACTCTATGGAGCACTGCCGGCAATTACATGTGTCTGAATGAGTGGCAAAGAAATAAAGCAGGCAACTCCCTGACTATATGTCAATAAATGCTGGCACAGTCATGCCATGTGGGTGCCAAGGTACAGCATCATCTAGGGGAAATACACTTAGGGCATAAGTGGGGGGCTGATTCCTTGCTGTCTTTGTTTCAGTAGATGTGGAGTTGTTTTTTCCTTCCTGGTTATTTGTGTTTTTATGTATTTGTTTCTTTTATTATCTCTCCTTTCATTGCAGCGGGCTCCATAAGAAAGTGTTAGCAGGTTCTGCAAAGATATCCATAATTACAGGTTATTAAATGCTGTGTGTTTTTTTATATACCTGTTTTTGGATAAATATACTATATAAGTGTCCACCTATCTGTGTTTTTGCACCTTTGATTTCGTTTTAATTGCAGTATTTGAGCTCCGCAGTGTTACCATAACACACAAGACATTGCTGAACTCCAATCATCTCTTCCATTTCTCTGGTTCTTTATATTCGGTGTATCATCCACATGCAGTCAGCACCTGTGTGTCTAGGCTTCATCCTAGTGACTCCCTACAGACAGTCTGCAGATGTAAAATATTAGCAAGATAAAGGCTGGCAGAGGATATTTCTTGTTTTTGACAGAACATGGTTCAGATGACTAAATTTAAAGCTGTACATTTAGTATCTGTCAAAGGAAAAACCAGGCAACTCTACTATGTATGCAGATGTGATTGTAAATAGGATGCACATTTATATGGATGTCATTATATAACAGATGTTGTAAGCATTATTTTATATAATAAAAATAACATAATAAAGTCAAGCTCTCCTTTCCAGGATCTGCAGAAAATGACACGGTTAATAGATCGAGTGGTTGTTACTGTGTGTGGGTGCAGAGAGCACTGTTATTTTTCCCTGAATTAATTTATACTGACCTGAAAGAGCAACTAATGCTTCCAGTTGTATGAAGACATAATAAGTCCCCCATAGAAGTCTATGAGGCAATACTGCACCTCTGTATGCCTCCAATTATATATATAGCGACATGCATAGGCGGATGCTCATGGCATGCTCCATCGTTCACCATATTGCTTCTATGGGACAATACCTCCTACAGCTCCCTATTCAGACTTCATTCACACAGCTACAGATGTAGCGAAGTTTAAAGTGTACCTAACTTTTCAAATGTCCTTTTAGAATAAGCTGTTAATATATGTGTACAAGAGGAATAAAACTATTTCTGGCCATTATGTGACTTTTATTCTGCATTTTTTTTTTAGCAGTTTTCCCCTCTGCAGACTCTCCATTTCAAATTTTCAGTTGTCTCTGAGCTAGTAGGCGGAGCCTAACTGCTATCATGTCTACTATACCTGCACACATAGAGAAGATGAGAATCCAGCTCTCCTATCTCTATCTATCACATATATATATATATATATATATATATATATATATATATATATATATATATATATATATATGCTGCAACATGGAGATTATACAGCAGTAATGAGCAGTGTAGCTGAGAATCCAGCACTGGGGGGAGACATTAAAGCTTACCAGGAAGTTGCAGCACATCTGTGTCTTTTTCACTCTGCTCCTGCTCCCCCTCCCATCCCCATTGACTTGTATTGGCAGCATGTCTGTGTCTTTTTCCCTCTCTGCTCCCCCCCTCCTCTTTCTCTCCCCTCCCATCTCCATAGACTTCTATGGGTGGAGTGTCTGTATCTCCTCTCTCTGCTCCTGCTGTCCTCTCCATAGACTTCTATTGGCAGGCTGGGAAGAGACACACTGCACCTTCTGCAGTCTGTAGCTAGTAACGAATTTTGCTTGACAACAGGGGGTGGACAGCAGATTACACCAATCCTCTAATTATCACCTAAACCTGTATTTAAAACCTGCATGCTCTGGTACTCATTGCCAAAGCAATTTGGTTCCTAGTGTTCTTCTGTGTTACTAGTTCCTAGCAGTTTTGTTTTCTAAATTACTGTGTGCCAACCTTTGCCAGTTATTTATCATTTGCACCTGGCGCCTGCCCTGACCTATTGCTACATTTATCGTGTTGGACCTCTGCCGGCTGCCTAGACCTATTGCTACGTTTATCGTTCTGAACCTCTGCTGCCTGCCCCTGCTTCCTTTACCACTCTGCCTCTACCATCGTCAGTCCTTACTATGGGAGATTACTCCGGGGGTAGTGACCAAGGGTTCCCCCACAGCAAAGTCCATATCCCTGTACAAGGGTTAAAGGGTTAAGACCGGGGGTTTCCTTAGACTTCACTCCCAGAAGTAGTCCCGAGTCAACTCACTTGGTGAGAAGGAGTTTCACACCGCACCCTGCTTGCCCCTATTACAGTCAATGTTAGGGCTGTCATTACAAAAAGGAATAAATCAATTGCTGCTAGGTTCCTCCACAGATTGCAACTGGTCTCTAGAGATCATTACAAATAAATCACAGCAAATAGGATTCAATTTACATAAAATTACAGAAAAAGGCCATACTTAGTGATACACGGGAAGGTTAAAACACCAGTTCACAGCAGCATTTAAACTAGCCACAAGGCTATATGGGGAAGTACTCATGTACAGCCACTCACTCACACACACCATTCATGAGGAGGGAGGATGCTCAGTATTAGGCTTGGTTCATATTGTGTGTTCTTGTTGACTATTTAAAATTTATTTTTTGTTTTGGTTGGTGAATTCCATTGAGAGACATTGGAGTTTATCTACTAAAACAAAACAAAAAACATGTTAAAAAAGTGCAGTGTGGACCAAGCATTATAATTGCAAACAGATAAGGCTTCTATATGGTGCCAGTCACATGTAAGACTCTATGATCGTAAAATGTGGACAGGCCTCTCAGGCCAGTTTAACAGAATATGAATCTGCAATATTCTGAAATTAACCATTATATTGCATCAGTGTGTCAACAGTATTGCATCCACATTATGGATCGGTAAAGCTGATGAGCTGTCTTTTAGGAGGAATGGAAATTACTTTAGGCATCCCCTTTAAAATTTGGATGCAATGTAGATGCAATAATGATGACACGTGCGCATGGCTTGTTCGTTGTGGACATCTGTATTTTGACACTCTCCATAAACCTACAAATAAAAAGGATTGAAATTAGTTTATGGTGTATCTTAAAACTATGCACATATGTTATACACCCATGTAAGTAGCCCCATAGATTAACATTTGCTTTGTATTATACACCAAAATATGTATCCCCATTTTTGAGCCGTGCCACGATCCACCATAAAATGTCCACATAACAACCCAGTAATGCTTACTTTGGCTATATTTGCATAAGACTGCCCCTTTTAAGGTCTGTTACGTGGGACAATGCCATGGAAAATTATTTGGCAACACTATGCTGAGTAAGAGCCATTGGCAACCAATTCGATTTCTGCTCACATTTTCAGAGGAAAAAAACTAGCTGCAATCTGTTTGGTTGTTATGGGCAACTTCATGATTTTTTCCTAGAGTCTTTGTTGTTTCAACAAACTTTCCATACATCAATAGTATAAGCAAGGATTTGTAATAGATCTTATTAGAGAGAAATAGCTTCTTTCTCCAAATCAGACTCTTCTTTCCCACTGCCCTGCCTCATGAACTCATCACTTTCAACTCACTTCTAAAATCCATAGAGGCAATGATGAGAAGGTTTTTCCGCTTCACCAATCGATCAAGTTGTTGCTGCTGCCCATAGAAGTCTATGAAGAATGGAGGAGTAAGAGGGGAGGAGGAGGAGGGAGCTGTTGCAGAGAGAGAGAGAGAGAGAGGTGCAGACACACAGAGATGCTGCTGCTGCTGCTTATATTAATAAGTTGTTCACATAGGTGGGTAAATCCACAGGAAAATCTGACACGTATTTGCTACAGAAACCGCAGCAGAAAATCAAGGTTTATCTTGGATTTCTGATGTGGACGTGCAGTTTGATAGTCTTAGGCCCAGCACACGGATAAGCCCCATTAAAAAAGGCGAATCCGCATGTGGAAATCCGCTGGGAAATTCTCTCAACTTTTTTTTTAACTGTGCAGGGGGAAAAAATATGCAAGGAAACTTTCCACAGCATTTAAACAGGGTTGAAGTAACCCGATTCACATCCTTTAGATGCGGATTATTGTCGTATTTGACACAGTTTTTATTATAGAATCCACACCAGAATCCGTGTGAAATCTGACAGGTGTGAATGGGGCTTAAGTGTTCCACTGTCTCACCCTAGTCCTGGATTGACACTGTTCATTACGTTTCATAATGTCCTCTATGCTTCTTCTGCTCCTCTAGTTCAGAAACTCCTCTTCTTTGTGTGTGCTGTGTATGGGGGACATTATAGCAGCTAGTATCCGCCCGCTCTGGAGCTGAGTTCAAGGACAATTGACAATTAGAGATGGTGCCTGCATAGGGGAAAACTGCTGATAATTGCAGATACAAGTCATATAATGGTATTATTCCTCATACACATGGCGACCTATTCTGAAAAGTCACCTGAAATGACATACGCTTTAAATCTCCCTCATTTTGTGAAGGTAAATTGGTATTTCCAATTTAATCACAGCTAACAACTGTAATAAAGAAAAAGTATACACAATAACACCACAGTAAAACATCAAACAATAGTGTATGCATCCTGCCTAAGGCCAAGTTCACACACAACATTTTTTGTACAATTTCTGTGATGTTTTTCCATGTAAAAAACACAGTGGCCAGTTGCTAGCTGTGAGTGAATAGGAAAATATGATTTCCAATCACAAAGCTTTTTTTTGCATAGTGCATTATTTTTATATTTTTAGTACACAAGAGTGCATGCATTATTGTAGTACCACATATGCATTAGAAATAATTCTAGGAACATTTCTTAAACTCACACAGTGCACTGATATAAATACATTTCCACCATTGATCTCACACCTGGATAGATCAGTGGAGGGGCACATATGCTTGTGTGATTGTACACACACAACTGTGTGTATTTGTGAACCCACTTCTTGAAAATATCCTGCGTACACCCCTAAACGCAAATTCCTCCTACGTATCCTTAAAAATAATTAACTGTAAATAGTTACAGTTTACAAGCCTATGTATGTTGTAAGTATTTGAAGAGGTTATACCATAATTCATTTTATTAACAAAAGTCCAGAAATGCTGTTAATAGCTATTTCTAAAGGATAACTAAATTTTTTTTAAAAAACTTCTGACATATCATAGTGCCATGTCAGAAGTTTTGATCGGTGGGGTTCCGAGCACTGACACCCCCATCAATTTCTAAAACAAAGTGGCAGAAGACCTCATGTGAGCGCTGTGCTGCTTAGTTTCTGATCGGCTTTTCTCTGTAAGCTGAGCAATTGGTGTACGGGCTCAATAGCAAGTCTATGAGACCGAGTTCTTCTGCCGTTTTGTTTTAGTGATTGGTGGAGGTCTCAGTGCTCAGACCCCCACCGATCAAAACTTCTGACATGTCACTATGACATATCAGAAGTTTTTTGAAAGTTTAGTTACCCTTTAAGCAATTTGCAGGGTTTCTAGTATAAAAAATACCTTGCTTATCTTATTTTGCGTCCCTATGTCTCCCTTGGTGCTATGCTAGTCTGTGAGCAAGCTGAGAAGAGTGTCCTCAGCTATACTTCCATGCTGCTGCAGAGGCTTTGCTCCTTTCCTGACAAGCAGGGAAGAAAGCTATTTCTATTTTCTTCTCTGCAGTGAACAGTGTACCACTGTGCAGAGACCTGGCTGTGGGGATTTTGACTGTGCATGCGTGTTCATCAGCACTCAGCCCATTAGGTGAACCTACAAATTGTTATACACTTTGAACACCAGGTGGTGCCATACTATGTAAGTAAAAGTCATAACTCTTCACGGAATCACAGCATATAAATGGCAAACATGTTTGTGATCTATACAATTAATGGAAGGACCACCCCTTATATGTACAGTATATGTTGTATGTTTTCAAATGAGTGGTCAACCATGTATTAGATAGACGGGCCCGGTCCGCCAGAGTGGGAGCTGATTTTACTTTTCCCTAATGGGGCACATTGGCATGGGTTGTTTTAATGAAACAAACCTTTGAGGGTATGTTCACACGACAGCGTCCGTAACTTCTGAAATTACGGGGATGTTTCCGCCTGAAAACATCCCCGTAATTTCAGCCATAACGGCATGTGCAGGCGCTTGAACGCGCGTCAATTACGGACGTAATTGGCGCTGCTATTCATTGGAGTCAATGAATAACGGCTCCAATTACGGCCAAAGAAGTTACAGGTCACTTCTTTGACGCGGGCGTCTATTTACGCGCCGTCATTTGACAGCGGCGCGTAAATATACGCCTCGTGTGAACAGACAAACGTCTGCCCATTGCTTTCAATGGGCAGATGTTTGTCAGCGCTATCGAGGCGCTATTTTCGGACGTAATTCGGGGCAAAAATGCCCGAATTACGTCCGTAATTAGTGCGTGTGAACATACCCTTAAAGATGAAGCTACACAAACACAATGGAATTCTCACTTATGTTTTTAAGCCCATGTATCGCCTATATTGGCAAGCCGATAAATCCAGCGTGATGCTCTGGGCAATGTTCTGCTGGGAAACCTTGGCATTTATGTGGATGTTAGTTTGACACTTACCACAAGTATTTACATTATTTCCTAATGACAGTAGCCTTTTTTCAGCAGTATATTGCACCCTGCCACACTGCAAAAATTATTCAGGAATGGTTTGAGGAACATGACAAAGAGTTCAAGGTGTTGACTTGGCTTCCAAATCTTAATCCTATCGAGCATGTGTGGGATGTGCTGGAGAAACAAATCCGATACACATAGGCCCAACCTTGTAACTTATAGGACTTAAAGGATCTACTGCTAATGTCTTAGTGCCTGGAACCACAGGACACCTTCAGAGGTCTTGTGGAGTCCATGCCTCAACGGGTCAGAGCTGTTTTTGTTGGCACGAGTTGACCTACACAATATTAGGCAGGTGGTGTTATGGCTGATCAGTGTATATTACATATACAATTACTGTATGAGTCCCAGTTTTTTTTTTCCTGATTTAATGCTGCAATTAAATTTCATTTTACAAATGTACTCAATGCATTTATTAGTATTTCCTATTTTGAGCCAAGCGGGACTATAACGTGTAAGAAATGTCTGATCTGCCTGTCCCGTGGTGAACGTTATTAGATTTGCTTTAATCAGGGCTTTGTTTTAATCTAGGAGCACCTGGCAGCTCAGAATATCCAAGTACATGATCTTTACACTTGCGAATATTTGCTATTTTATGTCCTTCTTACAATTCAAAAGTAAAATGAAGTGAAAAAAGTATCTGCCCCCTTACAAATTTCCTCTATTTTTTGCAAAATAGTCACACATAATGTTTATGATCTTTACATAAAATGTAATTCTAGATAGAGGAAATCTGAATAAACACACAAGTCCTCATTTATCGCAATTAACATAAAAACTGACCTTGTTACCCATAGCAACCTTTCACAGTGCAGCTTTCATTTCTTAAACTGCACTGGAAAAATAAAACCTACGTTGTGATTAGTTGCTATTGGCAAGAACAGTTTTTTTTGTTAGAGAGCTTTTATAGTTTTCTAAATTATATTACTCAAGTGAAAAGTAACTGCCCCTTAAAAAGAATAAATGGCTACACCTCCATAAGGCTGAATTCACACACAGCGTTTACTTGCATTTTCGGTGGTGCTCCTCACAGCATTCTTTGCACACTTTTTTTTTGTCCAGGAATAGTGCGGAAAGATGTTACTTTAAAGACTATAGTAAAATATTAATAGCGTACATACAAAGCAGTTTTGTTTGTGCCATTTTTGGGGTCAGTTGTGGGAAAACGCATATACAAAATTACACTAAGTAAAAGAACGCCACAAAAAAGAATGCTAAAAATACCATTTAAAAAATCGTTTTTAAGAAGCTAAAAAAAAAGTGTGTGTGAAGTACCAAAGGAGTTTAGGCCAAAGGGGTTTTACCACCATTAGAAGTGACAGCATACCTGTCCATCTGCAATACAACTCCTCTGTGAAAAGACCTGTATTACATTTCCCTGCACAGTGGATGGCCGATAACGCGGCTATGCTGACAAAAAAAAAGCTGAAGGGACTTCAGGATTGGTGGGGGGTGCCCTACTGATCATAGAGTTATATCATGTAATAGTGATATGCCATAACATTTCAAGATGAGAAAAACGCCCCTTTTAGATAGAAGAATTGCAAACATCTTTCCCATCATGGTTGAGAAATTTTCATGCCTAAACTTGTTTCACATTCCACCCCTTTATCTCTATCAGGTTCAATTCAAAATGTTGATAAAGAAAATTCAAAACGTTAAATTGGTTTTTTCTTAAGCATTCAGAAGTAAGAAGTACTTTTATGCTTTGAATCTTGTTTCAGTGAATAACTCAATTAAACTTTTACTACATTTTACAGACAGATAACCAAATGTTCTCCTTAAAGGAGTATTTTGATCCGTAGGATATGTCATAAATGTCTGATAGATGCAGGTCCCACCTCTGGGGACCACACCTATCTCCAGAACAGGGGTCCCGACCCTATCCTGCCAGGTGAGGTGGCCAACCCCCCGTTTTGGAGATAGGTGTTGGTCCCAGAAGTGGGATCTGCATTCTGCATTTATCAGACATTTATGGCATTTAGGAATAGCCTCTTAAAAAAATTCTACAATGCAGACTTATTACATCATTCAGTAAGGGAAAATGTCCAGGTGCTGGGGCAACTGTAATATGGTGTTATTTTTGTAGAATATCATATGGGTATAATAATTCTCATGTCAAAAACTTTTATAGAATTTTTTTTTCTGGAATCTCCCTTAATTGTGCCATGGTATTCCCATCAAAGCTTTTCTGCTTTTTTCTTATCATCCAAGTTATTTATGCTAGAAGTGAAGCAACCAAATATTTTGTTTCTCGTGGTAGTTAAGCTGACATAGCTAGAACCTGGCAACTTTGTTCTAGGGATCAGTGATGGTCCAAGTGGTTGGACCCCACTGATCAGACATTAATGGTATATCTGAAGGAGATTTACCAAATTAACTCTTCAATATTTTATCAAAATATACCAATATTCCATCAATGTCTATTGACAGAAAACCTCTGTACACTCATATAGACTTTGAACGTGCTATAATATAATGAGGACAAGTTCACATATTAAACTTTGCTTCATATTGTGGGTCCAAATGTCCCAAGAGAATAATGGATGAGGAAACTTTTTTGTGACAGAAGCCCTTCCTTCCACACCATTTATATTGCCAATTGTTTGGGAATCCCTGTGCTCCTTCAGTGCAGAGAGAGGGTCTTAATTCGGCAACCATTTCCTATTAGCTGAAGATGCCCTTATAGCAAACCCCCTTTCAGTTAAGAATAAGTTGCATTTTTTGAAAGTATGTTTAGGCATTATCATCAAGCACACTGGTATTTATATAACCCAAAGTCTCCAATCCGCTGACTGCAAATTGCTTATTTTAAAAATTTTAAGGGTGCTTTCAGTGTGAATGCTTAATAGGCTAAAAGAAAAGTGCTGCTATTTTTCATTATTTTTGATTCATTTGGTATTACCTGATTCCCACCAACACTGTCATTCAGCTTCATTATTATTCAGTCTCATTCTTGACTATTGGTATGGAGTAATTGAAATTCAGAAATAAAATCACAGTGTTACGCAGGCAGTGCAGTTTGTATCACCTCTCATAGGCCAGCTGGGTTGTTTGTCTGTATTTCCATATTCTGTCTTTCTCTATAAAGTGCACTTATCATCACAGATTATTTCTGGCATTTCATATTTGTAAATAGTTGTTTTTATGGCAGTCAATTGTTTCTAGCACGTAACATTTAAAAAGTATATATATTTTTTTTGAGTATATATATTTTTTTAACATACATTTTGGTACTATAATTACTTCAAAATTGAACATATAAAACCATACCACCGCCCCCCTCACCCCAGGAGCAATCCAAAAAGTTCAGTTCTCTTAAAAACTCCACTCTTTTTTTTCCCTATCTGAGCGTTTTCTAGTCCATGGTTCCCACATATTTTTGCACTTATTCTTAACCTCCAGGCTATTGCTTATGTCATATTTTATAGTCTTTAATATCGTTTTTTTCCATTCACTAATCTCAGGACCTTCTATTGCCATCCATTTCCTTGCAATTATCAGGTGGGCTAAGAAAAATAACTTTGCCACTAACTCCTTTGCAGACATAATACTAGGGATCCTGTTACTACATATCAATGAGAGAAGAAAAATTGTGTATCCAGCACTCTTGTAAAAAAAAATTGGTTTAATTTGGTCATTTTAAAAACACAAAACAATTAAAATGATAATCCCGGGACCACGCTTACGAGTTTCAATCCTCTAGGGTTCTTAATCATAGCTTAGTTACCCAGTTCTCAGTTCACATATTTATACTCCATATCCCAAGTCAAGTAATTTCCTGTGGGCCGGACTAAACAATTAACCATTTCAAAGCTAAACTAAGTCTAGTAACAACATTGATAATGACTGGTTCATAATTGCATTTAAGAGACTTTACTACTGAAGGCTTGCTATTTATGCTAAATGTATCTTATTGTTTCCAGTTTTGTCTATTATTGGTGATAATTTAAACGCAATTTTAAAGTCAGATTTCCTGATTGATCCTGCATCAAATCAGGTGTGTCTGGCCTGCAACGTCACATGGAAAAGGGGGAGACGGCATTAGCCGTTGTGCAACACCCTTGGAAAGAGATTCAAAGGTAACAATTTGTGTATATGTAATGGTACGTATTGTCATGGTGAGATATATAATGATATATTCAATTCCAATGCATCATGTTGGAAACAAAGTTCATCAAAATATGTAGTTCTCATGTTTGTGAAAGCTGCAGACAGATCTCATGCTAATTACAGCATCCAGTCCGTGGTGCTGAAGGACAGCACAGCGGAAATCTCCAAAGACGCTGTTATATTATATGGTGCCGAAAAACAGCTCCCATGCTAGCTTACACATATTTGAAGCATAAGTAAAAAAAATAAAAAAAAATTATATATATATGTATATATATTATGATACAATTCAAAAGGAAGCTGAGATTACTATGGTCTTAATTGACTCTCAGTGAGATGGTCCATTCATATAGAATATAGAATGTACATGACGTGGCAATGTTCTGACAACATAGGTATAATAGATAGAATTCCCATTAGAGAAACATAGGAATGGAGAATTTTTCCTATGTGATTGTACTTATAGATAGATAAGAAAATTGGTCAATGCTGCTACGGGATGCCCATCACTGTATCATTGATTTTACTTATTTAATAATCGTTCCTTGTTTATTTTTTATTTCTTGTTGATTTACCGGGTGTTAAAGGGCTGGTATAAGGGTGGGAATCACCTACTCGTGTCACCCACTATTACTACCTCCTTTATAATCAGAGTCACTAGGGTTATACCTAGTTCCCCTACCTTTTCTTGTACTAACGTTAGTCTACTTGCTTTGCTGCTACGTAAGTGGATACGATAGTAAATAAACAGTAATATTTATTACTAACAATAATCACACTCACATATAAAATACACCAAACACAGAACACAGTAACTGATCACAGTATGGTATCAGTATATCCCAGCCAACCGAAATCTGGGCAAGAATGTAAAATTCAGCTTTAGACCAGACTAATGCAGCTCAGCATTTTCAAAAAAGTTTGACTTATTATGGAATTGCTTTGATTCCAGTGTTCCCTCTCTGTTCTATACTAAGCTACAGCTGAAACCTGTATTAAACATTCTCAAGGGAAATGTTTCAGGATTTGAGTGCGAACCAAAGAGCCATTAGGTGCTACAATTTAGAAAACTTACTGCAACATTAAGGCCCCCTGCACACGGTCCGTAATTAAGGTCACGGACTGCCACCGACTGTCAGACGCATTAGCGGGCCGTGCTCCCTTTATAAAGTATAGGAGCACAGTCAATTCAAAAAGTAGGACATGTCCTATTTTTTTGCAGATCCTTTCTACGGCCCGGAAACCTTCCCGTAAATATACGGAAAGGAGTTTATCCGCCATATAAATGAATGGATCAGTACTTTGATCTCCAATTACAGATCCGTAATTGCGGATCAAAATTACGGTCGTGTGCATGGGGCCTAAATGTAAGTTCCACAAAGACTTTGCAATGTGCAGATAAGCAGCAAATTCCTATGTCAGTGGCTATTTAGCTGTTACAAACCTTTAACTCCAGGTATGCTGGACATACTGGCAGTTGTCGTTTTGTAGCATCTAGAGGGTCGACATCACTGCCTCACGTAATATACATTTGACACAATCTGCTGTTTTTGTTTTTAAACTTTGCAAAAAGAAAACGTCAAAAACACTTTTTTGATAATCAGTGGATTAATCCAGCAGCTGAAAGTCCCCTGAAGCTAAAAAATGAACAGGTCCTAGTTTTGCCCGTATCGACCCTAACAACAATATCAGAACATGTTTGTCTTTGTAGTTAGTGGGGGCCTACACAGATTTGACTTATTATAACATATCTGATGAACATAAAAGTAAATTTTGGAATAAAAAATCAAATATACAAACTAAAAGTTGAATACAAATATTTTAAACCCTTCACATACATTATAAAATGGTCCCATTATTACATGATACAGTATGTGTAATTCGAGTCTTTGGAAACACTCTGTGAATTATTGAAATTAGATGTCTTCTGACTAAACAGTTTAAAATTACCCTTTTTGCCCAAAGAAAAAGTCTAAGGGTAGTAACACACACAGCATGTTCAGGGAGAATACTCTGCGTCAAGCTACACAGCATATCCGCCCTGAACACCGCAGGGAATGCCATCCGAAGATCCGCACCACATTTGGTGCGTTTATTCGGGCGGAATTTCCACTGCGGAAAGCAGCGGCGGAAAAAAAAGAAAAACTTTCATACTTACCCCCTCCCTCTCTTCTGGGCGTGGTCCGGCCTCCTGGAATGATATTGCAGGCCATGTGACCGCTGCAGCCTGTGATTGACTGCAGCAGTCACGTGGGATGAAACGTCATCCCAGGAGGCCAGACTGGAGAAGAAGCAGGGAAGTATGGGTAAGTATAACCGTTTCTTTTTTTTTGTGATTTTTACAGCGGAATCGCTGACGCAACACACACTACTTTGTTGCGGGTTTAAGCACCCCATTGAATTCAATGGGGAAAATGCGCAACAGAAGAGCAGCGAGTCCACAGCATTAATTGATATGCTGCCGCTGAAGAAACCACACCGCAGGTCAATTTATGTGCGTTTTTTTTCTACGTTTATTTTCTGCTGTGTGGGGATGAGATTTGTTGATTTCTCACCCACACTGCTGCTACTGTATTACACTGCAGATTTTACGCAATGAAACAGTTCCGGAAAATCCGCAGTGTTTACACAGTGTGTGTCTCTACCCTAAAGAGAAATATGTGCAGTTACACACAAGGTAAAGACTAATACATCTCAAGAGAATGGAGCTGCACTAATAGACATAAACCATGGACAAGAGTGGCACTTTTTCTGGAAAGGAAGCAGATCCTTTTTTCTAATCTCATACAACCCCTTTAACCCTTTATTGACATCTGAAGTGCATTTACGGTGGTATCACTATATAATTAGCGCAAAGTAGTGTAAATGTGCCCGTGCCATCTGCAGAGTGTCAGCTGTGTATTACATCTGACAGTCTGTTTTCATTGGCCGGCATTGGGGACAACTCCGATACCAGTCATTTAACCCCTCCAATGTCAATAGGGACCACAGCATCTAAGTGGTTAGACAGAGAGAGGGGTGCTAATAGATTTCCATGGCAGCTGGGGGCCTAAAAAGTCCATTAAGCTGCCATGTGTGTATATCTGTTAGGACTTGTCGGAGATGTACTTTGGGAGAGCTTAAAGGCACTCTAAGAATCCTGTCTTGGAGTCCAAATCATGATAACAGCGCATCGAAGAGATCACATAGAAACAGAAGTTCATCAGTATCATACGTGGCATTATCTCTAAAGATTTAAGTCATGTGGCGTTTATTTATACTCAAAAACAATTTTAATAACCAATAGCATTCATATATGATTTGGTTTCATCTCAGTAATAAAATTAGCTTAACCAATCACATTAAAACATCACGTCATAGTATATAAATATTAATTGCATAAAGAAACTACGGAAACACATCTATATATGGCCTCAGGAAATGCTCTTGAGCCCCCTCCAATGGAATTAAAGTTCCAGCTTCATTAATTTCGCACCTGGAATAGTTGTTTTGAGAAAGTGGAAATAAATAAGACTCTAAGGGGGGTTTCACACGAGCGTGTATTCGGTCCGTGCGGGCCGCGTGGTTTTCACGTGCCACGCACAGACCAATACAAGTCTATGGGGCAGTACAGACAGTCCGTGCTTTTTGCGCAGCGTTTGTCAGCTGCGCAAAAAGCGCGACAGGTTCAATATCTCCGCGTATTTCGCGCATCACGCACCCATTGAAGTCAATGGGTGCGTGAAAACCACGCAGGTCGCACGGAAGCACTTCCGTGCGAACCGACTGAAACAGCGCACCAGCTGTCAAAAGGATGAATGTAACCAGAAAAGCACCACGTGCTTTTCTGTTTCCAAACATCCAAATGGAGTGTCTTTGAGATGAGCAAACCCGGACAATCGAACCGAACTTCACCGGGTTCGGCCGAACTCGTTTTGGCCGAACCCGGCAAAAAAATTTCCGGTACGCGACGTCCGGAGATAGTCACTGTCCAGGTTGCTGAAAGAGTTAAACTGTTTCAGCACCATGGACAGTGACTACCGATCCCAATAAACATGAACCTGTAAAAAAAAACAAAGTTCTGACTTACCGATAACTCCCGGCTTCTTCCTCCAGTCTGACCTCCCGGGATGACAATTCAGTCCAAGTGACAGCTCCAGCCAATCACAGGCCAAGCACAGGCTGCAGCGGTCACATGGACTGCCGCGTCATCCAGGGAGGTGGGGCCCGATGTCAAGAGAGTCGCGTCACCAAGGACGCGTCACCAAGGCAACGGCCAGGAGGGAAGTTCTCGGTAAGTACGAACTTTTTCTTTTTTTTTTAACAGGTTTCTCGATCTTGTGTTCGGCATTCACTGTCGAGGGTGCTGAAAGAGTTACTGCCGATCAGTTAGCTCTTTCAGCACCTTGGACAGTGACGGGCGTCGACTAGCATCATCTCTATGATGGCGGCTGCGCGAAAATCACGCAGCCGCGCATTATACACGCATGACACACGCAGCTGTCAAATGGTTTTTGCGCGCGCAAAACGCTGCGTTGTTTGGGCGCGCAAAAACGCAACGTTCGTCTGAATCTGCCCTTAGTCTCATTAAGGCTTCGTTTACATCTGTGTTGGGGTCCCGTTCTGATGTTCCGTCGGAGCTTTCCATCAGAATGGAACCCTTAACAGACACAAACTGACATAGACGGAAACCAGAGGTTTCCGTTTCCATCACAATTAATTTCAATAGTAACGGATCCGGTGCCCATAGTTTCCGTTTGTCTCTGTTGTGCACCGGACCCGTAGTTTTGATGGAAGCAATAGCGTAGTCGACTACGTCAGAACGGGACTCCAACGCAGATGTGAACGAAGCCTAAAACATGAAGACCTTATCTTTAAGGCCATAAAAACTTCACTAATTGACTGACCCAAAACAGCTATTCACCAAGACTTTCAAGGTCTGACACGTGTTTTCAGATAATTTTTAACTCTCTATACTATTGATTTTCCTACTGAATGATATACTAAAACCAACAATTACTGTATTAATTACTCCCATAGAACTGACTTGCATAATACACTGCACTATGCAAGCAATCATGCGATTTCTTGGTCAAGTCCCATAGTGGGACTAAAAGTTAAATAAAATGTTTTAAAAAAATCCAAAGTAAGTAACAAACCAAACCTTATTTTTCCTTTACAAAATGTTTTGTTTTAGAAGCATAATAGAGAGCTTTAAAAAAGCACACATTCTTGGTATCGCTAGAACTACAACGACCCATACTATAAAACGAATGTGTAATTTATCCCGCGAGGTGAATGCCATTAAAAAGCAAATATATATTGGTATTGCGGTTTTTTGTTCATCCTTCCTTCCAAAAAAAGGCTTAAAATGTAATCAATAAGTCTTATGTACCCCAAAATGGTATAAATACAAATTACAACTCATCCCGCATTAAGCAAGCCGTCATGAAACTCTGTCGATGGTAAGATAATTTAATTTTGGCTCTTAGAATATAGAGACACAAAAACAAATGGTTTGCTTTAAAAAGTGTTTTTATTGTGCAAAAGTAGTACAACCAAAAAATATATGAATTTGGTATTTCCATAAACATAACGACCTAAAGAATAAAGTTACCATGTCATTTAAACCACAGAGTGAACGCTGTAAAAATTAAACCCAAGAAACAATGGCAGAATTGCTGTTTTCTTTTTCCACTTCCACGTTAAAAAAATTATAAAAAGTTTTTCAATACATTATATATACCCCAAATGCTATTAAAAAAATATTTTTTTTCCTGTTCTTAGAATGCAGTGATGAAACAATGAGAAGATCATTAGGATAATTTATTAATACCATTGGCTTAAAAAAGTTGCAATTCATGGTCAAAAAATAACGGAAACCATGTAGGGAACCCAATGGAACCCCATTAAAGTCAATGGATTCAATCAGGCGACGTTGGTTTCTGTCATGCGTCGAATCCGGCGCTTCTGTTGTTCTCATTGTTCTGCTCTTATGATTGAGCAGAACAATAGAAATTGCGACACAAGCGTGAATACAGCCTTACATTGGCTTTTTGCAGTTGTTAAATCAATTTGCGGATCTAGTATTCATTGCAAACTGCAGCAGTGGATAAATTCTCAAATTCCTAATGAAAAGTGTCCAGGAAGAAGACTTGTTCCAAAGGTTATTAGGATCTCTTACAACAGCATTCGTAAAAAAATTGAAGGGGGATGTAGATTGTATTGAAGATGAAGAATGGAAAATTATACTTGGTAACATTTCTAAAGGGGGTTTTACACAGGACGATTATCGAGCAGACGAGCGTTCATATAACACTCATTGCCGATAATTGCCCTGTGTTAAAAGGGCAGAGATCAGCAGATGAACGAGCAAACGCTCCATCATCTGCTGATCGTATCGTATTAACTGGTTCCCGACCGCTGGCTGTGTTTTTCCGGCCAGCGGTCAGGGTCCTTAAAACCCGAGCCATAGACTTTTTACGGCTCGGGTTTTAACTTGCTGCCCGAGCGATCGGGCAGCTGAATGTCGGGTCTCCGGCTGTCAGTGACTGCCAGGGACACTGAGGAGAAGATAGAAGCAGTTCTCGCTGCTTCTGTCTTCTCTGATCACTTGTACACCGCGATCAATGAACGCTGTGTATAGGAATAGAGGCAGCGGCCGCGCCACTGTCTCTATTCTTCCCGGTGTTCATGTGACTGGTCACATGATCGCCGGGTGCCGTTACTGACAGACTGCTGCTTGGTCTTACTAGACCCAGCACAGCCCTATTAGTGACAATAGTCACTATGAGAGGGCTGATTTCCCCTGTAACTGGGGCTAATGTGCAGCTCCAGTTACAGTGGAAAAGATGGTGTAAAAGAAAGAAAAAAAATATATAAAATTCCCCATAGGTCTTTTTTGACCTTTGAGGGACAGACCATAGTAATAAAAAAATAGTAAAGTGCAATTTTTTTTTTTATAATACATACACATAAAATACCCACCCCCAAAAAAATGTTCCCCCCGCCAATCATTGATGTAACGCTAGCCCTGAGCCAATTACCCTAATATAGACATGTAATATATTAAAATTTACGGTAGACAATGACGATCACAAATAAAAGGTCTATTTTGGGGTAAACCTATGTTATTACCCAAAAAAATAGCTGAAACTTAAAAAAGCTTATTTTTTTACTATTATTTTCAAACTGCATGAATAAAAATGCTAAAATAACAAAAAGGATGTGTATAAAAATGATTAAAAAAAGAAACCTGCATTGTCTACGGAAAAAAACATCGCAAAAATTAAGTCGTTAGCCAAACAAATAAAAAAGTTATAGCCATTTAACTAACGCGTGCTAAAAATGGCTAAACGGTGTCTGGTCCTGAAGGCTCAAAAAAGCCCGGTCCTGAACTGGTTAAAAAAAGTAAAAGATTATCTTTGTCAGCAGCACATCTCCCTGTGTAAACAGGGAGACGCGCTGCCCACATGATAAAGTATGGGGACAAGCGATCGGAGTAACATACATAGCTACGTGTGACAGGACAAGACATGACAGGACAAGACAAGCGCTGATCAACAATGTCTCGTTGATCGGCGCTCGCTGCAACGGCCGAGTGTCGGCCGGTGTAAAAGGGCCTTTAGTCTTTATTTAATGTTAAGCATAAAATTATCTAATTTAATACTCTCCATAGATTGTATTATTAACAAAAATGTCTGTATAATATTTGTAAGCAAGAATATTTGATAGTTGTGTTCCCAGACAAGAGCAAACTTTTTTCCATATTATATGCCAATGTTCTAGCAATGTACCATATTGGTCAGAAGTATACGATATTAAAGGGAATATATATGTAAAGGTGATGTTCCATAATCCGTTGAGTGGGATACTTAAATATTTAAAGGACATTAATCATCCAATGGAAAGTAAAAATATTATAATATAATTTTTTTTTTTTTTTGCCACAACTCATAGAGAGAGTATAGTTCTCTAATATTGTGCCAACTTTGCTTTATTATGTTGGTTTAGCGGACAATGGAGTACGAAAAAATAATAACAATAGAGTCAATGGTGCACAATTTAATGCTCTAAATCTGAATCTAAAGTTTAAGTTATTTAAATTATGTTTTCCTTTTCTCTAATCTACCCTTCCCGATGGGGAAATGGGGGTGAGTTTGTGGGATTGTTATATTTTGTTTTATTATTTTTTTTAAAGTATTGTTGGTATTTTTTAACTTATAATATAAATAAAATAAAAATATATTAAAAGCAAAAAAAAAAAGAGATTGATACTGACAGCTTGATCATGGACCTATATGGTGGCACATGGAGAACCTGTGGCTCTCTATTCGCAACAAAGGCTATGATGTGCAACCATGGTGCATGATGCTTTACTCAAAAAGGTGTTCATCTGATACTACAGAGACATACTTTGTATGGTAGATTACTTTGTATGGCACTGCCAGAAAGGTCTTCAGTTATAGTAAGAGCCAAATTATTGCCTTAGATTTAATAAACATCCCAAAATGGTTAGTAAATTATTTCACTATGCCAATAAGTTATCTCAAGACCAGAATGTATTTACCATAGTGTATAGACAAATTACAGCAGGTGCATGTTCAGGACAGTAAAGAGAGTATGTCTTCTTTTTGTGTTTCAAAAGTATTTGTTAGATATGAAAAGTAATTGTCGGCAACAAACTGGCAAATACAACCCCTCACAGGGGGGACAATACAAGATAGCAATGTTAATGTGGCATCATTAAAGCATCTTGCAAATAAAAATGCAGTCAATAAATAACATAAAATTAACAAATGCACAAAACAAAAAATCAAATACACATGAGCACTGGTCATCAAAATCTAAAGCATGGTGTAGAAAGTGAAAATCAAGTCAAAGTCTGATAAAGAAGTTTAAAAAAAGTACATTGATATGCGAGAGCCTGATGGACTATGTTTTCAAATAGCACCATCTTGTTTAGGCACATAGCTGTTATCTTTTCAGAAAGCATAATTTTATTTATCCTAGCCTTCCCTGTGTCTATCACGAGGTTTGGCTTTTTCCAATACTGTGCTATATGTATCCGGGCAGCCATAGTAATATGCTGTAACAGAAAGACGCTTTTGAAACCCTCGGTGGTTTGTCCCCCAGGAGCAGGACTGAGGGTGGGAGATTAGGGAGAATGTTTGTAACAGATGCAATAACAGATGCCTCTGCCTCCAGACTGTCTGTGGACAATCGGACACAACCACCAATCGTGGAGGTAAGTGCCTATCGCATCACAGTGGTGCCATTCTCAAGAGACAAGGTGAAGCTCAAAGTCGAATTCTCACTGTAACATATATGGAGTTTATCCTGATCCTGTGTCCCATTGAGCACACTATAGAGACAGCACAAGGTTCCAGGGGCTACAAGATGATACTTACAGATGGACTCCATAGAACCCAGTTCTAGTTTAGTAGAGGAGCTAGGCAAGGAGGAAAGGAAGTGAAAAATCTGTTGCTTCCTCATCATTCACTAGGGGGTGAGTTATGTAGCTTCTATGTAACGTCTATGGCTGCGACCCAACGTTCTGACTTACCCTCCGACGACCGCGGCCACGGACACTTGAGTTCCCTGCAGCGTCTTCCTCCTGTGATACGCCGGCACACACTTCCTGGATCTGAGACTGTGTCCCGCAGGGCGCGCGCAAGCGTGCGTGCACGGCCCTAAAGGGCCAGTGCGCGCACAATTGCAGGAAGTCTGCAATCAGTACAGAATGATGCTGAACTATAAAAAGGGTTCTGCCCTCTTGATCTGTGCCTGAGCATTGTTGTGTACCTAAAGTTTGTCTTGCAAATGGTCTCCTAGTTTTTTCCAGTTCCTAGTGTTGCCCGGCTGCCTGTACCCTGTATCTTGTGCTACCCTGCTACCGTGCCTCTGTGCCGTCTAGAGTCAAAGTCAAGTTGTGTCTTCCGCTGCATCTACTGCGTCACACCCCGCTGGGTGTCCATCTACTGCCGGAACCTTATCTTCAGCCTGAATCACCGCTACTGTCTGCATTGCCTCAGGTAACCTTTCTGGACTATAGACTTTGTACTGTACCTGTTTGGCCAGCTGCTATCCCGCTACGCGGTATGGCCCAGTGGGTCCACACCCCGTGCTGTGACAGTACGCTCAGGCCATGGACCCCGCTGGTCAATTCAAGGGCCTGGCATCATGATAATTTTATCTTCGTTTATAGGTGTGGAAATTTTGGAAAAGTGAGGAGCCGAAGACCTCTGAGTGGCAAATTCTGCAGAAATGGGTCATGGCCGGGAGAAGTCGTCATGAGCTCTCGACCGGATGGAGAAGAAAAGAGGAAATAAAACTACTAGCATCTGAGACGTCGGCAACCGGTGAGTCACAGGATTTGTAGAGAATCTGTCACCTCTCCTGACATGTTTATTATAGGAAATCCTTGTATTTCACAAAAGGTCTTTGTGCAGTCCAGGACTGATAGAAAAATTGGTGTTACCAATCCCCTTGTCAGGAGGATGTGTCCCTACACAGTGTGATACTGTCAGTATGTAGGGACACAGCCCTGTGAAAGGGGAATCGTAACACCCATTTATTAATGCTTGCGCAAAAAGGTAGTGTTAGCAATAGTTACGTTGTGACAGGGCAGCGGTGGAGAAGAGGGGCACAAGTTTGGGTAACAGCCCAGGACCTATGGTCTACTTAATCCGCCACTGATTACATCAATTTACTTATATTGCTATTGTGATTCGCTTTATATCCTGGTACACTGCACTTGTTTCCCTTCTTTTTTCCATGACTACATGTCATAAATATTGGATTAAAATTACATTCTATTATGCATTGATTCTGTATAGGACCTTGACACAGTCTGTACTTTTGTTATGCCCACCGCATCTTTTCTTTCTCTGTTCCATTGTGAAGGTTGCCTTTTTATTACCTGTACATGTTTGTATATTTTAGCTTGATCATTCAATAAGATATATATTTTTTATCGTTCATATAAGGTCATGTTTTGTCCTCAATAGGTTCTATATATTTGTGTTAAAGGTACCATTACAATTAGGGTTGTTTTGGGTTCGGGTTTCGTTTGGAATGACTCTAACAATGAAGTTAACACATTAAGTAAACCTCCGGATGAACAGCGTCCAAAAAAAACGCAAAAGACAACGGCAATGGACATAAGGCCCAGAGAGAGATCTCAAGAAGTTCGACAGGAGAGACGGCTTCCTAGACTGGTGCCCAACTTCCAGCAACCCCTCTTGCCTTCTCCTACTGCTCCACCCGAGGTTCCGATGCAGGTGGATCGGCTTAAACTGTCCGTTCAAGAGAAACAGCGCAGGCGCACCTCTGGACTCTGTTTATATTGCGGCCTCGCTGGCCATATCATGCGCCTTTTTCCTCAGAAGCCAAAAAACCCCAACGCTTAGTTTTGGTTGGAGAGACAGCTCTGAGCGATACTGCATTTAATAGAGAACTCTCCTCAAAACTGTTCATTCCTGTGACCATCGTGGCTGGCGAGAGGTCCCATCCGATCTCTGCCTACCTGGACTCTGGATCTGCACCCAATTTCATCTGTCAAGACCTTGTGGATCTTCTTCACTTGCCCACTGTTCTGCTGGAAAGCAAGCCCGTTGATCGTTGCCTCAGTAGATGGACTGCCATTGCCTGATCCAGTTTTGTCTGCGACCAAGCCATTAAGACTCCAAGTGGGTGTTCTTCATTCTGAACTCATCTCCCTCTTTGTCCTGCCTAAGGCCGTCAACCCCGTGCTGCTGGGGTTGCCTTGGCTCCGTCTACACGCCCCAGCCCTGGATTGGAACTCTGGAGAGGTTCTCCAGTGGGGTCCCAAGTGTCTCGACCGCTGTCTGGTGCATATCCATCCGCCTCAGTCTCCTTCGCATCAGCACTGGCAGGGTTGCCTCCTTGTTACTCTCTGTTCTCAGATGTCTTCAACAAGAAGGAAGCAGAGACATTGCCACCACATTGAGCATATTTTTACCCTATTGACTTGGTCCCTGATTCGTCCCCTCCTCGCGGTAGAGTATACCCTCTCTCCTTGCCTGAGACCCAGTCTATGTCATACTACAAACCAACTATACCCAAGGAGGGCTGAGAGGAATTTGGTCAAACAGTGGTGATACAGTGTATAACATCAAACAGTAAATGGATTGTATCAATTCGTCATCTGTATCACTATGAGAAATCCACAACAATGACCAAGTGTAACTTGGTGCGTTGATCAAAAGACAACTAGGAGAAACCTACAAACAGGAAAAGTGATCAACACTGGCACAAAAATGGTTGAGTAAAAATATATATATATAAATTTTTATTACAGATAGACACAACAGAATAAAAAGATGAGTCACACAATAAGAAGACGTCAGCCTATGCAAGACCAAAAAGAGTACAAATAACGAGCATGCTCATGTGTAATATCAAGATGCAGACACATATGTGGATTGGAGTCCAGGAGGGACAGCCAAACCGCATAAGAAATATATCAAGGTGATTAATGTGAATAGCGATAGTGGTCAGATATAAAGTGCTGAAAAATGCAGGTAGTACAGCCTATAGCCACATACTGACAAACTGTGTATACATCTCAAATGTAGAGCTGAAAACTGTATAGTCCATTAGCTAGAGGGCAAAATGACATCAGACCACAAGCATAAACCACAAACACCTATTGAGGTAAACTACATACCCGAGGTCATGGTCTCGCACAGAAAGGACGCCAACACCCGACACGCGTTTCGGCGAATGCCTTCGTCTGGGGGTGGCATCAGCCTACATTAAGGAGAATTTGGAGAGGGGCTTCATACGTAAATCCTCATCCCCGGCCGGAGCCGGGTTTTTCTTTGTAAAGAAGAAAGATGGATCCCTCCGACCCTGCATTGACTACCGGGTCCTCAACCAGAACACGGTGAAGAACAGGTACCCATTGCCTTTAATTTCGGAACTGTTTGATCGCATACGGGGGGCAATTTTTTTTTCTAAACTAGACCAGCGAGGGGCCTACAATCTAATCCAGATTCATCAGGGTGACGACATTTAATACTCGTGATGGGCACTATGAATACCTGGTCATGCCCTTCGGCCTGTGTAACGCCCCCGCGGTGTTTCAAGAATTTGTCAATGACATTTTCGTGATCTCCTCTATGTCTGTGTTGTGGTGTATCTCGATGACATTTTGATTTTTTTCCCCAGATCTTGTAACTCATCAGAGTCATGTCCTCCAGATGTTGCTTCGATTAAGGGAGAATCATCTTTATGCCAAGCTGGAGAAGTGCTTCTTTGAAAAGAAGTCTCTGCCCTTCTTGGGCTATATCATCTCCGATCAGGGTCTCAAAATGGACCCTGAGAAGGTAAAGGCTAGCCTGGAATGGCCACGCCCTCAAGGCTTAAGGGTCATACAACGCTTCCTGGGATTCGCCAACTTCTACCGGTTGTTCATTCCCAACTCTTCATTGCTCCCATCTCTACCCTCACTAAAAAGGGTATGAATGCCAAGGTGTGGACTCCAGATGCAGAAGCCGCATTTCACGTCACCCTCTATTCTTCATCACCCTGATGTGTCCCTACAGTTTTCATTAGAGGTGGACGCTTCCTCTGTTGGTGCCGGTGCACTTTTGTTCCAGAGAGGTTCGAAAGGCAAGACTGTGGTATGTGGCTACTATTCTAAGCTGTTTTCTCCCGCTGAGCGCAACTACTCGATTGGGGATCACATCAAGCTGGCCCTGCAGGAGTGGAGACACCTACTGGAAGGCCCAGCTCATCCTATCCTGGTCTTCACGGACCACAAGAACCTGACCTATCTACAGGCGGCTCAACGGCTGAATCCTCGTCAAGCCAGGTGGTCGTTGTTCTTTTCTCAGTTCTGGTTCGAACTCCACTACCGACCTGCCGACAAGAATGTGAGGGCCGATGCCTTGTTTAGGTCGTTTGAAACAGAGGACACTGTGGAGTCCCCACAGAATATTATTGATCCTTCCTGCATCTTCTCTGTTAACCCTCTGCAAGTTAGAGACATTCCTCTGGGAAGGACGTTTGTACGTCTGGCAGACAGAGGAAGAATCCTTCGCTGGGGTCACAGTTCCAAGCTGGCAGGTCACGCGGGTGCCCGTAAGACCCGAGACCTAATTGCCAGTCAGTTCTGGTGGCCCATGCTGGCCAAAGACATCATGGACTTTGTCTCATCCTGCACGGTATGCGCAGCAAACAAAGTTGCCCATTCCAGACCAGCTGGTCTGCTCCAACCACTGCCTGTGCCCTATGCCGCCTGGCAACATATTGCTATGGACTTTGTCATAGATCTGCCTCTCTCTGCGGGATGCAGTGTGATCTGGGTGGTGGTGGATCGATTTTCTAAAATGGCTCATTTTGTTCCTCTGACTGGCCTGCCTTCTGCTGCTCGACTGGCCAACCTCTTCATTCAACACATCTTCCGTCTGCACCGCTTGCCCCTGCATATTGTCTCGGATGGAGGGGTCCAGTGATGGGCACTATGAATACCTGGTCATGCCCTTCGGCCTGTGTAACGCCCCCGCGGTGTTTCAAGAATTTGTCAATGACATTTTCGTGATCTCCTCTATGTCTGTGTTGTGGTGTATCTCGATGACATTTTGATTTTTTTCCCCAGATCTTGTAACTCATCAGAGTCATGTCCTCCAGATGTTGCTTCGATTAAGGGAGAATCATCTTTATGCCAAGCTGGAGAAGTGCTTCTTTGAAAAGAAGTCTCTGCCCTTCTTGGGCTATATCATCTCCGATCAGGGTCTCAAAATGGACCCTGAGAAGGTAAAGGCTAGCCTGGAATGGCCACGCCCTCAAGGCTTAAGGGTCATACAACGCTTCCTGGGATTCGCCAACTTCTACCGGTTGTTCATTCCCAACTCTTCATTGCTCCCATCTCTACCCTCACTAAAAAGGGTATGAATGCCAAGGTGTGGACTCCAGATGCAGAAGCCGCATTTCACGTCACCCTCTATTCTTCATCACCCTGATGTGTCCCTACAGTTTTCATTAGAGGTGGACGCTTCCTCTGTTGGTGCCGGTGCACTTTTGTTCCAGAGAGGTTCGAAAGGCAAGACTGTGGTATGTGGCTACTATTCTAAGCTGTTTTCTCCCGCTGAGCGCAACTACTCGATTGGGGATCACATCAAGCTGGCCCTGCAGGAGTGGAGACACCTACTGGAAGGCCCAGCTCATCCTATCCTGGTCTTCACGGACCACAAGAACCTGACCTATCTACAGGCGGCTCAACGGCTGAATCCTCGTCAAGCCAGGTGGTCGTTGTTCTTTTCTCAGTTCTGGTTCGAACTCCACTACCGACCTGCCGACAAGAATGTGAGGGCCGATGCCTTGTTTAGGTCGTTTGAAACAGAGGACACTGTGGAGTCCCCACAGAATATTATTGATCCTTCCTGCATCTTCTCTGTTAACCCTCTGCAAGTTAGAGACATTCCTCTGGGAAGGACGTTTGTACGTCTGGCAGACAGAGGAAGAATCCTTCGCTGGGGTCACAGTTCCAAGCTGGCAGGTCACGCGGGTGCCCGTAAGACCCGAGACCTAATTGCCAGTCAGTTCTGGTGGCCCATGCTGGCCAAAGACATCATGGACTTTGTCTCATCCTGCACGGTATGCGCAGCAAACAAAGTTGCCCATTCCAGACCAGCTGGTCTGCTCCAACCACTGCCTGTGCCCTATGCCGCCTGGCAACATATTGCTATGGACTTTGTCATAGATCTGCCTCTCTCTGCGGGATGCAGTGTGATCTGGGTGGTGGTGGATCGATTTTCTAAAATGGCTCATTTTGTTCCTCTGACTGGCCTGCCTTCTGCTGCTCGACTGGCCAACCTCTTCATTCAACACATCTTCCGTCTGCACCGCTTGCCCCTGCATATTGTCTCGGATGGAGGGGTCCAGTTAACCTCGAAGTTCTGGAGAGCACTCTGCGGTCTCCTCAGTGTAAAGTTGGATTTCTCCTTGCCTATCATCCCCAGTCCAATGGTCAAGTCGAGAGGGTTAACCAGATTATGGAGAACTATCTGCGACACTTTGTCTCCAGGCGGCATGATGACTGGGTGCAGCTGCTCCCGTGGGCTGAGTTCTCCTATAATAACCATACTAGTGAGTCCACCACCTCCAGTCCGTTCTTCATCGTCTACGGCCAACATCCCCGAATATGTGTTCCTGTCTCTACTATGTCCCAGGTGCCCGCAGCTGACTCTTTCTTCAGGGACTTTCTACAGACCCGATCTTCTATTCTGCTGGCGGTGGACCGCATGAATAGAAAGGCAGACACTAGAAGTTGAGAGCCTCCTCAGTTTCTTCCAGGTACGAAGGTCTGGCTGTCTTCCAGGAGTATCCGGCTGAGGGTGGCATCCTGCAAGTTTGCTCCCAGGTTCCTTGGACCCTTCGAGATCCTGCTACAGATTAACCCTGTGTCTTACAAGCTTCGGCTGCCTCCTACCCTCAAGATCCCTAACTCCTTCCATGTCTCTCTGCTGAAGCCCATGGTCCTGAACCGCTACTCCAGGACTCCTAGTTCCGCAGTGGCTCCTGGCGGCTCGTCAGGGACTTTCGAAATAAGGGAGATACTGGCCACCAAGAAAGTGGGAGGAAGGATGTTTTATTTGGTGGATTGGAGGGGATTTGGTCCAGAAGAGAGGTCTTGGAAGCCAGAGGAGGACATGATGCCCTTGTCCTCGTGAAGAAGTTTCTCTCCCACTCTGACCCCAAGAAGAGGGGGAGTAAGAGGGCAATACTCTAACGTCTATGGCTGCGGCCCGTCGTTCTGGCTTACCCTCTGACGACCGCGGCCATGGACACGTGAGTTCCCTGGAGCGTCTTCCTCCTGTGAGACGCTGGCACTCACTGCCTGGATCTGAAACTGTCTCCCGCAGGGCCCGCGCGTGCACATCCTGAAAGGGCCTGTGCGCGCACAATTGCAGGAAGTCTGCAATCAGTCCAGAATGCTGCTGGACTATAAAAAAGGCAATGCCCTCTTGATCTGTGCCTGAGCATTGTTGTGTACCTAAAGTTTGTCTTGCAAATGGTCTCCTAGTGTTTTCCAGTTCCCAGTGTTACCCGTTCCTGCTGCCTGTACCCCGTATCATGTGCTACCGTGCTACCGTGCCTCTGTGCCATCTAGAGTCGAAGTCAAGTTGTGTCTTCTACTGCGTCACACCCCGCCGGTTGTCTGTCTACTGCCGGAGCCTTATCTTCAGCCTGAATCACCGCTACTGTCTGCATTGCCTCAGGTACCCTTTCTGGACTATAGACCCAGTGGGTCCACACCCCATGCCGTGACATTCTATATGTAAGGAACCGACAGCAGTTTACCTCATAGTACAGAGTGTGTTTATTTTATATAGTTTTTCCTATTCATTTATGTTGGGATAAAGCTTGGATATACAATGCACTGAATTAATATGCCCCAACATAATACCAATTCTAAATATAATCCAGAATCATGGACATATAAACTCTGTACAAAATATTACAGAATAAAGATCCAGTGACCAATAGCAGGCTTCGATGAAATTGACAGCACTTCCAGAAGGACAATAAGAAGTATAAAATAAATACTAATTCTATTATTTTCTGATAGAATCTCCTTAGAATCTGAAGTTACAGACCTCCAATCAATCCTATAACTAAAATTATTTGACATCCAGTCTCAGTTAGATATAAAAATGTGTCACAACATAGTGTTTGGGAATTGCGAGCTCAAGCTGTTAAAAACCAAGCTAAACAGATTTCAAGACCATGCAGCCTTTGAGGGAGAAAGCATGTTTTCTGTTATTGGACTGACACTTTGACATCAGGATTGACACATCTATAGAAGAGCAATACATTTCTCTTAATAGACACTCTATGTTCAGGTACATATCCAATGCTAGTTAAAATAGCAAATTTGCTTTGCCTTCTGTGAATATAAAGTAGGTACTCTAGGTATTGTTAATAGGGACTAAATGTAATTTCTGATCATTCTTCCAGCTGCTATTTACAACAGTTAAGAGATCTGAAGTCCTGGAATGTGCATATGTGTAGGGGGTCTAGAAATGGATCAATATGTTACCATAAAAATAAGCAAAGCCCAGTAACTGTATTAAAACTTCTTCCTGCAGTGACGAAATTCAATTAAACTGACGGGTGATCATATTTTCAGCAGGGAGCACTTGTAGACTTCTGAGCTGATCTCATTAGAATTGAAGGTGTGTTTCTTAAATTGAACAGATTGTCAGAGGTGGGAAAGTGTGGTGTGATGTAAGAAAATAATAATCCTTGTATTCCAGGTATTTAGAATCATTTATGCAGATCAATTTAACAAACTCATTAAGGCCGGAATCTCGCAAGGACTGAGTATTTATTTTCCTTCATTGCGTTACATTAAAGTTAAATTCCACCAAAAATAAAAAATAAATCTAACGTGATTATTTTATTGAACTATAAGAAAGTTTGTAATTTATAGTTTATTTCAAATTTAAGATATTTAGTAAAACTAATATAGTATTATTATGTAAATTTCTTTAATCAGAGCATAGGTTGAAAGAAGTCTCTAAGAACCCTAAAATGTAACCCAAAATACGTCCTACAGGTGGCATGGGGGCAGAGGTTACCACTGTCAACTTCGAATTCAACCAAGGGCAACATCTGCATAGAGTTTGTATATTTTCCACTTGGTTTTCTCTAGGAATGTTAATTTTAACCTAGATTGTGAACCCCAAAGGGGACAGGGACCGATGTGAGTGATGACAATCTCTGTACTGTGGAATATGTTGGTGCTATGTAAATGGTTAAAATATAAATAAATACATGTAGTTTTTGCCAATATGGATGGCGAAAGGCTGCACAAATTAGATCTACATGGGAGGTGTGCCAGGAGGAAACCTTTTTCTGCCAAAAAAGAACATCAAGGCAAAACTAAAGTTTGCCCATGAACAGCTAGGTGTGAACCAGTTGCTTTAAACAATGTGCTTTAGACATACGCGGCAATGAGAGAGCTATTTGGACACAGTACCAGAGAACATTTTTGGTAAAAAAAACAAGGACAGCATTTTACCGTAAAAAAATAGATACCTACGTTAAAGCATGGTGGTAGAAATATTATAATTTTGGGCTGTACTGCATCATCAGGGTCTGGTCAGCTCAAGAATGTAGAATCCACTATGAATTCTACATTGTAACAGAGGGTGTTTGAGGATAATGATTAAAAATGTCAGAAGAATGGACCTGGCAACAGGATAATGAACTTAGACATGCTAGTAAATATACCAAACAATTAAGGTTTTCTTGAGTGACAAAGTCAAGATCTGGATCTCAATCCGGGAAGGGGGGGGGGGGGTTTGAAATGAGCTGTGCATGCAACACCCCCCCCCCCCCACACACTTTGCACAGCTGGAAGGCAATGCCAGGTACTGTATTAGAGCCAGTAACTTTAGTAAATAAGTTTGTACGTTTTTTATTTCAATTACATCATCTTTATGTTTTCTATATTGTTTGAAGAAATATTAATATGTCTTCATAGTTCAAAAACAGAAAAAGCTTCACATAGAGTGCCCTTACATATTTACTACATTATACTGTTACTATACTTATCTTTGATGTATATAGTGTGATTTTTGGTAAATACAAGACAGTAATTATGAGAGCCAAATTAATCATAAAGACAATTTGTAACTGTGGCATTCGCCCAGTTAGAGTACATTCCAAATCAGACACATACCGGTAATTGAGTCCAAAAATCTGAGCGGTGAAAGGCGTTTAACACAATTATCCTGTTACTCACACAAAATACCTTTGTGACGTTAAGAAAAAGCGGTAATGTGAGTAAGGAGGATGTTTCACTGAACACTGGATTTACCAACGTGTTTGTAAGAATTGTAAATGTAAAAGGATTTGGATGCACGCCAGCTGAAAATTGGCTGAGAACGTCTGACTTGGTATAATAATGACTTGCTTTTGAAATAAACACATGCTATGCAATTCGTACAGAGCTTGATTTATCTTCAACTGACATTGTAGATGAAAAAATTTGACTTATAGACAAGATGATAGATGATAGATAGATAGATAGATAGATAGATAGATAGATAGATAGATAGATAGATAGATAGATAGATAGATAGATAGATAGATAGATAGATAGATAGATAGATAGATCAATGATGGATAGATAGATAGATCAATGATGGATAGGTGGGCGATTTAAATTTGTTTAATGCTGGTTCGTACCATCCCCTGATATATGTAGGCTTAGTCCCAGTTCTGGGTGTAAGTGCAACGTAGGTTCCCACCTCATAAATATCGCCTTGTCGTGGCAGGTGTGCTCACACAATTTGATCAAAATGTGCGCTAAGAACCTCACTATTGTAAGTAGATTTAGCAGTAATGCATATTTATTTATATTTAGTCGCTTAGGTGGCACTGGTCTTCACAGTTTGCTGTCGCCATTTTCTTGTGTGCTTTAGAAATTTGCAGTCACAGGCGTTCTTGCACCGATATACACATTTTGTTTCATTTTGCTGGAATGTGCTATTCAAACTTTTGTGTTGTTTATGTGATTCATATATGTGGAGTTAGTGACTGACTCAATTTTTTATCTTGCACTCCTCCCATTCTACCCTAGGTGATTTTAATTAGTTTAATGCTGGTTCCTACCATCCCCTGATATATGTAGGTTTAGTTCCGGTTGCCTTGTCGTGGCAGGTGGGCTCACACAATTTGATCAAAATGTGCGCTAAGAACCTTACTATTGTAAGTAGATTTATCAATAATGCACATTTATTTATCTTTAGTGGCTTAGGTTGCATTAGTGTCGCAGTGTGCTGTCGCCATTTTCTTCTGTGATAGATAGATAGATGATAGATAGATTGATAGATAGATAGATAGATAGATAGATAGATAGATAGATAGATAGATAGATAGATAGATAGATAGATAGATAGATAGATAGATAGATAGATAGATAGATAGATAGATATGTCTATGTATTATTTTTTTATCCAAAGACCACTTATTAAAAAAGTTCTATGTCTTCGTTCTGTGCAAGGGCATACACAGAAATCATAGGGCCACATAGCAAAACTCAGATTGGGGTGTTTAATTTAATAATATATCTTTATAGAAGTCGGAGCTTAATTTTCACCTGTGTTTCTCCAAATTCCCCATTTTCATGCACACAGTCGTAGAGTTAAATAGAAAAATGATGGCTGCATGCACCCATCGCTAGGGCGAGTTGACTAGATATTGATTTACAGGTAGTATTCAATGGAGGAAAACTATAAGGCTGAGTTCACATGGGGCGGATACGCTGCATAAAAACACGCAGTGTGTGGCACAGTTTTTTGCCCGGAATGTGCGCTGCGAAAAACTGCAGCACTTAGCCGGTCTGCTAGCAGGCCGGCCTCCTGGGATGACATTTCAGCCTGTGATTGGCTGCAGGAGGCCACGCTGGAAGGAGCAACACAGACTTATGGGTAAATATAAGATTTTGTTTTTTTTCCTGCAAAAACAGGAGGAAGCGAAACGCGCGTCGAGGTGTTCCCCGGATTAGGTCTTCTTTTCATCATGTCCACCCCAGGTAATTAAGAGCTCATTTTTTGATACAGATTTGTCTCTGCACTCCCACATATGGGTTATATGAGGTTCTTACGCCTACCCAGTTGATCATTCTAGATTCTGATCTCCTGGGGGAATCTGTACTAGGATTATACATTTCCTTATCGCTATATAGTATGACCATTTCTATGGGATACGGTGGACATTCCTATCTGGGGTGTTTTTAATTATCTGTGTTTTAAATGTTTGTATTTTGTGGGTAATGTTTTCCCTATTGGGATAATAAAGATATATTTTGGTACTCTTGCTTTTTATTTGAGATTATTTAAGCATCAGGTATATTTTGGATCTTTGATTATTGATAATTATATCTGGTGGTATGATAGGTGCTTAAGATACATTTTTGTTGAGGATACAGAGGAGAGCCCACAGCTGTGTTGAGAACATAATGGCTTTGTAAAGGAGAAACAATGACTCATAGTATAGGGTAAGCTATAAGTGCTGAAAGTAACACTATGTTAGAGAGGGCCAGAGGGGAAATCTTTTATTTAAAGTGAGAAATATGAGATAAGGAGCTATGCCCTTTTTGCCTGAAGGCTGAGATCACTGTCAGAGCACCAGTAAGTTTAAGTAATCTTGATTACTTTTCTATTTTTGGCTGCCATCAGTGGCTAAGGTTTCACATTATACCTTCTTATACAAGCAATGGGTTTCTGAAAATGTTTGAGTGCCTTTATTGGCAGTGAAGAGAGGTTAACATATAGTTCCTGCTAACACATAAGGGGGATTTATCAACCCCTCCCCGCTGCAGCCACTTTTGACCTTCCTGACAGAGTATTCTTTTTACAATCTGACATGTCTCACTTTATGTGGTAGTAACTTTGGAATGATTTTACCTATCTGAGCAACTCTGAGATTGTTTTCTTGTGACACATTGGACTTTATGTTACTGGTAAAATTGGGGTGATACATTCAGTATTTATTTGTGAAAAACACCAAAATGTAACGAAAAATTGCAAAAATTAGCATTTTTATCAACTTAAATATATCTGCTTGTAAGACAGATAGTAATACCACACAAAATAGTTGCTAATTAACATTTCCTTATATGTCTACTTTAGATTGGCATCATTTTTTGAACATACTTTTCTTTTTCTGGGACGTTACAAGGCTTAGAACTTTAGCAGATATTTCTCACATTTTCAAGAAGATTTCAAAAGGCTATTTTTACAGGGCCAGTTCAGTTGTGAAGTTCTACACCCCTCAATGTATTCACCCAGGGGTGAAGTGAGAATGTTAACCCTGCAGGTGTTTCCAGAAATTAGTGTGCACTCAATGTTGCAGAGTAAAAATGGAAATGTTTCCATAAATATGGCAATATCTGGTGCCCAGCTTGTTCCACCATGAAAAGACAGCACTCTAATTATTATGCTGTGTATCCTGGTTTTAGAAACATCCAACATGTGGCCCCAATCTTTTGGCTGGACATTTGACAGGGCTCAGGAGCGAAAGAGCACCATGCGAAATTGAGGCCTAATTTAGTAATTTACAAAGTATTGGTTCACAATTGCAGAGGCTCTGATGTGAAATAATAAAAGAAACCTATGAGAAGTGACCCCCCTTTTCGAAACTACACCCCTCAAGGCATTTATTAAGGGGTGTAGTGAGCATTTTGACCCCACAGGTCTTTTCCATAAATTATTGCGCTGCAGATGGTGCAAAGTAAAATGTAAAATTTTTCCTAGATATGCCATTTTAGTGGCCTATATGTCATGCCCAGCTTGTGCCACCGGAAATACACACACCCTAAAAATTGTTAAAAGGGTTCTCCCGGGTATGGCGATGCCATATATATGGAAGTAAACTGCTGTTTGGGCCCAGTGTAGGGTTCAGAAGGGAGGCAGTACCATTTGGCATTTGGAGCGCGGATTTTGCTTGGTAGTTTGGTTTGGAGTTTTACAGGTAAATAAGTTTATAATGTGGGGGCATATGTAAGCTGGGCAGAGTACATCAGGGAATAATTAGGTGGTATAATAATGGTGTAAAAAAAATCAATAAAATAATCCATAGATGTGTGTTATGCAGTGAAGCAATCCTTTATGCACAGGCAGGTGTCGCACTGATAAATGGTGTCCTTACTTATCCCCCTTTTGGTCCACGCTTTGCACCTTAGCAGTTTGGGGAATATTGTTGGGAAAGTGTTGTCCTGGTATAATACGGGCACCCTCGGTTCCAGCAGATATGTTTGGGCCCTCCCCTTCCTGGTTCCCTAATTCTAGGGCCTTAATAAATCACCTCTTGAAACAGAAGAAATGTTCCCCTCGGGCCTGAACTACTGCATATTTTTTTTTCCTAACTCATTGGAGCCTTAACTTATTTTATTTTTTCATAGATGTAGTGGTATGAGGGCTGATTTTTTTTTGCGGGATGAGCTATAGTTTTTATTGGTACCATTTTGGGGGACATTCGACTTTTTGATAACTTTGTATCCTATCTTTTTTTATATAGTGTTCACCATGCATTAAATGTGATGTTAACTTTATTCCGTGGGTTAGTATGATTCCGGCGATAGCAAATCAATAGCACTTTTTTTATGTTTTACAACTTTTTGCACAATAAAATGACTTTTGTTAAAATGTGTTTTTTCTGTCGCCCTGTTGTAAAAACCAAAACGTTTTCATTTTTTCGTCGACGGAGCTGTATGCAGGCTTGTTTTTTGTGGGACGGGTTGTATTTTTTTATAGGTAACATTTTTGAATGTATGCAACTTTTTGATCACTTTTTATTACAATTTTTAGAAGGCATGGTGACCAAAAAACAGCAATTCTCGCATAGTTTTTTGTTGTTTTTCTTACAGGTTGATCACGCGGGATAAATAACATAATATTTTTTATAGTTCAGGCCGTTGCAGATGCGGCGATACCAAATATGTATGGTTTATTTATTTTTTCAATAATAAACTACTTGAAAAGCAAAAAAGGGTAATTGTTTTATTTTCTTACTTGAAACTTTCATTTTTTTTAATTTTTATAACTTTTTTATCACTAGCGAATTTGAAGATCCAACTGTACGATGTCTATTCTAATACATTGCACTACATATGTAGTTCAAAATATTAGAACTGTCAGTCGTTCACTGACAGCAAGACAATTAGGCTCTGCCTCTGGGTGGGGACGAATTGGCTTCCGTACTTGGCAGACCAGGAGTCCATTGTTAGGCCTTCTTTTTCCATAGCAGCAGTCGGCACTCCTGTGGAGGCATCGCAGGGGTGTCGATCTGCTACAAAACATTAAGATGTAGCGATCAGTTTTGATCGCTTCATCTAAGGGGTTAATGGCAGGGATCGGAGATAACTTTGGACCCTGCCATTACAAAAGGGTTTCAGCTGTAACATACAGCTGACACCCGCCACTGATGACGCTAGCTCAGCTTCTGAGCCCACGCCATTTTTCCGTCACTACCAGAAGCCTTTTAGGACCCCACCTCCAGGCAGGGCCTAAGAGGCTTACATAGCCGGCAGACTGGAAGGCCAGTATTAGTTGCCATTGCAGTCATTGGCACCCCGGCGATCTCGTCGCTGGGGTTTGCGATTGGCTACAAACTCCTTAAATGCAGCGGTTGCTTTTGACCGCCGCATTTAAGGGGTTAACTTTTGTCCCCGCCATTACAGCAGGGTTTCAGACTCAACTCCTGAGCCCGGGCAATCCATTTGTCGTAAGTGTACTACCTTTTCATGACGTATAGTTACGACAAATGTCAGGAAGGGGTTAAGCCTGTGGCAGTCTTAATAAAAACAAACTGAGGTAAGATGCATCCAATTGTAATAAAATTTTGGCTGTCCATGCACCATAGAATTAAATCTACGCCTGCCAGGAACTGATGTAGATTAAGCTATCATTTACATCAATTTATGACTTAAAGAGGCTCTGTCACCAGATTTTGCAACCCCTATCTCCTATTGCAGCAGATCGGCGCTGCAATGTAGATTACAGTAAAGTTTTGTTTTTTTTAAAAAACGAGCATTTTTGGCCAAGTTATGACCATTTTTATATTTATGCAAATGAGGCTTTCTAAAGTACAACTGGGCGTGTTTAAAGTTATGTACAAGTGGGCGTGTATTGTGTATGTACATCTGGGCGTTTTTACTTCTTTTACTAGCTGGGCGTTGTGACTAGAAGTGTATGATGCTGACGAATCAGCATCATCCACTTCTCTTCGTTAACACCCAGATTCTGGCAGTGCACAGACACACAGCGTGTTCTCGAGAGATCACGCTGTGACGTCACTTCCCCAGGTCCTGCATCGTGTCGGACGAGCGAGGACACATCGGCACCAGAGGCTACATTTGATTCTGCAGCAGCATCGGCGTTTGCAGGTAAGTCGATGTAGCTACTTACCTGCAAACGCTGATGCTGCTGCTGAATCAACTGTAGCCTCTGGTGCCGATGTGTCCTCGCTCGTCCGACACTATGCAGGACCTGGGGCAGGAAGTGAGTGACGTCACAGCGTCAACTCTCGAGAACACGCTGTGTGTCTGTGCACTGCCAGAAGCTGGGCGTTGTGAAGAGAAGTGGATGATGCCGATTCGTCAGTAGTACCTGCATAGGTAGGACGTTATGGTAGCGGTAGTTTAGGGGTAGCTGATACCTGCATAGATAGGGCGTTAGGGTAGCAGACGTATAGGTTAACGTCCGTTTTATAATAAAAAAAAATATTTTAGGTAGTTTTAGCTACACAATTATTCTAAAGTTAGTGTCAATTTACTGTAGTATATTTCTTATACTACAGTTTTTTCTAAAATATAGTGTTACATTTAGTGTCAGTGGTGACTGTAGCTTTATAGTTTTAGTCTAAACTTACTGCAGTATAATTTTTATACTACAGTTTTTTTTAGCACTAATATATAGTATTACATATTTAGCGTCAGTTAGTGACGGACATTCAGTTTTTTTTACTGAAGTTCGTTCACTGAATTTTACATAGCGTAGCTTTATAGTTTTAGCCTAAATTTACTGCAGTAGTTTTTATACAAAAAAAATTTTTTCTAGCAGATTCAAGGTCACAACATTTTTTTTTGTGTCAGGTAGTCAGGAAATTCTTTACAGTTTTATATTGGCATAATTTTTTGTTACTGAAGTTTATTCAGTAAATTTTTTATAATTTTTCTTTCTTACTTCTCTTTTTTTTTTATTCAGCAAATTTGAAAAACCTGTATAAAAGCACAACACACACAACCCCCTGTGTAAAAATAAAGTCAGTGTTACACGTGTTCAAGCACTACACACCCCCCTATTAAAAATGTCCTAATCATCCCAAAGAGTCTATTCAGCAGGGGAGGCATACACCTTCCTGGCCACTGACACTGATTCCGCCAGCGAGGGAGAAGAGGAATTCGCCCCATACATCTTTTCCTCCTTCTCCTCCTCCTCATTGTACTGTGATGAGAATTACCCGCAAAGGCGACCCAGGACATAAGCTGAGGCAACCCCCCACATCAGTGATCCCATGTGGAACTCCCCCGCCCCTGAGAATTATGAGTCTCAGATCCCTGAATTCATAGACAGTTCAGGAACTCAATTTGAGACTGAAGGCCTCACAGAAACATATTATTTTAAGGTTTTTTTCAGTGAGGATTTAGTGAATTTAATAGTGGCCCAGACCATTTTATATGACCGCCAATTTATTGCCCAGAACCCCACGTCATCATATGCTAGACCCTTCAAGTCAAGCCCTGGAGGTGCTCAAATTTTGGGGCCTTGCGCTGCATATGGGGCTAGTAAAGAAGCCACAGATCAGGCAATACTGTAGTACAGATGTTTTGTACAACACCCCAATTTACCGCATGGCAATGCCCTGGACACACTTTGAGGCTATTCTTAAATTTGTGCAATATAATGATAATGCACAGTGCCTGCCTCGTGATGACCCCATATATGACCGCCTATTCAAAATCAGGCCAGTCATTAATCATTTCTGCACCAAATTTCAATAAGCATATGCCCCCCAAAAGAACATTGGAATAGACGAGTCCCTTATACATTTTAAGGGTAGGCTAAAATTCCGCCAATACCTGCCCAGTAAGAGGGCAAGATATGGGATAAAAATTTACAAACTGTGCGAGAGTAACTCAGGGTACACCTACAGGTTTCGGGTTTATGAGGGGAAGGACTCCAGGATTGAACCCCCATTCTGGGTATTAGTTGGAAAATAGTGTGGGATTTAATGCACCCACTGCTGCACCAGGGTTATCACCTTTACGTGGATAACTTCTACCCCAGCATCCCACTATTTAAATGCCTCTCCACCAGAAATACTGCAGCATGCGGCATAGTGCGCAAAAACCAGAGAGGCCTCCCTAAAACACTGCTTGACCAACGTGTTAGAAGGGGTGAGAGCAGGGCATTATGCAGTGAGAACTTGTTGTTCGTCAAGTATAAGGACAAGAGGGATGTCTTTCTCTTGACCACAATACTTGGGAACCAATGGTGGATCATCATATGGGTGGTTCGGGCAGCCGCCCGGGCCCTGAGGCACCCAGGGGGCCCATGGCCGCTCGAACCGCACATAATTTTAACCCCTTCGCGCTCAGTGGCGTAATAATCCGTCGCGCTAACTGTATCGTTAGCGCTCAGCGACGGATTATTATGTCGCGGGGAAAATGCATCGCCACTGCTGTTTCAAACAACGTCCCGCCTCCACGATCGCCACTATTGGTCAGTTAGTGAGCAACTGTCCAATAGTGGCGATCAGTCGCTTCACTTCCTCTCCCTGACCTCACATCCGCCCTGAACGGGCGTTGGAGTTAGCGAGGCGTTTGGAGCGGTTGTGAGAAAGAGAGAGAGAAGAGAAAGAGTGAAAAAAGTGTGAAAAAAGTCAAATAACAAGTTAAAAAACAACTTTTTTCTGCTTCCCACCTCCCCAATCCCCCCACGTTTTTGGTCAGTGATCTCCTATCACTGACCACTTCTTAGTCTTCAGGACCAATTTCTTGGTCCCTGGGGATTATTATTTTTTTTTTCTTCATATAAAACAAAAAATAAAAAAATAAAAAATAAAAATAGTTAGTTTAGCCAATTTTGACAATTTAACTGGTTAGTTTAGTATTAGGGTTAGTTAGTGTCAGGGAACCGTCAAAAAGCATAGTTAGGTATAGCGTCAGGGAATTTAGCGTCCGTAATCCGTCACCGTAGTTAGATCTAGCGTTAGGGGTCCGTCACCGTAGTTAGGTTTAGCGTCAGGCAAGCTCGTAATAATCTAGATAGGTTTAGTCTCAGGTACTCGTCACCGTAGTTAGGTTTAGTGTTAGGGAAGCTCGGAATAATCTAGTTAGGTTTAGTGTCAGGGAATAGTCGCCGTAGTTAGATTTAGTCTCAGGGAAGTTCAAATAAAATCTAGTTAGGCTTAGTGTTAGGAACCCTCGCCCTAGTTAGATTTAGTGTCAGGGAAGCCCACTCGTTCTATAAAAACAAATTTTTTTGGGCTGGTTTAGCAGCCTATTAGGGAAGGAATCAAACATGTCCCAACGGACATTTAGTGCCGAAGAGGCATATTCATTTCTTGCCTCCGACACAGAGTCGTCGGATGGTGAGACTCTGTTTTATTTGTCTACCTCCTCATCCAGTGATGAAGAAGAGGAACCCCCTAGGAGAAGCCCCAGGACCACCACTGCAGTTGAAGCCCCCGAACGAAATGACCCCGCCGCAGCTCAAGCCCCCGAGTGAAGTGACCCCATTTGGACCCCCACACCAGACATTTATGAGCCCCAAATCCCAGAGTACACGGGCAGCTCAGGGATAAAATTTAACACGGCAGGGCTCAGTGAGATGGACTTTTTCAAGTTCTTCTTCACTGATGACTTTATAGAACTAATGGTCTCGCAGACTAATTTATATGCCCAACAGTATATAACAAAGAACCCCACATCATTTTATGCCCAATCCCACAGGTGGACCCCTGTAGATGCAGCAGAGTTGGGCAAGTTCTGGGGACTTCATTTGAACATGGGGCTTCTGAAAAAGCCATCCATTAGGACCTACTGGAGCACGGACATCTTATACCACACCCCGATGTACCGTATGGCCATGTCCAGGATGCGTTATGAGGCAATACTTCGCTTCTTGCATTATACGGATAATGAGCAGTGCCCACCCCGAGATGACCCCAGTTTTGACCGTTTATACAAACTGAGACCCCTATTAGACCATTTCAGTGCCCGGTTTGCCCAAGCATACACCCCCGAGAAGTGTATTTCTATAGATGAATCCCTGGTACATTTTAAAGGGAGGCTTCAATTCCGCCAGTACCTGCCGAGTAAGAGGGCAAGGTATGGCGTGAAGTTGTATAAGCTGTGCGAGAGTGCATCAGGGTATACATATAAATTCAGGATATATGAAGGAAAGGACAGCAGTATTCAGCCCCCAGAATGCCCCCCGTTACTGGGAATTAATGCAAAAATTGTGTGGGTTTGGTGCACTCACTGCGGGACCAGGGTTACCACCTCTACCTGGATAACTTTTATACCAGCGTCCCACTCTTCAAGTGCCTCGCTTCCAGAAGTACTGTGGCATGCGGCACTGCTAGAAAAAATCTGAGAGGCAAACACTCAGAAGGAATGAGAGCAGGGCACAATCTAGCAGCAATTTATTGTGTGTCAAGTACAAGGACAAGAGAGCTGTCCTTGTATTGACAACAATACATGGCCACACCAGTACCCATGTACCAGTACAGAGACCCTCAAACCAGACTGCATCCTGGACTACAATAGGTACATGGGAGGGGTGGACTTGTCAGATCAAGTCCTGAAACCCTACAGCGCCATGCGGAAATCGAGGGTGTGGTATAAGAAGCTCGCCGTGCACATTATACAGATGGCATTGTACAATGCGTACGTGCTACATCGATGTGCAGGCCAGAGGGGAACTCCTGGAATTTCAAGAGGTGGTTATCAAGAACCTAACCTTTAGGGACCAAGAAGGGGGAGCACCCAGTACTTCTGGAAGCGAGGCCACACACATCGTACCAGGGCAACACTTTCCAGGAGAAGTTCCCCAAACTGGCAAGAAGGGAAAAAGTCAAAAGAGGTGCAGAGTCTGCTCAAAGAGGGGGATAAGGAGGGAAACAATATACCAATGTGACACGTGTCCCGAAAAAACAGGGCTCTGTATGAAAGATTGTTTTCTAATTTATCATACATCCCTTAATTTTTAATTTACCCTGATGCACTCCGCACAGCTTATCCCCCTCATCTTTCCCTTCTGAGCCGTGCCGTGTGCCCAGGCAGCTGATAACAGCCACATGTAGGGTATTGCCGTACCCGGGAGAACCCACATTACAGCTTATGGGGTGTAGATCTCCGGTGGCGCATGCTGGGCACACTATATCGGACACTGCCATGCCATATATATATATAAAATTGCAAATCTCACTCTGCACCATCTGCTGCGCATTATCTTTTACACAGTACCTGTGGGGTCAAAATGCTCACTACACCTCTAGATGAATGTCTTAAGGGGTGTAGTTTTTAAAATGGGGTCACTTCTCAGGGGTTTCAACTGTACTGGTACCTCAGGGGCTTCTTCATACATGACTTAGCACCAGAAAAGCTCCAGTAGGCCAAATGGTGGTCCTTTCCTTCTGAGCCCTGCCGTGTGCCCAGGCAGCTGATAACAGCCACATGTAGGGTATTGCCGTACCCTGGAGAACCCACATTACAGCTTATGGGGTGTAGATCTCCGGTGGCGCATGCTGGGCACACCATATGGGACACTGACATGCCATATATATATATATATAAAATTGCAAATCTCACTCTGCACCATCTGCTGCGCATTATCTTTTACACAGTTACCTGTGGGGTCAAAATGCTCACTACACCTCTAGATGAATGTCTTAAGGGGTGTAGTTTTTAAAATGGGGGCAATTCTCGGGGGTTTACACTGTACTGGTACCTCAGGGGCTTCTTCATACATAACTTAGCACCAGAAAAGCTGCAGGAGGCCAAATGGTGGTCCTTTCCGTCTGAGCCCTGCCATGGGCCCAAACAGCAGTTTATCTCCACAAATGGGGTATTGCTGCACTAAGGACAAATTGGGCAACAAAATGGGGTATTTTGTTCTTTGTGAAAATAAGAAATTTTGATCAAAAATTACATCTTCTTGGAAAAAATGACATTTTTTTAATGTCACAGCCCAATTGAAATTGGTGCTGTGAAAAAACTGTATGGTCAAAATGCTAACAAAACCATAAATGAATTCACTGAGGGGTGCAGTTTCCAAAATGGGGTCAATTCTGGTGGGTTTCCATTGCTTTGATACCTCTGGGGCGCTGCAAATGCGACATGGCACCCGAAAACCAATCCAGCAAAATATGGACTCCAACAAACACATAGCGCTCCTTTCCTTCTGAGCCCTCCCATGGGCCCAAACAGCAGTTTATCACCACAAATGGGGTATTGCCGCACTAAGGACAAATTGGGCAACAAAATGGGGTATTTTGTTCCCTGTGAAAATAAGAAATTTTGATCAAAAATTACATCTTCTTGGAAAAAATTTCATTTTTTTTATGTCACAGCCCAATTGAAATTGGTGCTGTGAAAAAACTGTATGGTCAAAATGCTAACAAAAAACATAAATTAATTCCCTGATGGGTGTAGTTTCCAAAATAGGGTCACTTCTGGTGGGTTTCCATTGCTTTGATACCTCTGGGGCGCTGCAAATGCGACATGGCACCCGAAAACCAATCCAGCAAAATCTGGACTCCAACAAACACATAGCGCTCCTTTCCTTCTGAGCCCTCCCATGGGCCCAAACGGCAGCTTATCACCACAAAACGGGTATTGCCGCACTAAGGACAAATTGGGCAACAAAATGGGGTATTTTGTTCCCTGTGAAAATAAGACATTTTGATCAAAAATTACATCTTCTTGGAAAAAATGACATTTTTTTAATGTCACAGCCCAATTGAAATAGGTGCTGTGAAAAAACTGTGCGGTCAAAATGCTAACAAAAACCATAAATTAATTCCTTGAGGGGTGTAGTTTCCAAAATGGGGTCACTTCTGGTGGGTTTCCATTGCTTTTATACCTCAACACCTCTTCAAACCTGGCATGCTGCCTAAAATATATTCTAATAAAAAAGAGGCCTCAAAATGCACTAGGGGCTTCTTTGCTTCTAGGGCTTGTGTTTTAGTCCACGAGAACACTAGAGCCACATGTGGGACATTTCTAAAAACTGCAGAATCTGGACAATACATATTTAGTAGTATTTCTCTGGTAAAACCTTCTGTGTTACAGAAAATGTTTTAATAAAATTGAAATTCAGCAAGAAAATTAAATTTGCAAATTTCACCTACACTTTGCTTTAATTCCTGTGAAACGCCTGAAGGGTTAAAAAACTGTCTAAATGCTGTTTTGAATACTTTGAGGGGTCTAGTTTTTAAACTGGGGTGTTTTATGGGGGTTTCTAATACATAGGCCCCTCTAAGCCACTTCAGAACTGAACAGGTACCTTAAAAAAAAGGCTTTTTAAATTTTCTTAAAAATATGAGAAATTGCTGTTTATGTTCTAAGCCTTGTAACGTCCAAGAAAAATAAAAGAATGTTCAAAAAATGATGCCAATCTAAAGTAGACATATGGGAAATGTGAACCAGTAACTATTTTGTATGGTATAACCGTCTGTTTTACAAGCAGATGCATTTAAATTCTGAAAAATGCTATTTTTTCAAAATGTTCTCTACATTTTTCAATTTTTCACTAATAAACACTGAATATATCGACCAAATTTTACCACGAACATGAAGCCCAATGTGTCATGGGAAAACAATCTCAGAATCGCTTGGATAGGTTTAAGCATTACGGCGTTATTACCACATAAAGTGAAATATGTCAGATTTGAAAAATGGGCTCTGAGCCTTAAGGCTAGAACAAGGCTGCGTCCTTAAGGGGTTAAAAACTATGCAGCAGGGGGGCGTGGCTTGCACTTCAGAACGGATGGTTGCATAAGTTTGGAGCTCCGGTGTATCGAGGCTACTCTAGCGGCAAAACACCGACGATAAGCGGCCAAAACACTTACCCTGACTAGGGGAATGATACCGGCAGAGATGGGCAGGAAGAAACCCCAGAAATCGGGGACAGAAAGATCCCTGGACAGCTTCTTCTTCCCCGACGGCGGGATCAAAGATGGCGCCGCCCACTCACAGGCACTAAGAGCACGAGAGTGGGACCGCCCTGCCTCACCCCGGAGAAGCGAGACAGAACACGCAGGTATGTCAGCTGACGTCCCTGGAGCTCTGCATGCTAGCCAGTTCTCCCTGAATGATGACTGGTGCTCGCCAGTAATGAAGCCAGGGACTGTGACACCTCTGCCCCAGAGAAGGGACTCGATCCCCGGGATACATACGCCTGCGGCCATGAGGGATAGCACCTCATCTACCTCTCCCCCTTGCGGATCTCAGTCACCGATCCACAGCCCAGCAAAACACCGTCAGCGACTATCAAATCCGGTTGAGGAGGAGGTTAACTCACCATCCACAGAGATAGCAGACACCTTCATCTCATTTCAAACTTCTGACAAAATGGTGTCAGAATCTACTCTTAAAGCCATGCTGCTGGCACTGCGCAGCTCCTTGCACCAGGACTTTACAAGAGTCATATTGCCGTTTCAAAGCACCATGACAGAACTAGGAGACAGGATCTCCACTGTGGAAAATAAGATGGATTCTTATGCATCGGCTCACAATGAAGTGGTGGACTCCCATAACTCCATGGAAGATAAACTATCCAAATTACAAGCTAAAATGGTGGACTAGGAAGATAGGAACCGGAGAAATAACATTAAATTCAGGGGGATACCGGAAAATGTTCCCCCTGCAGAGTTGCAGCCCTATTTGAAAAAGTTCACACAACGATTATTGCCGTCATGCGCTGAATATGAGCTCAGTATCGACAGGGCGCATAAAATTCCTAAGCCTAGGAATCTTCCGGACTCCATGCCCAGGGATGTACTGGCTCGGTATACCTCTTTCACGACCAAAGACCGTCTCATGGAAAAAGCCAGAAAACACCAACCACTTCCTCCGCCATACACGAATATCAAGCTTCTAATCAATCGAGCGGGAGCCATCCACGTCGTCTCATCTCTCGGAGAGGGTATTGCCCTTTTGAAAAATTGGAACATTCATGTGGCACAAGCGACATCTACCCCAAGGGTTGGTCCCCCTCTGTGTCGATTGACCGAAGAATGGACTGTAGTCGTTGGTACCTGACTTTTAGCTGAGTCGTTTACATGGTTTTCACGGGTGGCCCGAACACCGAGCAATGTCGTGTCTAAATAGTTCTTTCTCCCCAGAACTATTGGTTCATCCTGATACCAAGGCACTACGGTGCGGTAATGTATGTGCATTGTTTCTATGACTTTGGTTTACATGTTTGCTTTAGTTATTTAATGTTTAACCTGTTATGCACAACGTCTTGTTCACTTAGGCAAAAGGTTTGATTTCCGATCGCAACCTACTTGTATATCAAACCTGGCCCATTTACATTCCATTTAGTACATATACACTTGCAGCATTCAGTCTCCAATAGATCCAATGGCTCTTAAACTCTTATCTCTTAATGTGAAAGGTCTGAACAGCCCCTTTAAGAGATCTATGTAATTGCGGGAACTCACTAAGCAAAAATGTGATGTCGCATGTATACAGGAGACCCATGTCTCCAATAAGGGTCCGTCGCGATTGAGCCACAAGGCCTTTCCCACCATTTTGTATTCTTCATTCCCTGAGAAAAAGAGAGGAGTCCTTATCGCTTTCCGCAGCTCCCTTACTGTACAAATCCACCAGTCAGTGGTGGACCCGCTTAGCAGATACATCATAGTACACTGTTCTATTAATGCGGTTGAATACACTATAGTGAACCTGTATGCCCCCTATTGCAACCAACACAGATTTTTGAATAAGCTACTGAAAAAAGTGAACGCCATCAAGAAAGGCCTTTTGCTTATGTGTGGGGACTTCAACGCTATCTGCGATCCCTTGCTAGATACCTCGTCCTCCCTGCTGCCAAGGAGAAACACGATTGGCTCATTGAAACATAAAGAGAATTTACATGACATATGGCGCTTATTGCATGACAGTGAAAGGGACTACACATTCTACTCGGCTAGGCATAAATCCTACTCTAGGATAGATATGTTCTGGATAGATCAAAGATTGATAGATCAAATACCCTCGGCCGACATAGGGGTGATTCACTGGTCCGACCATGCCCCCATATCTATTACAATAGCGACGCAACATCCCCAAGTATCAGATTATGTGTGGCGGGCTAATTCATTCATAATCTCGCACACAAAGTTATCGAAAGAACTACAAGAGTCACTATCAGAATATTTCAAGTTTAATGCCACTCCGGATATTAATGCATTTACACTCTGGAACGCTCACAAGGCGTGTATTCGGGGGACCTTTATCCGTCTGGGCAGCAGGTTAAAAAAACAAAGGGATAGGGATATACAGGTGGCCATGGATGATATCCAAGGCCTGGAAGTACAAAACAAGAAGCAACAGTCGTTCCATGTTACTGCTTCCTTAGCGAACGCCTGCCTTCATTTGAAGCACCTGCTTCTCCAAAAACACGACAAGGCTCTTAAGATAATGCGCACTCGCTATTACTCTCAAGATAACAAGTCCGGAACATTACTCGCCAAACGGCTGAAAACACTAGCCCTCAAATCACGCATCCCATTAATCAAACACCCCATTAACTCCCAGCCTGTCCACACACCTAGGGGTATCGCTAATGCTTTCCAAGAATATTACAAATCTCTATACAACCTCAGAGACGATAGCACAACACCTCAGCCTACTAGTGCGGGAATCAATTCCTTTCTCTCTAAAGTGAACCTGCCTTCCGTCTCGCAGGAACAATTAAATACATTGGACCTCCCAATGACTAGGGAAGAAATAAGCACAGCTATCAAGAATCTTCCCCTACATAAAGCTCCTGGTCCAGATGGTTTTTCAAATGATTATTACAAAACCTTTGAGGCCATCCTGATAGACCATATGCTACCAATGTTTAACCTGGCAATATCAACTGGGTCATTTCCTAAGGAGATGCTGACAGCTCTTATTGTCACGTTACCCAAACCTGGGAAATCAACTGACTCCACCTCAAACTATAGGCCTATTTCACTACTGAATGGGGATGTAAAAATCTATGCTAAAATACTAGCCAATAGGTTACTGTCCATAATACCATTGCTAGTCAAAAATGACCAAACAGGTTTTGTTAAGGGTAGGCAGGCACCAGATAATACTAGAAGACTGTTATCCCTGTTGCAAATAGTAGAGAAATCTATTTCCCCGCGGTCTTTCTGTCATTGGATGCAGAAAAAGCGTTCGACAGGGTGAATTGGGAATACGCATTTTCGGTCCTGGAAAAATTTGGCTTGGTTGGCCCGATATACTCAGCAATCCGGGCTTTATACTCCAACCCCGCAGCCAAGGTGTATGTGAATAATACCCTGTCGGCCCCATTTGACATCACCAATGGCACCAGACAGGGCTGCCCGCTCTCCCCGATATTTGTGGTGCTATCCATAGGGGGGCTGTGTGTGGCGCTATCTGCAGGGGGGTCTTTGTGGCGCTATCTACTGGGGGTTGTGTGTGGAGCTATCTATAGGGGGCTGTGTGTGATGTTATCTACATGGGGGTCTGTGTGTGGCGCTATCTACATCGGTTGTGTGGTGCTCTCTACAGGTGGGTGTGTGTGATGCTCTCTACAGGGGGCTGTGTGGCACTATACAGAGGTAGGGCTGTGTGTGATGCTGTCTACATGGGAATGTGTGTGGCGCTATCTATAGGGGGTGTGGTGCTATCTATAGGGGTGGTGTGGCGCTATCTACAGGAGGATGTGTATGGCGCGATCTACAGGGGTTGTGTGTGTGACGCTATCTAGAGGGGCTGTGTATAGCACTATCTTCAGGGGCCTTTGTGTATGTGGTGCTTTACTTTACAGAGTTTGACACAATTATATTCAGGGACGCAGTGTATAGTGCTATTATATTTGGAGGCACAGTGTTTGGTACCATGATAATTTTAACTTTGTTTATAGGTGTGGAAATGTTGGAAAAGTGAGGAGCAGAAGACATCTGAGTGGCAAATTCTGCAGAAATGAGTCATGGCCAGGAGAAGTCGTCATGAAGTCTGAACCGCATGGAGAAGAAAAGAGGAAAAATGCTACTAGGATTTGAGAAGTCGTCACCTGTGAGTCACTAGATTTATAGAGAATCTGTCACCGCTCCTGACATGTTTATTATAGGAAATCCTTTTATTTCACAAAAAAAGGCTTTGTGCAGTCAAGGACTGAGAGACAAATGCGTGTTATCATTCCCCTTGTCAGGAAGATGTGTCCCTGCACAGAGTGATACTGTCAGCGATGGTTGGAGACTATCAGTATTTAGGGACACAGCCGTTTGACAAGGGGAATCGTTACAGCCATTTGTTAATGCTTGCACAAAAAGGTCGTGTTAACAATAGTTACGGCGCGGCAGGGCGGCGGTGGAGAAGGGGGGCCCAAATTTGTTTAACAGCCCAGGGCCTTTAGTCTACTTAATCCACCACTGATGGGAATGACAGCACCCCTGTCCCTGTGGGAGGTACCACCACAGTGACCCACAAGCATCATGGGCTATAACAAGTACATGGAAGGGGTTGATCTCTCAGATCAAGCGCTAAAGCCCTATAGTGCCATGAGAAAAACAAAGGTGTGGTACAAAAATGTGGCCGTGCACATGGTACAGATGGCATTGTATAACGCTTACGTGCCATCCAAATTTGCAGGCCGGACAGGGTCATTCCTTAATTTTTAAGCTGCTATCAAGCTGCTTGTGTTTGAAAACCAGGCAGGGGAGGGCCCAAGCACATCTGCTGAAAGCGAGGGTGCCCGATTGTACCAGGGCAACACTTTGCTGGCATCGTGCCCCAAACTGCAAAGAGGGGAAGATCCCAAAAAAGGTGAACAGGTGCAAAAGGGGCATAAGATGGGACACCACTTATCAGTGCGACACCTGGCCTGCGGATAAAGGATTGCTTCAGGGCTTATCACACATCTATGAATTATTAATTTGATTATTTATGTACCCTTTTATTATACTCTGAAGTGCTTTTCACAACTTATACATGCCCCCACATTATAAATTGAAATACCAGCAAATACGGCCTAATTCAAATAAATTCAGACAAAAAACCTGTAGGGTCAAAATGCTAATTATACCCTTAAGTTCCTTGAGGGGTAGTTTTCTAAATAGGGTAACTTTTGGGGTTTTTCCACTTCTTTTTTTTCCCTCAGGGGCTTTGCAAATGCGACATGGCGCCGCAAACCAATCCAGCAATATCTGAATGCCAAATAGAACTCCTTCCATTCTAAGCCCTGCCGTGTGTCCAAATATCAGTTCATAACCACATATGGGGTATTGCTGTGCTCAGGAGAATTTTCTTTATAAATGTTGGGGTGCCTTTTCTCCTTTAGTCCTTGTGGAAATGAAAAAATGTAGGTTTAGCTAAATTTTATTGGAAAAAAATTAGATTTTCAGTTTCACTGCCTACTTCCAATAATTTCTGCAAAAAACCTGTGGGGTCAAAATGCTAACTATACCCTTAGATAAGTTACTTGAGGGGTTTAGTTTCCTAAATGATATCACTTTTGGGGTGTTCCCCCTGTTTTGGTCCCTCAGGGGCTTTGCAAAGGCGACATGATCTCCACAAACTTTTCCAGCTAAATTTGAGCTCCAAAAGTCAAATGGCACTCTTTCCCTTCTGAGCCCTGCCGTGTAGCCAAACAGCCGTTTATGACCACATATAGGGTATTGTTTTACTCAGGAGAAACTGCTCTACAATTGTTGGGTGGTTTTTCTTCTTTAGTTCTTGTGGAAATAAAAAAAAATTAGCCAAACCTACATTCTATTGAAAAAAGTTAGATTTTAATTTTCATGGCCTACTTCCAATAATTTCTGCAAAAAACACCCGTGGTGTCAAAATGCTAACTATACCCTTAGATAAGTTCCTTGAGGGCTGTATTTTCCTACATGGGGTCACTTTTGGGGGTTTCCACTGTTTTGTCCACTCTGGGGTTTTGCAAATACAACATGGCCTCCGCAAACCTTTCTAGCTAAATCTGAGCCCCAAAAGCCAAATGGCGCTCTTTCCCTTCTGAGCCCTGCTAGGTGTCCAAACAGCTGTTTATGACCATATATTGGGAATTGTTTTACTCAGGAGAAACTGCTTTACATATGCTGGGGTGCTTTTTCTGCTTTAGTTCTTGTGGAAATGAAAAAACAATTAGCTAAACCTACATTTTATTGAAAAAATATAGATTTTCATTTTCACGTCCTAATTCCAATAATTTCTGCAAAAAATCTGTTGGGTCAAAATGCTAACTATACCCTTACACAAGTTCCTTGAGGGGTGTAGTTTCCTAAATTGGGTAACTTTTTGGGGGTTTCCACTGTTTTGCCCCTTAGGGGCTTCTCAAATGTGACATGGCCTCCGCAAACCATTCCAGCTAAATTTGAGCTTCAAAAGTCAAATGCCATTGTTTCCCTTCAGAGCCCTGCCGTGTGTCTAAACAGCCATTTATGAGCACATATAGGGTATTGTTTTACTCAGGAGAAACTGCTCTACAAATGTTGTAATGCTTTTTTTCCTTTATTTCCTGTGGAAATAAAAAATATTAGCTAAACCTAGATTTTCTTAAAAAAAAATTAGATTTTTATTTTCACGGCCTACTTCCAGTAATTTTTACAAAATACCTGTGGGGTCAAAATGCTCACTATACCCCTAGATAAATTCCTCTGAGGGGTGTTGTTTCCAAAATAGCGTCACTTTTTGGGGGGGTTCCACTGTTTTGGCACCACAAGACCTCTTCAAACCGGACATGGTGGCTAAAATATATTCTAATAAAAAGGATGCCCCAAAATCTATTAAGTGCTCCTTTGTTTCTCAGGCTTGTGTTTCAGTCCATTACCACTCTAGGGCCACATGTGAGATATTTATAAAAACTGCAGAACCTGGGCAATAAATATTGAGTTGCGTTTCTCTGGCAAAAATCTTCTATGATACAGAAAAAAATGGATAAAATGATTTTCTGCAAAAAAAAAGAAATTTCAAAATTTCACCTCCACTTTTCTGTAATGCCTGTGAAGCACCTAAAGGGTTAATAAACTTTCTAAAAGCTGTTTTTAATACTTTGAGGGGTGAAGTTTTTAAAATGGGGTAATTTATGGGGGTTTTCTAATATATATTTCCCTGAAAATCACTTTAGAACTGAACTGGACCCTAAAAAATAGCCTTTTGAAATTTTCTTGAAAATGTGAGGAATTGCTGCTAAAGTTCTAAGCCTTGTAATATCCTAGGAAAATAAAAGAATAAAAGAATGTTCAAAAAATAATGCGAACATAAAGTAGACATATGGGATATGCGATCTAGTAACTATTTTGTGTGGTATTACTTTCTGTCTTACAAGCAGATACATTTAAATTTAGAAAAATGCAAATTTGTACCCATTTTCTCAATATTTTTGTGTTTTTCACAAATAAACACTGAATGTATTGATCAAATTTTACCACTAACTTAAAGTCCAATGTGTCACGAGAAAACAATTTTCCTTTATTTCCTGTGGAAATAAAAAATATTAGCTAAACCTAGATTTTCTTAAAAAAAAATTAGATTTTTATTTTCACGGCCTACTTCCAGTAATTTTTACAAAATACCTGTGGGGTCAAAATGCTCACTATACCCCTAGATAAATTCCTCTGAGGGGTGTTGTTTCCAAAATAGGGTCACTTTTTGGGGGGGTTCCACTGTTTTGGCACCACAAGACCTCTTCAAACCGGACATGGTGGCTAAAATATATTCTAATAAAAAGGATGCCCCAAAATCTATTAAGTGCTCCTTTGTTTCTCAGGCTTGTGTTTCAGTCCATTACCACTCTAGGGCCACATGTGAGATATTTATAAAAACTGCAGAACCTGGGCAATAAATATTGAGTTGCGTTTCTCTGGCAAAAATCTTCTATGATACAGAAAAAAATGGATAAAATGATTTTCTGCAAAAAAAAAGAAATTTCAAAATTTCACCTCCACTTTTCTGTAATGCCTGTGAAGCACCTAAAGGGTTAATAAACTTTCTAAAAGCTGTTTTTAATACTTTGAGGGGTGAAGTTTTTAAAATGGGGTAATTTATGGGGGTTTTCTAATATATATTTCCCTGAAAATCACTTTAGAACTGAACTGGACCCTAAAAAATAGCCTTTTGAAATTTTCTTGAAAATGTGAGGAATTGCTGCTAAAGTTCTAAGCCTTGTAATATCCTAGGAAAATAAAAGAATAAAAGAATGTTCAAAAAATAATGCGAACATAAAGTAGACATATGGGATATGCGATCTAGTAACTATTTTGTGTGGTATTACTTTCTGTCTTACAAGCAGATACATTTAAATTTAGAAAAATGCAAATTTGTACCCATTTTCTCAATATTTTTGTGTTTTTCACAAATAAACACTGAATGTATTGATCAAATTTTACCACTAACTTAAAGTCCAATGTGTCACGAGAAAACAATTTTCAGAATCGCTTGGATAGGTCAAAGCATTCCAAAGTTATTACCACATAAATTGACACATGTAAGTTTTGAAGAAAAAAAATGGCCTGGTTCATAAGGCGAAAACAAGCTGTGTCCTTAAGGGGTTAAACAATGCACTATAAAATAATAAAAGGTTTATGTATATTAACAAAGATCTGGTAAGATTTATAAGGAGTCCTCCTACCTCTTTTAGACATCAGTTCGTTGTAGACAATGGTATGCCAACCTATTGTATTGCAGTCTAGGGAAATACTATAGCATTGCTATATGATACCAGACTTTTTAATTTATTCACTTAAACAATGGAAGGTGACCTTATAGATTTGTTTGTTGAGCGCAGCATATTGCAGCTGAGACTTTCCACATGACTGTAACTGCCTATGCAAGCTGATTTTCATAATACACATTCCCACCTTACTAAGGTAATTTAAATAATTACATCCCCTTCTATGTCATCCAAATTACCTACCAGGGCATATTGAAAGGGGTTGTCAAAATGAGACAACCACTTTAACAGTCTTCTATTAGGTCATTAATATTAGTAGAATTTCTGGAAACAAATACAATATTTTTTTGTCGTTGTCAATAAGTAAAATGATTCTATATTTACTCAAAGCAAGTAGCAAATCACACATCAATCAATATATAAAAACACTTTTGGTGCAAAAAGTAAAATAAAATCTTAGTGGATTTGAATTTCTAAAGAAATCAGAGAGGATTATGTTTTTCAAAAAGTATAAGCACTTAAATTATGAATAAATAACAGGAAAATATATAATCAATATAATTAGTGGCAACATCAGAATCATTATTGAGAAATATTCTAAAAGACAAAGGTAGCGTACAAATACACACAGATCAAACTAAACATACTGTAGCAGGTTGGGGAATGTTGTTAGGCAAAGAGACACTCTCTGCGCAGTATTCTTGTTAAACAGGACTTAGAAGCTTTATTTCTCTTTCAAGCAGGAAAGTCCAATAAACACAAAGGTAGCTTGTTTCATCAGCATACACAAAGTTTAGAACAGAAAGAAACGTTTCAAGTAACATAAGTTCAAGTATAAAGCACACGGTCCAGCCCTTTGCATGAGTTAGCCCTCACCCCTCTGTAAATATCAGGTCTGTTCAGCAGTCTTCACACTCTTGCTCTTCACACACTCTCCCAGCAGTGCTTTTCTTTTAATCACCCTGCACCTGTGTGCAGGGAAGACACTATGTTAACCTCTCAATAGGCAGATTAACCCCCTCAACCTGTTACACACCCCCCCCCCCTTTTGCTCCAGGCCGCAGGTCAGGACACTTACTCCTAACAGGCAGAGTATCCTTGAGAGGGCATCCACATTCTGATGTTCCCTTCCAGCCCTGTCTTCTACTTTAAATTTATACTCCTGCAGAGCTAGGAACCACCTGGTCACTCGGGGATTGCGGTCCTTATTTTGTGCCATCCAAGTGAGGGGTACATGGTCTGAGACCAGCCTAAATGGCATACCTACCAAATAGTACTTAAGGGCATCTAATGCCCACTTTACAGCTAGGCACTTCTCCACAATCAAGTAATTTCTCTCTGCTGGTGACAGCTTTCTACTCAAGTAAATCACCGGATGTTCTTCTCCGTTCACCACCTGTGACAACACTCCACGTATTCCTACATCTGAAGCGTCGGTCTGAACAATAAACTCTTTCTTAAGATCGGGAACTATCAGAACCGGTTGTTGACACAATGCCGATTTTAATACTGTAAAGGAGTCCAGTGTACTGCAATAGGCCTAGACCCTTTTGTTAGGTCAGTATGTGGTGCTGCAAGGGTGGCAACATTTTGTACAAACCACCGATAGTAGCCCACATTGCCCAAAAATGTTCTCACCTGTTTTTTTGAAGTGGGACGTGGCCACTTTTGAATTGCCTCAACCTTGTTTAATTGAGGTTTAATCACTCCTCTGCCCACAATATATCCAAGATACTTGGCTTCCTCTAAGCCTATGGCACATTTTTCAGGATTAGCTGTGAATCCAGCCTTTCTGAGGGAGTTGATCACATTCTGAACTTTGCTTTAAGTGGCTGTCCCAGTCTGTACTACAAACCACAATGTCATCTAAATATGCAGCCGCGTATTCTCTATGAGGCCTCAGGACCCTGTCCATAGCTTGTTGAAATGTGGCTGGGGTTGTAATATACCTTGCTGGACCAATTCTTTCAATTAATTCATCAACCCTGGGCATGAAGTATGCATCAAATTTAGAGACCTCATTTAGTTTCCTGAAGTCATTGCAGAACCTCCAAGTACCGTTGGAGTACCAAGTACCAGGACTATAGGACTGGACCACCCGATGGAGGATTCCTCAATGACACCAAGCTAAAGCATTGTCCTTATTTCTGCTGCGACAAGCTGTCATCAAGCTTCTGGGATTCGATAAGGACGTACATTAACTCTGACATGGGGATCTGTAAGAATCTCATTGTCACAAAGGGTCTGTGGACCCACTGGGCCGTACCGCCTTGGCGGTAAGGCAGCTGGCCAACAGGGAGCAGGTGACTGTCTATAGTTCTATAGGTACCTGTGGCAGCTGAGACAGCAGCAGGGCAGGCTTGGCTGGGACTGAGGAAGCAGGCAGACGTCAGGCGAGGTGAAGCAGGTCAGACGTGGATGCAGCATGGCACGACTTTGGCACAGCCCCGTGCTAGACCAGGAAGGTATGGATTGCTAGGAACAGGAACTGGAAACAAGTATAGGTACAGGGACAGGGACCGGAACAAGGACTGGAACAGGAAACACACTAGGAGACCATCACATAGACAAACTATAGGGAACACAACAATGTTCAGGCATAGAACTAGGGGGCTGGACCCCTCTTATTGTCCAGGGTACTCACGGGTCAAAGTTCGTCCATGAGGTCCGGTGCGCGCGCTGCACCTTTAAGAGCGGGCACGAGCGTGCGCGCGCACCCTACGGGATCCGGCAGAGGTGAGTGGACGCGATCGCTGGCGTCTCCTGAGAAGGAGGCTGGGGCCAGCGCTTGCCGACTCGTGGCTGCGGCTGTCAGGGGGAGATTGTAGCTGACAGCCCACAGCCACGGACATTACACTCATGTTGTATTACATTAGTTTTACCTGGTACCTCAGTAAATAAATCCCTATGTCCTTGGAGAAACTCCTTTACCTCTTGTTTTTGGGGTTGGGATAAGGTAGCCCCAATTTCACTTAGTTTATCTCATTGTGACAACCTTTTTTGGGCACTATCCCTGTGGACAATCACTCCCTCTCCTTCCAGGGCTTAATCAGGTTGACATGATAAATTTGATATTGTTTTCTTTTAGATGGCTGAAACACTTTATAATTCACTGGGCCGATTTTCTCTGTAATTTCAAAGGGTCCCTGCCACTTAGCTAACAACTTGCTCTCTACCGTTGGTATGAGCACTAAGACGTGGTCACCAGGGCTGAACTCATGGATTTTAGCTGGTTGATTGTATACCCTGCACTGAGCTTCATGTGCTTGGAGCAACTGCTGTCTGACTACGGACATTATGGACTGTATTCTGTCCTGGATCTGGAACACATGTTACACCACAGTTTTATAAGGACTGACCTCTTGTTCCCAGGCTTTCTTAACCACATCAAGCAGTCTACGTGGATGCCGACCGTAGACCGATTCAAACGGTGAGAACCCAGTGGAGGCCTGTGGTACTTCACGGATAGCAAAAAGTAAATAAGGCAACAGCATGTCCCAATCTCGTCCATCTTTCCCCATCACCTTTTTTAACATGCCTTTGAGGGTCTTGTTAAACCTCTCGACCAGGCCGTCTGTTTGAGGGTGGTAGACAGAAGTGCGCAACTGTCTAATCTTAAACAATTTACACAATTCTTTCATTATTTTTTTCCATAAATGGGGTACCTTGGTCAGTCAGAAATTCCTTTGGTAAGCCTGTTCTAGAAAATACCTAAAAAAACTAACTTGCAATTACTTTTGAAGAGGAGTTCCTCAATGGTATAGCCTCTGGGTACCGAGTTGCATAATCGAGGATCACCAGGATATACTGGTACCCTCTGGCCGATTTGAACCAGGGGACCCACGAGATCCATCGCTATGCGCTAAAAAGGGAGCCTCAATGATTGGGAGTGGGACTAAGGGGCTGCGGAAATGAGGCATTTGGGCGCTGAGCTGGCAGGTAAGACAGGAACCACAGAAGTCTTTCACATCTCTGTATACTCCGGGCCAGAAGAACCGCTGCAAGATGCGCTCCTGTGTTTTTTCCACCCCTAAATGTCCTCCTAAAACATGTGTGTGGGCCAGTTCCAGGACCTGGCGCCTGTAAGGTTGCGGCACCACTAACTGTTCAGTAACCTCCTCGTTTGCCTTATTCACTCTACACAATAGATAATTGACCAACACAAAATATGGATAATGCATATTTTCCTTAGGCTCCTGGGCCACACCATTCTCAATTTTTACATTTTCAAATGCTTTTTTTAGACTTGGGTCTCTCAACAGAGCAGGGCCCAATTTTGTCCTAGGAATTCCCAAGTCAGGGATTTCCTGCTCAGAGAGAGACTCCTCAGGCTCAACACCAGCTAAGACACAAAAGGGAAACACCTTATTCCCAATGCTATCAGCAACAACATTATCATCATTACTTAAGGAAATAGACAGATCCTTCTTACACGAAGGCTCGTCCTTATCTGTCAGTGTCTTTTCCCACAGTAGCCAGAATGATGGAAAGTCACAGCCGAGAATAAGTTCATGTATCAATTCAGGTACAACCCCCACATCGCAGGTAACAGTCCCATTAGAGGTTTCCACAGAGACTTGCGCAACGAGGTACTCTTTTGTGTCTCCATGTACACACTGCAGCACCATTTTTTTTTCAGGGTGCACCACCTTATGAGAAGCACTAGCTCAGAGTAAGATGACCACGCTGCCTGTGTCAAGAAGGGGTACGACCTGCTCGCTATTCACCAACACTTCACAAATCTGCCCTTGGTCCGGTGCCATTGCAGTGCACACAGAGTGAACAAACAGTGACTGGCGCCTTACCATAGTCAAGTCCATGGGTTCCTCAGCTTCTGGGCATTGGACTGCAATATGCCCAACTTCATAACATCTCCAGCAGCGAAGCTTAGGAAGGTGTTGGGGTGGGACGACCCTAAACTGTGGGCCTGTATTGGATGGAAAAACTTGAGGAGTAGCAAACCTTTTACTCCTAGGATTCTCCAGTATGCTCCATAGTACTGGGGCCCACCCGAGTATACTTCCGTGGTAAGCGAAATTCTGCCTTTTTCGCACTACGTCTCTCCGTCACTGCATGTCTTTCCAGGGCAGAGTTCATTTGCTCAGAGGTCGGGGAATCAGCTTGCATCACCCAGTATTGTAAATCCCTGGAGAGTGCTCAAAACAGGTGTTCAATGAAGATCCAATCCACCACCTCCCGCGGAGACAACCTCACTGGTTCAAGCCATTTATCGATCAGATTCATCAGGTCATGCACCTGGGACCTGGGAGGCTTATTGGCATCATATTGCAACTGGTGTACCCTTTGTGCACGAACCATCAAAGAAACACCCAGCCGTGTGAGTGTCTCGGCTTTAAGCAACACATAGTCATTTGAATTTTCTGCAGACAAGTTACAATAAGCTTTTAGCGGCTCACCTGCTAGTAACGGAGCCAGGACTTCAGCCCACTGAGACTCCAGCAAATGTTCCCTTTCTGCAATACGTTCAAACAGGGAAATTTAGGCCTCGACATCCTCTCCTTCCACCATCTGTTGCATTGCCCTCTGCACCAATTTCTTGGGGTTGCTCTGGGCAACGGCCTAAGAGAAGGCCTGTTGGACAGTCCCAGTTAGTTGGTTTGATATTGGGCTTGCATGGGATCAGCATGAGCCTGTTGTTGCTGCACATTGGCCTGAACCAGCTGCTGGATTAACTCCTCCATGTTGGCGGATGGTCTAGACATCAGGGTAGCGGCTTTCAACCAGGACATATATTCACTGCTGGCTCTTGGAAGTGTTTCTTTCTGTCATTGCATCTAGCAACCAAGAACCAGCGCAGACAGGATGCCCGCATTCTCCACCATATGTAGTTGTTTGGGGAATGTTGTTAGGCAAAAAAAAAAACTCTCAGCGCATTATTCTTGTTAAACAGGACTTCGAAGCTTTATTTCTCTTTCAAGCAGGAAAGTCGAATAAACACAAAGGTAGCTTGTTTCATCAGCATACACAAAGTTTAGAACAGAAAGAAACGTTTCAAGTAACAAAAGTCCAAGTATAAAGCACACAGTCCAGCCATTTGCATGGGTTAGCTCTCACCCCTCTGTAAATATTAGGTCTGTTCAGCAGCAGACCTGTCTTCACACTCTTGCTTTTCACACACTCTCCCACCAGTGCTTTTATCTTATTTAATCAACCTGCACCTGTGTGCAGGGAAGACACTATGTTAACCAATTAATAGGCATCTAGGAATATATCTCACTTGGCAGATTAACCCTCTCAACCTGTTACAATACATAAAGCAAAAGTGGAGAAAACAGATGACTATAAAGGGGGTTTTACACTGGGCAATTCTCAGTGGGACAAGCGTTTATAGAACGCTCGTTGCCGATAATTGACCTGTGTAAACAGGTCAGCGTTCATCTTCTGATCCTATCGTTTTAAAAAAGTTAAATATTATCGTTGTCAGCAGCACATCTCCCTGTGTAAACAGGGAGACACACTGCCGACATGATAACAATGTAACGGGACGAGCGATTGTAGTAACGACCGCTCATCCCCATACATAGCTCCTTGTGACAGGAGCAAATGAGCGCTGATCAACGAGCTGTCTCGTTGATCGGCGCTCGCTTCACCGGCCAAAATCGGCCGGTGTAATAGGACCTTTACTCACACTCCATGGTTGTAACATGGTTTACAACTTATATTTTTAGGGACAACTGAGAATGGATCAGGAAAAAAATAAATGCTCCCACTTCCTCCCCAAATAAAATTGAAGCGGTTGAGGTCCGCCCACTGTAAAAATACAGAACATGTTTAAGCTTGCTGCCTGAACGGTTGGGCAGCATAATGAGAGAAGACAAAAGCGTTTTTCACCGATTTTTTTCTTCTCGGTACTCATGTACACAGCACTTCATGAGCACTGTGTATAAAATAGAGGCAGCAGCACCGTGATGATGTGACTGGTCACATGATCACCAAGATGCCGGTAGAAGGAGGCTGTTCCTGGTTCTAACTGGACCCAGTACAGTTACAGTGAAAAGGATATAGTGTAAAAAAATTTTATGAAATAAAATACTCCCCCAAAGGTGTTTTCTAACCATTGAGAGACAGGCCATAATAATAAAAAATAAATAAAAGTAAAACAAATAAAATTAATTAAATATTACACTAAAATACCCTCTAATCATTGTCATAAAAATAGCCCTAGCCAAGTTACCATAAAACAGACATGTAATGTACCAAAATTTATGGTAGGCAATGTCGATCATAAATAAAAAGTCTATTTTAGGGTAAAAGTACATTATGTCCTGAAAAAATTGCTAAAGTGCAAAAAAGCATATTTTTTTTTTTACTATTCTTTTTAAACTATAAGGCCTCATGCACACGACCGTAGCCATGTGCACGGCCATGATTTTCGGGTCGGCCGGCCACGGAGGGTCAGCCACGAGCCGCCCGCAAATCGCGCGTTGTGCACATTGCTGCGGCCATTATTTTCAATGAGCCCGGACCGCAGAACACGGCCGTAATAAGGCTTGCCCGTTCTTTCTGTGGTCCGGGCTCCAGGGCCATGCACGGACCGTGGAAACCACGATCGTGTGCATGGCCCCATAGGAATGAATGGGGCCGCAATTCTCCCGTGGATTTTCGGGGGAATTGCGGCCGCAAAAGCACGTTCGTGTGCATGGGGCCTAAGCCTAAAAATGCTGAAAAAGCAAAAATGATGTGTCGAAAAAATATAAGTAAAGAAACCTGCATTGATAAAGAAAAAAACATTGCAAAAATCATGTCGCTAGCCCAACAAATAAAAAAGTTTTAGCCGTCTAACAAACGCATGCTAAAAATGGACAAATGGTGTCTAGTCTAGAACCGGTTAAGAGAAAAACGCACTGTAGATATGGCAGTGGCGTAACTACCACTGTAGCAGCCGCTGCTGCTGCTATGGGGCTGGCAGCATGAGGGGGTCCATGCCACCTAGCAGTCATCATGGCTGCTACAGCGGTATCGACGCCACTACGGGTCCCGCACCACCTGGCCTCTAACATTAGCTAACCTGTCAACATGCTCAAATATGCTAGCTGTCATGGCGCGGGGTGTGGACCCACTGGGCCGTACCGCGTAGCGCGGTAGCATCTGACCAACAAGGTACAAAACAATGTATGTAGTTCGGAATGGGTACCTGAGGCAATGTACACAGTAGCGGAAGCAGGACTTGACTTTCACAGCAGGTGGCACCGCAGATGCAGCGGAAGATACGACTTGACTTTCACAGCAGGTGGCACTGCGGATGCAGCGGAAGGCACGACTTGACTTTCACTGTAGATACGATAGCACGGGATACAGGGTACAGGCAGCAGGAACGGGTAACACTGGGAACTGGAAAACACTGGGAGACCATTTGCAAGACACACTTAGGTATACAAAAACGCTCAGGCAAGGAACTAGTGGACAGAGTCCCTTTTTATAGTCCAACAGTCATTTGGGCTAAATATTGATGGATGACAGCTGTACGCGTACTGGCCCTTTATGGCCATGCACGCGTGGGCGCGCGCGCCCTGCGGGAATCAGTATGAGGACCCGGAAGTGAGTGCCGGTGTCTCCCTGGTGGGAGCAGACGCCGTGAAGAGAGATGTCCATGGCCAGGGCCATCAAGGGGTAAGTCTGAACGACGAGCCCCGGCCATGGACGTTACAGTATCTCCCCTCTTACGCCCCCTCTTCTTGGGACCAGAGCGGGAAAGAAATTTCTTCACGAGGACAGGAGCATCGATGTTCTCCTCTGGCTCCCAAGACCTCTCCTCTGGACCAAATCCCCTCCAAGCCACCAAATAAAACGTCCTTCCTTCTACTTTCTTGGTGGCCAGGATCTCCCTCACTTCGAAAGCTCCAGATGAACTGCCAGGAGCCACTGCAGAACTAGGAGTCCTGGAGTAGCGGTTCAGGACCACGGGTTTTAGCAAGGAGACGTGGAAGGAGTTAGGGATCTTGAGGGTAGGAGGCAGTCGAAGCTTGTACGACACAGGATTGTTCTGTAGTAAAATCTCGAAGGGTCCAAGGAACATGGGGCAAACTTGCAAGATGGCACCCTCAGCCGGATATTCCTGGAAGACAGACAGACTTTTGTACCTGGAAGAAACTGGGGAGGTTCTCGTCTTCTAGTGTCTGCCTTTCTCTTCATGTGGTCCACCGCCAGCAGAATAGAAGATCGTGTCTGCTGCCATATCTGCAGAAAGTTCCTGAAGGTAGAGTCGGCTGCAGGCACCTGGGATATAGTAGAGCCAGGCAGGGGTATTCGAGGATGTTGGCCGTAAACTATGAAGAATGGACTGGAGGTGGTGGACTCAATGGTATGGTTATTATAAGAGAACTCTGCCCACGGGAGCAGCTACACCCTGTCATCATGTCGTCTGGAGACAAAGTGCCACAGATAGTTCTCCATAATTTGGTTAACCCTTTCAACTTGTCCATTGGACTGCGGATGGTAAGCTGAGGAAAAGTCCAACTTTACACTGAGTAGGCCACAGAGTGCTCTCCAGAACTTTGAGGTGAACTGGACCCCTCGATCCGAGACAATATGCAGGGGTAATCCGTGATGTGTTGCATGAAGAGATCAGCCAGTCGAGCAGTAGAAGGCAGGCCAGTCAGAGGAACAAAATGAGCCATTTTAGAAAATCGATCCACCACCACCCAGATCATACTGCATCCCGCAGAGAGAGGCAGATCTGTGACAAAGTCCATAGCAATATGCCGCCAGGGGGCATCGGGCACAGGCAGTGGTTGGAGCAGACAGGCTGGTCTGGAGTGGGCAACTTTGTTTGCTGCACACACCGTACAGGAGGAGACAAAGTCCATGACGTCTTTGGGCAGCGTGGGCTACCAGAACTGATGGGCAATTAGGTCTCGGGTCCTATGGGCACCCGCGTGACCTGCCAGCTTGGAACTGTGACCCCAGCGAAGGATCCTTCCTCTGTCTGCCAGACGTACAAAAGTTTTTCGCGGAGGAATGTCTCTAACCTGCAGAGGGTTAACAGAGTAGATGCTGGAAGGATCGATAATATTCTGTGGGGACTCCACAGTGTCCTCTGTCTCAAATGATCTAGACAAGGCATTGGCCCTCACATTCTTGTCGGCAGGTCGGTAGTGGAGTTCAAACCGGAACTGTGCAAAAAACAATGACCACCTGGCTTGATGAGGATTCAGGCATTGAGCCGTTTGTAGGTAGGTCAAGTTCTTGTGGTCCGTGAAGACCAGGATAGGATGAGCTGCGCCTTCCAGTAGGTGTCTCGACTCCTGCTTGATGGCCAGTAACTCCCGATCTCCAATCGAGTAGTTGCACTCTGCGGAAGAAAACAGCTTGGAGTGATAACCACATACCAATGTCTTGCTTCTCTAACCTTTCTGGAACAATAGTGCACCAGCACCAACAGAGGAGGCGTCCACCTCCAATGAAAACTGTAGAGACACATCAGTGTGATGAAGAATAGAGGCTGACGTGAAGGCCTTTTTTAAGCTTTTAAATGCGACTTCCGCCTCTGGAGTCCATACCTTGGCATTCATACCCTTTTTAGTGAGGGTGGAGATGGGGCTGTCAAAGAAGAGAAGTTGGGAATGAACAGTCTGTAGAAGTTGGCGAATCCCAGGAACCGTTGTATGGCCCTTAAGCCTTGGGGACGAGGCCACTCCAGGACAGCCTTGACCTTTTCAGGGTCCATCTTGAGACCCTGATCAGAGATGATATATCCCAGGAAGAGTAAAGACTTCTCTTGGAACACAAACTTCTCCAACTTGGCGTAAAGATGATTCTCCCTTAATCGAAGCAACACCTGGCAGACATGGCCCTGATGGGTCACAAGATCTGGGGGAAAAATCAAGATATCATCGATATACACCACAAAACAGAAATAGAGGAGATCACGAAAAATGGAATTCACAAATTCCTGAAATACTGCGGGAGCGTTACACAGGCCGAAGGGCATGACCAAATATTCATAGTGTCCAACACGTGTGTTAAATGCAGTCTTCCACTCGTCCCCCTGACGGATCCGGATTAGATTGTAAGCCGCCCGCAGGTCAAGCTTGGAAATTTTTTTCGCCCCCCCGTATACGATCAAAGAGTTCCGAAATCAAAGGGTACCTGTTCATTACCGTGATCTGGTTGAGGCCTTGGTAGTCAATACAGGGTCGAAGTGATCTATCTTTCTTTTTGACAAAGAAAAACCCGGCTCCGGCCAGGGATGAAGACTTTTGTATGAAGCCCCTCTCCAGATTATCTTTAATGTAGGCCGACATAGACTGGGTCTCTGGCAAGGAGAGAGGGTATACTCTACCGCGAGGAGGGGATGAGTCAGGAACTAAGTCGATAGGACAATCGTATTCCTGATGTGGTGGCAATGTCTCTGTCTCCTTTTTGTTGAAGACATCAGTGAACTGAGAGTAACAAGGAGGCAGCCCTGCCAATGACTGATGCAGAGAAGGCTGGGATGGATGGACATGCCTCAGACAGCGGTCGAGACACTTGGGGCCCCACTGGAGAAGCTCTCCAGAGTTCCAATCCAGGCAAACCCAGCAGCACAGGGTTGACGACCTTGGACAGGACATACAGGGAGATGAGCTCAGAATGAAGAGCTCCCACTTGAAGTCTTAATGGCTTGTTCACAGACAATACTGGGTCAGGCAAAGGCAGTCCATTTACCGAGGCAACGATCAACGGTCTCTCCAGCAAAACAGTAGGCAATTAAAGAAGATCCACAAGGTCTTGGCAGATGAAATTGACTGCGGAGCCAGAGTCCAGGTAGCAGAGACTGGATGAGGTCTCTCGCCAGCGACGATGGTCACAGGAATAAACAGTTTGGACGAGAGCTCTCTTTTAAGTGTAGTAGCGTCCAGGGTTGTCTCTCCAACTAATCCCTGGCGTTGGGGTTTCTTAGGCCTCTGGGGATACAGGCGCACGACATGACCAGCGAGGCCGCAGTACAGACAGAGTCCAGAGGTGCGCCTGCGCTGTTTTTCTGGAACAGACAGTTTAAGCCGATCCATCTGCATCGGAACTTCGGGCGCAGCAGAAGAAGAATGCCAGGGCCTTGCCGGAAAGTAGAGATATAATGAAGGCAATCCTGGCTCCGTCCAAAAGAAATGCTCGGGCGTGCAGAGTGAAGTGGATTTGGCAGAGATTCAGAAACCCCATGCACGAACTTGCGTCTCCATGGAAACAAGGTGGCAATGGCAGCGAGAACCGAGGGTCCGAACTGGGACTGCCAGGAGGTGTAGCGGGGGGGGGGGGTCGATCGGAAGAGCTTGAATAGGAGTGGTGACGTAAGTAACTAGCGCACCTAGTTGTTGTGCCATGGAGTCTACTGCGACAAAGAGTTGATCCTGTCGTGCTTGCCGATCCTGCAGGTCCGCCTTAATGGCTTGGGAGGATGACAGGCTCTTGGACCGTACAGCATAGCGGGTTAGCAGCTGGCCAACAAGGTACAAAACAATGTCTATAGTTCGGAATGGGTATCTGAGACAATGTACAGTAGCGGAAGCAGGACTTGACTTTCACAGCAGGTGGCACCGCAGATGCAGCGGAAGGCACGACTTGACTTTCACAGCAGGTGGCACCGTGGATGCAGCGGAAGGCACGACTTGTCTTTCACTGTAGATACGATAGCACGGGATACAGGGTACAGGCAACAGGAACGGGTAACACAGGGAACTGGAAAACACTGGGAGACCATTTGCAAGACAAACAAAGGTATACAAAAATGCTCAGGCAAGGAACCAGTGGGCAGAGCCCCTTTTTATAGTCCAGCAGCCATTTGGGCTAAATATTGATGGGTGACAGCTGGACGCGTACTGGCCCTTTAAGGCCGTGCACGCGCGGGAGCGCGCGCCCTGCGGGAATTAGTGCGAGGACCCGGAAGTGAGTGCCGGCGTCTCCCTGGAGGGAGCGGATGCCAAGAAGAGAGATGTCCATGTCCGGGGCCGTCAAGGGGTAAGTCTGAACGACGAGCCCCGGCCATAGACGTTACACTAGCGTTTGCCACATTCACTTGTATCTGCGTCTTCTGGACGTAGATACAATTTAATATTATAGGCTGCTGCTGCCTCTCTGAGAGGGTGGCGATGCCACTGATACCAGCCGCCGACACCCCCTCTCACACTAATTGTACCTATAGCACGCATATACAAATACATGCATTAGCGCTCAATGGCCGGGCACGTTCCGTGCCTGACCATTCAGAGCAATACAATGACACTGATTGGCAGGGCAAAATGACTTGTCTCACCAATCAGCGCCTTTCAACGACAAGCGCTGCTTGTGTCATTCAGCCCCAGCAGACCTGCTCAGAAGAGAGCAGGCCTGCATTGCCACCAGACGGCGCGGTAACAGGATCATGTATGTATGCAAAGTTTTTCTTTATTTTAATAAAACTGCGTCTCATTATCTACACTGAGGCTATATCTAGAGGGGGGTCTAGATGTAGGGATGAGGAGCACTATATATGCAGGGCATTATCTACAGGGGTGATCTATATGTGGGACACTATATACAGATATGAGCTATATGTATAGGGGGAGCTATTTGTAGGGCACTATCTACAGGGGTGGGCTATATGTGGGAAACTATATACAGGGGTGGGTGACCTGTGGGGCACTATCTACAGGGAGGCTATATGTAGGGCACTGTCTACAGGGGTGTGCTATATGTGGGACACTATATTCTGGGGGAGCTTTATGTGACGCACTATCTACAGAGGTGGGCTATATGTGGAGCACTGTCTAAAGAGGGAGCTATATGTAGGGCCACACGGTGGCTCAGTGGTTAGCACTATTGCCTTGCAGCTCTGGGGAGGTCCATATGTTGGCACTATCTACAGGGGGCTGTATGTGGGGCACTATCCACATGAGCTTCTATGTAGGGCACTATCTACAGAGACTCTATGGGGGTCACTATCTACAGGGGGGCTATGGGGGCACTATCTACATTGGGCATGGGGTGTGTGTGTGGGACAAGGTGTATGGTGCTATTATAATCAGGGACACAGTGTATGGTGCTATTATAATAAGGAACAGTATATGGCACTTTTATAATTAGAGGTGCAGAGTATAAGGCTATTATATTTAGGGGTGTTGAGAATTTTATGTTCGTTTATAGGTGAAGAAATTGTTAGGGATCTGCCAGGTACTTCATCTAGCTATACTCCTGGGATTAATCAATCCACACCTGAGGCCAGACCTGCTCGACTGACACCATCTCCCACCAACCAGGGTGGCAGGCTCAGGAGTGGGAGAGCCTATCGCGGCCTGGTCTCTCGGAGTTAGCTCCGCCCCCTGCCCTTTATTACCTGCCCTGTGCTCTCCCTCAGTGCTTGTAATTCTTTTGGATTCCTGGCCCCACTGCTGCTTGCTCCAGCCTGCTTCTGCCGTGCTTCTGCCTTGCTGCAGTTCTGCTTGACCTGCTTGCTTGCCCTGGCTTGCTTCTGTCTCCGTGCCTGCTCGGGTGTACTCACTTCGTCCTGGTCCTGACTGTTCGTTCGCCGCCCCGTTTCCTCGTGGCGTTCCGTGGCTACTGCCCCTTCCCTTGCGTGTTCCCTGTTTGTCTTCCTGTGCACTTAGCCAGCGTAGGGACCGCCGCCCAGTTGTACCTCGTCGCCTAGGGCGGGTCGTTGCAAGTAGGCAGGGACAGGGCGGTGGGTAGATTAGGGCTCACTTTCCCTTCACCTCCTTCCTGCCATTACATAATTATAAGCCCTTACCTAGTCTACCATTTCTCCTACGCTGACGCTATCATGGACCCCCTTGAGACCCTGACCCAGCAGATGCAGGGCCTCTCCCTACAGGTCCAGGCCCTGGCCCAAAGGGTCAATCAGGGTGACGCTGCTTTAGTAGTACCCCTCACCTCACCTCTAGAACCCGACCTCAAGTTACCTGACCGGTTTTCAGGGGACCGTAAGACGTTTCTCTCCTTCCGGGAGAGTTGCAGACTGTATTTCCGCCTAAAGCCCCACTCCTCAGGTTCCGAGAACCAGCGGGTGGGTATCATCATATCCCGACTCCAGGAAGGGCCCCAAGAGTGGGCCTTCTCCTTGGCTCCTGACGCCCCTGAACTTTCCTCTGTTGATCGTTTTTTCTCTGCCCTCGGACTCATTTACGACGAGACTGACAGGACTGCTTTAGCCGAGAGTCAGCTGGTGACCTTACGTCAGGGTAGGAGACCGGTTGAGGAATACTGTTCTGATTTTAGGAAGTGGTGCGTAGCTTCTCAGTGGAACGATCCGGCCCTAAGGTGCCAGTTTAGGTTAGGATTATCTGACGCCCTGAAGGATCTGCTGGTTAGCTACCCCTCGCCTGACTCCCTTGACCAGGTTATGGCCCTAGCAGTACGACTTGACCGACGTCTCAGGGAACGTCAGCTAGAACGCTTCAGTGTGCTCCCCTCTGACTTTTCTGCGATTCCCCCCGAGGTCCCGTCTCCTCGCCCCTCCACGGAGGACTCGGAGGTACCTATGCAACTCGGGGCCTCCATGTCCCCTCGACAACGTAGAGAGTTTCGCAGAATGAATGGTCTCTGCTTCTACTGTGGGGACGACAAGCATCTACTGAACACCTGTCCCAGGCGCAAGAATAAGAAGCCGGAAAACTTCCGCGCCTAAGTGATCATCGGGGAGGTCACTTGGGCGCACAGGTATTTCCCGTTAATGTGAAACGCAATAAAATTTTGCTTCCCTTTCAGGTCTCGTTTGCTGGCCGGTCTGCCACGGGCAGTGCTTTCGTGGATTCTGGCTCATCTGCTAATATCATGTCTGTGGATTTTGCTATGTCTCTAAAGATGCCTTGTATTGATTTACCTTATCCCATCCCTGTAGTAGGTATCGACTCAACCCCCCTTGCTAATGGTTATTTTACTCAGCATACTCCTGTTTTTGAACTCCTGGTTGGCTCCATGCATCTGGAGCAGTGCTCTGTACTGGTGATGCAGGGATTATCGTCTGATCTGGTATTAGGTCTTCCCTGGTTGCAGTTGCATAATCCCACATTTGATTGGAATACTGGGGATCTCACCAAATGGGGTAATGAATGTCTTATGTCATGTCTTTCTGTTAACTCTATTTCTCCCCGGGAGGAGGTAAACACGCTTCCTGAGTTTGTTCAGGACTTCGCCGATGTGTTTTCTAAGGAGGCCTCCGAGGTGTTGCCCCCCCATAGAGATTACGATTGCGCTATCGATTTGGTGCCTGGTGCCAAGCTTCCTAAGGGTAGGATATTTAATCTTTCATGTCCTGAACGTGAAGCGATGAGGGTGTATATCCAAGAATGCCTGGCCAAGGGTTTCATTCGCCCCTCGACTTCTCCTGTAGGTGCTGGCTTCTTCTTCGTGGGGAAGAAGGATGGTGGTCTTAGGCCGTGCATTGATTATCGTAACCTGAATAAGGTCACCGTAAGGAACCAGTACCCACTTCCTTTGATTCCAGATCTTTTTAATCAGGTTCAGGGAGCCCAATGGTTTTCTAAGTTCGATCTACGGGGGGCATATAACCTTATCCGCATCAAAGAGGGGGATGAGTGGAAAACTGCGTTCAACACACCCGAGGGTCATTTCGAATACCTGGTCATGCCCTTTGGGTTGTGTAATGCCCCTGCTGTCTTCCAGAATTTTATTAATGAAATCCTGAGAGAGTACCTGGGTAATTTTCTTGTTGTGTACCTTGATGACATACTGGTGTTTTCCAAGGACTGGTCCTCCCACGTGGAGCATGTCAGGAAGGTGCTCCAGGTCCTTCGGGAGAATAATCTGTTTGCTAAGACTGAAAAATGTGTCTTTGGGGTACAGGAGATACCATTTTTAGGGCAAATCCTCACTCCTCATGAATTCCGCATGGACCCTGCCAAGGTTCAAGCTGTGGCGGAATGGGTCCAACCTGCCTCCCTTAAGGCGTTACAGTGTTTTTTAGGGTTCGCCAACTATTACAGGAGATTTATTGCCAACTTCTCGGTCGTCGCTAAGCCTCTTACGGACCTTACCCGCAAGGGTGCCGATGTCCTCCATTGGCCCCCTGAGGCCGTCCAGGCCTTTGAGACTCTCAAGAAGTGCTTTATCTCGGCCCCCGTGCTGATTCAGCCCAACCAAGAGGAGCCATTTATTGTGGAGGTTGACGCTTCCGAGGTGGGAGTGGGGGCCGTCTTGTCCCAGGGTACCAGCTCCCTCACCCATCTCCGCCCCTGTGCTTACTTCTCTAGGAAGTTTTCGCCCACGGAGAGTAACTATGATATTGGTAACCGCGAACTTCTAGCCATTAAATGGGCTTTTGAGGAGTGGCGGCACTTCCTGGAGGGGGCCAGACACCAGGTAACGGTCCTTACGGATCACAAGAATCTGGTTTTCCTAGAATCGGCCCGGAGGCTTAATCCTAGACAAGCTCGGTGGGCACTATTCTTTACCAGATTTAATTTCTTGGTTACCTATAGGGCTGGGTCCAAGAATATTAAGGCTGACGCTCTGTCACGTAGTTTCATGGCCAATCCTCCTTCCGAGAAGGATCCCGCTTGTATTTTACCCCCTGGTATAATCGTCTCTGCCACGGATTCTGATTTAGCTTCTGATATCGCGGCTGATCAGGGTGCAGCTCCCGGGAACGTCCCTGGGGACAAACTGTTTGTTCCCCTGCAATACCGGCTGAGGGTACTCAGGGAAAACCATGACTCCGCTCTATCTGGTCATCCTGGCATCTTGGGCACCAAACACCTCATTACCAGAAACTATTGGTGGCCTGGGTTGCCTAAAGATGTTAGGGCTTACGTCGCCGCTTGTGAGGTTTGCGCTAGGTCCAAAACCCCTAGGTCCCGACCTGCGGGCCTACTACGTTCCTTGCCCATTCCCCAGAGACCTTGGACCCATATCTCCATGGATTTTATCACCGATTTGCCTCCATCTCAGGGCAAGTCGGTGGTGTGGGTGGTAGTCGACCGCTTCAGCAAGATGTGCCACTTTGTGCCCCTTAAGAAGCTACCTAACGCCAAGACGTTAGCTTCTTTGTTTGTGAAACACATCCTGCGTCTCCATGGGGCCCCAGTCAATATCATTTCTGACAGAGGGGTACAATTTGTTTCCTTATTTTGGAGAGCTTTTTGTAAAAAGTTGGAGATTGATCTGTCCTTCTCCTCCGCCTTCCATCCCGAAACTAATGGCCAAACGGAAAGGACCAACCAATCCCTGGAACAATATTTAAGGTGTTTCATCTCTGACTGTCAATTCGATTGGGTCTCATTCCTTCCCCTTGCTGAATTTTCCCTGAATAACCGGGTCAGTAACTCGTCAGGGGTCTCCCCGTTTTTCTGTAATTTCGGGTTTAACCCAAGGTTCTCCTCCGTCTCCCCTGGTTGTTCCAATAATCCTGAGGTAGAGGAGGTTCATCGGGAACTGTGCACTGTCTGGGCCCAGGTTCAGAAGAACCTAGAGGCGTCCCAGAGCGCACAAAAGATTCAGGCGGATAGTAGACGTTCTGCTAACCCCCGGTTTGTCGTCGGGGATTTGGTCTGGTTGTCGTCCAGGAACTTGCGCCTTAAGGTCCCGTCCAGGAAGTTTGCTCCCCGATTTATTGGACCTTATAAGATCATTGAAGTCCTCAACCCTGTATCCTTCCGTCTGGAGCTCCCCCCATCCTTTCGCATACATGACGTCTTCCATGCCTCCCTCCTTAAACGCTGCTCCCCGTCCTGGTCCCCCTCGAGGATACCTCCTGTTCCCGTTCTCACCCCTGAGGGGGTGGAATTCGAGGTGGCCAAGATTATGGACAGTAGGATGGTCCAGGGCTCCCTCCAGTACCTGGTCCATTGGAGAGGATACGGGCCGGAGGAGAGGACTTGGATACCTGCCCGTGATGTTCACGCTGGGGTATTGATCAGGAGGTTCCACCTCCTCTTCCCCACTAAACCGGGTCCCCTTAGTAAGGGTCCGGTGGCCCCTCATAAAAGGGGGAGTACTGTTAGGGATCTGCCAGGTACTTCATCTAGCTATACTCCTGGGATTAATCAATCCACACCTGAGGCCAGACCTGCTCGACTGACACCATCTCCCACCAACCAGGGTGGCAGGCTCAGGAGTGGGAGAGCCTATCGCGGCCTGGTCTCTCGGAGTTAGCTCCGCCCCCTGCCCTTTATTACCTGCCCTGTGCTCTCCCTCAGTGCTTGTAATTCTTTTGGATTCCTGGCCCCACTGCTGCTTGCTCCAGCCTGCTTCTGCCGTGCTTCTGCCTTGCTGCAGTTCTGCTTGACCTGCTTGCTTGCCCTGGCTTGCTTCTGTCTCCGTGCCTGCTCGGGTGTACTCACTTCGTCCTGGTCCTGACTGTTCGTTCGCCGCCCCGTTTCCTCGTGGCGTTCCGTGGCTACTGCCCCTTCCCTTTCGTGTTCCCTGTTTGTCTTCCTGTGCACTTAGCCAGCGTAGGGACCGCCGCCCAGTTGTACCTCGTCGCCTAGGGCGGGTCGTTGCAAGTAGGCAGGGACAGGGCGGTGGGTAGATTAGGGCTCACTTTCCCTTCACCTCCTTCCTGCCATTACAGAAATGTTTTAAAAGTGAGAAGCTGAAGACATCCGAGCGGAAAACTGCAGAAATGGGTTGTGGCCGAGAGAAGTCATCATAGAGGTCTGGACCGGTTGGAGAAAAGAGAAAAAGAACTAGAATCTGAGACGTCACTGGTGAGTCACTTAACGTAAATGTTTATTCAGCCTCTAATCAGTAATGTAGTCTCTGTATGATCTGCAGCAAGATGATGGGTGGTATGATTATAATGTGATTTTGTTTTGTGAAAGAGCAACTCCCAGCATATCCTTACCATTGTACGGGCTATGCTGGGAGCTGTTGTTTTACGCTGTACAAACATACATGGCAGGGGTTGCACTAAACTGAGCTGTATTTTTTCTGGTTATGTATATATGTACTGAGCTTTGTTCTGGGGATGTATATATGTACTGAGCTTGGTTCTGGTATTGTACAGTATATATGTATTGAGCTTTGTTCTGGTACTCTACATATGTCAGAGCTTGGTTCCAGTGCTGTATTTATGTACTGAGGTTGGTTCTGGTGCTGTATATATGTTTGAGCTTGGCTCTCGTGCCGTATATATGTATGAGCTTGGTTCTGATGCTGTAATTATGTACTGATCTTTGTTCTGGTACTGTATATATGTATTGAGCTTGGTTCTGGTGCTGTATATATGTATGAGCTTGGTTCTAGTGCTGTATTTATGTACTGAGCTTGGTTCTGGGGCTGTATTTAGGTAATGAGCTTAGTTCTGGTATTGTAAAGTATATATGTATTGAGCTTTGTTCTGGTACTGTACATATGTCAGAGCTTGGTTCCAGTGCTGTATTTATGTACTGAGGTTGGTTCTGGTGCTGTATATATGTATTGAGCTTGGCTCTCGTGCCGTATATATATGTATGAGCTTGATTCTGATGCTGTAATTATGTACTGAGCTTGGTTCTGGTACTCTATATATGTATTGAGCTTTGTTCTGGTGCTGTATATATGTATGAGCTTGGTTCTGGTACTGTATATATGTATGAGCTTTGTTCTGGTGCTGTATATATGTACTGAGTTTTGTTCTAGTACTGTATATATATGAGCTTGGCTCTAGAGCTGTAATTATATAAGATATATTTATAATAATAAAATTGCAGGGCAGATGAAATTGTTTTCAATTCATTTGATAGTTAATGGGAACCTGTCTTGTAGTTTTAACCCCTTGAACCGCCGCCATGCGGTAATACATGACCTGACAATATTTCCAATATTGTTTGTTTTTTTCAGATGCAACAAAATCTATAAAATCAACTTCTAAAACGGTGCATACTATATGCTAAATGCTCATTAAAGGGTCATGGGGCAGTGCCGCTATGCTGAAGAGTCACATAGTCCTGCCTCCAAACCCAAGTTTCCATGTTTGATTGACATCCCCCTGGCTAATACAACTTTCTCGTATGCGCGATTGCCTTGTACTACTTGGACACGCACCGTCCAGCGAGGTGTACTCTGCCCGGCTTCATTGCTGCACCACACATGCCAGGGGAGTACAAGGCAACGGCGCATCCGCAAGAGTTTGAGGAGGCTGGTAGTGATGCAGAACAGCCAGTGGGATGTCAATCAAAATCTGGTGGGTTCCAATTAAATTTTCGCCTCAGGCAGCAGAAAAGCTAGAATCGGCCCTGAGGCTGCAGGCCTCTTTAGGCATGCAGGCTATAAGGCGCTGGGAAGACTCCCTGCAACATGCTGCTCTGCGCATGAGTCCCGACCGGAGCCTATGGAGCGCTCCGTCCGTCGCAAGAACGTGGCAAGGTAAGTTCAATATTTTGTTTTTTGGAGGGGGGCAGTGTGGCACTATATACAAGGGGGGACAGTCTGACACTATATACAAGGGTGGCACTATATACACACGGGGGAGCAGGGTGGCACTATATTCAAGGGGGAGCAGGGTGGCACTATATACAAGGGGGAAGCAGGGTGGCACTATAGACAAGGAGGACCAGGGTGGCACTATATACAGGGGGGAGCAGGGTGGCACTATATACAAGGGGGAGCTGTGTGGCACTATATACAAGGGGCTGTGTGGCACTACTAAGGCAGGGCTGTGTTACACTACTAACGGGGGGCTGTGTGGCACTATTTACAATGGGGGAGGGCTATCTACAGGGGGCTGTGTGTGGTGAAATCTACAGTGGTCTGTGTGTGGCACTATCTACTAAGAGGGCTGTGTGGCACTTTCTACTAAGGGGGCTGTGTGGCACTATATACAAGGGAGGGGTCTGTGTGGCACTATATACAGGGGGACTTTATGGCGACAATCACAGGGGGGCTTTATGGTGCTATCTACAAGGGGAAGGTGGGTGTGCTAGCTACATGTGGGGTGTGACACTGTCTACAGGCGGGCTGTATAGCACTGTGTACAGGGGGCTGTATGGCACAATCTGCAGGGTGCACTATAAGGGGAACTGCGTGTGGCACCTAGGTGGGGCCCAGTCAAAAGTTTGCTATGGGGCCCAGTCTTTCCTAGTTACGCCCGTGAACTATGGTGTAGGTACGGTCAAAAGGCATCATGCGCTGGGCCCTTATTACTGCTTCGTACAAGCTCCAAGTTGTAAGGAGCCGTAATTCGATACCCATAGAGGTATATGGGACCATACTATAAACCAGAGGTCTCAAGCACGCGGCCCGCGGGCCGCATGCGGCCCCTGGGGCTGTCATCTGCGGCCCACAGAACACAGAGCCGCTTGAATAGGCTCTGCTCCGAGACTCTGGAATTACCTGACATCGCTGTCCACATATGAACAGCGATGTCTGGTGCTTCCCCAGAGCCGGAATCCCATGCAGAGCGCTAGTACAGGCTCTGCTCTGGGACTCTGTGGAATTCCCTGACATCGCTGTCCATATATGGACAGTGTGTCAGGGTCTTCCCCAGAGCGGAGTCCCAGGCAGAGCGCTGGTATCGCCTCTGCTCCGGGACTCTGTGGAATTCCCTGACATCGCTGTCCATATATGGACAGTGTGTCAGGGTCTTCCCCAGAGCGGAGTCACGGGCAGAGCGCTAGTATCTGCTCTGCTCTGGGACTCTGTGGAATTCCCTGACATCGCTGTCCATATATGGACAGTGTGTCAGGGTCTTCCCCAGAGCGGAGTCCCGGGCAGAGTGCTAGTATAGGCTCTGCTCCGAGACTCTGTGGAATTCCCTGACATCGGTGTCGATGTTTGGACACACGATGTCTGGAGCTTCCCCTGAGCCGCAATCCCGGGCAGAGCGCTACTATAGGCTCTGCTCTGGGACTCTGGGGAAGCCTCTGACATCGCTGTCCATACATCGACAATGATGTCAGGGGCTTCCCCAGAGCAGGAGTCCCAGTGATGTCTGCCCGGGACTCCAGCTCTGGTGTTGCCCCTGACATCTCTGTCCATATATAGACAGTGATGTCAGGAGCAGAGCTGGAATCCCAAGCAGAGTGCTAGAAGTGGCTCTGCTCCGGGACCCCAGATCAGGGCAAGCCCCTGACATCACTGTGGCAGCATCTGCAGAGGGCACTGTGGCAGCATCTGCGAAGGGCACTGTGGCAGCATCTGCGGAGGGCACTGTGGCAGCATCTACGGAGCGCACTGTGGCAGGATCTATGGAGGGCACTGTGGCAGCATCTATGGAGGGCACTGTGGCAGCATCTACGGAGGGCACTGTGGCAGCATCTACGGAGGGCACTGTGGCAGCATCTACAGAGGGCACTGTGGCAGCATCTACAGAGGGCACTGTGGCAGCATCTACAGAGGGCACTGTCGCAGCATCTACAGAGGGCACTGTGGCAGCATTTACAGAGGGCACTGTGGCAGCATCTACAGAGGGCACTGTGGCAGCATGTACAGAGGACACTGTGGCATTATCTAGGGGTGTGTTGCATTATCTACAGAGGGCACTGTGGCATTATCTACAGAGGGCACTGAGGCAGTATCCACAGAGGGCACTGCGGCAGCATCCACAGAGGGCACTGCGGCAGCATCCACAGAGGGCACTGCGGCAGCATCCACAGAGGGCACTGCGGCAGCATCCACAGACGGCACTGCGGCAGCATCCACAGAGGGCACAGCGGCAGCATCCACAGAGGGCACAACGGCAGCATCCACAGAGGGCACAGCGGCAGCATCCACAGAGGGCCCTGCGGCAGCATCCCCTGAGGGCACTGTGGTACTATCTAAAAAGGGGCTGCCCAATCTTGACATGTGTGTCTGCCAAACGCTGCTAACTGATTTGCCGAACTGCATTTAGCGACACTTAAACTGGAAAACTGGATTGTTGAAATAAGCACGTGGAGAATTCTCTCAAATTTTAAACCTAGCGGTATTATTATAGTAATGTAGTATTATTATTATAGTAATATAGTGTTATAGTAGATCAAATAACTATCTGATTAACAATAATTTTGTATTGTATTAAATTTGAAAGTAATGCGGCCCGACCACTTCACATTTTTTCTGTATGTGGCCCACTTACCCGGCCGAGTTTGAGACCCCTGCTATATGCTATGTTTGCCTCTGATGTAATACAGAAACATTCAGAGTTTTTTCCTGTTGGATTCATTCAAAAAATTGTGACATGTTCCATCGGATGCTATATTACATTAGTGATGTTAGAGATAACACCTCTGTAATAGGACACCATACGTAGACATTATATTGCAGTATATAAAGTTCCAGTTGCTCGGTAATGTGAAGCCATAAGGAGTCAGTGTGTCACCGTATAGGTTTCGTGCATATGGTTTGCAGTGTGCATGACCCCTTATTCAAATCTTTGTATGATATTATGGAAGAATGGTTTATTTATACAGCTTAAAAGAAGAATAGTGGCCTTATAAATTGGTGAAGACGGCTTTTTGGTTAATATTTAAAAAAAGATCTGTAAGCGCTACAGCTGGACATACACATTAAATAAATATCCGCTGAGCCTGGTGATAATCTAAGGCAGTTGTCCCCAACTAGATGCACGTGAGCCACATGTGGCTAGCAAATCCCTAAGCTATGTGGCTTGCCATAGAGGTCCTGAGTTATGACTATATGCATTTACTACATTATGACATTCGCATTAACAACATTACATGCACACGACCGTTGTTTTCGTCAGTGTGCTAACCATTTTTTTTTATGGATAGCACAATGACCCATTCATTTCTATTGCCCCATGCACTCTATCATGTTTTTCATGGATCTACGTGGGGATGATGGGACCAGGCCACAAAACTTAGAGCAGGTCCTATTCCTGTCTGTGTTTACGGCTCAGTCCTGCTCATTCAAGTCTATGGCAACGTGAAAATCACTATTCGCATGCCGTCCATGTTTTGTGAAGGCACTGGGCATCTTGTGACCTTCTCAGTGGTTAGAACAAGCTATTGGCATTATTTTCTGCCCTCCGTTTTTTTGCGGATCCGTGAATACAAATGACATACAGATGCGATACGGACTGTGTTTGCGGAGATAGGGAATGGATGTGGAGGACACACTGATGACACATGAGCCGCAAAATACAAACAGTCGTGTGCATGTAGCCTTACAGACGTATACTATCCTCAGAAAGTGCCAATTTGGTGAATGCAGATGCAGAATGTCAAATTTCAAAATATTGCAAATTAAAATTCCATGATTTTGTGTTTGATTTTGTGAAATTGATGTGTGATGGACTTCATAAATACATCCTGGCACAGACTAAATAGAAGTGGAGCAGTTGTCCTCCATAGAAATGTAATCAGTAATTTATTAGCAAACCGAAGACTATTTTCATGCTGTTAGTTTTTTGTTATGTTTTTCAGTTTTCTTGACATTTTTAATTAAAGTATAGAATAACACATAGTATATTAATACATTTTTAGATATTGGTGGCAGTTAAAAATCATAGTGCGTACTGTTTTATTGCCGTTCTAATGGCTTTCTATATTTTACATTTTAAGTTATGTTTAATTCATACACATGCATAAGATACCACTTTAAATGGATTGTTAAAAATACGTCTTAGAGGGAACTAAATAAAGGCTTTGATAAAGGCCTTCAACATGTTCTTTATTTCCATTCATGAAATTGTGTTCCTGCATCCGCACAAAGGTTTAGCACAAATGAAGTCACAAAATTCCTTTTCAGATTTTAAGTCACAAAAGTATACTAAGTCTGCTTAACCGCTTCCCGACCGCCCACTGTATATTCACGTCGGCACTTGCTGGGCTCTGTGCAGTGCCGACGTGAATTCACGGTGGGTGTTAAAAGCACGATCCGGGTGTCTCAGAGTAGCGCTGACACCCGGATCGCACTGTTATCACCTGCCTCTGGTCCCGGAGATATGATCGGGACCAGATTAGCTCAGGTCCCAGTCATGTGATCGCAGGGAAAGTGTGTTGTAGCAACGAACTGGAAAGTTTGTTGCTATAACAAACTGGAAAGTTTGTTGCTACAACAAACTTTCCCGGGGACCGATTGCAGGTGCTGCAGTCGGTTATAAGGCAAAACCGGGGGCCATACAACGGCCCCCGGGTCTGCCATGCAAGGCAGCCTATGAGAACCAGCCGGAGGCAGGTCCTCATAAGCTTCCTGTCAGTGTGACTCTCAGCGTCACACTGACAGTTTATAATACGTTACACTACCTAGTAGGTAGTGTAATGTATTATAGCAGCGATCAGTGCTGTCAGTGTTCAAGTAAAAAGTAAAAAATAAAGTAATAAAAATGTTTTATAAAAGTGTAAAAACAAGTTATAAAAGTTACAAAAACAAAAAATGCTTTTTTTCCTATAAGTCTTTTATTATAGGAAAAAAATGAAAATGTTAAAAAAAGTACACATATTTGGTATCACCGTGTTCATAACGACCCAAACTATAAAACTATAATATTATTTTTCCCGCACGGTGAACACCGCAAAAAAAAGAATTAAAAAACAATGTCAGAATCACTATTTTTTTGGTCATCAACCCTCCCAAAATATAGAATAAAAAGTGATCAAAAAGTCGCATGTACCCCAAAATAATACCAATAAAAACTACAACCCGTCCCACAAAAAACAAGCCCTTACACCGCTTTTTTGACGGAAAAATAAAAAATTATGGCTCTCAGAATATGGTGACACAAAAAATAAATAATTTTATAGAAAAGTGATTTTATTGCGCAATCGCCACAAAACATAAAAAACCTATATACATATGGTATCGCCGTAATCGTACCGACCCGCAGAATAAAGTAAAATGTCATTTATACCGCACGGTGAACACTGTAAAAAAAAAATACAAAAAACATTGTCAGCATTTATGTTTCTTTGTCACTTTGCTTGCCAAAAAAAATCTAATAAAAAGTGATAAAAAAAATCGCATGTACCCTAAAATGGTACCAATGAAAAGTACAGATTGTCCCACAACAAATAAGCCCTCACACGGCTCCGTTGGAGAAAAAATAAAAAAGTTCTGGCTCTCAGAATATGGCAATGCAAAATGTGCAGAGTGTTCCAAAAGCAGATGAGATCGGGCGACCATTTATCAGTGCGACACCTGCCACATATCTGCGGATTATTATTTATGTACCCCATTATTGTACCCTCTTATTATGTCCTGATGTTCTCCGCACAGGTTACATATGCCCCCACATCATAACTGAAATACCAGCAAAACCCCAAACAGAACAGTTACCAAGCAAAATCTGCGCTCCAAAAGCCAAATGGCGTTCCCTCCCTTCTGAGCCCCACAGCGTGCCCAATCACCAGCTTACGTCCACATATATGATATTTTATATCCGGGAGAACCCGCTCAACATTGTATGAGGTATTTGTCTTCAGTGGCACAAACTGGGCACAACGTATTGTGCATTAAAATGGCATATCAGTGGAAAATTGTAATTTTCAATTTGCACCATCCGCAGCGCATTAATGCCTTCGCGCACCACGACTTAATAGCATGTCGTGGTGCGAGGGGTTATATATGGAGCGGGCTCACGCGCTGCGCCCGCTCCATATTCTGCAGGTGTCAGCTGTGTATTACAGCTGACACCCGGGACTAATGGACAGGAACAGCGATCGCGCTGTTACAGGAGCCTGTAAAATGACATTATACTGCAATACATTAGTATTGCAGTGTATTGTACCAGCGACCTAATGATCGCTCTTTCCAGTCCCCTAAAGGGACTTTTGGGAGGTTTCCACTGTTTTGGTACCTCAGGGGCTTTGCATATGCGACATGACACCCGAAAACCATTCCAGCTAAATTTGAGCTCCAAAAGCCAAATATTGTTCCTTCCCTTCTGAGTCCTGCCGTGTGTCCAAACAGCCGTTTATTACCACATATGGTGTATTGCTGAAATCAGGACAAATTGCTTTACAAATTTTGGGGTGATTTTTCTACTTTATTCATTGTAAAAATTAAACATTTCTATGTTTTTTCAGAAAAAAGTAGATTTTCATTTTCACGGCCTAATTCCACTAAATTCAGCAAAAAAACCTGTGGGGTCAAAATGCTAACTATACCCCTAGAAAAATTCCTTGAGGGGTGTAGTCTTCAAAATGGGGTCAGTTTTGGGGGATTCCACTGTTTTGCTCCCTCCAGGGCGTTGCAAACGCGACATGGCACTGAAAACCAATCCAGCAAAATCTGCACTTCAAAATCCAAATGGCGCTCCTTCCCTTCTGAGCTCTGCCGTGGGTCCAAACAACAGTATAGTACCACATATGGGGTATTGGCGCAATCGGGAGAAGTAGCTTTACAAGTTTTGGGGTGCTTTTTAATCTTTATTCCTTGCAAATATTTTTTTTTTTATATTTTTTCAGAAAAAAAGTAGATTTTCACTTTCACAGACATACTCCAATAAATATAGCAAAAGACCTGTGGGGTCAAGATGCTAACTATACCCCTAGATAAATTCCTTGAGGTGTGTAGTTTCCAAAACCGTCTCACTTTTGGGGGATTTCCACTGTTTTGGCACCACAAGACCTCTTCAAACCTGACATGGTGCCTAAAATATATTCTAAAAAAAGGAGGCCCCAAAATCCACTAGGTGCTCCTTTGCTTCTGAGGCCGGTGTTTCAGTGAATTAGCGCACTAGAGCCACATGTGGGATATTTCTAAAAACTGCAGAATCTGGGCAATAAATATTGAGTTGCATTTCTCGGGTAAAACCTTCTGTGTTACAGAAAAAAATGTAATACAAATGAATTTCAGCAAAAAAAAGTAAATTTGTAAATTTCACCTGTACATTGCTTTAATTCCTGTGAAGCGCCTAAAGGGTTAAGAAACTTTCTGAATGCTGTTTTGAATACTTTGAGGGGTGCAGTTTTTAATATGGGGTGATTTATGGGGTCTATCTAGTACATAAGGCCCTGAACTGAACTGGCCCCTGTAAAAATAGCCTTTTGAAATTTTCTTGAAAATGTGAGAAATTGCTGCTAAAGTTCTAAGCCGTGTAACGTCCTAGAAAAATAAAATAATGTTCAAAAAACAATGCAAATATAAAGTAGACATATGGAATATGTAAAATAGTAACTATTTTGTGTGGTATTACTATCTGTTTTACAAGCAGATACATTTAAAATGAGAAAAATCATAATTTTTGCAAATTTTCTCTACATTTTGGTGTTTTTCACAAATAAGCAATGAATTTATTGATCAAATTTTTCCACTAACAAAGTACAATATGTCACAAGAAAACAATCTCAGAATCGCTTGGATAGGCAAAAGCATTCCAGAGTTATTAACACATAAATTGACACGTCAGATTTGAGAAAATGGGGCTGGTCATGAAGGTCAAAATGAGCTCGGTCTTGAAAGGGTTAATGATATTAGCATTATAAATGCAAACCTTATATGAAAATGATAGATTTACTAAAATATATTGCAGAATCCGTCAATCTTATGGCTAAAAACCGCAAAACAGTTCCAGATATTCCTTTTTTTTTTTAATGGATAGTAAGAATTTTAATCCAGAAACTCCTGCACCCACGGCAGCAGCTTTTCCCACTGAGCTATCCAATATGCTGTACAGCTTCACTGCTGAATCTGTTGTCCCACTGCTCTTACATCTTGCCTCTTGATATTCCTTGCCTTGATTTCCATATTAGCCTCACCCTTTTGGCTTTCTATATAAGCCTGGTCGTGGCACTTCCTCTTTGACTATTGAACTTCCTACCGCTAGTCTAGTTTCTTGCTACCTCTCTAAAAATTGTTGCCGCCTATTATGTATCAAACTTGGATTCTATTTCGTGGTCACGTCTCTGCCTCACGCTACAAATTGTTGATGCTTATCTGTGTGCAGAACCTGGACTTTTACTTGATTTTCTCTTGCTATTATCACCCTTTTGCCTGATTATTTTATTCACTGGTTTCCGAATCTGCTACAGACCTTGACGGAATAGTCAGGCCCAAATATGGATTACGCTGGAACAACAATTATGAAGTAACTAATTGCTGAATCACAAGAATTTGACACCACCTATCGATAAATTTCTCAGCTGCAAAATCTAGTGCGAGATCAACAAAGAGAGATCATTAAATAGCAGGGACAACTGCGTGCCTTAGCAGCAGATCAAGTTCATGCGTGGCACTACCATTAAAGTTTAGTTTGTGATCGTTGACACTACCAAGGTTTCCTTAACCAATGCCGGATATATTTTTTAATGCACCATGCTCCATTTACTAGTAAAAGGAAAAAAAATATTGTTTATAATCAAACTTCTGATAGATAAAGCTCTAGCGTTGGCCTCTCCTTATGTAGAAAAGAATAGTACTCTCCTTAATGTTTTAGATGACTCCATCACTGCTATGAATTAAATTTTTTTATGATACTAATCATTGTACCACAGCTGAAGCTAAACTGCATATCCTGCCTCAAGGAAGAGGCTCAGTTGCTGAATACACTGCAGAATTTTGGCGCTGGGTAGCTGATGCCATATGGAATCTAGTGGCCCATAAGACCTCATTTCAGGGAGGCCTTGCAGAGCAAGTGAAGGATGAAATTTCCAGACTGGAAATCCCAGATGAGTTAGAGGATTTAATTCAATTGTGCATTCAAATTGATCAGAAAATTACTAAAAGAGGACAGGAAAGAAAGCGAGCATTTGGAAATAATCCTGCCTTCTCCTTCGGTCAATCAACTTTGAAGACCCAACAAAATACTGAATCTCTATCTGAAATTATGCAAATTGATGTTTTTTGAAAACCCCTTACTACGGCAGAAAAAGAGACATGATATACAGAAAACCTTTGCCTTTATTACAAGAGTACAGGGCACTATGCGGTTTATTGCCTAAATACGATACGTAGGTTAAATGCATTCACTGATGTAAAAGAACAGATAAAACTAGAGACATCTGATTTGTTGGAATAAAAAACAATTAATCAAGTTTTTGTTTATACTAATCACTGTGCCACATCTGAAGGTAAACTGCATAATCTGCAGCACGGAAGATGCTGTTTGCTGAATACACAGCAGAGTTTTGCCACACTGTAGCTGATACCACATGTCATCTAGCAGGCCAGAAGAGCCAATTTAAGCAAAGTCTTTCAGAGCAAGTGAAGGATAGAATTTCCGGACTGGAAACCACAGATGAGTTGGAGGACTTAATTCAATCGTCCGTTTTTATTGATCACAGACTTAATGAAAGAAGAAAGGAAAGACTGTGGACATTTGGAAATAATTCTGCCTTCTCCTTCGGCTAATCAACTTTGAAGACTCAACAAAATACTGAATCTTTAGCTGAACCCATGCGAATTGATGCTATTTAAAGACCCCTTACTACAGCAGAAAAAGAGAGACGGCGTACAGAAAACGTTGTCTTTATTACAAGGGTACAGGTAACTATGCTGTTTATTGCCTATATAAGATTTGTAGGTCAAACGCTGTCACTGATGTAAAAGAACAGATGGAACTGGAGGCAGCTGATTTGTTGGATTAAAAATTACATTCAAATTCTCCTCTGGCACAGGATCAAAATAAGTTGTTGGCACCAGAGTCTCATTTTATAGTGCCAATACACATCTGCAATAAAACACATGAGATTTTTTTCTATGCAAGGCTTGACTCTGGGGATGGTGGAAATTTCATGGACATACAGTAGTATTTGCTCATAATAATAATATTGCTTATAGACAAAGTCAGCACCATTAGACATGGAAACATTTGATGGGTCACCCCCTATCATCAGGGTCTGTTACTCATAAGACTCTGCAGTTTCAAAATTTTATAAAACCTGATCATTAACCCTTTCGGGACAAAGCCTTTTTTTTCTTTTTCGTTTTTATTTTTTACTCCTTCCAAGAGCCATAACGTTTTTATTTTTCCGTCAATGGAGTGGTGTGAGGACTTATTTTTTTAGTGGGATGAGTTGTAGTTTCTATTGGCATTATTTAAAGTACCATATAATATACTGGCACTTGAGAGAAAAAGACCCCAGCAGTTGGTAGGAATCAAGGACAATATATTTACAAAAAACTGCTACCAGCAGAATAATTCCTTTTATTCCAACTGCCAATAACTAAGTAAATGAACAAATAAATAAATAAATACGTTTTATTGTGCTACTATAGTGCAAAAAGACTGACTACACTGATTGATTAAAATGAATAACATCACCTCCGTTTAGGTGTGAACTGACTGTGCACATTAGACCACATGTATGTATATTGTATTCAGTGTTACTCATGGCTGCAGACCAGCGAGTCAAACACCTAACATATGTTGAGTGCAACGGAGGTACATATTAGATTAAAAATTTGTAGGTATTTGTAGGGGGCTCTGATACCTACAAATTTTTAATCTAATATGTACCTCCGTTGCTCTCCACATATGTTAGGTGTTTGACTCGCTGGTCTGCAGCCACGAGTAACACTGAATACAATATACATACACGTGGTCTAATGTGTTATTGAGGACAGGAGTGGAGGAGAGGTACAACTGAGCTACGTAATGGTAAGAGCAGAGTTCACAGCAGCACTGAATCTGCACGCTCATTTCCTGAAATACCCTGTGCTGCCTTAAACTCTATGGACAGGTCAGGATCCTATTTCTTTTAAATGCTGCACTGTAGCGCAGCCTTATATAGTGGATCGAGCGGGTTCCCCAGCAGCATTTAAAAGAAACAGGATCCTGACCTGTCCACAGAGTTTAAGGCAGCACAGAGTATTTAAGGAGATGAGCACGGCCGGCCACAGCCGGCCATGGGCAGCCGATCGTTTTTCCGAGCCGTGCTCCCATTATAAAATATATTACCCGTAATGACGGGTGGCTACATGTGTGCACCCGTCATTACGGCAGCGTTGCTAGGCAACGTCAGTAAATAGTCACTGTCCAGAGTGCTGAAAGAGTTAACTGATCGGAAGTAACTGTTTCAGCACCCTGGACAGTGACTACCGATCACAATATAGAGTAACCTGTAAAAAAAAAAGACGTTCATACTTACCGAGAACTTTCTACTTCCTCCAGTCCGGTCTCCTGGCCGTTGCCTTGGTGACACGTCCCTCTCGACATTTGGCACGACCTTCCTGGATGACGATACAGCCCATGTGACGCTGCAGCCAATCACAGGCTGCAGAGGCCTCTGCAGCCAATCACAGGCTGCCGCGTCAGAAAAGAAGGTTAGACTGGAGGAAGAAGAGAGACTCGTCACCAAGACAACGACCGGGTAGAGACATATATATATATGATGCTGGAGATCCTGGAGTCCGGAGGCAGCACACAAATGAGATATCTCCCTGCGTGTAATTAGAAGAGAGCAGGTTAACAAGCAATAACCAATTAACTAGTAATGCAAGGATCTCCTATATAAGGCCCAGAGAAACCCCACCTACTTGTATGGTATGTAGCAGTTAAAATAATTAATCAGGGTGATGGTCGGGTACTGGGGCGGCCGTAGGCTGGTATTATGAGGCTGGGAAGGGCCAAAAACAGTGGACCTTCCCACCCTTGTAGTGCTAGGCTGCTGCTGCTGTGTTGTATCAGGCTGGTTATAAAAATGGGGGGGGACCCCCACGTCGTTTTTTGTTTTTTTGAATTTAACAAATTTAACAATAGACGGGTCCCCCACATTTTTAATAACCAGCCATATACAAGGCCGCAGCAGTCTGGCATTACATGGGTGGGAAGGGCCACTGGTTTTGTCAATTCCCAGGCTAATAACACTGTGTTGTATGTGGCTGGTTATGATAAATTGGGTGGAACCCCATGTCTTTTTTAAAAAAAATAAAAATTAATAAATAAATAATTTAAAAAAATGACGTGGGGTCTCCCCCACTTTTATAACCAGCCAGATACAACACAGCAGCAGCAGCCTAGCATTACAAGGGTGGGAAGGTCCACTGTTTTTGGCCCTTCCCAGCCTCATAATACCAGCCTGCGGCCGCCCCAGAGCCCGACGATCACAACAGATGGTCGGGTACTGGATCGTACCTGGCTCTTCCCGGCACCCCTGGTGGTGGTGGGTACCGGGGTAATAATGGTGGTTAGTGTTAGCCTCTGCACCGGCTAACACTAAGCCTCGCCTTAGTAATGGATGTTGTCACTCAGACAGCGGCCATTACTAAAGTGGTAGTAATAAAATTTGAAAAGAAAAGACAAAGATATAGATAAAATATTTTATTGAAATAAAGCACCCCCAACACAACCCTCATTAACCATTTTATTGTAGAAAAAAAAACCGTCATCTAAGTAGTCCTCGAAACCGACGTAGTCCAAACACCAAACCTCTAAAAAAAAAATAAAAAAAAAAATGAAATAAAACATGTCGTAGGCTTAGATTCAGTTTAATATGTGATACTGACTGTTATACCATGTATAGAAGCCTGCCGCGAAGTTGACTTAGATACAGGGCGCCAGCAGACAGTATCATACATGGCCATACAGACATATATACAAACAAACATACATGCAAACATACATACATATATACAAACATACATACATACATACAAGCATGCACATATATACATGCAAATATACATACATGCAAACATACACACATATATACATACATACATGCAAACTATCATGCATACATACATGCATACACACACACATGAAAACATACATACATACAAACAAACATGCAAAGATACATACATACATATATACAAGCATGCACAAATATACATGCAAACATAAATACATGCAAACATAATTACGTACATGCACATATATATAAACATACATGCAAACATACATGCAAAAATAAAAACATGCAAACATACATACATATATATACATACATACATGCCAACATACATACATACATACATACATGCAAACATACATACATACAAACATACATACATGCAAACATACATACATACATACATACATACATGCAAATATATGAATGCAAATATACATACAAACATGCACATATATACATACATGCCAACATACATGCAAACATACATGCACATATATACATACATACATAAGGAAGGAAAGAGGTTGGATCCAGCGCTGTGTGGGATATAAAATGGAAGCAATTTCCGAGTTTAATGGTCCTGTTTAAAAGAAATCCAATAGTGTGGAGTCCTGGTGTGGAGAAAGCGAGGGGGTAGTGTCCTCAGAGCCTACGCGTTTCGGACGGCTTCGGCGTCCTTAGACTTGGCTGTAATATGTTACATATTACATATTACATATTACAGCCAAGTCTAAGGACGCCGAAGCCGTCCGAAACGCGTAGGCTCTGAGGACACTACCCCCTCGCTTTCTCCACTCCAGGACTCCACACTATTGGATTTCTTTTAAACAGGACCATTAAACTCGGAAATTGCTTCCATTTTATATCCCACACAGCGCTGGATCCAACCTCTTTCCTTCCTTGTTTCCTTAACGTGTGCCGACACGAGGATCCGGGCACTGTCAGCGACACGTCCCATTGTGTCAGGTGAGCTGGAGGATTCCTCCCCATTTCCTATTTTTACATACATACATACATACATACATACATACATACATACATACATACATACACACATACATACATACATACATGACAACATACATACATGCCAACATACATACATGCCAAAAAAAAAAAAATAATACGTTCATACTTACTTTCCTCCTGTCCGGCCTCCAGCGATGACGTTTCATCCATGTCGCCGCTGCAGCCTGTGATTGGCTGCAGAGGCGGTCACGTGGGATGAAGCGTCATCCCTGGAGGCCGGCCTTCTGACGTCATCCTGACGTGCGTGACCGCCACTACAGCCTGTGATTGGCTGCAGCGGCGACATGGATGAAACGTCATCGCTGGAGGCCGGACAGGAGGAAAGTAAGTATGAACGTATTATTATTATTTTTTTTATTACATTAAAATTGTATTTTCCGCGTGCCGAGCATGTACTGTCAAGGTTGCTGAAACAGTTAGTGCAGCCCATTAACTCTATCAGCACCCTGGACAGTAGCATGCTCGGCGCACGGAAATTACAGGTTCGGTCTGAACTAGTTCGGTTCGAATCAAACTTTTTCGGGAAATTCGGCGAACTAGCCAAACCAAACTTTTGATAAGTTCGCTCATCTCTAGTGGTAATAAACTGCTGTTTGGATCCAAGGCAGCACTCAGAATGGAGGGAGCGCCATTTGGATTTTGGAGCGCAGATTTTGCTGGATTGGTTTTTAGTGCCATGTCGCGATTGCAACGCCCTGGAGGGAACAAAATAGTGGAAACTTTTGCAGAATTTAGTAGAATTAGGCCATGAAAATAAATATAAACATTTTTGTCCACTAAAATGTTGAATTTTTTCATTTTTACAAGGGATAAAGAGAAAAAGTCGCCCTAAATTTGTAACGCAATCTCTCCCGAGTATGACACGCAATCTCTCCCGAGTATGACAATGCCTCACATGTGGTAATAATTATTTTTTTTAATAGAAATTAATTAACCTTTGCAGGACTAATCCTTTTTTGCTTTTCCATTTTGTATGTTTTACTACTTTTACACAGTAAATACACTTTTTGTATTTGTTTTTGTGTCTCCATATTTGAAGAGCCATAACTTTTTTTTTCCGCCTATGCAGCTGTATGAGGGCTTTTTTCTTGCGGTACGACTTGTAGATTTTATTGGTACCATTTTGGAGTAGATGCAACTTTTTGATAATTTTTTATCACATTTTTTTAAGGCAGGATTAAAAGAAAACAGCAATTTTAGCATTGTTTGTTATTTTATTTTTTACGACATCCACCGTACGGATTAACGCCTTCTCCCGCTTGCATTCTGGGCCCTAATGCCCAAGCCTCGAGCTCCACATAGACCCCGGGGGTGCGTGAAGTGGGGGCAGGACAACCGCCGTGAAAAGGCTTATCGGCGGTCATTAAGGGGTTAAATAATAGAAAAACATTATAGTTGGTGTCGTTACGGACGCGGCGATGCCAAATATGTGTAACATTTTCAATTTATTTTGTTTTTGAATAATAAAGCAGTTTGTAAGGGGAAAAAGTGGGTTTTTAATTGTTTTTTTTCACTTACACTACTGTTCAAAAGTTTAGGGTCACTTAGAAATTTCCGTATTTTTGAAAGAAAAGCACCGTTTTTTTCAATGAAGATAAAATTTGATTAATCAGAAATACACTCTATACATTGTTAATGTGCTAAATGACTATTCTAGCTGCAAACGTCTGGTTTTTAACCAGTTCAGGACCGGGCTATTTTGCGCCTTCAGGACCAGACACCGTTTAGCCATTTTTAGCACGTGTTAGTTAAATGGCTATAACTTTTTTATTTTTTGGGCTAACGACGTGATTTTTGCGACATTTTTTCCGTAGACATTGCAGGTTTCTTTTTGTATCGTTATTATACACACCTTTTTTGCTATTTTAGAATTTTTATTCATAATGTTTGAAAATAATAGTAAAAAAATAAGCTTTTTTAAGTTTCAGCTATTATTTTTTGGTAATAACATAGTTTTACCCTAAAATAGACCTTTTATTTGTGATCATCATTGTCTACCGTAAATTTTAATATATTACATGTCTATATTAGGATAATTGGGTCAGCGCTAGCGTTACAACAATGATTGGCGGGGTGGAACGTTTTTTTTGGGGGTGGGTATTTTATGTGTATTTATTATTTAATTTATTTTTGCACTTTACTTTACTATTTTTTTATTACTATGGTCTGTCCCTCAAAGGTCAAAAAAGACCTTTGGGGAACTTTATATATTTTTTTTCTTTCTTTTACACCATGTTTTTCCACTGTAACTGGGGCTGCACAGCAGCCCCAGTCACAGGGGAAATCAGCCCTCTCATAGTGACGATTGTCACTAATAGGGCTGTGCTGGGTCTTTTAATACCCAGCAGTAGTCTGTCAGTAACGGAACCCGGCGATCATGTCACCAGTCACATGATCACCGGGAGGAATAGAAACAGCGGCGCGGCCGCTGCCTCTATTCATATACACAGCGTTCATTGAGCGCTGTGTACAAGTCATCTGAGAAGACAGAAGCAGCTAAAGCTGCTTCTATCCTCTCCTCAGGGTCCCCGGCAGTCACTGACAGCCGGAGACCCGACATTCAGCTGCCCGATCGCGCAGGCAGCAAGTTAAAACCCGAGCCGTAAAAAGTCTATGGCTCGGGTTTTAAGGACCCTGACCACTGGCCGTAAAAACACAGCCAGCGGTCGGGAACCAGTTAATGCAATATCTACATAGGTGTATACAGGCCCATTTCCAGCAACCATCACTCCAGTGTTCTAATGGTACATTGTGTTTGCTAACTGTGTTAGAAGGCTAATGGATGATTAGAAAACCCTTGACAAACCCTTGTGCAATTACGTTAGCACCGCTGTAAACAGTTTTGCTGTTTAGAGGAGCTATAAAACTGACCTTCCTTTGAGCTAGTTGAGAATCTAGAGCATTACATTTGTGGGTTCGATTAAACCCTCAAAATGGCTAGAAAAAGAGAGCTTTCATGTGAAACTCGACAGTTTATTCTTGTTCTTAGAAATGAAGGCTATTCCATGCAAGAAATTGCCAAGAAACTGAAGATTTCCTACAACGGTGTGTACTACTCCCTTCAGAGGACAGCACACACAGGCTCTAACCAGAGTAGAAAGAGAAGTGGGAGGCCCCGCTGCACACCTGAGCAACAAGACAAGTACATTAGAGTCTCTAGTTTGAGAAATAGACGCCTCACATGTCCTCAACTGGCAGCTTCCTTAAATAGTACCCGCAAAACGCCAGTGTCAACCTCTTCAGTGAAGAGGCGACTCCGGGATGCTGGCCTTCAGGGCAGAATGGCAAAGAAAAAGCCATATCTGAGACTGGAAGAGTGCCTGACACCATCTGTCAAGCATGGTGGAGGTAATGTGATGGTCTGGGGTTGCTTTGGTGCTGGTAAAGTGGGAGATTTGTACAAGGTAAAAGGGATTTTGAATAAGGAAGGCTATCACTCCATTTTGCAATGCCATGCCATACCCTGTGGACAGCGCTTGATTGGAGCCAATTTCATCCTACAACAGGACAATGACCCAAAACACACCTCCAAATTATGCAAGAACTATTTAGGGAAGAAGCAGGCAGCTGGTATTCTATCTGTAATGGAGTGGCCAGCACAGTCACCAGATCTCAACCCCATAGAGCTGTTGTGGGAGCAGCTTGACCGTATGGTACGCAAGAAGTGCCCATCAAGCCAATCCAACTTGTGGGGGGGGCTTCTGGAAGCATTGGGTGAATTTTCTCCCGATTACCTCAGCAAATTAACAGCTAGAATGCCAAAGGTCTGCAATGCTGTAATTGCTGCAAATGGAGAATTCTTTGACTAAAGCAAAGTTTGAAGGAGAAAATTATTATTTCAAATAAAAATCATTATTTCTAACCTTGTCAATGTCTTGACTATAATTTCTTGTCGTTTTGCAACTCATTTGTTAAATATAAGTGAGAGTTTTCATGGAAAACACAAAATTGTCTGGGTGACCCCAAACTTTTGAACGGTAGTGCATTTTTTTCACTTTATTAAACTTTTTTTTAACTTTTTTACTAGTCCCACTAGGAGACTTCACTATGCGATCCTCCGATCGCGTTTATAATACTCTGCAATACTTTTGTATTGCAGTGTATTAGTGCCTGTCCGTTTAAAACGGACATGCATCTGCCTAGCAGGCATTACTAGGGGCAGACCTGGGGGACTTTATTAGGCCCTCGGCTGCCATAGAAGACACCGGCACCTGGTGATCTTATCGCCGGATGCCGGTGGGATGAGAGGGAGCTCCCTCTCTCAAAAACGACTCAGATGGGGCACTCGCTATTGAGCGCCGCATCTGAGGGGTTAAACGAATGAGATTGATACTGATATTTATCTCACCCATTAGAGCAGGGATGCCCCCAGCCCTCTGATACCTCTGGTAGCTGAGAGCAGGGAGATTTAACGGCTCCCTGCTCTGTTTATTTATTCCGATGCAACGCAGTAAGAAGGCTATTGCATTGGAATAAAGCCCGTTAGTGGCCACCGTAAAAACACTATGGGGTAGTCACTAACGGGTTAAAGGCTGTGTAAACATTTGAAGACATTTTTTAAACCCTTTAGGACGCAGCCTGTTTTGGCCATGAGTCACAGACGATGTTTTCAAATCTAACATGTTACTTTACGTGGTAATAACTTGGGAATGCTTTTATGTATCCAAGCGATTCTAAGATTGTTTTCTCGTGACATATTGTACTTTATGTTACTGTGTTTTTTTTATTTATTTGTGAAAAACAGCAAAATTTTGTGAAAATTTGCACAAATTTGCATTTTTTTTTTAAATTTAAATGTATCTTCTGTTAAAACAAATAGTAATACCACACAAAATAGTTACTGGTTAACATTTTCCATACTTTATGTCTAATTTATGTTTGCATAATTTTTGAATGCCCTTTTATTTTTCTGGGATGTTACAAGGCTTAGAACTTTAGCAGCAATTTCTCACATTTTCCAGAAAATTTCAAAAGGCTATTTTTTAGGGATCAGTTCAGTTCTGAAGTGGCTTTGAGAGCCTTACATATTAAAAAGTCCCCATAAATCACCTTTTAAAAACGTCACGCTCAAAGTATTCAAATCAGCATTCACAAAGTCTCTTAACCCTTTAGGCGTTTCACAGGAATTAAAGCAAAGTATAGGTAAAATGTACAAACAAAATGTCACCACAATATGCTAACCTGTTCATGGCCAAACTAGAGGAAGAGTTTTTATCAACCTGCGCAACTAAACCTCTAGCATATTTCCGGTACATTGATGACCTGCTGATAATCTGGACAGGCTCTGAACATGAACTGCTTTCTTTCCATAAAAACTTCAACAAGTTCCATCCTACCATCAAACTCACTCTCAACTACTCTACATCTCAAATACATTTTCTGGACATGACCATATACATGAGAGACAATACCATACAAACAACAATCTACCATAAACCTACAGGCCGTCCAGCATATCTGAGATGGAACAGCTTCCATCCGAGACACATAAAGAAATCCATCATCTACAGCCAGGCTCTGCGATACATACGGATCTGTTCAGACTGTGAAGACACAAAACAACACCTGCTATCACTGAGTAATACATTCTTACAACAGGGATACCATCCAAGGATTATAGATGATCAGATCTACAGAGCAACAAGAATTCCAAGGAGCAATCTTCTGGAGTACAAAAAGAAGGAAGACAACAGCAGGGTTCCCCTAGTGGTCATATACAACCCCCAAATGAACATCTTGAGGAAAATTGCTGCTGATCTCCAACCTATATTTAACAAAGACAATAAACTGAAGGAAATATTCCCAGATTTACCACTCCTTGCCTACAAACAGCCACCAAACCTAAGGAATCTCCTGGTCAGAAGTGCCCTCTCACCACCATCAGAGACTGGCACTTTTCCTTGCAACAGTAGAAAATGCAAGACCTGTACCAACATCTTGTCATCAAACACCATCCAGATACCAAACAGCAGGACTATAAAATCACTGGCACGTTCTCCTGTACATCCTCCAATGTAGTGTACATGATCCTGTGTACAAGGTGCATCAATAAAGGAATCTACATTGGAGAAACAATACAAAAACTACAAACCAGGATGAATCTTCACAGACATACAATAAAACAGGAGGTGGATACACCCGTGGGAAAACACTTCTCTGGACCAGACCACAGTTTGGCAGATCTAAAGGTACTCATTCTGAAGGGTCATTTTAAAAACAACAGAGAAAGAAAAATTTGGGAATTCAAGATGATGATAAAATTCCAGTCATTGACACAAGGCCTCAATCTAACACCAGGATTTATGAGCCACTACATGGACACACGTCACGTCCCCCATCAGACTGACTCCAGATGCCTTAACTCCTAAGTCATCACCCCTATAACCTCAGTTTTATTGCCCCGGCTTATCTTAATGATGTATCACCTCATGTACTAATTGTCTTTGTGTAACATCTAAATGTTGTGCTTTTTTCTAAGTCATTCATTTGTAAACTGCCTGAAGAAGGGGCCTCTGTGCTCTGAAAGCTTGCATATAGAACTTTTATGGTTAGCCAATAAAGGTATCATACCTATTATACTTTTGTCTTTTTTGTCACAAAAGTATTTAACATTTCATTTTTTTTGCCAAAATTAATTTGTAAAACCTTTTTTTTCTCTGTGGCCCTAGTGCCCTAATGGACCGAAACACCGGCCTCAGAAGCAAAGGAGCGCCTAGTGGATTTTGGGGCCTGCTTATTTTTGGATTATATTTTAGGCACCATGTCGAGTTTGAAGAGGTCTTGTGGTGCTAAAACAGTGGAAATTCCCCAAAAGTGACCCTATTTTGGAAACTAGACCCCTCAAGGAATTTATCTAGGGGTATATTTAGCACTTTGACCCCACAGGTATTTTGCTATATTTATTGGAGCTAGTCTGTGAAAATTAAAATCGACTTTTTTTCTGAAATAAAATATACATTTTTAATATTTACAAGGAATAAAGTAGAAAATGCACTCTAACATTTGTAAAGCATCTTCTCCCGATTATGGAAATACCCCATATGTGGTAATAAACTGCTGTTTGGACCCATGGCAGCGCTCAGAATGGAGGGAGCGCCATTTGGATTTTGGAGCGCAGATTTTGCTGGATTGTTTTTTAGTGCCATGTCGCGATTGCCACGCCCTGGAGGGAACAAAATAGTGGAAACACTCCAAAAGTGACCCAATTTGGGAAACTACACCCCTGAAGGAGTTTTTCTAGGGGTATAGTAAGCATTTATACCGCACAGATCTTTTGCAGAATTTAGTAGAATTAGGCCGTGAAAATTAGAGATGAGCGAACTTATGAAAAGTTTGGTTCGGCTGGTTCGCCGAATTTCACGAAAAAGTTCGATTCGGACCGAACTAGTTCTGACCGAACCTGTAGTTTCCGTGCGCCGAGCATGGTACTGTCCAGGGTGCTGAAAGAGTTAATGGGCTGCACTAACTCTTTCAGCAACCTTGACAGTACCATGCTCGGTGCGGGGAAAATACAATTTTAATGTAATAAAAAAAAAAATACGTTCATACTTACATTCCTCCTGTCTGGCCTCCAGCGATGACGTTTCATCCATGTCGCCGCTGCAGCGAATCACAGGCTGTAGTGGCGGTCACGCACGTCAGGATGACGTCAGAAGGCCGGCCTCCAGGGATGACGCTTCATCCCACGTGACCGCCTCTGCAGCCAATCACAGGCTGCAGCGGCCTCTGCAGCAAATCACAGGCTGCAGCGGCCTCTGCAGCCAATCACAGGCTGTAGTGGCGGTCACGCACGTCAGGATGACGTCAGAAGGCCGGCCTCCAGGGATGACGCTTGATCCCACGTGACCGCCTCTGCAGCCAATCACAGGCTGCAGCGGCCTCTGCAGCCAATCACAGGCTGCAGCGGCCTCTGCAGCCAATCACAGGCTGTAGTGGCGGTCACGCACGTCAGAAGGCCGGCCTCCAGGGATGACGCTTCATCCCACGTGACCGCCTCTGCAGCCAATCACAGGCTGCAGCGGCCTCTGCAGCCAATCACAGGCTGCAGCGGCCTCTGCAGCCAATCACAGGCTGTAGTGGCGGTTACGCACGTCAGGATGACGTCAGAAGGCCGGCCTCCAGGGATGACGCTTCATCCCACGTGACCGCCTCTGCAGCCAATCACAGGCTGCAGCGGCCTCTGCAGCCAATCACAGGCTGCAGCGGCCTCTGCAGCCAATCACAGGCTGTAGTGGCGGTCACGCACGTCAGGATGACGTCAGAAGGCCGGCCTCCAGGGATGACGCTTCATCCCACGTGACCGCCTCTGCAGCCAATCACAGGCTGCCGCGTCAGGAAAGAAGGTCGGACTGGAGGAAGAAGAGGGACTCGTCACCAAGACAACGACCGGATACGTATGAAATGCTTTTTATTTTATTTTTAATCAGCAGCCTCTTTTCTCTATCAGTGATTGATAGAGACAAGTGGCTGCCGATTAGTATAATATTTTTGTAATGTTTTTTCGGCCCGCCCGGGTTCGGTCAAAACGTGTTCGGCCGAACCCGGTGAAGTTCGGATTCGCTGCGAACCGAACTTTTCGCGATGTTCGGACCGAAACAGGGTTTGGATGTCCCGGTTCGCTCATCTCTAGTGAAAATAAATATAAACATTTTTGTCCACAAAAATGTTGAATGTTTTCATTTTCACAAGGGATAAAGGAGAAAAAGTCGCCCTAAATTTGTAACGCAATCTCTCCCGAGTATGACAATACCCCACATGTGGTAATAATTATTTTTTTTTAATAGAAATTAATTAACCTTTGCAGGACTGATCCTTTTTTCCTTTTCAATTTTAGTTTTTCACTCCCCGGCTGATCCCAGAGGCTGATCATCATAGGCTTGCATACATTCCATCACAAGCATCAGCAGCCCCCACAATTGCATTGGGGCTGCTGATGTGCTACAAACCCCCTACATGCGGAGATCACAATCGAGCCCCGCATGTAACGGGTTAATTGACGAAATCATCGGCAATGAGCCGCTGATAGGCAACAGTGGAGTGTCAGCTGTCAGAGACAGCTGACGTCCCGGTTCCCGATGCACACTGTCGCCGACACTGTCACAGACACTGTCATCGATAGTGTGCATCGCGAACGGCAGTGACGTCCTGTCACTCTGACAGGAAGTCTATTAGGAGGCTGATCCTGATAGTCTTCCGTACATGGCAGACACGGAGACCATTACTTCGCCTCCGATCGCCATGCTAGCCATCTGCAAACCTCACGATTTCATCGTGAGGTCTGCTGATGAGCTAGAAACCCCTGAATGCGGTGATTGCAATCGATCACTGCAATCAAGGGGTTAATTGCCGGAATCAGCGGAAATAAGCCTCTGATCGGCATACAGTGGAGTGTCAGCTGTCAGGGACAGCTGGCCTCCCAGTTCCCAGTGCACACTGTCGCCGACAGTGTGCACCGGGAACCACGCAGTAACTGTACGTCCCTGTGTACTAAGACACTGGCCACATGGATGTGCAGTTGCGTCCTGGTGCGCCTAGGGGTTAATGATGAGCCTATTTTAGACCTTAATGACCAAGCTATTTTTTATGTTTTTCCATCGTCTCATTCAAAAAGTGATAACTTTTTTATTTTTGCGTCGACATAGCTGTATAAGGTCTTGTTTTTTGCGGGAGAAGTTTTAATTTTTAATAGCACCATTTTTGGGTACATAGAATTTATTGATTAACTTTTATTAACTTTTTTTTGGGGGGGAATAGAAAAAAAACAGCAATTTCGCCACATTTTTTTGCATCCTAAGTTTACGCCGTTTACGGTGTGATATAAATATCATAATAACTTTGTTCAGCGGGTTGTTGCGATTGCAATGATACCAAATGTATATAGATTTTGTATGTTTTACTACTTTTACACAGTAAATACACTTTTTTTTCAAAATTATTTGTTTTTGTGTCTCCATATTTGAAGAGCCATAACTTTTTTTTTTCCCGCTTATGCAGTTGTATAAGGGCTTTTTTCTTGCGGTACGACTTGTAGATTTTACTGGTACCATTTTGGAGTAGATGCGACTTTTTGATCATTTTTTATCACATTTTTTTAAGGCAGGATTAAAAGAAAACAGCAATTTTTGTATTGTTTGTTATTTTATTTTTTACGACATCCACCGTATGGATTAACCCCTTCCCCCGCTTGCATTCTGGGCCCTAATGGCCAAGCCATTTTTTACGTTTTTCCATTGTCACATTCGAAGAGCTAAGAACTTTTTTATTTTTGCGTCGACATAGCTGTATAAGGTCTTGTTTTTTGCGGGACAAGTTGTACTTTTTAATAGCACCATTTTGTGGTACATATAATTTATTCATTAACTTTTCTTAACTTTTTTTTGGGGGGATAGAAGAAAACCTGAAATTTCACCACTCTTTTTTTGCGCGCTAAATCTATGTAGTTTACCATGTGGTATAAATAACATTGCAAAGTTACGATTGCAAAGATACCAAATTTGTATAGATGTTGTATGTTTTACTACAAACACAGTAAAAACACTTTTTTTTCAAAATTATTTGTTCTTGCCTCTCCGTGTTTGAAGAGCCATAACTATTTTATTGTTCCGCCGATGCAGTAGTATGAGGGCTTTTTTTTTGCGGGACGAACTGTAGTTTTTATTGCTACCATTTTAGAGTAGATACGACTTTTTGATCACTTTTTATCACATTTTTTTTAAGTCAGGATTAACAGAAAACAGCAATTTTTCCATTGTTTTTTATTTTATTTTTTACGGTGTTCACCGTGCGGGTTAAATAATGTAACAGCTTTATAGTCGGGGTCGTTACGGACGTGGCGATACCAAATATATGTAACTTTTTTGCTTTATTGTGTTTTTTTAATAGTAAAGCATTTTGTAAGGAGAAAAAGTGGGTTTTTCATTTTTTTTTAACATTTTTTTTTATTAACTTTATTCAACTTTTTTTAACTTTTATACTAGTCTCACTAGGGCACTTTATTATGCGATCATCCGATCGCTATTATAATACACTGCAATACTTTTGCATCGCAGCGTATTACTGCCTGTCCGTTTAAAAAGGACAGGCATCTGATAGGACATGCCTCTGGCATAGCCTAGCAGGCATTCACTACAGGCAGACCTGGGGGCCTTTATTAGGCCCGCGGCTGCCATCGGAGACACAGACACTCGGCGATCTTATCGCCGGGTGTCGGTGGGAGAGAGAGGGAGCTCGCTCTCTCCAAAACCACTCAGATGCGGTGCACGCTATTGAGCACCGCATCTGAAGGGTTAAACGGGTGAGATCGATACTAATATCGATCTCACCCGGTCAAGCAGGGACGCCCCCAACCCTCAGCTACATATGGCAGCTGAGAGCTGGGAGAATTGACAGCTCCCTGCTCTGTTTACTTTATTCTGATGCAGCGCCGTGGAATGGCGGCGCTGTAGAATAAAACCCGCTAATAACCGCCGTGAAAAGGCTTATCGGCGATCATTAAGGGGTTAAATAATAGAATAACATTATAGTTGGTGTCGTTACGGACACGGCGATGCCAAATATGTGTAACATTTTCAATTTACTTTGTTTTTGAATAATAAAGCAGTTTGTAAGGGAAAAAATTGGGTTTTTAATAGTTTTTTTTTCACTTATTTCACTTTATTAAACTTTTTTTTTTTTTTATAGTCCCACTAGGGGACTTCACTATGCGATCCTCCAATCGCGTTTATAATACACTGCAATACTTTTGTATTGCAGTGTATTAGTGCCTGTCAGTTTAAAACGGACATGCATCTGCCTAGCAGGCATAACTTTGGGCAGACCTGGGGGCCTTTATTAGGCCCTCGGCTGCCATAGAAGACACCGGCACCTGGCGATCTTATCGCCGGGTGGCGGTGGGATGAGAGGGAGCTCCCTCTCTCAAAAACTACTCAGATGGGGCACTCGCTATTGAGCGCCGCATCTGAGGGGTTAAACGAATGAGATCGATACTGATATTTATCTCACCCATTAGAGCAGGGATGCCCCCAGCCCTCTGATACCTCTGGTAGCTGAGAGCAGGGAGATTTAATGGCTCCCTGCTCTGTTTATTCATTCCGATACAACGCAGTAAGAAGGCTATTGCATTAGGATAAAGCCCGTTAGTGGCCACCGTAAAAACACTATGGGGTAGTCAATAACGGGTTAAAGGCTGTGTAAACATTTGAAGAAATTTTTTAAACCCTTTAGAACGCAGCCTGTTTTGGCCATGAGTCACAGACGATGTTTTCAAATCTAACATGGTAATAACTTAGGAATGCTTTTATGTATCCAAGCGATTCTAAGATTGTTTTCTCGTGACATATTGTACTTTATGTTACTGTGTTTTTTTTATTTATTTATTTGTGAAAAACAGCAACATTTTGTGAAAATTTGCACAAAATTTGCACAAATTTGCATTTTGTTTTTTTCATTTAAATGTATCTTCTGTTAAAACAGATAGTAATACCACACAAAATAGTTACTGGTAAACATTTTCCATACTTTATGTCTAATTTATGCTTGCATCGTTTTTGAATGCCCTTTTATTTTTCTGGGACGTTACAAGGCTTAGAACTTTAGCAGCAATTTCTCACATTTTCCAGAAAATTTAAAAAGGCTATTTTTTAGGGACCAGTTCAGTTCTGAAGTGGCTTTGAGAGCCTTATATATTAAAAAGTCCCCATAAATCACACCTTTTAAAAACGGCACCCTCAACGTATTCAAAACAGCATTCACAAAGTCTCTTAATCCTTTAGGCGTTTCACAGGAATTAAAGCAAAGTATAGGTAAAATGTACAAATTTCATTTTTTTTAGCCAAAATTTATTTGTAATACCTTTTTTTTCTCTAACACAGAAGGTTTTACCAGAGAAACACAACTCAATATTTATTGCCCAGAATCTTCAGTTTTTAGAAATATCCCACATGTGTCCCTAGTGTGGTAATGGACTTAAACACAGGCCTCAGAAGGAAACTAGCACGTAGAGGATTTTGGAGCCTCCTGCTTTTTAGAATATATTTTAGGCACCATGTCAGGTTTGAAGAGGTCTTGTGGTGCCAAAACAGTGGAAACTCCCCAAAAGTGACCCCCAGTTTGGAAACTACACTCCTCAATGAATTTTTCTAGGGGTATAGTGAGAATTTTGACACCACAGTTTTTTGCTAAATTTATTGGAATTTGTCTGTAAAAATGAAAAGCTACTTTTTTTCTGGAAAAAAACGTAGAAATGTAACATTTTTACAAGGAATAAAGGAGAAAAAGCACACAATAATTTGTAAAGCAAAATAGTTACTGGTTAACATTTTCCATACTTTATGTCTAATTTATGCTTGCATCGATTTTGAATGCCCTTTTATTTTTCTGGGACGTTACAAGGCTTAGAACTTTAGCAGCAATTTCTCACATTTTCCCGAAAATTTAAAAAGGCTATTTTTTAGGGACCAGTTCCGTTCTGAAGTGGCTTTGAGAGCCTTATATATTAAAAAGTCCCCATAAATCACACCTTTTAAAAACTGCACCCTCAACGTATTCAAAACAGCATTCACAAAATGGAAACAGCCAAAAAGTGACCCCATTTTGGAAACTACACCCCTTATGGAACCTATCTAGGGGTATTGTTAGCATTTTGGCAACACAGGTCTTTTGCCGAATTTATTACCATTAGGCCGTGAAAATAAATATCTAATTTTTTTCCATTAAAATGTAGAATTTTTTTAATTTTCACAAAGGATAAATGAGAAAAAGCACCCCAACATTTGTAAAGCAATTTCTCCCGAATACGGCAATACCCCACATGTGGTCATAAATGTTTGTTTTTTAATTCGAAAATTATTAACCCTTTAAGGACTGATCCATCTTTTGCTTTTTCATTTTCGTTTTTCACTGCCCGTGTTCCAAGAGCCCAAACGTTTTAATTTTCAGTTAATAGAGAGGTGAGAGGGCTTATTGCTTTGCAGGCAGAGTTGTAGTTTCTATTGATACCATTTAAAGTACCATATAATATACTAGGAAACTGAAAAAAACTTTATTCTGCATCTCAATATGATTACGGCGATATCAAATTTATATAAGTTTTTTTTATATTTTACTACTTTTACAAAGACAAATATATTTGTTAAAAAAAAAATTGTTTTGTTTCACCATATTCCGAGACAGAACTTTTACATTTTTTGGTCAATTGAGCGGTGTGAGGGCTTATGTTTTGTGGGAAGACCTGTAGTTTTTATTGGTTTCATTTTTTGGTACATACAACTTTTTGATCACTTTTTATTCAAGATTTTGCCAAGCAAGGTGACCAAAAACAAGCAATTCGGACAATGTTCTTTTTTCTTTTTTACAGTGTTCACCGTGGGCTATAGATGACAATTTTACTTTATTCTGCAGGTCGATATGATTACGGCGTTACCATACGTATATACTTTTTTTAAATGTTTTACAGCGTTTGCACAATAAAATCACTTTTTTTTTTAATACAGGGTGGGCCATTTATATGGATACACCTAAATAAAATGGGAATGGTTGGTGATATTAACTTCCTGTTTGTGGCACATTAGTATATGGGAGGGGGGAAACTTTTCAAGCTGGGTGTTGACCATGGTGGCCATTTTGAAGTCGGCCATTTTGTATCCAACTTTAGTTTTTTCAATGGGAAGAGGGTCATGTGACACATCAAACTTATCGAGAATTTCACAGAATATCGAGAAACTTGTAAATAACTCATGAAAAAATAAAGTAACGTTAAAACCAAGCACACCATTGTTTTTCTTGTGAAATTCTCGATGAGTTTGATGTGTCACATGACACTCTTCCCATTGAAAAAACTAAAGTTGCATACAAAATGGCCAACTTCAAAATGGCCGCCATGGTCAACACCCAGCTTGAAAAGTTTCCCCCCTCCCATATACTAATGTGCCACAAACAGGAAGTTAATATCACCAACTATTCCCATTTTATTTAGGTGTATCCATATAAATGGCCCACCCTGTACATTATTTTTTGTGTCACCATATTCTGAGTGCCATAACTTTTTTATTTTTCATTCAAAAAAGCTCTGTAATGGCTTATTTTTTGCATGACGGATTGTAGTTTTTATTGGTATTATTTTGGAGTACATGCAACTCTTTGGTCGCTTTTTATTTTATATTTTGGGAGTGTCCAATAAATAGCGATTCTGGCATTGTTTTTTTTTTGTGTGGTGTTCTCCTTGCGAGTAAATTAACAATATAGTTTTATAGTTTGGGTCGTTACGAATGCGGTGATACCAAATATGTGTACTTTTTTAACGTTAAAAGACTTATTATAGGAAAAAAAGCAGGTTTTGTTTCTTTAACATATAACTTTTTTTTACACTTTTATATAACATTTTTATTAACTTTCTTTTACCTCTTCTTTTTTGTCCTACTAGACTTGAAGACTTGCAGCACTGATCACTTCTAGAATGCATTACACTACCTACGTAGTGTAATGCGTTCTAACTGTCAGTTTGACACTGACAGTGACGTAATATGAAGCCTATCAGGACCAGCCAGAGGCTGGTCCTCATAAGCTTCCGTACATGGCAGACCCGGAAATTGGCCTCTGGTTGCCATGACAACCATCGTCAACCCATTAGATTGCCGATTTGCTACAAACCACTTTATACGGCGATCGCAATAGATGGACTTCTGATCGGCAACAGTGGAGTGTAAGCGGTCAGGGGAAGCTGATCTCCAGGTTTCCGATGCACACCGTCCCCTACAGTGTGCATCAGGAACGATTGTGTGACTTCCTGTCACTCTGACAGGAAGCTTAACAGGACCAACTAGAGGCTGGTCCTCATAGGCTTCAATACATGGCAGACCCGGAGACCATTTTCTGGCCTCCGGTTGCCATGACAACAATTGGGAACCCCTGCGATTGCATTGTAGGGGCTGCTGATCTGATACAAACCCCCTAAATGCGGCATTCGCAATCGATCGCTGCATTTAAGGGGTTAATTGCCGCGTCAGTGGCGGCGCACCACAGGCTGACCTCCTGGTGCTGGTGCACGAAGGAACTTCCTACCAGGACGTACAGTTGCGGTCTGGTGCGCCTAGGGGTTAAAATAAATCAATGTTTTATTTAATTTTAAACAACTTTTAAATTGTTTTTTATAAAAAAATGTTAATTTTCAGATACAGCTTTTATGTATTCTATATACATAGAGGCTGTATCTTGCCATCAAAGCTAAGTATGTCAGGTCTGCAGGACTGATAGCTTAGACGAATGCTGGTCCTGTGTGTCTCTGACATGCAGGATCAAGCTAATAACGATCACATCTAAGTTCATGAACTTAGATGTGATCGATAATAGCCTTATTCATACAAATGCTCATTCCCCATCATTGCCCTATAGAAACACTGTATAAATAGAATTGAGTCTATTGAGTAATCCATGAAAACGCTCAAAAATAGTACATGTTCTATTTTTTAACGGGCCATTCACGCAGTCCGTTAAAAAATCGGCCGTATGAATAACCCCATAGAAGTGCATTAATTTTAATGTAGACCTGTGACGGCCGTTAAAAAAACATCTGTCACACGGCCGATTATCCCTTTCTTGTGAATAAGGGAAATATTCAGGTCCATGACAACTGTTTCCATGTAACATGCAATAAACACTACTTCATGTTTCTGACGTCTTGAAAACGGAAGTCAAGTAGGTAAAATATAAAGGGGGAGGGGCAGGAAGATTTAGCAAGGTTTCATTTATTAAACTAATCATTATATGAATTTATATAATAACATTTGTGGGGGGGTTTAGTTAAAAGTTCAATTTAGGTATTTAAAGCAATAACAGAGGGTCTTCTGCAATACTATAAAATAATGAAGTGTACATTAAATAACATTTGTTTATGAGCAGCATGTTAATAATTTAGAGTGCAAGAAATGGAAAAACTACCCATTAAATTAATGATTTGCTAAAAGATATAAATAGGAAAAAACAACCTAGTAATGAGACTAAGGAGAATGCTTTCAGGGCTCTGTATGTTTGAATCAGTTATTAATAAAAGAAAATTGCATCAATTAATGAATATAGCCTAATTATGCCAACTTCTGACTACATTATTTAGTTTATTCCTCATAGCTGGGAGGTTCGTTAATGTTCTCAGTAGGGCAAAGAAAAAATTAGAAGGACATATAATTTTACATTAGTAAGACACTGTAAGTGAAATACATTAATGCAAATACAAGATATGGAAATAGAGCATAGATCGAAAAAAAAAATCTGTTCTGCTTAAAATTATCTACTTTAAACATTGGTTCAATCCTACTCACCGTAGGTCCAGCTACAGGAACTCTCGGCGATCGGCTGGTGTCATGTAAGAAATCTGCGGGCAGTTTTACTTTTGCCCTGCAGCGACCATGGCAGATAAAATTAATGGCCTACCATATAATACATAAACAGGTTGGGTCCACCACAGCAGGCGTTGCACTTTGTTAATGGCTCTCCAACCTGGCTCATAGAGAGGGCTCCTGATCTTGGGACTCCTGTCTATGATGTTCATTTGCCCTAATAGGGCATATAGAAAGGGGATATATTTGTTGAAGGGCTAGTATTTCGTGGGGTTCACTGGGCTAGTGTCCCCCACTGTTACTACCTCCTTTTATTCAGGTCACTAGGGTTATGCCGAGTTCCCCTACCTTTTCCCATGTATTACACTTTGTACTTGTTTTATTAACTAAGTGTGTGTGTGTGCACGGTCATTCACAGCACAAGTGTATAGTAACTAAAATTTTATTACCAACACAAAATGACTCAGTTATTAAACACAGTGTACACAAAATATAAATTCATGGTATGGTATCCGTATACCTCAATAAACATAATAACTATTAATATGTAATGAGTATGCTGATATATCAACTAGTACCCGCTCACGTACCTACATACAAATATAAAATACAATACACTCACTCATGCTTACTTCTGTGACCCTCCCCCACTTGGCTCTAACTGTCCCTGTAACTAAGGGGTTACTCTGTAGGGAAAGAGAAAGTGGAAAAGGTAGTTGATAATTGCAACTGTAAAACAGTGAAAAGGTTAACTTGGTTTATAGCAGGAGGCAGTGAAAGAATTAACTTCCTTAGCTGATAATGGAAAGGGTTACAGTAGGATGGTTCTGCTGTATTTGTGAGGGGGTTAATCTGTAGGTAGTGTAGGTGTATCCAGGGGAAGTAGAGGTTAAATAATGTTGCACATCTAGGGGAGGTTTAAGGGTTAACCAATGGCAAATGTGCTCGTTGTATAGGAGGAGAGAGATAAAGGGTTAAGCAGGGGAAATGCTTGTTGTATAGGGGGAGAGAAGGAGTTCACTGCAACTGCTACTGCATGTGGAAAAGGGGAGGTTACTTAGCGGTGCAGGGATCCGCAGGGAGCAGGTCAGGGAGAGAGGTCCTCGTTGGTAGCGGAAGCAGGAACCGAGAGAGAAGTGTAGGACTCTGGATTATTTAAACTCTCCCCGTGCACGGCTGTTTGTCATCACTATGCCAAACTGATGCACGTGCAGAGTTGGGGGGGCAGGCCGTGGGAACTTCCTGAGATGTGGGAATGCATCACAGGCTATGTCCACTGTTTATGCCCCCTCCCCCCCCCCGGAGGGTAGGAAGTAAGAGAATCAAAGGAAATCTTCTGCTCCTCCCAGATTGTAAACAAGTCAATGCAGCCGGCTAGCGCCAACTCTTATTCCATTACCTGGGGAATTTTCCCATGGGCATATGTGTGAATACACACCTATGTCTGGTGGGAATATGTATATATATATATATATATATATATATATACACACACACATATATATTTATATAGACATAAATATATAATACACATATATACACACACACAGGCACAGATATACACACACACACATATATATATAATCACTTCCCTTTACAATATATATGAGAGTAAATAATTGGAGCCTTACGACTGCACTAGTAGCAAAAACTGACTATTATACGTACTTGGTCTTTTTTTATTTGCAGAATTCTCTCTATCAGGCCTAAACAGTATTGAGTCGCATAAGCTGAGCAGAATAAATAAATAAATCCCAAGACAGCAATCAGAGAAAAAGTGAGACAAAGACATGCAACTGAGCTCATGAACCAAGGGGCGAGTGGTGGACAGAAAAATGATGGGAACAGTGACACAGAGATAAGAATAGTCATGCTGCTCATGTATCTGCTAATGACTCAACAAGCCAGATCCATTTTTATATTCTCCTCTGTATCAAATAAAATGATCATTCTCAGTTGAATATTTTCCTTTTCTTAAATGTTTTTGAAGCTTCTCCTCAGATTCAGTGTTGTAACATTTTTCTTGAACAACTTAAAATCACTATTAGGGCGGATTTACACGAGCGTGTGCATTTTGCGCACGCAAAAAACGTGGCGTTTTGCGTGCGCAAAAGGCACTTAACAGCTCCGTGTGTCATCACATAGGATGTGCGGCTGCGTGATTTTCACGCAGGCGCCATCATTATGACACTCAGTTTGGATGTTTGTAAACAGAAAAGCACGTGGTGCTTTTCTGTTTTCATTCATACTTTTGACTGCTGTTGCACGAATCACGCGCGTCCCATGGAAGTGCTTCCGTGTGGTGCATGTGATTTTCACGCACCCATTGACTTCAATGGGTGCGTGATTCGCGAAAAACGCAGAAATATAGGACCTGACGTGAGTTTTGCGCAGCGGACTCACGCTGCGCAAAAATCACTGACAGTCTGCACTGCCCCATAGACTAGCATAGGTCCGTGCGACGCGCGTGAAAAACACACACGTTGCACGGACGTATTACACGTTCGCGTAAATCCGCCCTTAGACACAATTTTTACAGACAAATTGTCAAACTAAAAATGAATGATTAAGATGATAAGGGACACAGATACTTATGTGAAACATTAGCAAAATTTGCTGTGATGTGTAAAATGATGATAATTACAATCACAATATCCTGCACAAGTTCCTCCAAAACATCAATTTTTTTATTACAGATGCTGGACAAAAGTTCCCTATTTTTATTGACTTTTCTGTAAATTTATGCTTAGCTGGCAATGCTGCTCAGCACCATGATATTAGAGTCCTCTATGTAATGGGCTGGTTGAAAGGGGCCCTCTGCTGTCTGTTTGCCCGAGCGTCACACTACAGCAATTTTAACAAATTGAACTGTGGTGCGGATGTTAAATCGGTGGCATGTTCATTTCTGTTGCAGAATATTTTGTATATTTTTCCCAATGACTTCAATGGGGAGGGTAAGAAACAGTCCAATCCTAGTGTTGTATATTTCACTGTGAATTACCTGCAGGTCCGCAAAAACAATTTGGTGCGGATTTGCCTCTGTAGATCTATGCGGATTTGCTGCAGAAATTATCCACAGGAAATACGACCCATGTGGACTTAGGGTATGTGCACACACTAGCTTGCTTTTACGTCTGAAAAGACAGACTGTTTTCAGGAGAAAACAGCTGCCTCGTTTCAGACGTAAATGCTCCTCCTCGCATTTTGCGAGGTTTCTCTGACAGCCGTAAATTTTGAGCTGTGCTTCATTGACTTCAATGAAGAACGGCTCAAATTACGTCTGAAGGAAGTGTCCTGCACTTCATTTGACGAGGCTGTATTTTTACGCGTCGTCGTTTGACAGCTGTCAAACGACGACGCGTAAATGACAGGTTGTCTGCACAGTACGTCGGCAAACCCATTCAAATGAATGGGCAGATGTTTGGCGACGTATTGCAGCCCTATTTTCAGGCGTAAATCGAGGCATAATACGCTTCGTTTACGTCTGAAAATAGGTCGTGTGAACCCAGCCTTACACTCACTCTCTAGAATTTTTTCTGCCTTTCCTTAAGCCATGGGTTAAAGAATTATTTTTCCACTTTGAGCCCTCATCCAATTAGATGAAATTATAATATACTTTACTAGCATTATTATGTTAATTCTACATTATATAGTTTGAGTTTCTATGGCTGATTTGCTATTCTTCTCATAAATAATAAAATACACTACAACCAATTCTTTATTTCTATGTGTCCAACGTTTAGGTCAGCAACCTTAGAAAATCTTGGTTTAAGATTTTTATTGAAAAACTTGGAAGAGATGGGAATTTTTGCTTGGCATGTATATATTAAGTACATATTTGTTTGACTGCATTCACAGAATATTAGTTAACCCCTTCACGACTGCCATAAGGCTATATACGTTCTAACTGCAGATGCCCCGTGCACGTTTGCAGCATGCATCGGGGTTTAATGAGTGCAGAGATGTTTCAGCGTGAGCAGCTCCGCACTAATCTATGTGTCAGCTCTCTATACAAGTGCCGACACTTCTTTGACTTAGTTTCATAAAATAAACATGTGTTTTTTTATTATGAAGTGAGAGCGCTGGCGTCTCTTGAGGAGGAGATGGGGACCAGCGCTCACAGTTCCATGGCTGCAGGCGTTAGGAGGTGAGTGAACCTGAAGGCCTGTGGCCATTGGCATGACACCATCATTTGGGTCCTGCCATTCATCCATGGTTTGCGGCGGCTCTTCCTTGAATGGCGCGCAAGGATAGTTGAAAGTTGTGCGTGGGCAGTAGTGTGCTTTTGCAGCGTCAGCAGAAGAAAAAAAGTCTTGTAATCCACAAGCGATGTTTCTTCTCCTGCTGTCAGTATGACGTTACAGGCTGCGCACAGGAGGTATATCCAACAGAGAAGATGCCGTGGACACACAAATAGGTGTAAGGACACACAAATGCTGGCAACAGAGATCAAGATGAGGTAAAAATGCACACAAATACAAAACATAGGAGGAGGTTAATGTTTATTTTTAATATTATATGCACCACGAAGTTTTGGGCAGGAAAAGGCATGTCGGTCCAACACCTTTAACATGTTGTGATAAATTTAAGACTGCACATGCCCTATTCTTATATGTCTTTACACTATACATCACTATCATTAATTTTCACACTGAATAAAATGCAAGAACTTTTTCTACACCAGGGTATATGTGGAGGAGGGTTGCAACTTTTTTTTTTCTCATATGCCGCATCTTTATAAAAGGTTATATTTCATAAATTTGTCTAAATCCTGACTAAACAGTAAGCCATGCCCATCTGTCATGCCACTTTAACACTCTGACTAGCGTGATGCAGTTGGCCATAAATTCTGGTAAAAATGGTACATTGATGCATGTGGCAGCACAAAAAATACCTACAGGTCCATATAATGGCCCCACTGTAGGGTTACCACCTGACTGATAAATCACCGCCCCCGGGCGGTATTCGCCACAAGGTTTCGGTGTCAGTAAAAAAATGTCACCAACAATAATAATTGCCAGTGAAAAACTTTAAGTGACTGCAGTCAGTGTTATAAAATAAAAATAAGATTACTCATCCTTTAAATTCCCCTGCCCCGAAGCAACACCCTATTTTTTTACGCTTGTTATCCTGGCCAGTATTTTTGTGTGGGAAAAGTGGCAACTCTATTCCACAGACACTCTTTGCGTCACTGTATGGTGCTTCATAAGGCACTCTACTCTCCCCTACTATTCTCCACAAAACAAGGCATGTGATGCTGCATACCAAAATATTGACGTGCCCATGTGTATTAATGGAGGCACACTATAAGCCAAACTCTGTAGTCCAGATCTGTGTTGGACCAGATTCAGAACATGGCCGTATGAATGAAGCCTTAGGCCCCATGCATATGGCCGCGCCCGTAACCACGGCCCACGATTGCGGGCACGGCCGGCTGCTGCCCGTATTTTTGGGCCGTGCTCCCATACAAAGTATGGGATCACGGCCCATAAAACACGTAAACATGGATATGCCCCATAGTTCCAGGCACAGTTCTACGGCACAGACATCCATCCGTAGCGATAGAACTGAATTGGGTTGTAATTACATCAGGCCGATAGAACTATTACATCGGGCCGATAGAACTATTCAGCAATAGGACTGAATTGGACCGTAATTACGGCCGAATTTACGGTCGTGTGCATGGGGCCTAAGTCCCGGAAAACCTGTTCAAGTTTGCTCAAACTTAGAATTATGTGCTAACCGAGTGTAGGCAGTTGTGATTTAAAGCTTGGTGAATTTGGACAAAGGCTTACTGAAAATATGCTTTACATGGTCTTTTCAGTACTATATGTAGTGATTTAAAGAGCAAGGTATCAGGTATTAGTTCCCATTTACATGGCTAAAAAAAAAAACCTTAGATTAAGGCACTCTACTCTCCCCTACTATTCTCCACAAAACAAGGCATGTGATGCTGCATACCAAAATATTGACGTGCCCATGTGTATTAATGGAGGCACACTAAAAAACCTTAGATTAAGGCACTCTACTCTCCCCTACTATTTTTAATAAGTTAATGGTAATTTTACTAATTATTTCCTCTATCAGATTCACAGAGGAGCCAATGTTTAGATGATATGGGGAGAAGACACTTTAGCAATAAAATATATCATACCATTTATTATTTGTGATTGACTATAATTTAGAGGCATACATTCTGAAGAATAAGTAAATTGATTTCCCTCCAATATAGCCTTAATGGAAAATCTGAATAATGGATCAATATAAATGATTTCAGGCTCATTGTACATTTCAGCCTGTCCAAACCAAATAACCTGACCTTTTCTAAATAAACATTTCTGATTTGCATTAGAGCTCGCAGACCTTAAAATAAGCAAAATATTAATAATAAAATGCAAGTTATATTGTAATTGCAAATCTGTAATTTGATGAATGGATGTTACTTTATTTCTTTATTTATCTTTTAAATATCCAGACAGAATACAATTATAAATGATAACTGTACCAGTGAATTGTTCTAGCATATAATTAAATACATCATTTCATGTGATAGATATTTTATTTCTAAATGAAAATAGAAGCTATTATCAATATTATTTATGGCAAAAATATTACAGAAAATACAGTGCCTTGCGAAAGTTTACCTGTTTTACTGCATTGCAATCTCAAATTAAATTAGATTTTACATTTTATACTTTGTAATGGACGTATGGTCCAAATTTTTTAAGTCAAAATAATAAAAAAAAAAACTTGTTTACAAAGCAAAAACTAAAGACTGAAAATTACAGGCAGTAGCTGATGTAATTTTCATTTACATCATGTCTGGGATGCATGATCCGTGTATACACCGGGAAAATCTACCAACATATACGATGACATACCCTTAGACCAGGGGTCTCAAGTACGCGGCACGCGGGACACAGAGCCGCTAGTACAGACTCTGCTCCGGGACACTGGAATTCCCTGACATCGCTGTCCACATATGAACAGCGATGTCTGGGGCTTCCCCAGAGCTGGAGTCTCGGGCAGAGCGCTAGTATAGGCTCTGCTCTGGGACTCTGGGAAAGCCTCTAACATCGCTGTCCATACATCGACAGTGATGTCAGGGGCTTCCCCAGAGCAGGAGTCCCACTGATGTCAGGAGCACAGCTGGAGTCCCAGGAAGAGCCTACTAGCGCTCTGCCCGGGACTCCAGCTTTGGGGTTGCCCCTGACATCCATGTCCATATATGGATAGTGAAGTCAGGAGCAGAGCTGGAATCCCAGGCAGAGTGCTAGAAACGGCTCTGCTCTGTGACTCCAGCTCTGGGCAAGCCCCCTGACATCACTGTCCATATACGGAGGGTACTGTAGCAGTATCTACAGAGGGCACTGTGGCAGCATCTACAGCAGGGCACTGTGGCAGCACCTACAGAGGGCACTGTGGCAGCATCTACAGAGGGCACTGTGGCAGCATCCACAGAGGGCACTGTGGCAGCATCCACAGAGGGCACTGTGGCATTATCTAAAAATGGGCTCCCCAATCTTGACATGTGTGTCTGCCAAACACTGCCAACTGAGCCGCCGGACTGCATTTAGCGACACTTAAACTGGAAAACTGGATTGTTGCAATAAGCACGTGGAGAAATATCTCAAATTTTAAACCTAGCGCTATTATTATAGTAAGGTAGTATTAGTATTATAGTAATGTAGTGTTATAGTAGATCAAATAACTAATTGATTAACAATAATTTTGTATTGTATCAAATTTGAAAGTAATGCGGCCCATCAACTTCACATTTTTTCTGGCCCACTTACCCGGCCGAGTTTGAGACTCCTGCCTCAGACTTTAATGGCCCAATATATTTAAAAAGGATTATTCAAGAGGTGATGTAAGGTTCTTTGGGTGGAGTAAATCTTAATATAATTTTGACCTTCTCTAAATGATTGACAATAACAATATTCTGCATTCACTCATAGCGTTATCTTGTGAATGTCTGTTTTCTGGTCAATAATCATACATATTTGTTATTATTTAACCCCTTCCCGCCGGATCACGTATATAAACGTCATTAAAATCGGTGGCTTACCGCCTTTTCACGTAAATGTACGTCAAGGAGATGAAGCTGGCTCAGGAGTTGAGCCAGCGACATCACCACCGGGTGACAGCTGTATGTTACAGCTGGCACCCTAAGGTATCGGCCAGGACCGGAGCTAGCCTCCGATCCGACCGATTAACCCCTCACATGCTGCGTTCAATAGAGATCGCAGCATGTGAGGAGTTTATAGCCACCGGCACCCCAGCAACGTGATCGCTGGGTTGCCGGTGGCTGCAAAGGCGATCGGAGGGCTAATGCTTACCTCCCGATCAGCCTGTAACGGAATCCTCCTATGCCCCGTCGTCGGCGGGGCCCAGGAGGCTTCCGGTAACATCGGCAAGATGGCGCCGGCTCAGCTTCCGGCTCAGAAGCTGAGCCGGCGTCATCAGCAGTGGGTGTCCGCTGTATGTTACAGCGGACACCCCGATCTATCGCCAGGAACCGGAGCTAGCTCCGATTCCTGGCATTAACCCCTTCGATGCAGCGATCCATTGTGATCGCTGCATCCTAGAGGTTTGTAGAAAATCGGCAGCCTTGCCATGCGATGGCAAGGCTGGCAACTGCTACCATGGCAACAGGAGCCCTAACAATGGACTCCTGTCTGCCATTACGTAAGCTGATTAGGCCCCGCCCAGAGGCGGAGCCTGATCGGCTTGCTGTCAGTGAACAACTGACAGTTCCAATACATTGCACTACATAGGTAGTGCAATGTATTAGAACATCAAACAAACAGTTGGACATTCAAGTCCCCTAGTGGGACTAAAGAAAAGTGTAAAAAAAAGTGTCAAAAAAGTAAAAATAAAAGTTGGAAAACATTCAATAAAAGTTTCAAATAATAACACAAAACACAATCGCCCTTTTTCCCTTATCAAGTCATTTATTATTGAAAAAAATAATAAAGCCATACATATTTGGTATCGCAGCGACCGTAACGACCTGAACTATAAAAATATTATGTTATTTATCCAGCGCAGTGAACGCCGTAAAAAAAACCCTCAAAAACACTGCCATAATTACTGTTTTTTTGGTCACTGTCTTCCAAAAATTGAAATAAAAAGTGATCAAAAAGTCGCACGTATCCAAAAATGGTACCGATAAAATCTATACCTCGTCTCGCAAAAAAACAAGCCCTCACACAGCTCCATCGATGAAAAAATGTAAAAGTTATGGCTCTCACAACATGGCGACAGAAAAAATACATTCTCTTTCCAAAAGTAATTTTATTGTGCAAAAAGTTATAAAAAAGTTCTATAAATTTGGTATCGCCGGAATCGTACTGACCCGCAGAATGAAGGTAACATGTAGTTTATAACGTACGGTGAACGGTGTATATAAAAAAAAAGCGGCACAAGCTGGTCACGACATATTTGACACTGAATTGGCATATCTAGGGAAACATTTTAATTTGTACCTTCCGCAGCGCAATCATTTATGGAAAAGACACGTGGGGTGAAAATGCTCACTACACCTCTTAATAAATGCCTTGAGGGGTGCAGTTTCCAAAATGGGGTCACTTCTCAGGGGTTTCTTTTATTATTTCACATCAAAGCCTCTGCAATTGTGAACCAATACTTTATATGTCGCCAAATTAGGCCTCAATTTTACATGGTACTCTTTCACTCCTGAGCCCTGTCGAATGTCCAGGCAAAAGATTAGGGCCACATGTAGGGTGATTCTAAAACAGGGAAACACCGCATAATAATTGAGAGCAGTCTTGTTATGGTGGCACAAGCCGGGCACCACATATTGGCGTATCTAAGGAAAAATTCCCATTTTCATTCTCCCACATCGTGTGCACACGAATTTCTGCAAAACACCTGTGGGGTTAACATGCTCACTACACCCCTAGGTGAATACCTTGAGGGTGTTGTTTCCAAAATGGGGTCACTTCTGGGGGGGATCCACTGTTTTGGTCCCACAGGGACTTTGCAAATGCAACATAGCGACCAGAAACCAAATGCAGCAAAATCTGTGCACCAAAAGCAAATGGCGCTCCTTCCCTTCCGAGCCCTGCCGTGTGCCCAAACAGTATTTTACGACCACGTGTGGGGTATTGCCGTACTCCAGAGAAGTTGCTTTACAAGCGTTGGGGTTCTTTTTTTCCTTTATTTGTTGAGAAAATTAAAAATTTGGAGCTAAAGCTACGTCTTATTTCACTGCCCAATTCTAATAAAATCTATGAAACACCTGTGGGGGCAAAATGCTCACTACACCCCTAGATGGATTCCTCAAGGGGTGTAGTTTTCTCAATGGAGTCACTTTTTTGGCGTTTTCACTGTTTTGTCCCCTCAGGGGCTTTGCAAATGCGACATGGCCTGCGCAAACCATTCCTGCTAAATTTGAGCTCCAAAAGCCAAATGGCGCTCTTTCTCTTCTAAGCTCTGCCGTGTGTCCAAACATCCGTTTATAACCACATGTGGGGTATTGTTTTACTCGGGAGAAATTGCTTTACAAATGTTGTGGTGCTTTTTCTCCTTTAGTCCTCGTGGAAATTAGAAAAAATGAGCTAAACCTACATAATCTTTGAAAGAATGACGATTTTTATTTTCACGGCCTACTTCCAATAATTTCTGCAAAAAACCTTCCGGGTCAAAAGGCTCACTATACCCCTAGATAATTTCCTCAAGGGGTGTAGTTTCCAAAATGGGGTCACTTTTGGTGGATTTCCACTGTTTTGGCACCGAAAGAGCCCTTGAAACCTGACATGGTGCCTAAAATATTTTCTAATAAAAAGGAGGCCCAACATCCTCTAGGTGCTCCTTTGCTTCTGAGGCCGGTGCTTCAGTCCATTATCACACTAGGGCCACATGTGGGGTATTTCTAAAAACTGCAGAATCTGGGCAATAAATATTGAGTTGCGTTTCTCTGGTAAAAACTTCTGTGTTACAAAAAAAATAGAATAAAAATGAATTTCTGCAAAAAAAAATGAAATTTGAAAATTTCACCTCTACGTTGCTTTAATTCCTGTGAAACGTTTAAAGGGTTAAGAAACTTTCTAAATGCTGGTTTGAATACTTTGAGGGGTGAAGATTTTAAAATGGGGTGACTTTTTGGCAGTTTCTAATATATAAGGCCCTAAAAGCCGCTTCACAACTGAACTGGCCCCTGTAAAAATAGCCTTTTGAAATTTTCTTGAAAATGTGAGAAATTGCTGCTAAAGTTCTAAGCCTTGTGATGTCATAGAAAAATAAAAGGATGTTCAAAAAACGATGCCAATCTAAAGTAGACATATGGGGGATGTTAATTAGCAACAATTTTGAGTGGTATAACTGCCTGTCTTACAAGCAGATACATTTACATTTAGAAAAATGCTAATTTTTGCAATTTTTCACCAAATTTTGGTGTTTTTCACTGGTAAATATTGAATTTATCGACCACATTTTTCCACTATCATAAAGTCCAATGTGTCACGAGAAAACAATCTCAGAATCGCTTTGATAGGTAAAAGCGTTCCGGAGTTATTACCACATAAAGTGAAATATGTCAGATTTGAAAAAATAGGTCTGGTCCTGAAGGCCAAAATGAGCTTGGTCCTGAAGGGGTTAAAAAAGCCTAAAAGGGGATACCCCATGTTTACAACTCCTATAAATAAGGACATAGTGGTGATCAGTTGATCAACACGGAACAAGCAACTGAAAACCAGCTGTCAGCAGCGGGGAAAGCTGCAGGCAGCCACACATTTTTCCTGCAGCAGCCACTGCAGGACAAATGTGGTATTACATGACACCATTCAAATAAATAAGCGACCACATTAATTCCTCCAGAACCTTAGACAGGGAAAGAGGTTGACCTAATAGGACAGCCCGTCCTTCAGTTATTTCTAAAGATAACCAGTGAATGATAATATAATACAATTATTAACTCAACTGCATGGGTATTTTGTAAATCAATCACATATAAATGTTAATACTAATAATTAAGTTGCAACTGTACCATGAAAAAAATACTGTATTACTAAAAGTTAAAACCCATACATTATAAAAGTTCTTCTCCCACTTATATTTTAACACTTCTCAAAATACCAAGAATTCCGTTCTAATGGGTAATGAAGAATAACACATTTTCTATTCTTGGCATGGATTCTAATTCTTCATTGCTGTTGTTTAACCTTTAACCATCAATGTTCTGCCATGCCATTTTTCCACATTGATTTTTTCACAATGTTATCCTTTTAAGCAATCTAGCTGGCCTTTTTATAATACATTATTTTCCAGATATATTTGGCTATCACCTTGTTTGTTGCTAACATTTTCTCATTTTAAAGACCATTTTATACAAGCTACATTTTTAATCCAAAAACGATTCCAGGTCAATGAATTTATATAGTTAAAGATCAATCCATCTATTTTGTTTAATAAATAATTAGCAGATGTGAAGTGAACCGTCATTATGGGATGAGTGAACCTCTTCATATTTTTATTTTGGTTTATTGTTATGTTTTGGTGCTGATTGTTTTGGTTTCTTTCTTCCAGGCTGCAATAACTGGCATTGAAAGTGTGGATGTATGTATCTATATATATACATAAATATATATATGTATATATATATATATATATATATATATATATATATACATATCTAGATAGATAGATAGATAGATAGATAGATAGATAGATAGATAGATAGATAGATAGATAGATAGATAGATAGATAGATAGATAGATAGATAGATAGATAGATAGATATAGAGAGAAACATTTATTATCTAAATGTCCTATCACTTTTAATACAGGTTGCATTCTATTTAATTGAAATCATACTGGACCAGATATAAAAGATGTTACATATTCTGCCACCGATGTATGTGAGAGAAATCTCTGATGAGTGTGAGTGACAATCTCTTGTACAAGCAATGGAAGATAGTCAACTCGCTATACTCATTCCCTTAGCGACACCAGTTGCATGTAGAAATCCAGTGAGGGGGATGCAATGGATATGCCTTTAGGTAATTTATTGAAATGTACCTTGAGAAATGATGTGATAGAGGTCAAAGGAAAATCCCCTCTTCAGCTCTGTGATACATATTTGGCAAACATGAAGAACTGCAATACACAGGATATGACCTCACAGAACAGGAGGGTTGACAGAAAGAAAGGCAAATAGTAAATGACAGCCACAGATAACTTACATAAACCAAATATAACAATGACCACAAGGTGGCAGCAAAGCATACTAAGCATAGTGTATAACAGATATAACACTAAATGCAATATAAGTGGATTCCAGATGGGAAGCCCTAAGCTGGGACAGCACACTACATAAACCATTAGGCAATAACATACGCAGATTTTTGGGCCAATGCCTAGAGTGGATCCAGCGGGAAGAAAAATATAAAGAAAATATTAAAATGTCTCCACTTTTTGTAACCACCCCTGTGTTTGGCTAAAATAAACTGTCACAAAAACTTCATGTGTGATTCCAGTTCAAATAATCTTTTCGGACTATAGCAGCCTACAGCACAGTGGTTCAGTGGTCAGCACTCGGATCCTGGGTTTGAATCTAACCAAGGACATGTGTGGGTTTCCTCCTGCCTTCCAAAAACATACTGATAGTTTAAAAGGGTTACCTCTGACAGAGGACCACAGGAGCATCGGCGCTCGAGCGGCAGGGGATCTAACAAGTAACTAATGTGTTATTTGTTATTTTATTACATATTCTGTAGGCAGATTTTTTTGAAACTCCTGAAACACCCTTTTACTTAGCTTCATTTGAAATTGGCCCCAGCATATGTGTCCGATAAAGGGAAATTAGTATCATACACCCCCATTGGGAACGGAGAGCAATGAGAATCTTTGTACAATGCTGAAGAATACAGTGGTGTACTATGAAACTGCACTTTAATTTTTAAACTTTGTCCACATTTCTAAATTATTTTATCGCTGCCGTTTAACCCGTTAAATGCCGTGATCACTAAGCATTTAACTTGTTTACAGAGGGAGGGAGCTCCCCCTCTAACTCATCGGCAGCCCGCAAATGCAAACGTGGGCCTCTGATGGGGTGCCATGGCAGCCGGGGGCCTGATAAAAGCCCCCAGGTCTGCCCTTTACACATAATAAAAGTTAATCAATAAGTCCCATGTCCCCAAAACAGTAGCAATCAAAACTGCGTCTCTTCCCGCAAAAAAACAAACCCAAAAAATCACTACATTAATGGAAAAATAAAAAAATTACTGCTTTTGGAATGCGACGATGCAAAAACAAATAATTTTAGTTCAAAAGTGTTTTTATTGTGCAAAAGTTGTAAAACATGAAAAACCTATACATGTGGTATCGTCGTAATAGTACCGACCCATAGAATAAAGGTAACGTGTTATTTACGCCGCACAGTGAACGGCGTCAATTTAAAATGCATCGGACCATTGCGGAATATCAGTGTTTTTTGTACCCCAAAATTATGCCATTAAAAAGTTCAACTAATCCCGCAAAAAACAAGTCCTTATACAGCTATGTCGACGGAAGAATAAAAAAGTTATAGCTCTTTGAATGCGACTATAGAAAACGAAAAAAATAGCTTCGTCATTGGGGCCTAAAATAGGCTGGTTACTAATTGGTTAAGCTTTTTATCCCCAACGGCCTGCCTATTTGGTTCCAGCAATGTTTGGAAGAGTTTAGGCTTGGTCTTTTTTATTTCCATGAGAAATTTTTTCACATATGCAGACATTAACATCGGAAAATTTAGGAGAAATTACAAAACTGAACTATTTTTAGGAAACATTTACTGGTACTTAGCATTTTAGTTCTGTAGAATGGAGCAGAGTCATTTTGAAAGATGCACTCACCAGTCTCTCCAAAGTCATTAGCAGTTGGAGGCAGTAGACGTGACTTGAGGCGGTCCCTGTATACTTGTGCATTGACTTAACATCATTATTTGAGACAGAAATGCTTAAAAACTCTGTCCTGGGCTGCAGTAGACATTCATTTTAACCCACCCCCTGTTCTTCTGGCTATAGGACCCATTTCTTAGAGCTTAGACAGTAAAAAAGTCACTGGGGACTGGCTACAGATCAGACGAGAAACCATCAGATCTCTTGCACACATTTATCCACGCTCTTTTTTTCTTGGCGTTTAAGGGGTTTTCCCACAAAACATATGTATCCCCCTATCCACAGCATAGGGGATACATGTGTGATCACTTGGGGTCCGACCGATGGGATCCCCAGCAATGAGGAGAATGAAAGTCCCGCAAAGTGCTTCATAAAAATGGAGAGCTGGTGCGCATGCTCGGCCAACGCTACATTCATTTCTATGGTACCACTGCTGTCTCTGGCAGGTCCTATAGAAAGCGCTGGCTGAGCATACGCACCAGCATTCCATTCACATGGAGCACTTCGGGGGACTTTTGGTCCCCCGTTCTCATCGCTGGTGGTCCCAGCTGTCAGACTCCCATCGATCAAACGTATCCCCTGTGGATAGGGGATACATGTGTTTGTAGGAAAACCCCTTTAATGGTACACACTTCTCCTTACTAACTAACTGCCAAAACAGACCACTGAATGCGAGAACACCTGCTCTGCCTTGCATACAATAAAGTTCACTCATCTAACATACCTGTACAAATGATGTGTATGCAATCCTAGTATATATGATCAGCAAATTCCTGGCTGACATAGATTTTACTCAGTGGTGAACAGACAGACGAAAATCCAACACATTTATTAAGACGAGTGCGCCTTGTTTTCTTTCATATACCAGTCTTAATAAATTCTCCATACGGTTTTTGTTAAAGGGATTATCCGGGATGTTTTATTAGCGGTTGGAAATAAAATAAACCAAAAATTCTTACCTATCCTTGCAACGCGGCGATACCCCATTGATCCTCCATCAGCAATCCCGGTGGTTGTTCCAGCCAATCAGAGGGCTCAGCGGCCATATGTTGTATTTCTGGCATTATGCCAGAAATACGATTTGTCAACAGTGAGCCCCGCTGAGCTCTCTAAATGGCTGCAGCGGTTACATGCTACGGGTTACATGCTACGTGCTACCAGAGCCTCAGCGCTCGATCATCAGGGGGGCAAGAATATTTCAGTATTGCTTTTCTGGTTTATTCACTGCATTTCCAAATTTTCCTATCCCGGATAACCCCTTTAAGTAGCAACCTAAAAGTGATTGGGCTGCTGCTTAAAACAAAGTACATGGAATGCAGGGTACAATTACATATCATTGTACTTTTACGAAAAAACCTGTATTAGTAGTCACATTGAACTCTTTTAGTCTCAGCTGACATGGCAAGGAAGATTGCGTAAATATCCAAATAAATATATATATATATATATATATATATATATATATATATATATGTATCTATATATATATATATATATATATATACCAATCAGCCATACGTACCATTGATTATCTGGTTACAATGGCACCTGTCAAGGGGTGGGATTATGTAATAGGCAGCAAGTGAACGGTCAGTTCTTGAAGCTAATGTGTTGGAAGCAGGAAAACGGGCAAGTGTAAGGATCTGATAGTCTTTGGCAAAGTCCATATTGTAATGGCTATGCTACTGGGTCAGAGCAGCTCTAATAGGGCAGGTTTTGTGGTGTGTTATACTGTACAATGTTTAGTACCTACTAGAAGTGGTCCAAAGAAGGATAACACGTGAACCGCCAACAGGTCATGGGCCCCCAAGGCTTTTTGATGGGGAGTGGGAAGCGAAGACAAGCTGGTCTGGTCCGAACCCACAGAAAAGCTGCTTGTATCTTGCAAATGGCTTCTTTTTTAGAAGGTAAAGATGTACTTCATAGATAACTCTTTCCGTATACAAAATCAAGAAATGTAATTGTGTTTGTTTTCTTTTACAATTTATATTAGTGTTTTACAGTACAAATGCTTAAAGGCTTCTCGACTTAATTACATTAATGACAATTCATTTTATATTCTAGGGACTGTTTTAGTTTTAGGGCATAAAGGGATATCATGGGCTTAAGGCTCTTATTACATTGATTGTCTGGTTGGCATAACTAACCACACCATTCTTGATTCTACTTCAATAATTTCTGGAATTATTATTACGGAAAGATAAACTTGGTACTACATGACTTCTCATTATTAAGATATTTTTTAATTAATTATTATATACTGCCTCCGGTAGTACATCATGCTAAAATCATGGTTTGTAAGAACAAATAAGGTCATTTTCATGTTCTCAATAAAATCACAGGAGCTACTGGTACTGCCATGAGAGTATTGCATCAAAATGAATATTTTTCAAGTCTTAGAATTCAGCTTTAGCTATTATTTTCGGTCAAAGAACTGCACATTTTTGTAGCTCTTGTCCTCTGCGTTAAAGAATTATGTGAATTTTTAAAAAAGTGAAGCCATTTACTGAGCTCCTTTCCTCATGTACATGTATATGATGGTGTTTGAGTTGGCACAGCTTCTGTGTCGGTGTGACAATCAGTGGTTGTGATCATGGCCCTTTAATACCTTAAGAACTATAACCGCCGTAAAAGTAGGCCTCAAATAGCTACTTAGTGTTAAAAATATAAATAATCTGTGGTTGACAGAATTTGAGGAGGCAAAAACGACTGTTTCGGTAACTCTCATATAGTTGTATGGAGCGTTAGAGTGCACTCTCGATTGCCGTGATCATTAAGTGGTTAAGACAAGAAATACATGGTTAAGTTCTTTGTGTACTACTGTTTATCTGGTTAGCACAAGAACTAAGTTTGAGAATTGTATGCATAACATCACCAGAGTAAAGGCCCTTTTACACTGGCCAATTATCGCGCTAATGAGCGTATCTGATAATTACCCTGTGTAAATAGGGCAGCGATTAGCAGATGAACGAGCAAACTCTCGTTCATCAACTGATCCAATAGTTTTAAAAGTGTAAGGTATTATCGTTGTCGGCAGCAAATCTCCCTGTGTAAATAGGGAGATGTGCTGCCGACATGATAATAATGTATGGGTCTGAGCGATCGGACTAACGAGCGTTCTACCCCATACTATCTCCTTGTGAAAGGAGCAAACGAGCGCCAATTAACGAGATGTCTCGTTGATCGCCGCTCGTTTACACGGCCCAACTTAATGCCTCATGCACACAACCTAGCATATATATGAGAAAAAAAAGAGTCATGAGCTATATATAAAGTACAAAATACAATTTTATTAGATATAATTGACATAAATGATTTTAATAAAAAACATGGCGAGGTTTCTAAAAAGAAGAGATATGCCTGTGGGTCACATTTGGAGAGTATATACGACCATGGGTATATTTGTATAATAAACAATGAATGACACGAGAGCATGCAGGTATATATTGCTCAAATGCACCGTTAACAATTTAACCAGCACTGCTGATATTAAAGGGAAAAAGGACAACATAAAGTCTATGTCAAAGGTAAGTGTGCCGTATGAGGAAATCCCTATTACTGGAACAAAGTGCCATTCAATCTAAAAAGTCCAAGGACTTATAGTAATAGCTGCACTCAATGTGCAAAGTATACACCATATGCATGGCTACTACTCCGGAATCACCGAATAGAGCTAGGAAGTATACACTCACCCATAGTTGAAAGAAAGTAAGATCGTGATCCACAGACAGTGAAAGGCCACCCCAACGCGCGTTTCGCTGTATCAGCTTCCTCAGGGGGTCTGCAATGAGCAGACCCCCTGAGGAAGCTGATACAGCGAAACGCGCGTTGGGGTGGCCTTTCACTGTCTGTGGATCACGATCTTACTTTCTTTCAACTATGGGTGAGTGTATACTTCCTAGCTCTATTCGGTGATTCCGGAGTAGTAGCCATGCATATGGTGTATACTTTGCACATTGAGTGCAGCTATTACTAGAAGTCCTTGGACTTTTTAGATTGAATGGCACTTTGTTCCAGTAATAGGGATTTCCTCATACGGCACACTTACCTTTGACATAGACTTTATGTTGTCCTTTTTCCCTTTAATATCAGCAGTGCTGGTTAAATTGTTAACGGTGCATTTGAGCAATATATACCTGCATGCTCTCGTGTCATTCATTGTTTATTATACAAATATACCCATGGTCGTATATACTCTCCAAATGTGACCCACAGGCATATCTCTTCTTTTTAGAAACCTCGCCATGTTTTTTATTAAAATCATTTATGTCAATTATATCTAATAAAATTGTATTTTGTACTTTATATATAGCTCATGACTCTTTTTTTTTTTTCTCATATATATGCTATGCTATCAGTGAGTTTGCTATTTCATGACACTGTGGGGGTACTGCATACCAATGTGGTTTGTACCCAACCAGCTACCTGTCCCTGTGAGACATTTGTTTATAATCATGCACACAACCGTTGTGCCACTCGGACCGTTTTTGCCGGCATCCGAGTGGCACCCGATTGTCTTTATGGACCCATTCCCTTTAGCGGGTGAATGGGGTCCGGGAAAAATGATCCGAGTCTCCGATCCGAGGAAAGATAGAACATGTTCTATCTTTCCTCAGATCATTGACGGTACTCAGACGGCACACACTGTCGTGTGCATGAGGCGTTAGGCTCATTCTGTATTTCATCATGCAGTTATAACTTAACTTTTGGTTGTTTTTCCCTGAACTTTTTCTGCAGTAATTATGTAAAATCACTAATAGAGAATAGCTGCAAATACTATAATTGACAATTAATTATCCCAGTGGATAAAGCATTTGTGAGTAATGAAGAATTTGAATTAAAGATCTTACAATTAACCTGTCACACAGAACTAGTTCACTGCTTTACATGTTAATTTGTAGCAGCTTTTTTATTTAAATATAAAATGTCATACTCACTCGAAAATATTTGTTCCAGAGAAAAAATGCTCATAATTTACAGATTTAGCAATATTTAACTTGACCCTTAACGCGTTACATATAAAGTCAATGTTTTTTTTACTGGCTTTTGTCGTATTAAACGACCAGTTATCACACTGCAGCAAGTTATCCGTGTAAAATTAAGGATTGCTACAGCTTTACTTGATATATAAATATATATATATATATATATATATATATATATATATATATATATATATATATAAAAAATGTGCAACTTTTCTTTGTGAATGTCTACAATTTAAAACTAACAGTTAAGACTTAAATGGTAGATCAGAAGGAACAGGGCAACTCATTGACTAGAGATGATAAAAAGATTGCAAAGAGAAAAGTATAAAATGCTGATAAGAGCTTCAGTTGAGTATAAGATATATTGCCCCTGCATCAGCAACTAAGACATCATAAAAAAAATAAAAATTAAAGATGTAGGCAACACTCCAGCAGTGATTGATATTTTTTATGAACCTATGCAATGTTTCCCCTCACACTAGAGTCTTTACCAAGCAATACAACAGTGCGAATGTGCTACATATATATATATATATATATATATATATATATATATATGTATATGTATATATATATATATATATATATATATATACAGATATATATAAGGGTGTGTGTGTATATATATATATATATATATATATATATATATAGATACATCCCACTTAATCTTAATTTATCTAATCAGTTACAAATACCTATATCGTAGTGTAAAACGTATGTGTAAAACAACATGTACATATTCACTCAATAAGGTGCAAGATCAACATCAAATCTCATAACAATCATTTTATTTCATTTTATGCAGTATGTGACCATACAATTTGTGTGAAGTGATAAAACTGTCACAGGTAACAAAATATTAAGGAAATTAAGAGCATAGACATCCTTATTCTGCATGTTCGCTAAATAAAGAATAGTCTTACTAGCCAAAAAGCCTAAAAAAAAAAAATCTATAAGCATACAATAAACTGTAAGCACATCCACACTAGATAACCATGGGCTTATGGTGCTTCCACATGAATACTTACTAGCGGCAGACTGTCGCCATCATCTTGGATAAGGGAATACTTCCCAAATACACTATCCAGCACCACAGTGGATGAATGAAGCTATTACCCTGTGTGTGTGATAAAACAAAGTGCAACCACCATTGCACAAACTGGATTAATGATTAATTCCTATACAAAAGAATGAAGTACAGTAAAAAATTGTGTAGCACCCTGTTAGCCAGAAACAATATGTAATGTCAAATACTTTTGTGTCAAAAAAGACAAAAGTATAGAAGGTATGATACCTTTATTGGCTAACCATAAAAGTTCTATATGCGGCTTTCAGAGCACACAGGCTCCTTCTTCAGGCAATTTACAAATGAATGACTTAGAAAAAAGCACAACATTTAAGATGTTACACAAAGACAATTAGTACATGAAGTGATACATCATTAGGATAAGCCGGGGCAATAAAACTGAGGTTATAGGGGTGATGGCTTAGAAGATAAGGGATCTGGAGTGAGTCTGATGGGGGATGTGACGTGTGTCCATGTAGTTGCTCATAAATCCAGGTGTTAGATTGAGGCCTTGTGTCAATGACTGGAACTTTATCATCAGCTTAAATTCCCAAATTTTTCTTTCTCTGTTGTTTTTAAAATGACCCTTCAGTATCAGGACCTTTAAATCTGCCAAACTGTGATCAGGCCTAGAGAAGTGTTTTCCCACGGGTGTATCCACCTCCTGTTTTATTGTATGTCTGTGAAGATTCATCCTGGTTTGTAGTTTTTGTATTGTTTCTCCAATGTAGATTCCTTTAGTGATGCACCTTGTACACAGGATCATGTACACTATATTGGAGGATGTACAGGAGAATGTGCCAGTGATTTTACAGTCCTGCTGCGTGTTTGGTATGTGGATTGTGTTTGGTGACAAGATGTTGGTACAGGTCTTGCATTTTCTACTGTTGCAAGGGAAAGTGCCAGTCTCTGATGGTGATGAGAGGGCACTTCTGCCCAGGAGATTCCTTAGGTTTGGTGGTTGTTTGTATGCAAGGAGAGGTACATCCGGGAATATTTCCTTCAGTTTATTGTCTTTGTTGAATATAGGTTGGAGATCAGCAGCAATTTTCCTCAAGACGTTCATTTGGGGGTCGTATATGAACACTAGGGGCACCATGCTGTTGTCTTCCTTCTTTTTGTACTCCAGAAGATTGCTCCTTGGAATTCTTATTGCTCTGTAGATCTGATCATCTATAATTCTTGGATGGTATCCCTGTTGTAAGAAGGTATTCCTCAGTGATAGCAGGTGTTGTTTTCAGTCTTCATTGTCTGAACAGATTCGTATGTACCGCAGAGCCTGGCTGTAGATGATGGATTTTTTTATGTGTCTTGGATGAAAGTGGTTCCATTTCCGATATGCTGAACGACCTGTATGTTTATGGTAGATTGTTGTTTGTATGGTATTGCTTCTCATGTATATGGTCATGTCCAGGAAATGTATTTGAGATGTTGAGTAGTTGAGAGTGAGTTTGATAGTACGATGGAACTTATTCACGTTTTTATGGAAAGAAAGCAGTTCATGTTCAGAGCCTGCTCAGATTATCAGCAGTATAAAAGAGTATGCGGCACACCAATTTGAAACAAAAGGTATTTTTATTTTGTTTTTAATGCCAGTGGCAGAGTGCGACGTTTCGTTCTAAGCGACCTTCATCAGGCACTGAGCCGTGCTGGAAAACTGCATAGACGAGCGCTAGTGGTGCTGATAGCGTGTCATGGCGCTCATTACACAGCGGCCAGCCGCAATCAGCACCACTAGCGCTCGTCTATGTAGTTTTCCAGCACGGCTCAGCGCCTGATGAAGGTCACTTAGAACGAAACGTCGCACTCTGCCACTGCCATTCAAAACAAAATAAAAATACCTTTTGTTTCAAAATTGGTGTGCCGGATATTCTTTTATACTCATCTTCGGGTTGTGCCCCTATCTGTGCAAAACCCCATCCTTCCACATATCTGGTGCTGTCTGAACCTATACACAGATTATCAGCAGGTCATCAATGTACCGGAAATATGCTAGTGGTTTAGTTGCGCAGGTTGATAAAAACTCGTCCTCTAGTTTGGCCATGAACAGGTTAGCATATTGTGGTGACATTCTGCTACCCATAGCCCTTCCCATACACAGCAGATACAGTGAAGGAAATAAGTATTTGATCCCTTGCTGATTTTGTAAGTTTGCCCACTGTCAAAGTCATGAACAGTCTAGAATTTTTAGGCTAGGTTAATTTTACCAGTGAGAGATAGATTATATTTAAAAAAAAAAACAGAAAATCACATTGTCAAAATTATATATATTTATTTGCATTGTGCACAGAGAAATAAGTATTTGATCCCCTACCAACCATTAAGAGTTCAGCCTCCTCCAGACCAGTTACACGCCCCAAATCAACTTGGTGCCTGCATTAAAGACAGCTGTCTTACATGGTCACCTGTATAAAAGACTCCTGTCCACAGACTCAATTAATCAGTCTGACTCTAACCTCTACAACATGGGCAAGACCAAAGAGCTTTCTAAGGATGTCAGGGACAAGATCATAGACCTGTACAAGGCTGGAATGGGCTCCAAAACCATAAGTAAGACGCTGGGTGAGAAGGAGACAACTGTTGGTGCAATAGTAAGAAAATGGAAGACATACAAAATGACTGTCAATCAACATCGATCTGGGGCTCCATGCAAAATCTCACCTCGTGGGGTATCCTTGATCCTGAGGAAGATGAGAGCTCAGCCGAAAACTACACGGGGAGAACTTGTTAATGATCTAAAGGCAGCTGGGACCACAGTCACCAAGAAAACCATTGGTAACACATTACGCCGTAATGGATTAAAATCCTGCAGTGCCCGCAAGGTCCCCCTGCTCAAGAAGGCACATGTACAGGCCCGTCTGAAGTTTGCAAAGGAACATCTGGATGATTCTGAGAGTGATTGGGAGAAGGTGCTGTGGTCATATGAGACTAAAATTTAGCTCTTTGGCATTAACTCAACTCGCCGTGTTTGGAGGAAGAGAAATGCTGCCTATGACCCAAAGAACACCGTCCCCACTGTCAAGCATGGAGGTGGAAATATTATGTTTTGGGGGTGTTTCTCTGCTAAGGGCACAGGACTACTTCACCGCATCAATGGGAGAATGAATGGAGCCATGTACCGTCAAATCCTGAGTGACAACCTCCTTCCCTCCACCAGGACATTAAAAATGGCTCGTGGCTGGGTCTTCCAGCACGACAATGACCCAAAACATACAGCCAAGGCAACAATGGTGTGGCTCAAAAAGAAGCACATTAAGGTCATGGAGTGGCCTAGCCAGTCTCCAGACCTTAATCCCATCGAAAACTTATGGAGGGAGCTGAAGATCCGAGTTGCCAAGCGACAGCCTCGAAATCTTAATGATTTACAGATGATCTGCAAAGAGGAGTGGGCCAAAATTCCATCTAGCATGTGTGGAAACCTCATCATCAACTACAAAAAACGTCTGACTGCTGTGCTTGCCAACAAGGGTTTTGCCACCAAGTATTAAGTCTTGTTTGCCAAAGGGATCAAATACTTATTTCTCTGTGCACAATGCAAATAAATACAGTGAAGGAAATAAGTATTTGATCCCTTGCTGATTTTGTAATTTTGCCCACTGTCAAAGACATGAACAGTCTAGAATTTTTAAGCTAGGTTAATTTTACCAGTGAGAGATAGATTATATATTAAAAAAAAACAGAAAATCACATTGTCAAAATTATATATATTTATTTGCATTGTGCACAGAGAAATAAGTATTTGATTGACAGTCATTTTGTATGTCTTCCATTTTCTTACTATTGCACCAACAGTTGTCTCCTTCTCACCCAGCGTCTTACTTATGGTTTTGTAGCCCATTCCAGCCTTGTGCAGGTCTATGATCTTGTCCCTGACATCCTTAGAAAGCTCTTTGGTCTTGCCCATGTTGTAGAGGTTAGAGTCAGACTGATTAATTGAGTCTGTGGACAGGAGTCTTGTATACAGGTGGCCATTTAAGACAGCTGTTTGGAGCGTGTAACTGGTCTGGAGGAGGCTGAACTCTTAATGGTTGGTAGGGGATCAAATACTTATTTCTCTGTGCACAATGCAAAAAATACATATAATTTTGACTATGTGATTTTCTTTCTTTTTTTTTAATATAATCTATGTCTCACTGGTAAAATTAACCTAGCCTAAAAATTCTAGACTGTTCATGTCTTTGACAGTGGGCAAACTTACAAAATCAGCAAGGGATCAAATACTTATTTCCTTCACTGTATATATAATTTTGACAATGTGATTTTCAGTTTTTTTTTTTATATATAATCTATCTCTCACTGGTAAAATTAACCTAGCCTAAATATTCTAGACTGTTCATGTCTTTGACAGTGGGCAAACTTACAAAATCAGCAAGGGATCAAATACTTATTTCCTTCACTGTATATATCTTTGTCAAAGTAAAAATAATTGTGATGGAGTACGAACCTGATGAGTTGTAGGGCTGGCTCTGCCGCTAGATTGTTCTTCTGAAGAATGTGTTGGCATGCGGCTATGCCATCCTCACGGGGGATGTTAGAATACAGAGACTCCACATCTATAGTTGCCAATATTGTTCCCTCTGGTAGTGGACCTAGGGTTGAGAGTTCGCAGAGGACGTCTGTGGTGTCCTGGACATAACTGGGTGTGCACCTCACCAAGGGCTTTAGAAGATTTTCCACCCAGCCTGAAATATTCTCAGTTAAAGTCCCAACACCTGAAATGATTGGTCTCCCTGGATTGCCTTCTTTATGTATTTTGGGTAACATTTAAAATGTACCCATTCTGGGATTTTCCGGTATAAGGTCCATTAAACTGTCTGATACAGCGTTGTAACTATTGATGATATGGACAAGTTCCTCTGTGTATTGTTTGGTTGGATCTTCTTTAAGCAGGGTGTAGTATATTTTGTCTGAGAGTTTAATATAATTGGTGCATGACCATTCCTATAATTAATATGATAGGGGCACCAATATGAATATAGACAGGGTATAGCTGATGGTATATACTGATGACAGTTAGGGACCATACACCTGAGACTCAGGAGTAGGAGGTCCCTAGTCTAGGACTGCTGGTAAACCTTACATTTCATTTCAAAACCATTAGCGTTAACATGGAGTTGGGCCCCCTTTCATCTTTAAAGGCATGGTGTCGCCCCAAAAACATGTTTTTTTTTTTAAAATTTAAACATTTAGTGTGTGGGTGATAAAACATTGTTCAAATTTTTTTTATTTTTTTCGCGAGTCAGGAAATATTATAAATTTTTTCAAATTTATAATACTACCCATTTTTGGTCACTAGATGGAGCTGTTTGGAGCTAGTTCCCAAAATTGCAGCATTGCAACATTGGGTTAAAAGCTATCGCTCTAGTGAGCGCTCAGCATCCCCCCCTCCTTTATCCTGGCTAGTGCCGGGATAAACGAGGGGTTTGAAAGGTTTAACCTGCTACACTGTGCGTCGCCATTTTTTGAGGTAACCCACAGTGTAGTAGGTTTACATGCAGTAGTAAACACACACAAACACTAACATACATTGAAATCGCTTACCTGCTCCTGCCGCCGCGGCCCGTCCGCTCCCTTTGCTGCCGCTGTTCCATGTGCACTTGTCCGGAAGCCGCGACCGGAAGTAGTAATATTACTGTCCGGCCGCGACTTCCGGTCCACAGGAAAATGGCGCCGGACGGCGCCAATTTCGAATAGGACTGTGTGGGAGCGGCGCATGCGCAGTTCCCACACAGACGCCGTACACGGCAGTCAATGGGACGGGAGCCGTTCGCAGTCCCTATGGGACTGTGGCTGCCGTATTCCATGTCTGTGTGTGTCGTTAATCGACACACACAGAAATGGAACAAAAAATGGCAGCCCCCATAGGGAAAAAAAAGTGTGAAAAAAAGAAACAGTAAAACACAAACACACAAATGAAAATAAACGTTTATATTAAGGCACTAACATCTTTAACATATTAATAAAATATTTGTGATGACACTGTTCCTTTAACAGCCTCAACTCTTCTGGGAAGGCTATCCACACAATGTTAGTGTGTTTCTGTGAGAATTTGCTCCCATTTAAAAGATGTTTGATGGGGTTGAGGTCAGGGCTCTGTCTCGGGGCAAAGGTGGCATCCTATGAGCGTGTCACGTCCCTGACCTCCTTAGTACGATTCACTGTGCTTGATTTTAGACACCTGTTTGGAATGGGTGTGGCTGAAACACCTGGAATATCTCAATTAATAAAAGGATGTTCACATACTTTTGGCCATATAATGTATATAAGTGTGAATATATAGAATATATATATAATATATATACGGATTTAGCCATCTTTATCTTGATTTTGATAACTTGCTGCAGCGTGATATCACAAAACAAAAGCCATTGAAAAGTAATTGAAAAAGTCAAGATAAAGGATCTTTCCACTGTGTATTTAATGCGTTAAAAGTCAAGATAACGACGGCTACATTTGTATATATATATATATATATATATATATATATATATATATATATATATATATATATATGTATATATGTGTGTGTGTTTTGTGTGTGTTTATTTAATTTACGAATGGAAACAGCACTCCAGGATATATTTCAATAAAGCTTTTATTCACCCATTGACCACTGAAGCAACGTTTCAAAGATTTTCAAGCTTGAAAATGTTCTCATTGAGAGTGTGAAATGTTGCTTCAGTTGGCACTGGGTGAATAAAAGTTTTTTATTGCAATATATCCTGGAGTGCTGCTTCCATTCGTGGATTGGATTTATGCTATAGGTGAAGTGGTCCTTTGCCTGGAAGCAAGCATCTGCCATTAAGGCTCTTCCTGCTGTGCAGCTTTATTACTTGGTTTATTTATATACATATTTCAAAAACTGACAACCTTGTGGGGTTTTCTCGTGCAACGATGTCAAGAGTTTACAGAGAATGGTGTGATCGAGAAAAAACATCCAGCAGAGGAGATCCTGTGTATATCAACAGCTTGTCAACGAAAGGGTTCAGAGGAGGATGTCAACAATCATTCTGACAAACACGTGTTGTACAGTCAAGCAAATTGCAGCCAAATACAATGCTGGTTTTCAAGCTAACGTGTCCGAACGCACAACTTGTCATTCCTAACGACAGATGAGATATAACAGCAGACGACCAGTTCCATGCCATTGCTGTCTAATGGAAACAGAAACGCGGGACTCGAGGCAGCAAAATTGCACAAAAAATTGGATCAGTGGAAAAACATTACCTGGTCAGATGAATCCAGATTCATGTTGCCCCATGCAGTGCTGATGGAAGGGGCAGAATTGGCACAAGCAGCATGAATCGATAAACCCTTCCTGTCAGTTGTCTACAGGTCAGGCTGATGGAGGTGGAGTAATGGTGTGAGGAATGTTTTCTTGGCACACCTTGGTTCCTCATACCTGTGGATGGGCGTTTGAACAGTAGGGCTTAACTAAGCATTGTTGTCGACCAAGTTACTCCCTTCATGGCAGTTGTTTACCTAATGGCAGGAGGACACTTTAGCGATAACTTCGAGAAGCTATGCTTTCCGCATTGGAAAAAAATTCCTGCAGAACAATTTCCACATCTTGTGGAATATATGCCACAGGGATTTGCTGGGGTTCCGGAGGCCAAAGAAGGACCAACGTGCTACGAGATGGGTTTTTGTAATAAAGTGGTCATTCAGTGTATATTATCTATATCTACAGTATAAGACATATGTGTTATTTATGAACCTCTGATTCTGGCTTAGGTTCCTGGCCAGTAGGTAAGCTAGTTGTTTCCTGTTCCCTTGTTCAATAGGTGTGTTGAGACATAAATTTATCTCCTATGGTTTTTACATGCTTGAAATAAATACTGTACAATTTAAACTTCTGTTGGATGCCGCTCTTGCAATTTTGTGTTCTTCATTCCTAATAACAACACTATTTTTGTTCTCCAATTGAAAAATCCCCAAAAGTACTGTGCTTGAAAAGATAATAGCAAAGAAAATCTCAACAAAAAAAGCACCACATGACGCATTCTAATAGAAATAACAATGATTTTGATGTCTCTTACTATTTTTCGCTCCTGTTGTGGTTTTTAACAATTGGTAAAATGACAAGTGGACATTTATAAAATTCAAAAAAAATAATAACATTTTATATATATACAGTATATAGATGCAAGGTTCTGTAATTCATAAAGCACATTCAATTCTAATGTAAAAGGCAAACCACTTAATCACGGTAAGCTACTCCCCTTTTTTTAAAGTGCGTACTTCTTCAGATTCATTTTCTTACATTAAAGGCATATTTCCAGGACCATGTCTGATAAGAGTTTTCTCACATTCCTCTCATGGCATACACTTCCATATTTTTACAGAAATATATGAACCATAATTACAACGTTGTGAATGACTAATAGATCCAGGTTGGATCCTGTTTAGGCTGGGTTTACACAAAGTTTTTTGACGAGTTTTTTGACGCGGAAACCGCTCCGCAAAACTCGTCAAAAACGGCCTGAAAATGCCTCCCATTGACTTCAATGGGAGGCGGAGGCGTCTTCTTCCCACAAGTGGTAAAATCGTCTCGTGGGAGAAAGAAGGGACATGCCCTATCTCAGGGGCATAGCTAGGGGGGGGGGCAGGCGGGGCATGTGCCCCGGGCGCAAGGGAAGGGGGGGGCGCCGAAGAGCAGCTGATCGCTGCTGACAGGCGCCCCGTATGTCGGACACCTGCAGCAGCTTAGGAAGAGCCAGGAAATTAGGGCGTTCTGACTGGGGTCTGTGACGGCCAGGGAGTGGACCAGTCCAGTGACCTGACTTTTCACCTGACCTCACATCAGTGACATGAGGTCAGATGACTTAGGTCAGGGGACAGGTCCACTCCCGTGCTGCAGCCTCCCAGCATCTGAAGTTACACATGCCGAGAAGCATAGAGGAAGCTCCGCCCATAGCCCATCCTAAACTGTCAGCAAGGAGACATGGTGAGTGTCTGTGTGTGTAGTGTGAATACAGTGTGCGTCTCTGTGTTTGTATGTGTATATGTTGCAGTGTGTGTGTGTGTGTGTGTGAGTGTGTGTGTCTCTGTCTGTCTGTGTCTCTGCATGTGTTTGTCTCTTATATCTACTACATTATCTGTACTCAGAGAGTTATCAGTGTGCTATCTGTAGTGTTACATAGGACCGCAGGTAACATCTACTACATTATCTGTACTGTGTAGCAGAGCTGAGATTGTAATTTAGCACAATGTGTTATCTGTGGTGTTACATAGGACTGCAGGGGACACAACTACATTATCAGTACTCAGAGTTATCACTGTGTTATCTGTGGTGTTACATAGGACTGCAGGTAACAGCTCCTACATTATCTGTGCTGTGTACATATGTGCCTGTGTGGGTATATATGGGTCTGTTTGTGAATGTGTCTTTGTGCTTGTATATTTGTGCCTTTTATGTATTTGTATATGTTCCTGTCTGTGTATTTATCTGCCGGTGTGTGTGTATATGTGTCTGTACGTCTATATATTTACCTGTATGTATGTATTCCAGAATGTGTGTATGTATATTTGCCTGTATGTCTAAATATCTGTCTTTATGTATGTACAGTATATATGTTCCAGCGTGTCCATATATGTGGTTAATTTTTGGTTTGTGTAGGGGGCGGCAATAGAGAGTCCCGCACAGGGCGCCATCCAAGCTAAGACCGGCCCTGGCTGTCACCAACCCTAGTCAGAAGGAACTCCGCCGCTGCCTGCGCCACGTGACCTCCTCGGCTTCTCCGGTAAGTCACACCAGGCAGAGCGGAGAGTGGTAGCGGTAGGCTACCGCTCACCGGTCTGTTCACAGTGTTGCGCTAAGTACAAGGGGGGGAGTATGGCGCTATTTAAAATGGGGGAGTGTGGCGCTATTTACAAAGGGGAAGCGGGCTGTGTGTGGCACTATCTACAGGGGGGGAGTGTGCCGCTATCTACTAGGGGGGAAGCGGGCTGTGTGTGGCACTATCTACAAGGGCGGGGAGTGTGCCGCTATCTACTAGGGGGGAAGCGGGCTGTGTATGGCACTATCTACAAGGGGGGGAGTGTGCCGCTATCTACTAGGGGGGAAGCGGGCTGTGTGTGGCACTATCTACAAGAGAGGGGCTGTGTGGCGCTATCTACAAGGGGCTGTGTGTGGCCTCTTTAATTTATTTTCTGTTAATTTATTTTTATGTTAATTACATTATAGAACTATATCGCTTGTAAAATGTAGAAATGCTTTTATACTCGCGTTACATTAAAAAAATAGTGAAAAAAAAATTACACCTCATTGATTGGTAGGGAAAGAAAACATGGCGAGGGGGAAGGAGATGTTGGGAAATAAGTTGGGGGGGGGGCGCCAATCTGAAACTTTGCCCCGGGTGCAGGAGAACCTAGCTACGCCTCTGCCCTATCTTCAGGCGTTTATGCCTCTGACCTTCCATTGACGTCAATGGGAGGCAGAGAAAGCGTATTTCACGGCGTTTTATGCCCGCGGCGCTCAATGGCCGCAGGCGAAAAACGCTGCAAAAAACGTTGCAGCGTGCAGGGAGAGGAAAATCTGCCTCAAACTTCAAAACGGAATTTTGAGGCAGATTTTCCGCCTGCAAAAAAACTCTGCGTGAACCCAGCCTTAAAGTCCACATTTCTGCATGATGCTCACTGGACAAAATCGAGTAAAATTTTGTAGCTTGTTCTATGAATTCTATGGATGAATCTGATCATATACAGAAATATAGGCAAATTCATAGCTGTGTATAATACCTATAAGCATATATGTAAACACATCCGTTTGTGTGTAATAAGATATAGCACACAATTTGTACAATACAAAAAATTCTCTTGAAAAATACCCCTTGAAAAAGCTGACGGCGAAACGTGTGTCGGGGCTCTGTGGCAGTGTTCATTCTATTTATTAGGGGCACACTATGTAGCAGTGTACTTTTTGTTCTGGATGGCTTCTTTTTTTCTATAATACCTTGTGATTATAATATACTGTGATTATGTTATGCTGTCACGTGTATTGTGGTCCCCTGACCACCACCATGTTGTTTTAACGTGTATGTCTTATTTTTAGGTCTTGGTGGCCAATGTGTGGCCTCTTGTGAAATAAAAATGGAATTTTTCGCATCATACAAATTGTGTGCTATAAGTTATTACACACATACAGATGTGTCTACATATATACTTAAAGGTATTATATTTATGTATTGCGTAGACTGTTATAAGTTTTTTTGGCCTAGGTTGGAATAGGTAATGATGACATTTTTAGCTGTAGTTCATAAGCACAGGTCTAAGTTTAGGAATCTTACAATGGGAAATTTTTAAAGCGATTCTAGCTCTACCTTGTGTGTGTATGAAAAAGAAAATGTACAGATGTACAGTATAATATACCCATCGTTTTTATGGGGTAGATGTAGCCAAAAATGTGTCCTTTTGGCACATGTTTGGCATGTTTATATCTGGATGCCATTTTGTTTCATAGAGTACTGAAAAATGGTGACTACAGGTGACTACACTATTTAGGACCACCAAAAAATGCATGCTTTACAGTACTGTTTGTAATAGCATTGCAGGAGAATCGGATGAATAAAATAAATGTACACAAGGCCCCGGGACCAGATGGCTTGCACCCTAGAGTTCTTAAAGAGCTTAGTTCAGTTATTTCTGTCCCCCTCTTCATAATATTTAGAGATTCTCTAGTGACTGGTATAGTGCCAAGGGACTGGCGCAGGGCAAATGTGGTGCCTATTTTCAAAAAGGGCTCTAGGTCTTCGCCGGGTAATTATAGACCAGAAAGCTTAAAATCCATCGTGGGGAAAATGTTTGAGGGGCTATTGAGGGACTATATACAGGATTATGTGACAAAAAGTAGTATTACAAGTGACAGCCAGCACGGTTTTACTAAGGACAGAAGTTGTCAAACCAACTTGATTTGTTTTTATGAAGGGATGAGCAGAAGCCTAGACAGAGGGGCCACTGTGGATATAGTGTTTTTGGACTTTGCAAAGGCGTTTGACACTGTCCCTGATAGACATCTAATGGGTAAATTAAGGACTATAGGTTTAGAAAGTATAGTTTGTAATTGGATTGAGAATTGGCTCAAGGACCATATCCAGAGAGTTGTGGTCAATGATTCCTACTCTGAATGGTCCCCGGTTATAAGTGGAGTACCCCAGGGTTTCGTGCTGGGACCACTATTATTCAACTTATTTATTAATGATATCGAGGATGGGATTAATAGCACTATTTCTATTTTCGCAGATGACACCAAGCTATGTAATATAGTTCAGTCTATGGAAGATGTTCTTGAATTGCAAGCGGATTTAAACAAACTAAGTGTTTGGGCGTCCACTTGGCAAATTAAGTTTAATGTAGATAAATGTAAAGTTATGCATCTGGGTACCAACAACCTGCATGCATCATATGTCCTAGGGGAGGTACACTGGGGGATTCACTTGTTGAGAAGGATCCGGGTGTACTTCTAAATCATAAACTAAATAACAGCATGCAATGTCAATCAGCTGCTTTAAAGGCCAGCAGGATATTGTCGTGCATTAAAAGAGGCATGGACTCGCGGGACAGGGATGTAATATTGCCCCTTTAGAAAGCATTAGTGAGGCCTCATCTAGAATATGCAGTTCAGTTCTTGGCTCCAGTTCATAGAAAGGATGTCCTGGAGTTGGAAAAAAATACAAAGAAGAGCAACGAAGCTAATAAGGGGCAAGTAGAATCTAAGTTATGAGGAGAGATTAAAAGAATTAAACCTATTTAGCCTTGAAACAAAGACGACTAAGGGGGGACATGATTAATTTATATAAATATATTAATGGCACATACAAAACATATGGTGATATCCTGTTCCATGTAAAACCCCCTCAAAAAACAATGGGGCACTCCAACCGTCTGGAGAAAAAAAAGCTCAACCTGCAGAGGCGACAAGTCTTCTTTACTGTGAGAACGATGAATCTATGGAATAGTCTACCGCAGGAGCTGGTCACAGCAGGGAAAGTGGATGGCTTTAAAAAAGGCTTAGATCATTTCCTGTAACAAAAAAATATTAACTCCTATGTGTGGAAATTTTTACTTTCCCTTTTCCCATCCCTTGGTTGAACTTGATGGATATGTGTCTTTTTTCAACCGTACTATCTATGTAACTATGTGACTTACAGTATGTTTTTTTCAACCTTACTATGTTAATATATATGTCTCTACTGTATATCATAGTAGAAGTCAATGCTAGATAGATCGAAATGTATCGGTGTACATTTGCATAATGCAGGTTTGTATCTTTAGAACAAAAATGTAAAAAAATCTCTCTGAGAAGCTCATCATCTCTGCCTTCTTCAACTCATAGAGCACCTCCTCTACTATAAGGTCCTCCTATAAAGTCACTTTAAATGGTATTGCATGGTTTACTTTTACAGACTGTTCTTTTTTTAATGCTGTTACTTATTGAATTTTTTGTTTTGTGTTTTTTGCTATGTTACCTCAAAATTACATATGTATTTTTTGCCCCTTTTTGATATTGTGGATATTCTGATTTAGCTCGGTTATGGACCGATCTTGTGCCACGTGGTCTTAAAAGGTAACTAAACTTTTAATAAAACTTCTGACATGTTATAGTGACATGCCAGAAGTTTTGATCCACGGCAGTCTGAGGACTGAGACCCCCACGATCGCTAAAACGAAGCGGCAGAAGCACTCGGGTTAGCTCTAGCCACTTGGTTCCTAATCGGCTTTTCTCGGAAAGCCGAGCAATTGGAGTAAGGGCAAAATAGAAAGTCTATGAGCTTGTACACCAATTGCTCGACTTTCCAAGAAAAGCAGATCAGAAATGAAGCAGCTCAGCGCTCACCTGAGCGCTTCTGCCGTTTTAGCAATTGATGGGGGTCACAGTGCTCAGACATATCAGAAGTTTTTTTGAAAGTTTAGTTACCCATTAAAAAAAGTGGGTATTCCGGTTACAACAAGTTATGGCCTATCCACTGCCCAGAGGATAAGTTCTAGACGCCGCTCAGCATTTTCAATCAGTGCCACAAACATTGAATGGAGCGGCAGGGCCCATGCTCGATCACCACTCTATTCAACTACCCCTAGCTGCGGGCTTGTGGCTGAGGGGAATAAGGAACACAGGAACCCAGTTCTGGTGATTGGTGGGGGTCCAGCGGTTAGACCTTCACTGATCTAGCAGTTATCACCTATCCAACAGATAGGCAGGGGCGTAGCTAGGGGGGGCAGGCGGGGCGCAACTTAGAGGGGGGCGCCAGCGCCACCCACTCCTGCACTATAATTGTACCTGCGTCTATAGGACACAGGTACAATTAGAACCAATGAATGTCTGGGTACGTTCCGTGCCCGGCCATCAATGGCTGATTATCATGGTACATTGTAGTTTTGTCGCGATTTTGACGAAACTGCATTGTGTAAGTCCTGCAAAAGGACCTTTAGACATAAGGTCACATGACCTCATCTCTGAAGTTTTTACTATTGCTTAGAGACCTGCTGGTCACATGACCGCAGGAGCTCGAGTAGCAGCAGCAGCATAAGCAAGACTCCACAGAGAAGACTGACTGTAAGTATAAGGGGATTGATTTGTTTAATGGGTCTGTATTTAGGGGGACTGTATTTAGGGGTCTGGTGTGGGGTCTGTATTTAGAGGGTCTGTATTTAGGGGTCTGGTTTGGGGACTGTATTTAGGAGGTTTGGTATCTATTAGTTTAAGGGGTTTGTATTTAGGGGGTCTGGTCTGGGGTCTGTATCAGTTTAAGGGGTTTAGGGTCTGTATATTTAGGGGTCTGTGTTAGTTTAGGTGGTTTGGGGTCGGTATTTAGGGGGTCTGTTTTAGTTTGAGGTCTGGGGTCTGTATTAGTTTATAGGGTCTATTTAGGGGGCCTGTTCTAGGGTCTGTATTAGTTTAGGGGTCTTTATTTAGGGGTCTGTATTTAGAGGGTCTGATCTGGGGGTCTGTATTAGTTTACAGAGTCTATTTAGGGGGCCTGTTCTAAGGTCTGTATTAGGTTAGGGGTCTGTATTTAGGGGTCTGGTCTGGGGTCTCTATTAGAATAAGGGTCTGGTCTTGGGTCTGTATTTAGGGGGTCTGTATTAGTTTGAGGTTTGGTGTCTGTATTTAGGGGGTCTGTATTTAGGGGGTCTGTATTTGGGGGTGTGGTCTCGGGTCTGTATTAGTTTATGGGGTCTGTATTAGTTTTGGGGTCTTTATTTAGGGGTCGGTATTAGTTTAGGGGGTCTGGTCTGAGGTCTGTATTAAGGGAGTCAGGTCTGGGGTCATTATTAGTTTAGGGGGTCAGGTCTGGTGTCTGTATTTAGGGGTCCAGTCTGAGGTCTGTATTTTTTCAGGGTACTTGTGATGGGGTTTGTATTTGTTTAGGGGGTCTGGTCTGGGGACTGCAATAGTTTAGAAGGTCTGGGGTCTGTATGTATTCTATAATCTAGTCTGTGTTCCAAATTTATTAGTCTGAGTAAAATGGGTTGTCCGGGCACATCGATAGGTCATCAGTATAAAAAACGGTCTGTGCCCGCACCACCCCTTTAATGTATGGTCCTGGGCCTTGGTGTCTAAATTTGTGTGTTTCTATAGGGGCTGGAAATGGCTGCAGAAGTGATGGGCAAAGATGTCTCATCAGGAGAAGTCGCCATAACGGTTTGCGTCAGATGTAGAAGAAAACAGAACGGCTCCCATAAGAGATGACGTCACTGGATCTATAGGGGATCTCCTCTCCTGACATGTCTGTTGCAGGTAATCCTTGTATTCTACATATCTCTGTGTGCCCAGGACTAATAGACAAATGTGTCCCATTGTCAGGAGGATGTGTCCCTACACAGTGTGATACTGTCAGCGATGGTTGGAGACTGTCAGTATGTAGGGACACAGCCCTTTGACAAGGGGAATCGTAACAACTATTTGTCAATGCTCACACAAAAAGGTAGTGTTCGCTATAGACACGGCAGAGCGGCGGTGGGGAAGGGGGGGGGCCCAAGTTTGTGGAACAGCCCAGGGCCTTTGGTCTACTTAATCTGCCACTGCCGGCCATTCAGCGCCTTTCTACGAGTGAAGCGGCACGATGCTTTGCGCCGCTTGCGTCATTGAAAGGCGCTGATTGAAAGGGAAGCATTCAACCCCAGGAGACCTGCGCAGAAGAGAGCAGGTCTCCATTGCTGCCGGACGGCGTGGGAACGGGATTAAGGTGAGTTTGAATAGTTTGTTATTTTATAATAAAAAAGTGTGTGGCATTATCTACTGGTGTGGCTTTATCTACAGGGGGGGGCTTTATCTAGCAGGGGGGCTTTATCTACCAGGAGGGGCTTTTTCTATGGTGGGGCTCTATCTACAGGGGGGGCTATATACTGGGGTGGGCTATATGTGGAGCACTATATACAGGGGTGGACTATATCTACAGGGGAGCTATATACAGTGGTGGGCTATACGTGGAGCACTATATACAGGGGTGGGCTATATCTACAGGGGGCTATATACAGGGCTTGGGCTATCTGTTGAGCACTATGGGGGAGCTATATGTGGGACACTATACAGGGGCGGGATATATGGGGCACTATCTACAGGGGGCTCTATGGGGGGCACTATCTACAGGGGGCCATATGGCAGGCACTATCTATAGGGGGCACAGTGTGTGTGTGTGTGTGTGTGTGTGTGTGTGTGTGTGTGTGTGTGTGTGTGTGTGTGTGTGTGTGTGTGTGTGGGACACGGTGTATGGTTCTATTATAATTAGAGGTGCAGTGTATGGAGCTATTATATGTGTGGTATAATGAGAACTTTATGTTTGTTTATAGGTGTAGAAATGTAGGAAAAGTGAGAAGCTGAAGACATCTCAGCGGCGAACTGCAGAAATGCGCTGTGACCAGGAGCAGTCATCATAGAGGTCTGGACCGGACTGGGCTTGGTTCTGGGGCTGTATTTATGTACTGAGTCCTATTCTGGTCTAGAACTATATTGCTTGTAAAATGCAAGTTACTCAATTTACATAAAAATAAATGTGGAAAAGAAATGACACGTCGATTGGTAGAGAAAACAAACATGGCGAGGGGGAAGGAGATGTTGGGAAAGAGGTTTGGGGGGGGGGGGGGGCGCCAAACTGAATCTTTGCCCCAAGTGCTGGAGAACCTAGCTAAGCCTCTGCGGATAGGTGATAACTTATTGTAACCAGAATAACCCTTTAAGTAGTTAAAAGGACTGCAACTTCAAGAAAGAAGTGACAGACAGGGGATTGTTCCACATGCCATCTGACCAGTTCGTTCAGTCTCCTGAGATGTCCTAAAATGTCCACTGTTTTACCTGTTTAGGCACATCTCTCTTTCTGCTGGCCAATGAATTTTAATAGTAATTTATTCAGTTCCCATTAATATTCCCTATTATGCTGTACTTTATTGTATAAAGTGGAATAATACATACAGTATGAAGTACATAACATTATGCTGAGGTTGCTGTTAAAACAGCATTATTGATGAGGCTGTTGTAATTCTGGTATTGTTTCTCCATCACATAAAAGTGAATCTAGAGCAGACAACAGCTAATACCAAAACCCAGTAAATTAACAATTGCTTTACCTCCAACAATTGCCTAATAAAATATCTATTCGCTATAGATTTAGTTTTATGCGTTTTACAACTTTATAACATATAACTTTCATTTCCCGAGCACAGAGATGATTACTGTCGTGTAAACTAAGTGTCTTTAGTCTTGACCTTTGAGCATAGAAAGAAATAGCCTTGTATTTCTTTTGTAGCCATTGTTTTAGATTATGTTCTTCACTTACAGTTAATAAAAGTGCAAGGATGACACTGCTGCTCGTAATACTTTCCTGTTAGAAATCATATCATGCAGCAACATAGTAAAAATAAAAAATAAGCCTTTGAAGCATTGTATGTGTTTAATGTAGGTTTACCACAAACTGTGCCCATAATTCATGTCAGGATGCTGCATTTTATGATGCATAAATATGATTTGTTTGTGTAATTTAACAATAATATACCAAATCAATACCATACAGGATCAGTATTTGTTGTAACCAATGCCCAGAATGTCATTATGCCCTTGAGATGAGGAGCTGAAAACCTGGGATGACAAAGTGCTCTTTGAAATTACTTCACCGCTTTGTTCTTATATTAGAGCACACATCCTGTAAATAACATTATAACCATGTAGCACTTTTCTTTGGGCACTCAATGTACACTTATTATTACGAGTCTAGCACAAAATTGTGTATGATGATGCGATAAAGTGTTTCATGGGTCACATATAAAGCAACACATATTCCTGCCCAGATAATATAGTAAAGTTCCTGAATTTAAAAAAAAAAGGTAAAATAGTTAAATAATTGACCCACCACCTGTAAAACTGTGGTTACTAATGGTCCAAGAAGTGATGCGGATAGCGGTCCTTACAGTTTTCATAAGAGATACACATGACAAGTTTCTAAAAACTTGGCACTACTTGCAGAAACACCTGTATACAAATCTATGGTATTATAAGATTAACCAGCCTTCCCTTCTTCTTTTCAGCTTTTCAATTTCTTCTCATAACTTTTCGGCATCTATATAATGTTTATGATTTACTTGTGACCAACAGGTAACATTTTCCTGTATATACGTCAGTAATGTCTTCTAAACGTTGTGACTGTTTGGCGTCTCTACCAGGAAAATCTCCTAATGCCATAAGTATGACCCTGATGTATGTAACTGTATGACATATGTCACCCATTGACTCCCATTGTAAAATAACATATACTTGCAGAGTACATGTCATTTTCTGGATCCACTAAGCTGAGAAGCTTAATAAAATATACTTTGCATTACAATGGAAAAAAGATGTGCCGACACAAAACGGCTAAACATATGGCAAAGGTAGGACACTCTTTTAACATTCTACATTGCAAAGGCATTTAACACTGTCCCTCATAGATGTCTAATGGGTAAATTAAGGACTATAGGTTTAGAAAGTATCGTTTGTAATTGGATTGCGAATTGGCTCAAGAACTGTATCCAGAGAGTTGTGGTCAATGATTCCTGCTCTGAATGGTCCTCGGTTATAAGTGGTGTACCCCAGGGTTCCGTGCTGGGACCACTATTATTCAACTTATTTATTAATGATATAGAAGATGGGATTAATCACACTATTTCTATTTTTGCAGATGACACCAAGCTATGTAGTACAGTTCAGTCTATGGAAGATGTTCGTGAATTAAGCGGATTTAAAAAAAACTAAGGTTTTGGGCATCCACTTGGCAAATTAAGTTTAATGTAGATAAATGTAAAGTTATGCATCTGGGTACCAACAACCTGTATGCATGGCCGGCCTTAGCTATGTGCGACACGTGCGGTCGCACAGGGCGCCGGCCGCCATGCTGCAAAGGGGGCACCAGTGGGTACGAGCAGAAGAGAGGAGAAATGTTCCTCCCTCTGCACTGCTGCTTGAAGTGAGTGCTGATTGGAGGAGCAGCAGGTGCTTCTGTCTGCTCCACCAATCAGCACAGCCTGTACTGCAGCGTCACACACACTCAGCACCTCCCGCAGCTCCTTCCTGCTGTGCTGCTGCCCCAGTGAAGACTCCTCCACGGAGCTCCAGTGTCAGGTAAGTGCAGAGGCTTTAGCTTTATCTATGTCTATTTATGTGCTGTGTGAGGGAGGGGGGAGAGAGGGGGCTTTATTTGATGTGTAACAGGATGTATTTTTTTTTTTAAAAGATCGATTTTGTGGGGGAGGAGAGGCTAGGTTAGAGGTACTTTGAGTGTGTATTTTTTACAGATCGATTTTGAGGGTGAGGGGACATTGCCCTAAATGCTATAGGAGTGTGGGGGGATTCTTTATAAATGTATTTTGTGTGGAGGGGGACTTCTGTATAGTTTATTTTGTGGTGTAGGAGCTTATTATGAATCATGGGGGAGGGGAACTTAGCGTTATGTATGGGGAGAAAGGATTCTTTAGGGTACGGCCACACGGAGCGGCCCTCACACTGTCGCAACGTGGCCAACAACCGCGCTGGCACTATGTTGGAGCGGCTGTCCAATACCTTGTTAAGGGGTATTCCCGTTACATGCGCACTGCCGCTCCATTCATTCTCTATGGGAGCGCCGGAGATAGCCGAGTGCAGTGTTCTGCTTTTTCCGGCGCTCCCATAGAGAATGAATAGGAGGTAAGTTGTTGTAATTTGCAAAATCGTGCGGCCATAAAGGGTGTATTAATTCATGGCCGCACGTTACATACATAGTTACATAGTTACATAGTTAGTACGGCTGAAAAAAGACACATGTCCATCAAGTTCAACCAAGGGAAGGGAAAAGGGAAGGAAAAATTTCTACACATAGGAGCTAATATTTTTTTGTTCTAGGAAATTATCTAACCCTTTTTTAAAGCCATCTACTGTCCCTGCTGTGACCAGCTCCTGCGGTAGACTATTCCATAGATTCACAGTTCTCACTGTAAAGAAGCCTTGTCGCCTCTGCAGCTTGAACCTTTTTTTCTCCAGACGGAGGGAGTGCCCCCTTGTTTTTTGAGGGGGTTTTACAAGGAACAGGATTTCACCATATTTTTTGTATGTGCCATTAATATATTTATATAAGTTAATCATGTCCCCCCTTAGTCGTCTTTTTTCAAGGCTAAATAGGTTTAATTCTTTCAATCTTACCTCATAACTTAAATTCTCCATGCCCCTAATTAGCTTCGTTGCTCTTCTTTGTATTTTTTCCAACTCCAGGGCATCCTTTCTATGAACTGGAGCCCAGAACTGGACTGCATATTCTAGATGAGGCCTCACTAATGCTTTGTAAAGTGGTAATATTACATCCCTGTCCCGCGAGTCCATGCCTCTTTTAATACACGACAATATCCTGCTGGCCTTTGAAGCAGCTGATTGACACTGCATGCTGTTATTGAGTTTATGATTTACAAGTACACCCAGATCCTTCTCAACAAGTGAATCCGCCAGTGTAGCTCCCCCTAGGACATATGATGCATGCAGGTTGTTGGTACCCAGATGCATAACTTTACATTTATCTACATTAAACTTCATCTGCCAAGTGGACGCCCAAACACTTAGTTTGTTTAAATCTGCCTGTAATTCATGAACATCTTCCATAGTCTGAACTATATTGCATAGCTTGGTGTCATCTGCAAAAATAGAAATAGTGCTATTAATCCCATCCTCTATATCATTAATAAATAAGTTGAATAATAGGGGTCCCAGCACTGAACCCTGGGGTACACCACTTATAACCGGTGACCATTCAGAGTAGGAATCATTGACCACAACTCTCTGGATACGGTCCTTGAGCCAATTCTCAATCCAATTACAAACTATATTTTCTAAACCTATAGTCCGTAATTTACCCATTAGGCGTCTATGGGGGACAGTGTCAAATGCCTTTGCAAAGTCCAAAAACACTAAATCCACAGCGGCCCCTCTGTCTAGACTTCTGCTCACCTCTTCATAAAAACAGATTAGGTTAGTTTGACAACTTCTGTCCTTAGTAAAACCGTGCTGGCTGTCACTTATAATGCTATTTATTGTCACATAATCCTGTATATAGTCCCTCAATAGCCTCTCAAACATTTTCCCCACGATGGATGTTAAGCTTACTGGTCTATAATTACCCGGGGAAGACATAGAGCCTTTTTGAAAATAGGCACCACATTTGCCCTGCGCCAGTCCCTTGGCACTATACCTGTCACTAGAGATTCTCTGAATATTATGAAAAGGGGGACAGAAATAACTGAACTAAGCTCTTTAAGAACTCTAGGGTGTAACCCATCTGGTCCCGGGGCCTTGTGCACATTTATTTTATTTAATTTAGCTTGGACCATCTCTACATTCATCCAATTCAGTATATCAACTGATATATTAACAGCACTGGCACCGGCTACATCAGCTGCTCCTTCTTCAGTTGTATATACAGAGCTAAAGAACCCATTTAGTAACTCTGCCTTCTCTTGATCCCCTGTGATCAACTCCCCATTACCATTATCTAGGGGTCCCACATGTTCAGACCTGGGCTTTTTTGCATTTATATGCTTGAAGAATTTTTTGGGATTTGTTTTACTATCCTTGGCCACCTGCCTTTCATTTTGTATTTTTGCTAATTTTATTACATTTTTACAGATTTTATTAAGCTCCTTATATTTTACAAAGGCTACAGATGTACCCTCAGATTTGTATTTTTTAAATGCCCTTTTTTTGTCGTGTATTGCCCCTTTCACAGAAGGTGTAAGCCATGTGGGGTTTAATTTGAGTCGTTTATACTTGTTACCTGTAGGAATAAATTTTGCACTATAATAACTCAAAGTAGATTTGAAAATCTCCCATTTATCATTTGTTCCATTATTTGACATTAGTTCTTCCCAGTCTATATCCTGAAATGCAGCCCTCATCCTGGGGAAATTGGCTTTCTTAAAATTAAATGTTTTTGCCCTCCCAGCCTGCGTTTGTTTTTTACAGTATAGGTAAAATGTAACTATATTATGATCACTGTTACCGAGGTTTTCACGAACATTGACATTCCCAACAAGATCTGCATTATTAGAAATGACCAGATCCAACAGAGCTTCACCTCTAGTCGGGTCTTCCACAAACTGGCCCATAAAATTTTCCTGCAACAGGTTGAGGAAATGTCTCCCCTTTGCAGTTGAAGCCGAACCATGACACCAATTAATATCCCGGAAATTAAAATCTCCCATTATCACTACAGTACCCGCCTGTGCAGCCCGCTCCATCTGTTTATATAGCTGAACTTCCATCTCCTCAGTTATATTGGGGGGTCTATAGATTACACCAAAAGTAATTTTTTCAGTGTTTACCTCCCTTTCTAGTTCCACCCACAAGGTTTCAACCTCCTCACAGTATTCACCCACTATTGTCTCTTTCACACTCGCCTTCATATCATTTCTCACATACAGACATACACCACCACCTTTCCTATTTGTCCAGTCTTTCCGAAAAAGTGTAAAACCCTGTAGATTTACAGCCCAGTCATGTGAAGAGTCCAGCCATGTTTCAGCAACACCAACTATATCTATATTTTCTTCCAGTATCAAGGCCTCCAGCTCCCCCATTTTGCTTGCTAGACTTCTGGCATTTGTGAACATACACTTTAACTTGCCTGTCAGTTTTTCACTTTTATTATCAGAAATGTGATTTGACATTAATCGGGCCTTTTTATTTACACTGATGTTTTGTAACGAAAGGATCTCCTTATCCTGTTGTCTAGTCCTCTCCCCACATTCTGTTTCTCCCCCCACCAATATAGTCTGACCCCTCTCTAACCTGGCTACCCCTTTTTTTTCTACATTGACCTCCCTCCTCAGCCCTAGTTTAAATACTCCAGCTAGAATTCTCTCCCCCAGCACAGCGGACCCCCTTCCATTTAGGTGCAAATCATCTGCAGAATACAGTTTGTACCCCAATGAAAAGTCAGCCCAGTGCTCTAGGAACCCAAATCCTTCTCCTCTACACCAAGACTTCAGCCATGCATTTAACTCCCTGAGCTCCCGCTGTCTTTCCTGTGATGCGCATGGCACAGGCAGTATTCCTGAGAATACTACTTTGGAGGTCCTTCCCTTCAGCTTGTAGCCTAGTTCTTTAAAATTATTCTTAAGGCTCCTCCACCTACCATTTATTCTGTCGTTGGTACCGACATGGACCACGACAGCTGGATCATCACCAGCCCCTCCCAGCAATTTGTCCACCCGTTCCACCACATGCCGAACCCTGGCACCAGGGAGACAGCAAACCATTCGGTTGAGGTGGTCTTGGCGACAAATTATTCTATCCGTCTTCCTGATTATAGAATCCCCTACGACTATCAATTGTCTTGGCTTACCTGCATTACCATCCCGCCGACTACTAGCTGGGCTGTTCTCCCGGCTATTAGGGAGATCAGTATCCACTAGGGCTGCCATTTCTGAGACTGACACCCCCGCATCATCACCCAACTTGGCAATTTTGCCTGGAATGTCAGAAACCGGATCGGCCTTCCTTGTCTTTGACCCCTTTCTACTGCCCCTAACTACATTAACCCAGCTACTTACCTGATCCTGCTCACCCATGTCTTCACCCTCCAGTTGTAACCCACTAACTGCATGCTCTGTGAGCAGCAAGCTCCGCTCAAAATTGTCTATCCTCCTCAGTGTTGCATTCTGCTCCTCCAGATCTCTAATACGAGATTCCAGGTGAACAACATGCTCACATCTGCCACAGAGATATTCACCCTGGAACTCCGGCTCCAGTCGTGCATACATATTGCAAACTGTGCACTGAAGAAAACCTCCAATCTTGCTATCCATTATCCAAGTTACAAAAAAACAGCAAACAGGTGTTAATCAAAAAGAAAAAGAAGTAGAAGAGCACTTACTGGGGCTTTAACTCCTCTTTTCAACTCCGGTTTTTGGAACTCCACTTGATATACAAACCACTTGTTTTTTTCAAGCCACAGTCCCTTTATCTGCAAAATCGTGCGGCCATGAATTAATATACCCTTTATGGTCGCACGATTTTGCAAATTACAACAGCTTACCCCCTATCCATTCTCTATGGGAGTGTCGGAAAAAGCAGAACACTGCACTCGGCCATCTCCGGCGCTCCCATAGAGAATGACTGGAGTGGCAGTGCGAGTGTAACTGGAATACGTGCGGCCACTAACAGGCTGTTTGACAGCCGCACCGAACATGGTGCCGGCGTGGTTGTTAGCTGCGTTGCGACTGTGTCAAGGCCGCTCCGTGTGGCCTTACCCTTAGGCTGGATTCACACGAGCGTGTGCCTTTTGCGCACGCAAAAAACGCGGCGTTTTGCCTGCGCAAAATGCATTTAACAGCTCCGTGTGTCAGCCCCGTATGATGCGCGGCTGTGTGCTTTTCGCGCAGCCGCCATCATTATGACCCGCCATTTGGATGTTTGTAAACAGAAAAGCACGTGGTGCTTTTCTGTTTTCATTCATCCTTTTCACAGCTGATGCGCGAATCACGCTGTTCGCACGTTAGTGCTTCCGTGTGACATGCATGGTTTTCACGCACCTATTGACTTCAATGGGTGCGTGATGCGCAAAAAACGCTCAAAGAACGGACATGTCGTGACTTTTTCGCAGTGGACTCATGCAGCATAAAAATCACGCACATGTCTGCACGGCCCCATAGACTAATATAGGTCCGTGCAACGCGTGTGAAAATCACGCGCGTTGCACGGACGTATATCCCATTCGTCTGAATAAGCCCTTAGAGATAATATTTGTGGGGGAGAGCAACTTGATTATAAGGGTAGGAACACACAGGGCGGATACGTAAAACTACACAGTGTATATGTCCTGAGAACCGCAGGGAATTTCACCTGAAAAACAGCACCAAATTTTGGTGTCGTTTTTTGGGCGGAAAGACTGCAGAAATAAATTTTAAAAAAAGCTATTACTCCCGGCCGTAGTCCCTCTCCCTCTCGGAGCGTAGCCCGGCCTCCTGCGATAACGCTGTCGTCCATGTGACCGCTGCAGCTGTTACATGGGATGCATCGTCATCCCTGGAGGCTGGGCTACTCTATGAACAGAATACGCATCGCTATGACTACGGCCGGGTGTATTACCCTTTTTTTTCTCATTAGAGATTAACGACAATCCAAGTTTTTATCATTGATCTTCTCCTTTATTAACACTGACCAAATATCATTATAATTGGTCAGAAACGAGCGAATCATGATGATAATTGGCTAAACTAAATAGGCCTTTAATGGGGGTATATTCAGGCTTAGTGCCTAGGGCAGCGTGAGTTGTAAATACGGCTCTGCTAAAGACGCAGATACTATTGAACACTATAGCAGAGCAGGGAGGTATCTCCCTGCTCTGCGATCTACTAGGCTGGTGGTTCCCAACATGAGGTTCCAATGAGAACCCTCCAGGGGTGCCGCGACACTCCTCTGGACAACTGCCACGGACGTGCTTTCTCTCCTCATCCTCAGGACAACTCTGAGGACAGGGATTCCGCTTCAGGAGTTAGTTGCCCCTGATGTCACTGTTCACATATGCAGGTAAAAAAAGTGGATCTTTTTGATGGTGCTGCTGTGTGGTGAGAATGATGTGGAACGAAGTCCCGAGGTATTAATAACAAGTTCAATTTATTGAGAGTGGCTACGCGTTTCAACGATGAACAATCGTCTTCCTCAGGCCATGCACATATCAGAGAGGATACATCTTATATAACATGTAGGTACAAATTAACATAATTGAAAAAAACCGCCAAATCTGACGGGGTCAAGGTGCGATCTTGACGTCACTCCCGGTTTTTTTACTACTCCACAATGTTCACATTGCGGGGCTATAAATGCATAATGTATTTTAACATACAAGTTAAATATTTGTTCATAAAATGAGGTACAATTAAAAGAACGAAAGGGATAAGTGAAGAATAAATAAAAGAAAAAGATGAGGAATATAGCTGAGTTTGGAGTGAACGAAGCCGGGACGCGGCCTCGTTACCAGGGCAACCAAGCGGAGATCATAGCAAAGGAGCGAATTGATAGAACTATGCTTGCCGTGAAAAACATTCACTTTTAATAACAGTTTTTATAATCAAATTAGAGGTTGTGCGATGGGTACCAGGTTCGCACCAGCCTACGCAAATCTGTACATGGGGGCCTTCGAAGAGGAATACATCTTAGGGGAACATTCTTTTAAAAAAAAACATTCTTTTATATAGGCGTTATATCGACGACTTGTTCTTCGTGTGGACAGGATCAGAAAACGAAGCATCTAGTTTTATAAAACTTTTAAACACTAACAGTTATGATATCTCCTTTACGCACACTTTTTCTAAAATCTCAATTGATTTCTTGGACCTAACCATCAGCTATGACATCCTGACCAAACATTTTATCACAAAAACTCATTTCAAATCCGTCGATGTTAGCAGCTATATCGACTTCAAAAGTGCCCACTATCGCCCGTGGTTAACCAATGTACCCTTCGGTCAATTTAGAAGAGTACGCAAAAATTGTAGTACCAACGAAAATTTTAAAACAGAGTGCAATAGGGGAGATTTAGAGAGAAACATTTCCCTCCACAACTTATCAAAGATGCAAGACAAAAAGCTTCATTATTATCCCAGGACTCCTGCCTGATCCCTGTACAGAGAAAACCAGTAGTAAAAAAATATAACACCAATTTCATCACAACGTTTAACCAAGGGAACAAAACAATCAGGTCAATATTGCACAAGCATTGGCACATCATAAAAAGTGACCCTTACCTCAAAGATGCGATACCCGTTCATCCAAGCATCACTTTCCGACGATCACTAACGCTGAAAAACATTCTGGCCCCCAGCAGAATCCGTAAACCCAAAACAATAGCAGCAACGTTTCTCTCCAGACCCAATGGCTCCTACAAATGTGGCCACCCACGATGCCTATGCTGTAATAGTATCAATAATAAAAAATACTCATATACATCCACAATTACAAAAGAGTCCTTTTCAATCAAGTCACCCCTAAGCTGTAGTAGTACATATGTGATTTATCTATTGGAATGTACATGCCAACTCCAATATGTAGGGAGAACGACACAACAACTCAGATCCAGAATAAACAAACATAGATTCAATGTGAACACAGGTTTTTTGAAACATAGTGTGTCTCGTCATTTCACTCACATACATAAATGCCAATTCAATCAAATTACAGTTACACCCATCGAAGAGATACATCACGACGTTCCCAACAGATTTAATAAACTCAAACAGAGGGAAAATTTTTGGATTTTTAAATTACAGACTTTACATCCAAGAGGCTTGAATGACATCTCCGAATCATCATTGGACTAACCTACACCCCAAACTTTTAAGAAAATATTTTAGGCTAAATGATCTCCAAATTATCACATATTATTAAACATTTGTAATTTGTAATTTGTCTGCTTAATTTACCCATTCATCAGGCATTTTCTTATATATCGTCCCTAAATATTTTCCTTTTAAAAATAGCGAAATTCTTGCATATTTTTATCCTTATTCGAGTCTTTTTTTATCATTTTACTTGCAGTATATGTTGCCTTTCTTGCCTTCGGATCCCACTGTTCTTTGTTTCCGCACTATGGACCGATTTATATAAACTGCAATTTTACTCTTTCCATGTACAGTAGTATAAAGTATAAGATTCTCATACTGTTTTAAATATGCTGCATACTCTAATTATATTCTGGACCGAACAAGGTTACTAACCACGCTAAACTCAGTTACCCAAATGTTTTATCAGCGCAGCCATAGATGAATACCTATGCCCGACACGTCATTCTTATGCATTCTCTTATTTAAACAATACATGTCTTTCAAGCATCTTTTAATTTCTTACCCACGGCAAGCATAGTTCTACCAATTCGCTTTCTTTCTATGATCTTTGCCTGGTTGTCTTGGTAACGAGGCCGCGTCCCGGCTTCGTTCACTCCGAACTCACTTACATTAATTTACATTCCTTTTTAAAAAATATGCTGCATACTTTAAATCCATTTATAATATGCTGCATACTTTAATTATAAACAGGACCGAACCAGGTTGTGAACCACTCTAAATTTAGTTATCTAATGTTCTATCAGCGCAGCTATATATTAATGCCTATGCCCGATACGGCATTCATGTGCATTCTTTTATTTAAATAATACATGCCTTTAAGCAGCTTTTAATGGGTTCAATATCTTACCCATGGCAAGCATAGTTCTATCAATTCGCTCCTTTGCTATGATCTCCGCTTGGTTGCCCTGGTAACGAGGCCGCGTCCCGGCTTCGTTCACTCCAAACTCAGCTGTATTCTTCATCTTTTTCTTTTATTTATTCTTCACTTATCCCTTTCGTTCTTTTAATTGTACCTCATTTTATGAACAAATATTTAACTTGTATGTTAAAATACATTATGCATTTATAGCCCCGCAATGTGAACATTGTGGAGTAGTAAAAAAACCGGGAGTGACGTCAAGATCGCACCTTGACCCCGTCAGATTTGGCGGTTTTTTTCAATTATGTTAATTTGTACCTACATGTTATATAAGATGTATCCTCTCTGATATGTGCATGGCCTGAGGAAGACGATTGTTCATCGTTGAAACGCGTAGCCACTCTCAATAAATTGAACTTGTTATTAATACCTCGGGACTTCGTTCCACATCATTCTCACCACACAGCAGCGCCATCAAAACGATCCACTTTTTTTACCTGCATTTGTTTCTACCTAAGCGGTCCCATCTTGGACACCGACTCGGATCTGGCAGCAGCACTGTGGATATTATACGCTTTGAAACCTCCGTATTCTGGTGAGCATATTTCTTGTCACTATTTCCTCACCCCGACCTACTGATCTACACAAGGTGGCGCCGTCCTTTTGTTCTTTATTTCACTGTTCACATATGGACAGAGACATCAAGCACTCCATCAAGGAGCGAAATCCCCAGCCACAGGGAGCTACAGTGGCGCTATCTAAAGGAAGGGAGTGCTGCCTACAAGGGTGTGTGTGGCACTACCTACAAGGGGGTGTGTGGCACTACAAGGGATCTGTGTGGCACTACCTACAAGGGGGCTGTGCGGCAAGGGGGGGATTTGTGGCACTACTTACTAGGGATGCACAATGCATCGAAACTTCGATACTGTGCATGCCCAAATGGTTCGAGCCACACAGCTAAGTATAGTAATACATGATGAATGAGAGCGGGGCTTCGGCTGTGTAATACAACCATTGCCCCGCTCCTGAGTCCTGACAAGAGCGCGCCGCGAGGATGATGCGATGCGGCCAGCGCTGCACTAATGAGCGGCGGCACTGAAAACAGAACATGGCGGTCGCACTGCAAAACACCCCCATGTTCTGTCTTCGGTGTCTGCGCCGCCGCTCATTAGTGCAGCGCCAGCCGCATTACCTCATGCTGACCGCGCACGCACTTCTGTCAGGAGCGGGGCAATGACTGTATTACACAGCCGCAGCCCCACTCTATAACGGCGGAGATCAGAGAAACCGCTCATCTCCGCCGCTATTCTCATGAATGCTGCGATCAAAGCTGACTGCAGCATTCAGGGGAAAGTGAGGAGGGGGGATTACCCTTGGATCGCGTCACAGGGAATTCCTGTGACGCGATTGAGGGCCATACCATATATGCCTGCACAACAATTTTTTTGCGTCATTTATGATGTATACGCTGTAAAAAAAACTAAAAAAAAAATTCTTTCACTTATTAATGTGGGGCACGAGGTGTGATGAATTTAACCTCCATGTGCCTCAAATTAATAGTAATTAACCCCATCATGTACCTCACACATTAACCCATTATGACTGAGAAACATGATGGGGTTAATTACTATTAATTTGAGGCACATGGAGGTTAAATTCAGCATCACACCTCGCGCCTCACATCAGAAAATGGAAGATCTTTTTTTTATTACTGTTGGCAAAGTATCGTTTTGGTACCGAAATAGCAATACTACACGAAGTATCGGTATCGAAGTCCAAATTCAGGTATCGTGACATCCCTACTACCTACAAAGGGGCTGTGTTGCACGAACTAAAAGAGGGCTGTGTGGCACGACCTACAAGGGGGCTGTGTGGCACGACCTACAAGGGGGCTGTGTGGCACGACCTACAAGGGGGCTGTGTGGCACGACGTACAAGGGGGCTGTGTGGCACGACCTACAAGGGGCTGTGTGGTACTATCTACAGGGGGCATCTGTGAGTGGCGGGCTGATGGTCATTTTACTGTGAGTGGGGGCTGATGGTAGTTTTACTGTGAGTGGGGGCTGATGGTAGTTTTACTGTGAGTGAGGGGCTGATGGTAGTTTTACTGTGAGTGGGGGCTGATGGTAGTTTTACTGTGAGTGGGGGGCTTATGGTAGTTTTACTGTGAGTGGGGGGCTGATGGTAGTTTTACTGTGAGTGGGGGGCTGATGGTAGTTTTACTGTGAGTGGGGGGCTGATGGTAGTTTTACTGTGAGTGGGGGGCTGATGGTAGTTTTACTGTGAGTGGGGGGCTGATGGTCATTTTACTGTGAGTGGGGGCTGATGGTAGTTTTACTGTGAGTGGGGGCTAATGGTAGTTTTACTGTGAGTGGGGGGCTGATGGTCATTTTACTGTGAGTGGGGGGCTGATGGTAGTTTTACTGTGAGTGGGGGGCTGATGGTTGTTTTACTGTGAGTGGGGGGGGGCTGATGGTCATTTTACTGTGAGTGGGGGCTGATGGTAGTTTTACTGTGAGTGGGGGCTGATGGTAGTTTTACTGTGAGTGGGGGGCTTATGGTAGTTTTACTGTGAGTGGGGGGCTGATGGTAGTTTTACTGTGAGTGGGGGGCTGATGGTAGTTTTACTGTGAGTGGGGGGCTGATGGTCATTTTACTGTGAGTGGGGGCTGATGGTAGTTTTACTGTGAGTGGGGGCTAATGGTAGTTTTACTGTGAGTGGGGGGCTGATGGTCATTTTACTGTGAGTGGGGGGCTGATGGTAGTTTTACTGTGAGTGGGGGGGGCTGATGGTCATTTTACTGTGAGTGGGGGGCTGATGGTAGTTTTACTGTGAGTGGGGGGCTGATGGTAGTTTTACTGTGAGTGGGGGGGGCTGATGGTAGTTTTACTGTGAGTGGGGGGCTGATGGTAGTTTTACTGTGAGTGGGGGGCTAATGGTCGTTTTACTGTGAGTGGATGGGCTGATAGTCATTTTAGGGTATGTTCACACGGCAGCGTCCATTACGGCTGAAATTACGGAGCTGTTTTCAGGAGAAAACGGCTCCGGAATTTCAGACGTAATGGCATGTGCAGGCGCTTTTCGCTGCGTCCATTACGGACGTAATTGGAGCTGTTTTTCCATGGAGTCAAAGGAAAACGGCTCCAATTACGTCTCAAGAAGTGACAGGCTTTTCTTTGACGTCTTTTGACAGCGGCGCGTAAAAAAAATGACCGTCAGCACAGAATATCGTAAGACCCATTCAAATGAATGGGCAGATGTTTGCCGACGCTTTTGAGCCGCATTTTCGGACGTAATTCGGGGCTAAAACGCCCGAATTACGTCCGTAAATAGTGTGTGTGAACCCAGCCTTACTGTGAGTGGAGGGGCTGATGGTCATTTTACTGTGAGTCCCCCACAGGTGGTTTCCACCTCTGACCTCCAATTGAAATTAATAGTAGGAAGAAAATAGCTTTGGCGCTCGTTTGGAGCTTTTTTTGCTGCGTCTTTTGCATTCGCTTCAACGGCTTAAAAAAAACGCAAAAAAAAGTGGTATCTACATGGGGGGCTATATATAGAGCGCTATCTACAAGAGGATCTATGGGGGCACTATCTACCGGAGGCTCTATCTATAGGGGGCAATATGCATAGGGGGCTCTATGGGCGTGCACTATCTACAAGGGGCTCTATGGGGACACTATCTATAGGGAGCACTATCTGTGTATGGTGCTTTTATAATAAGGGACACAGTGCATGGCGCTATTGTAATCAGGGACACAGTGCATAGTGCTATTATAATCAGGGACACAGTGTATGGCGCTATTATAATCAGGGGCAAAGTGTATGGTGCTATCATAATCAGGGACACAGTGTATGACGCTATTATAATTAGAGTTGCAGTGTATGGCGCTATTATATTTAGGGGCGTAGTGTGTGGCACTATGAGAATTTTATTTTTGTTTAAAGGTGCAGAAAAGTTTGAAAGGTGAGAAGCTGAAGAAATCTCACCGGCAAACTGCAGAAATGGGAGAAGTTATCATAGAGGACTGGACCGGATGGAGAAGAAAGGAGAAAAAGAACAATTAGAATCTCAAAAGACGTCACCGGTGAGTCACTTAATGTAAATGTTTATTCTGCCTCTAATCAGTACTGTAGTCACTGTATAATCAGCAGCAAGATGATGGGTTGTATGATTTTTTTTGTGTGAAACTGCTCTCAGCATATCCTTACCATTGTTTGGGCCGTGCTGGGATCTGTAGTTTTACGCCGTACAAACCTATACGGCAGTGGTTGCACTAAATTGAGCTGTATTTGTAGTTGTGCTGTATATATGTACTGAGCTTTGTTCTGGTTCTGTATTTATGTACTGAGCTTGGTTCTGGTGTTGTATATATGTATGAGCTTTGTTCTGGGGCTGTATATATGTACTGAACTTGTTTTGGGGCAGTATTTATGTACTCAGCTTGGTTCTGGGGCTGTATATATGTACTGAGGTTGGTTCTGGGGCTGTTATATGTACTGAAGTTGGTTCTGGTGCAGTATATATGTATTGAGCTTGGTTCTGGAGCCGTATATGTCAGAGCTTGGTTCTGATGCTGTAATTATATAGGATATATTTATAATAACAAAATTACAGGGCAGATGGAATCGTTTTAAATTCCTTGTATATTTAGTGGGAAGCTGTCAGGTAGTTTTAACCCCTTGAATCGCCACCATGTGGTAATATGTGACCTGACATTGTTTCCAAACATTCCCTTGTATGTTTTTTTCAGATGGAGCAAAATCTCTAAAATCAACTTTTAAAACGGCGCACACTATATGCTAATTACTCATTAAAAGGTCATGGAGGGGTGCCGCAATCCTGAAGAGTCACATAGTCCTGCCTCCAAACCCACCTTTATATGCTTGATTAACATCCCCTGGCTGTTTCTCGGATGCACCATTGTCTTATACTACATGGGCACGCACCCTGAGCACGCCAAGGGGAATCAAAATCAATCAAAATCTGGGGGTGCCATTTCAATTTTCGCCTTAGCCAGCAGAAAAACTAGAATTGTCCCTGGTATTACGCTCCAAAATACACTTGAAATATGCCTGCAAACAGTTTCCCATTGATTTCAATGGGAAATACACTGTGCTGTTCACATAAGGCATACATTTATGCTGCTGAATTAAAAAAAACGCCTTTTAAAGAAAAGCCTCGTAAAAAGAAGTAGCATTTCACTTCTTGAGGCGTTTTTGAAGCTGATTTTCGATTGACACTACAAAAAATGCCTAAAAAAAGGCTAAAAAATCCTCAAGATAAGCTTCATTAAAAAAAAATTCATTTTCAAATTTAAAAATGCCTTCAAATCAGAGGCTGTTTTTCCTTGATAACGGCCTCGTAATTTTCAGCCACTTCTGTTGGTATGTGTGAACATACCCTTAATATTATTAGTAAATCTATGAAGTCTGCCTGTCTAGAGGTATAAAACTACACCCATTCTGGAGTCCGGTGGACTCCTGCCACGCTGTTACGTGAAGCAGTTGTTGATATGTTGTCCTATTTCTGACCAGACGGATTCCCGGAATATAAGTTAAGTATTTTTGGTTCATAATAAATTGCTAAATGAGTGCTTACATCCTATGATTATTGTTGTGTAATAAAACTAGTGTTTATTGAACATGAACTTAACTTCGAAAACATTCCTTTTGATCAACATGAGCCCATTATACTGCCTCATGTTGGGCATATAAATCTTGAGATTTGCCCTAGATATAGCCGAACATGCACCACAAATATAATGTCAACCTAATATTACCGTCATTCATCCAACAGCTACCAACAAACTCCATTGGTCAAACAGGCATTACATTTCATTAGGGGGAGAGATAAGCAACTGCTAGACACCATTGTGAGAACAGTACTATCACAGTACTAAATGTATTCAGGCTGATACTGAGGTAAAACACATCCATTAAGGTTTGCCTAGTGTAATATCCTGTAAATGTAGCCTAAAAGGCTCGTCTGAACAAAAATCCTTCTCTAAAGAAACCCAGGTGTTATTTCCAGGGAAGTTGAGGATGATAAAAAATGTTCCAGGAGAAGTTCAAGTAAGTAGTGGCGTAACTACCGCGGTAGCAGCCATAGCGGCTGCTATTGGGCCCGCGGCTTGAGGGGGCCCGTGCCGCCAGCCTACACGCCCCCGTTATGGCTGCTACAGCGGTAGCGCCGCTACTACGGGACCCACGCCGCCGAGCCTCTAACATGTATGGGCCAGGCGACACAGGCCCTCTCATGCCCGTAGGCATCACTAGCACTGGAAAGGGCCCCGGTACTAGTGACAGCCACCCCGCCTTGCAGTAATTATACCTGCGTCTATAGCACGCAGGTACAAATACATGCATTAGCGCTGAATGGCCGGGCATGTTCCGTGCCCGACTATGCAACGCCTTACAGTGACGTTGATTGGCAGGGCAAAGTGACTTGCCCCGCCAATCAGCACCTTTCAACGACGCTAGCAGCGCAATGACATCATCGTGCCGCTCCCCTGCCCAACTATGCAACGCCTTACAGTGACGCTGATTGGCAGGGCAAAATGATTTGCCCCGCCAATCAGCACCTTTCAACGACTCTAGAAGCGCAATGTCATCATTGTGCCGCTCCCCTGATTGAAAGGTGCTAATTGACGGGGCAAGTCATTCTGCCCTGCCAATCAGCGCCTTTGAACGATGCGTCGTTCAGCTCTAGCAGACCTGCTCAGAAAAGAGCAGATCTGCATTGCCATCGGACAGCGCGGGAACGGGATAATATGAGTATATAACGTTTTTGGTTTTTTTTCCAATAAAACTGTGTGGCATTATCTACAGGCAGGTCGGCTATATGTGGGGATGTGGGCCACTGTATACAGGGGGGTTTATATGTGGGGATGTGGGGCACTATCTACAGGGGGGTCTATATGTGGGGATGTGGGCCACTATATACAGGGGGTGTCTATATGTGGGGCACTATCTACAGGGGGGTCTATATGGGGGCCACTATATACAGGGGGTCTATATGTGAGGATGTGGGCCACTATATACAGGGGGGTCTATATGTGGGGATGTTGGCCACTATATATAGGGGGTCTATATGTGGGCCACTATATACAGGGGGTCTATATGTGGGGCACTATATACAGAGGGAGCTATATGTGAGACACTATATACAGGGGTGGGCTATATGTAGAACACTATCTATAGGGGAGCTATTTTTAGGGCACTTTCTATAGGGGTGGGCTATATCTGGGGCACTATATACAGGGGTGGGTTACCTGTGGGACATTAGCTACAGGAGGGCTATATGTGGGGCACTGTCTACAGGGGTGGGCTATATGTGGGACACTATACAGTGAAGGAAATAAGTATTTGATCCCTTGCTGATTTTGTAAGTTTGCCCACTGTCAAAGACATGAACAGTCTAGAATTTTTAGGCTAGGTTAATTTTACCAGTGAGAGATAGATTATATAAAAAAAAAAACAGAAAATCACATAGTCAAAATTACAGATATTTATTTGCATTGTGCACAGAGAAATAAGTATTTGATCCCCTACCAACCATTAGGAGTTCAGCCTCCTCCAGACCAGTTACACGCTCCAAATCAACTTGGTGCCTGCATTAAAGACAGCTGTCTTAAATGGTCACCTGTATAAAAGACTCCTGTCCACAGACTCAATTAATCAGTCTGACTCTAACCTCTACAACATGGGCAAGACCAAAGAGCTTTCTAAGGATGTCAGGGAAAAGATCATAGACCTGCACAAGGCTGGAATGGGCTACAAAACCATAAGTAAGACGCTGGGTGAGAAGGAGACAACTGTTGGTGCAATAGTAAGAAAATGGAAGACATACAAAATGACTGTCAATCGACATTGATCTGGGGCTCCATGCAAAATCTCACCTCGTGGGGTATCCTTGATCCTGAGGAAGGTGAGAGCTCAGCCGAAAACTACACGGGGGGAACTTGTTAATGATCTCAAGGCAGCTGGGACCACAGTCACCAAGAAAACCATTGGTAACACATTACGCCGTAATGGATTAAAATCCTGCAGTGCCCGCAAGGTCCCCCTGCTCAAGAAGGCACATGTACAGGCCCGTCTGAAGTTTGCAAATGAACATCTGGATGATTCTGAGAGTGATTGGGAGAAGGTGCTGTGGTCAGATGAGACTAAAATTGAGCTCTTTGGCATTAACTCAACTCGCCGTGTTTGGAGGAAGAGAAATGCTGCCTATGACCCAAAGAACACCGTCCCCACTGTCAAGCATGGAGGTGGAAACATTATGTTTTGGGGGTGTTTCTCTGCTAAGGGCACAGGACTACTTCACCGCATCAATGGGAGAATGGATGGAGCCATGTACCGTCAAATACTGAGTGACAACCTTCTTCCCTCCACCAGGATATTAAAAATGGCTCGTGGCTGGGTCTTCCAGCATGACAATGACCCGAAACATACAGCCAAGGCAATAAAGGAGTGGCTCAAAAAGAAGCACATTAAGGTCATGGAGTGGCGTAGCCAGTATCCAGACCTTAATCCCATCGAAAACTTATGGAGGGAGCTGAAGATCCAAGTTGCCAATCAACAGCCTCGAAATCTTAATGATTTACAGATGATCTGCAAAGAGGAGTGGGCCAAAATTCCATCTAACATGTGTGCAAACCTCATCATCAACTACAAAAAAACGTCTGACTGCTGTGCTTGCCAACAAGGGTTTTGCTACCAAGTATTAAGTCTTGTTTGCCAAAGGGATCAAATACTTATTTCTCTGTGCACAATGCAAATAAATATATATAATTTTGACAATGTGATTTTCTGTTTTTTTTTTAAATATAATCTATCTCTCACTGGTAAAATTAACCTAGCCTAGAAATTCTAGACTGTTCATGTCTTTGACAGCGGCCAAGCTTACAAAATCAGCAAGGGATCAAATACTTATTTCCTTCACTGTATGTACTGAGCTTGGTTCTGGTGCTGTATATATGTCAGAGCTTTTTTCTAGTGCTGTTGTAATGACAGGGGGGTAGGGAAACAGACAGTGAGCCCTAATCTACCCACCACTCAGTCCCTGCCTACTTGCAACGACCCGCCCTAGGCGACGGGGTACAACTGGGCGACGGTCCCTACGCTCAGTAGGTGCACGACAGACAAACAGACAAGGGGACACAAGCAAAGGGAAATGGGGCAGTTGCCCACGGCAACACCGTGAGCAACAAGGGAGGTGAACGAGCCGAGTCAAACCAGGAGTGTACGAGGTACCAAACGCAGAGCAGGAGAGTAGTCAGTAAGCCGGGGTCAGTATGAAGCAAGGTCAAATAGCTAGAAGCTGCAGCAAGGCCAGGAAACCACACGAGAAGAATCACAAGCAAAGGAGGAACAGGAAAGGCAGGTATAAATAGACAGAGGGCGGGAGCTAGCTCCGTCTGGCCAGGCTGCGATAGGCTCTCCCACTCCTAAGCCTGCCATCCTAAGTGGTGGAAGATGGAGTCAGTCTCAGAGACATAGAATCAGGTGCAGACTGATTACCCATGGGCGTATACACAGAAGTTGTGCCTGGCAGATCCTTTACAGCTGTATATATGTACTGAGCTTGGTTCTAGTGCTGTATTTATGTACTGTGCTTGGTTGTGGTACTGTATATATGTCAGAGCTTGGTTCTGGATCTTTCATTATATAGGATATATTTATAATAACAAAATTGCAGGGCAGATGGAATTGTTCTCAATTCATTGTATATTTCATGAGCACCTGTCTGGTAGTTTTAACCCCTTGAACTGCCACGATGCGGTAATACATGACCTGACAATATATCCAAACATTCCCTTGTATGTTTTTTTCAGATGCAGCAAAATCTTTAAAATCCACTTTTAAAATGGCACACACTATATGCTAATTACTCATTAAAGGGTCATGCAGTGGTACCGCTATCCTGAAGAGTCCCATAGTCCTGCCTCCAAACCCACCTTTCCATGTTTGATTGACATCTCCCTGGCTGATACAACTTTCTCGGATGCGCCATTGGCTTGTGGCACTATACACAAGGGGGGCTGTGTGCCATTTTACACAAGGGGGGCTGTGTGGCACTATACACAAGGGGGAGCTGTGTGGTACAAGGTGAAGGTGGGGCGCTATCTACAAATGGGGTGTGACAATGTCTATAGGCAGGGCTATATAGCACTGTCTACTGGGTGGCTGTATGGCACATTCTACAGGCGGCACTATTTATAAGGCGGGCTGCTTGTGGCACCCAGGTGGTGCCCCGGTCAAGAGTTTGCTATGGGGCCCAGTCTTTCCTAGTTACGCCCATGCAAGTAATCATCACATGGCACCAAATCATTGCAGGGGTGACCATTTAATACATATGTGGCCAAATAAACATGGTTAGGCTAAGTCTTCTGGCTAATAGATGGGGCAACTGAATGGGCGATAGAGCTTATGGAGAGGGATTGTCCAATTGGCACAGACCAAATTTCTCAACTGCATTTCATTTTTCAAAGTGAGTCTATAAGTCACAGCAGCAGTAGCAGTCTCTAGTCCTGGAATTCAAGCTGATATCTCTTACCTACGTATACTGACATGTTCAAACAGACTTAGGCCGGATTCACACGAGCGTGTGCGTTTTGCGCACGCAAAAAATGTGGCGTTTTGCGTGCACAAAAGGCACTTAACAGCTCCGTGTGTCAGCCCCGTATGATGCGCGGCTGCGTGATTTTCGCGCAGCCGCCATCATTATGACACTCCGTTTGGATGTTTGTAAACAGAAAAGCATGTGGTGCTTTTCTGTTTACATTCATAGTTTGACAGCTGTTGCGCGAATCACGCTCGTCCCACGGAAGTGCTTCCGTGTGGTGCACGTGATTTTCACGCACCCATTGACTTCAATGGGTGCGTGATGCGCGAAATATGCACAAAGAACGGATATGTCGTGACTTTTTTGCAGTGGACTCACGCGTAAAAATCACGCAACTGTCTGCACGGCCCCATAGACTAATATAGGTCCGTGCGGCGCGTGCGAAAATCACACGCGTTGCGCGGATGTATATACCGTTCGTCTGAATAAGCCCTAAAGGATAGGTTTTTGGATCTGGATGTTAATAGTGTTTCATTCACTGACAGCAAGCAAAAATTCTGAAAATGGTGAGTAATTGAGACACAGTGGGGGGAATTTATCAATCTTTCTACGCTCGTTTTCTGGAGTAGGAAAGTCGCAAAACGGCCCAATAGTTGCAATTTGTGCAGAAAAAGGGGGCATAGCTTTCCAAAAGGGAGCAGAACTGCTGCGGCCTGACAATTTTTTTATATATTACGCCAGAAACCTGGCGTGAATTATTGCGGAAATCCAGCCAGCTCTTGCAAAAATAAGTATATTCATCGCTTCTCTTCTTCCTTTTTTTTCCCCCTCAGGCTCCCTCAGCATGCTGCCGGTCATACAACATACTGACACCAGAGTCTGGATGTTGTATGTGACACAGCAATCTGGGATGCCCTATTGCTGCTCAGTGTCAGGATATTGTATGAGCCACGGCATGTTGAGGGAGCATGAGGAGATCTGAAGGGGAGAAGCGGAGCAGTGAGTATACTTATTTTAAATTGTATGTGCATTGGGAAGGGGGGACTACATTTTGCACAGCCGCAGTCGTTGCACCATAGCTGTGGCGCATGGCCAGCCGAAAGATGCAACATATTTATTAAGAGGCATTTTACTGCAACAATTTATTTATTAAGACTAGGATATGGAACGCCAGTCTCAATAATTACCCCCAAAGCATATTATCAAGTTGTATCACTTATAACAGACGCTGACCAATCAGTGACCAATCAGCGTCATACACTTCTCATTGTTCCATAGCGTGATTACGCAGTGAAGGAAGCTGGGCTTGAACAATGAGAAGTGTATGACGCTGATTGGTCGCTGATTGGTCAGCGTCATACACTCCTCTGTACAATGCCCAGTTGGTAAAAAGTAAAAATATGCCCAGTTGGGCATTAAGAAAGTCATGACGAACATAAATCTAAAATTGCTCATAACTTGCTCAAAAATAATAGTTTTTCAAAATAAAAACCACTGTTATCTACATTACAGCGCCAATCACATTATGTAGGAGATAAGACATTTATAATCTGGTGACAGAGCCTCTTTAACTTTTTTATCTTCCGTCGATATAGCCATATGAGGGCTTGTTTTCTGCAGGACGATTTGTAGTTTTTCACGGAACCATATATTGTTCCATATAATGTAGTGAGTTACCGGAAAAAAATTATTGTGGGGTGTAGTAGGAAAAAAACAGTGATTCCTCAATCTTTTGGGGGTTTCCTTTTTACAGCGTTCACCGTGTGGTAAAAATAGCATGTTAATTTTATTCTGCGGATCAATATGAATATGGCGATACCAAACTTATATTGTTTTTTATGTTTAAAGAGGCTCTGTCACCAGATTTTGCAACCCCTATCTCCTATTGCAGTAGATCGGCGCTGCAATGTAGATAAGAGTAACGTTTTTTTTTTCAAAAACGAGCACTTTTGGCCAAGTTATGACCATTTTTATATTTATGCAAATGAGGCTTTCTTAAGTACAACTGGGCGTGTTTAAAGATATGTACAAGTGGGCATGTATTGTGTGTGTACATCTGGGCGTTTTTACTTTTTTTACTATCTGGGCGTTGTGAATAGAAGTGTATGATGCTGACGAATCAGCATCATCCACTTCTCTTCGTTAACACCCAGCTTCTGGCAGTGCACAGACACACAGCGTGTTCTCGAGAGATCACACTGTGACGTCACTTCCTGCCCCAGGTCCTGCATCGTGTCGGACGAGCGAGGACACATCGGCACCAGGCGACAGAGGCTACAGTTGATTCTGCAGCAGCATCGGCGTTTGCAGGTAAGTCGATGTAGCCTCTGTCGCCTGGTGCCGATGTGTCCTCGCTCATCCGACACGATGCAGGACCTGGGACAGGAAGTGACGTCACAGCGTGATCTCTCGAGAACACGCTGTGTGTCTGTGCACTGCCAGAAGCTGGGTGTTAACGAAGAGAAGTGGATGATGCTGATTCGTCAGCATCATACACTTCCATTCACAACGCCCAGCTAGTAAAAGAAGTAAAAACGCCCAGATGTACATACACGCCCACTTGTACATAACTTTAAACACGCCCAGTTGTACTTAAGAAAGCCTCATTTGCATAAATATAAAAATGGTCATAACTTGGCCAAAAATGCTCGTTTTTGAAAAAAAAAAATGTTACTCTTATCTACATTGCAGTGCCGATCTGCTGCAATAGGAGATTGGAGTTGCAAAATCTGGTGACAGAGCCTCTTTAACTATTTTTACAAGGAAAAAACTGATTGTTAAAAATAAAATGTGACTTTTGTCCCCATATTCTGAGAGCCATAACTTTTTTTTCCCTGTAAATTGAGCAGTATGTGGACTTATTTTTTGCAGGATTACCTGCAGTTTCTATTTGTACCATTTTGGGCTACATGAGACTTTTTGATCACTTTTTATTTTATTTTTTTGTGGGAGATGAAGTGACCAAAAAACAGCAATTCTGGCGTTTTATTTTTTTAATTTTTTACGGTGTTCACCATACGGTTTAGATAATGTTATATTGTTATAGTTCAGCCTTTTACGGACGCGGCAATACCAGATATGATAATGTAATTATTTTTTTACATGGTGCATTGGAGAAAATGGAAAACGTTTTTTTTTTTAACTTTTAATATATATATTTCGATATATATATATATATATATATATATATATATATATATACCGTGTTCCAAATTATTATGCACATTGGATGTAAGTGTCATAAACATTTAATTATTCGTTTTTTAATTAAACTCATGGATGGTATTGTGTCTTAGGCTGGGTTCACACTACCTATTTTCAGCCGTAAACGAGGCGTATTATGCCTCGATTTACACCTAAAAATAGGGCTACAATATGTCGGCAAACATCTGCCCATTCATTTGAATGGGTTTGCCGACGTACTCTGCAGACGACCTGTAATTTACGCGTCGTCGTTTGACAGCTGTCAAACGACGACGCGTAAATTGACTGCCTCGGCAAACAAGTACAGGGCACTTCTTTGCAACGTAATTTGAGCCGTTCTTCATTGAAGTCAATGAAGAGCAGCTCAAGATTTATGAGCGTCACAGACGGCTCGCATAATGCGAGGAGGAGTTTTTACGTCTGAAACGAGGCAGCTGTTTTCTCCTGAAAACAGTCTGTCTTTTCAGACGTAAAAGACACTTATCATGTGCACATACCCTTAGGGCTCTTTGGATCATTGTAATCAATCTCAGACACCTGTGATAATTATTTTGCCAGGTGTGCCCAATCAAAGGAAAACTACTTAAGAAGGACATTCCACATTATTAAGCAGGCCACAGGTTTCAAGCAATATGGGAAAGAAAAAGGATCTCTCTGCTGCCGAAAAGCGTGAAATAGTGCAATACCTTGGACAAGGTATGAAAACATTGGATATTTCAAGAAAACTTAAGCGTGATCATCGTACTGTGAAAAGATTTGTGGCTGATTCAGAGCACAGACGGGTTAGTTCAGATAAAGGCATAATGAGGAAGGTTTCTGCCAGACAAATTAATTGGATTAGGAGAGTAGCTGCTAAAATGCCATTGCAAAGCAGCAAACAGGTATTTGAAGCCGCTGGTGCCTCTGGAGTCCCGCGAACCTCAAGGTGTAGTTTCCTCCAGAGGTTTGCAAGTGTGCATAAAGCTATTATTCGGCCACCCCTAAACAATGCTCACAAGCAGAAACTGTTGCAGTGGGCTCAGAAATACATGAAGACTAATTTTCAAACTGTGTTGTTTACTGATGAGTTACGTGCAACCCTGGATGGTCCAGATGGATGAAGTAGTGAATGGCCACCATGTCCCAACAAGGCTGCGACGTCAGCAAGGAGGTTGCGGAGTCATGTTTTGGGCTGGGATCATGGGGAGAGAGCTGGTAGGCCCCTTTAGGGTCCCTGACGGTGTGAAAATCACCTCTGCAAAGTACATAGAGTTTATGACTGACCACTTTCTTCCGTGGTACAAAAAGAAGAACCGTCTCTTCCGTAGCAAAATTATCTTCATGCATGACAATGCACCATCTCATGCTGCAAAGAATACCTCTGTGTCATTGGCGGCTATGGGCATAAAAGGAGAGAAACTCATGGTGTGGCCCCCATGTTCCCCTGACCTCAACCCTATTGAGAACCTTTGGAGCATCCTCAAGTAAAATATCTATGAGGGTGGGAGGCAGTTCACATCAAATCAGAAGCTCTGGGAGGTTATTCTGATATCCTGCAAAGATATTCAAGCAGAAACTGTCCAAATACTCACAAATTAAATGGATGCAAGAATTGTGAAGGTGATATCAAAGAAAGGGTCCTATGTTAACATGTAACTTGGCCTGTTAAGTTTTTTTTTTAATTGAAAGAGCTTTTGATTTCTGTAAATATTACCTCCTGATGCTGCAAATTCAACAAATTACCATTTTAGTTAACTTTACAACCTTTAAAATGTTTTGATCTCTGTTGTGCATAATAATTTGAAACAGTGCATTTTGAGTTTTTTACTTCTAAAAAAAAATCTGTTAACATTAGGAGATTTGTTCAATAAAATGTGCATTATACTCCAAAGGTTGATGGCTTGAAGATTATACTGACTGTCATTTGCATCGACTATTTAGGAAAATCAGCAAAAAATAACATTTGCATAATAATTTGGCAACGAGGTGTGTAAATAATTTTACTGTATTTAACCTTTTTAACAAGTCCCCCTTGGATTGCTTGCATGATATACTGCAATACTACTGTATTACAGTATATTGTTATCCTGACAGTCTCCGGAAGCAAAGCTTTATAGGAGTACAAAGATGGCAGACCTGTGGGACTTCATTAGGCACCCAGGCTGCCATGTCAACCATTGGCACAGCGCGATCGCATTGCAGGGGGGGGCCATTGCAACATTACAGGGGGCCAATCCCTGTTTTCAACCACTTAGATGCCGCAGGCGCTGTTGACCGCAGCATCTAAGGGGTTAAATGAGCGGGATCACGCACTGATGTGTCGGCTGTAAAATACCACTGACACGCTCGTTCTATGGAGTGGACTCAGCCCGTAAACCCGCTCCATACTCCCCTACCCGATGTGCACCACATATTTAAGGCGGATGGCGGGAAAGGGGAGCTCAGCTCCCAAAATGGCTGCATTCTCTACAGGATTGCAAAACATCATTTTATTTTTGAAAGACAATGTGCTGTATATATTTGTCTTCTTATTTATATGTCTCTAGCTGCTGTACCATGCCAAAAAGGTACTGACTCCCATGCACACCTATGAAAGTCTGGTCATGGACATGCTTTGGTTCTCTTGTTCACTCCATAGTGCATACCTTCATACAGGGGCGTAGCTAAAGGCTCATGGGCCCCGATGCAAAAGTTCTTATTTGCCCCCCCCCCCGCAAACTCCTCATGGCCGACGGTCCGCAGCTTTCAGCTGCATCGCTGGGTCTCCTAAGTGACCCAACAATGCAGCACTAGCAGCCAAGGGCGTCGCTAAGGCTGGGTTCACACACCCTATTTATGGACGTAATTCGGGCGTTTTAGCATTGAATTACGTCCGAAAATGCGGCTCAAAAGCGTTGGCAAACATCTGCCCATTCATTTGAATGGGTCTTACGATGTTCTGTGCCGACGGTCATTTTTTTACGCGCCGCTGTCAAAAGGCGGCGCGTAAAAAATGAAGCGCCTAATGAAGTCCCACAGGTCTGCCATCTTTGTACTCCTATAAAGCTTTGCTTCCGGAGACTGTCAATATAACAATATACTGTAATACAGTAGTATTGCAGTATATCATGCAAGCAATCCAAGGATCACTGGTTCAAAAAATTTATCTGAATAAATAAACCTCCTAGTTTTTCAGAAAACAAAAATATATATATAACGCACCTCAGTTGTATCTCAATAATCCTCACAGTAATAGATCTATTACTGTGAGGATTATTGAGATACAACTGAGGTGCGTTATATATATATTTTTGTTTTCTGAAAAACTAGGAGGTTTATTTATTCAGATATATTTTTATATCAAGTAAATTCTATACCAATAGTGATTGTTAATCGTTTTTTGATGTTTGGTACTTCTTTATTATTAATATGACAATAGTATGGCAATAGTTTGTCACACATGATTATATATCTACATTCTTGTAACCCTTCACAGGTAAAATACCCTCCAACCATGTTTGACGTCAATACACACCTGATGTCTAATTAATTAGTTCACCAATCTACTAGGTTCTAATCACGGAAATATAACTAAGGGGGGATTCACACGAGCGTGTATTCGGTCCGTGCGGGCCACGTTGTTTTCACGCGGCACGCATGGACCAATACAAGTCTATGGGGCAGTACAGACAGTCCGTGCTTTTTGCGCAGCGTTTGTCTGCTGCGCAAAAAGCGCGACAGGTTCAATAACTCTGCGTATTTCGCGCATCACGCACCCATTGAAGTCAATGGGTGCGTGAAAATCACGCGCACCACACGGAAGCACTTCCGTGGGACGAGCGTGATTCGCGCAACAGCAGTGAAAAGGATGAATGAAAACAGAAAAGCACCACGTGCTTTTCTGTTTCCGAACATCCAAACGGAGTGTCTTTGCGATGAGCGAAGCCGGACAAGCGTACCGAACTTCACCGGGTTCGGCCAAACTCGTTTTGGCCGAACCCGGCAAAAAAATTATCGGTACGCGACGTCAGGAGATAGTCACTGTCCATGGTGCTGAAAGAGTTAAACTGTTTCAGCACCATGGACCGTGACTTCCGATCCCAATATACATGAACCTGTAGAAAAAAAAAACGAAGTTCTGACTTACCGCTAACCCCCGGCTTCTTCCTCCAGTCTGACCTCCCGGGATGACAATTAAGTCCAAGTGACAGCTCCAGCCAATCACAGGCCAAGCACAGGCTGCAGCGGTCACATGGACTGGCGCGTCATCCAGGGAGGTGGGGCCCGATGTCAAGAGAGGCGCGTCACCAAGGACGCGTCACCAAGGAAACGGCCGGGAAGTTCTCGGTAAGTACGAACTTTTTATTTTTTTTCTACAGGTTTTGCGATATTGTGTTCGGCATTCACTGTCGAGGGTGCTGAAAGAGTTAGCTCTTTCAGCACCTTGGACAGTGACGGGCGTCGACTAGCCTCATCTCTATGATGGCGGCTGCGCGAAAATCACGCAGCCGCGCATCAGACACGGATGACACACGCAGCTGTCAAATGTTTTTTGCGCGCGCAAAACGCTGCGTTGTTTGCGCGCGCAAAAACGCAACGCTCGTGTGAATCTGCCCTAAGAGATATATATACACTCCCTTGACGTATATTTTTCCTTTCTTTTGTGACAGTCATTTATTCATATGTTGTCTGTGATAATTTGTATTATTCCAGTAGGATAATTCTGTGATTTCTAACATTAAGAGATAACTGCGACATAAGTTTTGTTCTTCACTAGACAGGGTTAAAGTTTTCAAACCCAGCCCAAATTAATCATGTGATAGAGTTTCTTGACTATATATATGTGAATTTTATTTTCATGTAGTAAGCTATGATTAAGGACACTAGTGGTCTGAAACGCGTAAGCGTGGTCCCGGGATTGTTGTTTTATCCCTTTTTTAAAATAACCTAAATAAAAATCTAATTTTTTATACATTTGAGTGCTGGATCTGCCTTTTCTACACACCATTTTAGTATCACACATGATAGGATTAGATGCAGTGGCCCAGCAGACAGTATCACACATGATAGGATTAGATACAATGACTCAGCAGACAGTATCACACATGATAGGATTAGATACAGTGGCTCAGCAGACAGTACCATACATGATAGGATTAGATACAGTGGCTCAGAAGGCAGTATCACACATGATAGGATTAGATACGGTGGCCCAGCAGACAGTATCACACATGATAGGATTAGATACAGTGGCTGAGCAGACAGTATCACACATGATCGGATTAGATACAGCAGCTCAGCAGACAGTATCACACATGATAGGATTAGAGATAGGGCCCAGCAGACAGTATCACACATGATAGGATTAGATACAGTGGCTCAGCAGACAGTATCACACATGATAGGATTAGATACAGTGGCTCAGCAGACAGTATCACACATGATAGGATTAGATACAGTGGCTCAGCAGACAGTATCACACATAATAGGATTAGATATAGGGCCCAGCAGACAGTATCACACATGATAGGATTAGATACAGGGCTCAGCAGACAGTATCACACATGATAGGATTAGATACAGTGGCTCAGCAGACAGTATCACACATGATAGGATTACATATAGGGCCCAGCAGACAGTATCACACATGATAGGATTAGATACAGTGGCTCAGCAGACAGTATCACACATGATAGGATTAGATACAGTGGCTCAGCAGACAGTATCACACATGATAGGATTACATATAGGGCCCAGCAGACAGTATCACACATGATAGGATTAGATACAGTGGCTCAGAAGACAGTTTCACACATGATAGGATTAGATACAGTGGCTCAGCAGACAGTATCACACATGATTGGATTAGATATAGGGCCCAGCAGACAGTATCACACATGATAGGATTAGATACAGTGGCTCAGCAGACAGTATCACACATGATAGGATTACATATAGGGCCCAGCAGACAGTATCACACATGATAGGATTAGATACAGTGGCTCAGCAGACAGTATCACACATGATAGGATTAGATATAGGGCCCAGCAGACAGTATCACACATGATACGATTAAATACAGGGCCCAGCAGACAGTATCACACATGATTGGATTAGATACAGGGCTCAGCTAGCTGACATTGTGACTCCAGCGCTGGACCCAGGAAAGGTAAGAATAATAATTTTGCTTCTTTATGTGTTACTGATTATTTTTGTGTGTTTGTGTTTTTTACAGGTTCGGTTGTTGGACTTCGGATAAGAGGACTTCAATGACGGCGTTTTTTTATTCTCAATAAAATGGTTAATGAGGGTTGTGTTTTTTTATTTCAATAAAATATTTTTTCTATGTGCTTGTATCTTTTTAAACTTTATTATCACCGCCTTAGTAATGGCCGCTGGCTGAATGACAACCTCCATTACTAAGGCGGGGCTTAATGTTAACAGGTGCAGAGGCCAACACTAACCCCCATTATTACCCTGGTACCCACCGCCACCAGGGGTACTGGGAAGAGCCGGGTACAAACCAGTACCCGTCCATCCGAAGTGACGGGCAGGCACCAGGGCGGCCGCAGGGTGGTAGTATTAGGCTGGGGAAAGCCAAAAACAGTGGCCCTTCCAACCCTGGTAATGCTGCCTGCTGCTGCTGTGTTGTATCTGGCTGGTTATGAAAATTGGGCGGGGGGGCCCACATTGTTCTTTCCAATTATTTTTTATCTATTTATTTTTTTTAAATGACGTGGGGTCCCCCCCATTTTTCATAACCAGCCAGATACAATAAAGCAGCAGCAGCCTAGCATTACCACGGTGGGAAGGGCCACTGTTTCTGGCCTTTCCCCTCCTGATACTACCAGCCTGCGGGCGCCCCAGTGGACGACCATCACTACAGATGGTCAGGTACTGGATCGTACCCGGCTCTTCCCAGCACCCCTGGTGGCGGTGGGTACCGGGGTAATAAAGGGGGTTAGTGTTAGCCTCTGCACCGGCTAGCACTAAGCCCCGCCTTAGCAATGGATGCTGTCAATCAGCCGGCGGCCATTACTAAGGCGGTAGTAATATAGTTTAAAAAAAAAAACAAAGACATAGAAAAAATATTTTATTGAAATAAAATAAAAAACACACAATCCTCATTAACCATTTTATTGATAATAAAAAAAAGCCGTCATCGAAGTAGTCCTGGAATCCGACGTAGTCCAACGACCGAACGTGTGAGAAAACACACAAAAAAAAGATTAGTAACACATGTGTTAGGCTTAGATACAGGGCCCATGTGTGATACTGTCTGTGGGACCCTGTATCTAAGCCTAGCTTAGATACAGGGTCCAGCAGACAGTAATCTTATACAGTATAAGATTACTGTGTGCTGGACCCTGTATCTAAACCTACAGTGTGGTAGGCTTATATACGGGGCCCAGCAGACAGGATCACGCATTGGGCCATGTATCTAAGCCTACCATGTGATTGGCTTAGATACAGGGCCCAGCAGACAGGATCACACAATCTGTGATCCTGTCTCATGGGCCCCCTAAGCCTGCTACATCGAAGGCTTAAAGGGGTTTGCGCAGTCCCTAAACATTGATGGCCTATCCTCAGGATAGACCATCAATAGCTGATGTGTCGGGGTCCGTCTCCCGGGACCCGCAAATCAGCTGTTTTGAAGGGGCCGCAGCACTCGTACGAGAGCTGCTTCCCCTTCATTTCACTACTCGCTCACACTGTGAATCGCCGACACCGATTCACAGAGTGACCGGAATGAAGTGACCGGAATGAAGGGGAGCAGCTCTCGTACGAGTGCTGCAGCCCCTTCAAAACAGCTGATTGGCGGGTCCCGGGAGTCGGACCCCGCCAGTCAGGGCTAATCTTACCTTCCTCTTCAGCCGCGGCGGTAGTTCTGTCGTCTCGATGCTGTGCGCGGCGCATAGCGCTGTGACGTCAGGACCTCCACTGCGATCCGGAACCAGGAAGGTAAGTACAGTCTGTTACTATAGTAACAGGGGCCCGCGGCCCGAGTTACTATAGTAACTTTTTAATGATGTGGTGCGGGGGGCTGTGGGCCCCCTGGCTTCGGGGCCTGGTCACAATTGCGACCGCTGCGATCCCTATAGCTACGCCAGTGCCTTCATAGTAGACTGCATAGTAGACTGCAATAGTAGACTTCATTTATTGATGCTGTAAACTGAAATGCCTTGAAAGCTGTTCATTTTCATAATTCACATTCTCGAAGTGCTTAGAATCATGTCAGGGAATACCACCTTCTGTTTTCCAGTTTGCCTCCTAGGATGGTACATAGAGTCATGGTTTTAATATGATCTATGAGACATAAACACAAAATAACAAATGTATCAATTAAAACGGGCTCATACATGTATATCAGAAACAATATTCTGTTCAATTATTCTGCAGCTGAGACAACACTGGTTTAACAGAGCTTAACTAATATACAAAGCACTTTCACTATTCCTGTCTGTTACAGTGGAAGTTCAGTCGGTCTGATTTTTCGCTCTCTTCCATTAGAGTACAGCTAGTAACAGTGACTACAGCTTGGCTCCAGTGCCTAAGGGAGTCAGAGGTAGTCTAAAATCTACCTCCTGTCTAATCACAGTCATCATTCCCCACTGCAGCTCTGCCTGCATTTAAGTACACACTTAATTATAAGTACAACAAGGGACACGGCATAAAAAGATGATTTCCATTGCTACAAGATAGTATTATTACAAAACTACAAGAAACCAAACCACCAGGTGGGGGGGGGGGGAGATAAGTGTTTCCCATACAGATCTGCTCTCACCAATAATGTGAAGTTACACCTTTTATTTTTTAGGGGTTGTCTTTTTTAGAAAACTCCTCTTCAAATACTTTATTTGGGAATTCTGAGTTAATACATCGGGTTCCACAGTTGAGGACTTTAGTCACTTAGCCATAATGGAGATACAAAGAGAATCACTCTGGAGCTCAATTACATCGACAGCCTATTGATTTCAATGTGCACTATGTAAAGCTTGATTTCACCTGTGGTGGCGCTGTAGAGAAACTGAACATGTTCTATTGGGTTCCCCCACAAATAACAACTGATCTCTGGAGGTCCCAGTTGCAAGACATGTTTTATTCTTTGTTACTTTTTTGATGTTTTGATATATTTTTTTTTTTATTCTACACACAGTTCAATCACACATATTCAAGTATTAGGTATTGATATCTTAATCAAGCTTTTCAGATTTTCATGTGTTAATGTACATCATTTATTCAGGTGTTGTAGAATCTACAGTAGCTACTTTGACAAGTCATACATGCTATAATCAGAGGAAAAGAAAAAAAAAGATGAGGAAAATTAATGAAGCGATTTTTTTTTTTTACAAAGCTATTTATTACAAAGATCCTAAATGTTATATCAGCTGAGTATACAACTACTGTTGGTCTTTGGTGCAGGAGTCCAGAAGGTGGATTAAAGTGTCCCTTTAACTGCAGAGCTCTCCGTATCACAGGCAGGCACACAACAATCTAAAAAGTTGACTAGTGAGAGGATCCTGTAGAACAACACTCCAGATCATCTTGTGTCCATGTGAGAATGACTTAAGAAAGGGAAGGCCAGGCTTTAACGGATTGACCGGGAGTATAAAAAAAATGGTTGTGTGTTTATGTTTTTATTACTGTGACTGTGTCGGTCTTTCATTTGATTTATATAATGGTAACATACCAATAATAAGTATATGCAGGATATCAATCTAAATGTGGACTTATTATTACACTTCATTCAGTACTCTTAAACAATAAGAATATAGAGGCTAACTAACTAATTTAATTTAAATTTGGATGGATTTAAAGTGGTTGTCCAGGAGTTTTAAAACGTAGGCTAACATTAGGAAAAATAACCATTACTCACCTAGTAAATCCTCTGCCTCTCCAGCACTGAATATGATTAGGATTGAAGCTTTAGGTGAGCGTTCAGGAGATGGAAGAAGGAATGCAGTGTGAGCAGACAGTGAGCCCGGTTGTCGGGATTAGACACTAAACGGAATCGAGCAGCTTGCACTGTACATGCAAAAGGCAGATGCAAAACTATTCTTAAGCAAGCAATTACATATATTGGTTTTCTTAAATTTATTATTGTTGCTCATCCCGCCCTGCTCAAGTGACGAGTATTGGCGAGTGGCCGCTTCTCCTTCCGACGGCTGCATCTAGTTGTTGGGCAACCATATGCCTCCTCCTCTAAATCTGTCTTCAGCCATGGCCCTGCTGAATCCAGCCACGGCTCTTCTCTTCACCATGGCCAGCAGCGTTGGGTTGCTGGGGCAACTGGCACCCACTGATGACGTGAAATCTGGTGGCCTATTTAATATGGAATCAGTTTGCCATGCCTTGTCCGCAGATCAAGGTCGATTCCATGTTTGGCTATTGTTCCTATAGTTATTTGACTCTATTACTGACTCTGATCTTGACCTTGGCTTTGTTCCTGTATATCACCACAACCGCCTCCAATCGAATCCTATTCTGAGAACCGCAACCTGGGAATCCAACTTAAAAGGGTTAAAGGTGCAGTACGTTTCCTTAGTTTCTGCACCCCAGTCTAGCCAGTGTCAAACCGAGAGGATTTACTTCTCTGTTGAGAAATGTAACAATTATATTTAGAAATCTTTGGTAATTATAAAAAGAGAATTTAAGAAAACAACTAAAAGTGAACATGTCCTGAATGTATGTATTTCCATTTATTTATTAACAATACAATGTGATGTTTCCCTCTATCATACATTTCTTTAATATGTATTTACTTTAAGGTTATTGCTTTAGCTAGACCATACCATTTCTATCTTAAGACAGAGGTGACATGGGATTTGAATGATTTCATGTATAATGTAGTCATTATATATAAAACATATGTCACACGGGAAAGCATTAAGTGGATTCAACTTCAAGTAGATGGTTAGAAAATACAACCAATGTATGTGTTATTCAGAAGTGATAATGGATTATATATCTCATAGATTATAATGTAGATAGAATTGTGTATCCATTTAGAGATTAAAATGCAATTTGCAATACCATTACTAGGATCAATTTCCCTATCTATCTATCTATCTCATATCTATCTATCTATCTATCTATCTATCTATCTATCTATCTATCTATCTATCTATCTATCTATCTATCTATCTATCTATCTATCTATCTATCTATCTATCTATCTATCTCATATCTATCTATCTATCTATCTATCTATCTATCTATCTATCTATCTATCTATCTATCTATCTATCTATCTATCTATCTATCTATCTATCTATCTATCTATCTATCTATCTATCTATCTATCTATCTATCACACATCTGACTATGTATCTATGCATTTTCACAGTATATTATGTTAACCCCTTAAGGATGCAGCCTAGTTTGGGCCTTAAGGCTCAGAACCCATTTTTCAAATCTGACATATTTCACTTTATGTGGTAATAACTTTGGAATACTTAAATCTATCTATCTATTTCCAAACGAATAGGCAGCACTACACAGGTTCCAGTTCAGTGAAAAAAAGTTTTATTCACCCATACGAAAGTGCAACATTTCAGTCCCCATGGGCCTTCTCAAGCATATCAAACAATGTCTATTACATTGTGACAATAAATGTGTTTTACAATAAAAACCTACCCCCCAGAGTTCCCAGCTGGACACAGTGCCTCGTATTACCATCCCATCCCCCGGCTTCTAGTCATTACAACTGCACATGTTGCAACGGCTTCCATTGTAACCAAGTAACCCTGATTCCACCTCTCTGAGGCAGTCACAGCCATGTTGATATAGGGCAAACAGCCCCAATATTCTCTAATAACATCTCTTTTAATCAATAATAAACTCTTTAGGTTAAATCATTAATGGACCTAAAAGGTCAGGATGGTCTTGGGTTTATATAATCCTAACATGGAAAGGTGTTAGGGAGGAAAAAATTCCTATTTTCACTAGTACCCCTTCAGGGACTCACTGAGTCATCCCGCAGGAGATCTCAAACATCCCAATGGCTTGACACGTCAACTAACTGAGTCTGCAAATAACACACTCAGTTTGTGCATTCCAGCCATGTGAAGATACCTTGTGGAGTGCGGGTAAATTTTTTCGTCAACGTCTCAAGTTAAAAATTTAGCGAAAGAGGATACAGTATGTCCTTAATTCAGAATCACAGACAAAAAGTGAAGAATCAGACATGTGATCTCCTATTACAATGTACACCAGAAAGGGGCAACAAAACGGAGAGAATACCTTTGGTCTCCACTTATAGCGATGTGAGCCAGCCTATAACATAAATTATTGAGAGACCTTGGCCAATGTTGGGGGGTTGTTTAAAAAAACGCTTGAACCAAATGGCTTAAATATTGAGTTCAAAATGGGTGGTGTTGTTTGAGAGGGTTAGCTTGCCCAAAGTCTTACTGTGTTGGAATGGTTGACTTTTCTCCGTGTAGGTTAGATTGAACAATGTCTGTCTTACTTTTTGAATATTTTTAAGATCTGATTTATTATTATAAATTTTCTCTTGTTTTTCTATTTTATCATTTCTATTTTACTTTATTTTAGGATGATGACGTAAGTATTTCTAACATTTTATTAACATTTACTAATTGCATCTGCTCATACTACTCCTTGTTTGCACTTTTCTATGTAATGATATTTATTCTTCTTTTTCAAATGACATTTTCATTTCCTGCTTTATTCTATAATGTTTCCCAATTTCAGGTTAAAAGATTTTTTTTAAAACTTCTATAAATAAATCACCTTTACTTAAGCCAAAGATTAGTCAGATTTAATTTTCGTCGCTCACATCAAGATCATGATTTAACTCTCAACATTTGTCACCTAATAGAACAGTATGAAGACTTGGCGTTTTTTTTTTTAGAGTCTCCAGTAAAAGATCTCGTATAACCTTGTAGTTTAGATTACTGCTGCACTTATTTATAGTAGATAGATAGATAGATAGATAGATAGATAGATAGATAGATAGATAGATAGATAGATAGATAGATAGATAGATAGATAGATAGATAGATAGATAGATAGATAGATAGATAGATTCCAACCTCGTCAGGGTTCTTACTCATAATATAACTCAACATGGGACAAAACACAATGTAAAACCAAATTTGACCAATAGGGGGTTACCATTCAAGTTCTGTGTGTGGAACACCCAGGTAACAATTGAAACTTATTGATACAAATATATCAAGATCACTTTGTATAATGCTATATGATGCATTGGACATGGCTGTTAACAAGGGATAGAGATATACTCTTAAACAAAAAAACAATAATGACATTAATTCAAAGGATAAAATTAAGAGTCCAAAAGTATCCACATTTTTAGGGTGGAGTGTCCCCAGATACCAAGAAATGTTAGAAAATATCTTCAAGATATGCACAAATTCAATCACATTTTCAAAATCCGGTATGATGTGTATTATGGAGACCCGCCACTTTGAGTAACATCCTTTCTCCCAGTATACTACTGTTTGTAATACAAAGAGCAGATTACCCACCTGGTTGACCTCCACAGGAAACTAAAACTGTGGTGAAAAAAAGATGTAGATGTTGTAAGATCACACGTATACTGTTTAAGTGGGCATTTATTTTCTTGGAAAGGGCAGGGGGCGTGATACTTAACGCTCTGACACTGTCCAATCAGCTACGGACAGTTTCAGAGCAGCTTGTGCTCTGTGATCTCTCTCTCTCTCTCTCTCTCGAGATCACACAGTCTTTCCTCCACTGTCTGGCAAGAGCTGGAGAGAGGAGAGCGTGCCTTCTTCTCCTCTACTGTTCCGTAGTGACGCCATTGGAGCTGTGCGCACGCACACACTACAGTACAGGGGGTAATTTACATATCAGGCGCCAAATATAACGGTACCAATATCTAAATAAACTGAGGAGGCTAGAAACATAGTTTAAAGGGACACAAGGTCTGTGCAGCAGTGCCTATCACATGGTGCACTCAGCTGCACATGGATGGACTAGTGAAAGGTTCCATTTAATGTGTTTACCACTTTACGATGAAGGACGGATATAGCTGTGCTATGCAGAAGCTAGTTCCCGTATAAGGGCGGATATATCCGTCCTCTGATCGCATGAGTACTTCCACTGTACCCACGCGGTCAGAGGCATGAGCACGGCGGTTATACATGGCCAAAGGGCACATTCAGACGTGGCAGAATTTTTCCGCTGCAAGTGTTGGTGCAGATTTGGGGCAATTACGCAACGAATCTGCACCAACATTTGCATATTTGACAGGTAATTCAGACGTTGCAGAAAACAGCGGACTTGCCACAGATTTCAAATTTTTGTTTTGCAAAGGCTGAAATACTCAGTGAAATTCCGCTTCTTCTCCGCAACAGACAGTGCATGCTGCGGACTGAAAATTTGGCACTGCAGCCTATGGTCTGCAGCAGAGTTTTCCGCAATGTCTGCATGAAGATAACTAAAAAGGTGTGGAAACCAATGGACAAACTGCCTGCTAAGGATTTCCACTGCGGACTGTCCGCAGCGGAATTCCACAGCAATTCCGCCACGTCTGAATGTGCCCTCATAGATTGCCTGTCAGTTTTACACTGATAGGCAATAATGCTTTGATATACTAAGTATACCAAAGCGTTATATCTTTATTTAAAAATATTGCAGAGTGAAGTCTCCTAGTAGGACAAAAAAAAAAGTTAAATAGTTAAATAAAGTTTATGAAAAACAAATACAAAGATTACAGTAAAAATAAAATAAAAACAAAAAAAGTGGTTTTATTTAGTAAAAGTGTCAAATCAAATAACACATACACATTTATGGTATTGCAGCGATTGTAACGACTCAAACAATAAGTTAACACATTAATTAAACCGCCGGGTGAACATCATCCAACAAAAACATCAAAATTCCTTTTTTTCTCACATTCTCCCTCATAAAAAAAATAAATAAAAAATTATTCAATAAGTCCCATGTACCCCAAAATAGTACTAATGAAAACTACACCTTGCCCCGCATATGGACACATCGACGGAAACATAAACAAGTCACGGCTCTTGGAATGCGACGGAGCAAAAACAAGTAAATTGTTTTTTAAAAGGGTTTTTATTCTGCAAACCTAGGAAAACATATGAAACCTTTATATAATTGGTATCCCCGTAATCGTGCGGACCCATAGATTAAAGGTAACATGTTATTTACACTGTATAGTAAACGGCGTACATTTATAAAGTGAAAATCAATGCTGGAATAGCTGCTTATTTTCAATTCTCTCCTATATATTATATGCATCCAAAAACGATGCAATTGAAAAACACAACTTGTCCCGCAAAAAAAATAAGCCATTATACAGCTATGTCGACGGAATTAAAAAAAAGTTACAACTCTTGGAATGCGAACGTGAAAAAAAAAAAACTGATCCATGGTCATTAAGGGTATGTTCACACGAGGTCATTACGTCCGCGTAATTGACGGACGTATTTCGGCCGCAAGTACCGGACCGAACACACTGCAGGGAGCCGGGCTCCTAGTGTCATAGTTATGTACGATGCTAGGAGTCCCTGACTCGCTGCCGGACAACTGTCCCGTACTGTAATCATGTTTTCAGTACGGGACAGTTGTCCTGCAGCGAGGCAGGGACTCCTATCGTCGTACATAACTATGATGCTAGGAGCCCGTCTCCCTGCAGTGTGTTCGGTCCGGTACTTGCGGCCGAAATACGTCCGTCAATTACGGACGTAATGACCTCGTGTGAACATACCCTAACGTGCAAAAAGGCCTGGTCATTAAAAGGTTGGGATTGGGACGATTGGGAATTTATTTTGTCGTCCTCTAGAAAATATAATCATTTAGAATTTAATAGCAGGGGAAACGCATAACAGAAAGTCACAGGAATGCTGCATTTTCAACCTCCATCGAGGAGTTATTTCTATAAGGGCAGCTGCTATATGCAAACAACAAACCATACTATTAAAATAAAATAAATGTATGTGATATAAGATAAATGATTGTTCTAAAAATGCTCGGGCTCTTCTCTAAGGACACCAAACAATGTATGATGTACCAAAGTGTTATTAGAAGAAACCTGTCTGTCAGGTTCATGCATTTAAATGTTCATTTGTGCAGAGCGTTGACCACTTTTTATGTGAAAGACTGTAAATCTTTGGCTTACAAATTCTTGGATATAAATTGAATCTGTCCCACACTCCACAATAAAATCCTATTCTGGTAGAATGTCCACGATTAAAGAATAAGAGAGGAGAGGTGAAATGGGAATACTTTTGTTTTTATTATTCTTATAGGGCATATTGGTTATCGTAGACACTACGAAGCATCATACAAATTTGTCATCAGTGTATTGGACTTTATGGAAATAGCAATTCTTACAGGTTTTACCTGCTTTATGACCAGAGAGCTTTCTGACCAAAAGAAAACCTCTGCATTAGGAACACTGCATTCTAAAGGTATATTTTTTTTCTCATTCATCATTACACAATAAAGAATTATCAAGTGTCCCCAGCTGGGAGAAATAGTCTTGTTTTATAGATTTTAAAATAAATGTTTGAAAACTTCATCTCATTGACTTCTCTTATTGAAAAAAACATTCCCTACACTTTTATTTTAGTGAAGCCATAGACTATATGCTAATTTATCCTTGATGTAGTGCACAAAAACATTTTGCCATACATTTGACTGGTAGAAATCAATGGAATACTTCAAGGATGTATTCCCAATAATTTTTTTTTGTAACAATTTTTTTTCAAAAGATTGGCTTCTGTTTTTACATGATCCAATATTGGTTATTTCAAATCCGTTTAGAAATGAGTCTTAACTGATGTTGACATTCCCAATTGACAAATAATGAGTTGATGAGTATTTCATTTCTTTTTACTGGTTACAATAGTGCAGCAGATTATGCTAGTCTGACTGTCAAAAAGCAACAAAAGGACAATAAAAGTCTAATAGTATAAAATCACAAATACTATCACAATTAATATTAACCTCCTAATGACATACCACGTACATGTACGTGGTAGCCGTTCAGAGGAAGTATGGAGCGGACTCATGGGCTGAGCGCGCTCCATACTCAGCGGGTGTCGCCTGCATTACACACTCACTGCAATGGGCGGCATCAAAGACCACATTGATTTCACCCATTTAAAACCTTAAATGGCACTGTCAATCGCGACCGCGGCCTTTAAATTGTTAGAGTCAGGGGCGACCACCTCCCACATGCCATCGGCCCCCCCACAACGTGATCGGGTGGGGGGCTGATGGTCTTCATGGCAGCCTGGGGGCCTATTGAAGGCCCCCAGGTCTGCCAGCCCTGTACTGTTTTGAAGCCCTTTAAAGGAGACGGTCAGTATAGCGATATACTATAATACATTAGTATTGCAGTATATCATGCAAGCGATATAACAGATCTCTGGTTCAAGTCTCCTAGGGGGACTAGTAAAAAACAGTTAAATAAAGGTTTTTTTAATGTTCAAAAAATATTTTTTAAAAAACCTCCCTTTTCCCATTTTTACCTAAAGCAATTTAAAAAAAAGTAAACATAACTGGTATCGCCGTGTCTATAAAAGTCAGAACTACCACAATATAGCATTGTTTAACCCGCTCAGTGAACGGCGTAAAAAAAAATATATATAACATGCAAATTGCTGGTTTTTGGCCACCTTAGCCCTCCAAAAAAATGAAATAAAAAGTGATCAAAAAGTTGCATGTACCTCAAAGTGGTATCAATATAAACTACAGCTCGCCCCGCAAAAAATAAGCCCTCACATTGCTCAATTTACAGAAAACGAAAAAAGTTATGGCTCTACAAAACAATCAATACAAAACATTTTTTATTTTTAGCAAATAGTTTTTTTTCCAAAAGTGGTAAATCAGAAAAGAACATATAAATTTGGTATTGCCGTAATTGTTTTAACCCATAGAAAAAGGCATTATATATATATATGCATATAGCATGGACATTTCGTGACAGAGTATCGCAAAACATGTTTTCTTTCAAAGCTGGTCATTTCAGCCACGCGTTGCAGAATATATTGAAAGGTAAAAAAGGACACAATTATAAGTAAAGCTTTATTTACTGTTTGAGAGATTTAGGGGGAAGAAGCATTGAACAATTAGGGTCATGTATAATTAGGTTTTTTATTCGACAGTAACTATATTGTATAAATAGTCATTAATGGAAGGGAAAATACATCTATGTATGCAAAAGTGGAAACACAGCAACAGTTCACGACTTAAAACCATAACTGCAGTTCAAAGTCATTTAGAGCAATATAATGCGAGAGATCAAGATCATATATTATACTGTTATTACAGTTCAAGCAGCTTTTTTAAAATGTATTCAGCCCATCAACAGAGAGAATGGCCAACTGTGCTTAGCTGAGCTTGTATATGTCGAGGCGATAATTCTCAGTTACTTAGGCAAAGTATTAAGATAAATCTATTACTATTGATGAGATTACAGTGGCTATTAATTATTTTCAGTTACGCTAAGTACTCTGCCCAGATGGCTCTGAGTTTTGTGTGCATAATTATTTTAGCTTCTACCTTGTTCAAACTTTTGAACTGCATTCTTAATAATATATAATTATGCTATTAGCGAGATTCAACATATTCAATACAGTATTTATTCCTTTATAAACATTTGTTACAAATTATCATTATAGAGAGAATGAAAAGCTAAAAGGTATAAAAAGAAACAACATTATGCACTCGATGTTGCAGAGTGAAAATGGGAATTTTTCCATAGATATGCCAATATGTGCTGCCCAGCTTGTGCCACCATAACGAGACAGTTCTCTGAGGGCACATTCAAACGTGGCGTAATTGCTTTTGAATTCCGCTGCGCACAGTCCGCAGTGGAATTCTGCAGCAGCCGTTTTTTACATTTCTTTCTATACATTTTTAGGAAACTTCGTTCAGACGTTGCAGAAAATAACTGTGCGGAAGTTAGACTGCGTTGCAGAATTTTCCCTCCGCAGCATGCTCATTACATTGCGGAGAAGAAGTGGAATTTCACTGCAGATTTCAGCCTTTGTAATGCAAAAACTGAAATCTGTGGCAAGCCCGGTGTGATATCTGCAACGTCTGAATTACCTGTCACATATTCAAATGTTGGTGCAGATTCGTTGCGTAATTGCCCCGAATCTGCACCAACATTTGCAACGAAAAAAATTCTGCCACGTCTGAACATGGCCTAATTATTATGCTGTGTTTTCCGGTTTTATAAACACCCTACATGTGGCCCTAATCTTTTGCTCAGGAGTGAGAGAGTACCATGCAAAATTGAGGCCTAATTTGGCAATTTACTAAATATTGGTTCACAATTGCAGAGGCTCTGATGTGAAATAATAAAAGAAACCCCTGAGAAGTGACCCCATTTTGGAAACTACACCCCTCAAAGCACTTATTAAGGGGTGTAGTGAGCATTTTCACCCCACAAGTCTTTTCCATAAATGAATACGCTGCAGATGGTGCAAAGTAAAAATTGCAATTTTTCACTAGATATGCCATTTCAGTGGCAAATATGTTGTGCCCAGCTTGTGCCACTGGAGACACACACCTCAATAATTGTTTAAAGGATTCTCCCGAGTATGGCGATGCCATATATGTGGAAGTAAACAGCTGTTTGGGCACACTGTAGGGCTCAGTAGTGAGGCAGTGCCATTTGGCTTTTGGAGCGTGGATTTTGCTTGGTAGTAGATTTGTTTGTGGTATTATTGGTATTTTAGTTTATAATGTGGGGGCATATGTAAGCCGGGCAGAGTACATCAGGGGCAAATTCAGCTGGTATAATAATAAAATAACTTATTTTATTTTTTCGTAGCCGTAGTGGTATGAGGGCTGTTTTTTTGCGGGACAAGCTGTAGTTATTATTATTACAATTTTGGGGTACATGCAACTTTTTGATCACTTTTTATCCTATTTTTGGGAAGCAAGGTGACCAAAAAACAGCAATTCTGGCATAGTTTTTCGGTTTTTTTTTATACAGCGTTCACCATGCGTTATAAATTACATGTTAACTTTATTCTTCGGGTCAGTATGATTCCGGCGATAAAAAGATTGTATTTTTTCTGTCGCCATGTTGTGAGAACCATAACTTTAAAAATTCTTTGTCGACAGAGCTGTATGAGGGCTCGTTTTTTACGACATGAGCTATAGTTTTTATAGGTACCATTTTTGGATACATTCGACTTTTTGATCACTTTTTACTTAAATTTTTGTAGGGCAAAGTGACCAAAAAACAGAAATTCTGGCATTGTTTTCTACGTTTTTTCTTGTACGCCGTTCATCCCATGGAATAAATAACATAATATTTTTATAGTTCAGGCCGTTACGGTCGCGGTGATACCAAATATGAATGGTTTATTTTGTTTTTTCAATAATAAAGGACTTGGTAAGGGAAAAAGGGCGGTAGAGTTTTATTTTATTACTTGAAACTTTTATTATATTTTTTATTCACTTTTTTACACTTTTTTTACACTTTGTTTTTTAGTCCCACTAGGGGACTTGAAGGTCCAACTGTCAGATTTTTTTTCTAATACATTGCACTACTTACCACTAAGATGCAGCGATTGCTTAAGATCACTGGATCTAAGGGGTTAATGGCAGGAATCGGAGCTAGCTTCAGTTCCTGCCATTACAAGTGGATGTCAGCTGTAACATACAGCTGACATCCACCACTAATGACGCTGGCTCAGCTCCTGAGCTCGCGCCGTCTTGCCGATGGCTACAGAAGCCTTTTAGGCTCCCCCTCCGGGCGGGACCTGAAAGGTTTCCATACTAGGCAGACTGGGAGGCCACTATTAGGTCTCAAGTTGCCATTACAGCTACCGGCTGAACTGCAAACTTCTTAATTGCAGCGATCGCATTTGACCGCGGCATTTAAGATGTTAATGGTGGGGATCAAAAATAACTTCGGTCCCGCCATTACAGCAGGGTGTAAGCTGTAAGATACAGCTGACATCCAGGGATGATGGCACCGATTCTGAGTGCCAGCCATTTGTCGTAATTATACGACAATTAGGCGGTAAGCACTGGCTTTCCATGACTTATACTTACGACAAATGTCGGGAAGGGGTTAAACTAATACCTTGTTGAATTACCCTTTGACTTTATGATAGCATTCAGTCTTTTTGGGTAGAAGTCTATCAGCATGGCACATCTTGACTTGGCAATTGTTGCCCACTCTTCCTTGCAAAAGCACTCCAAATCTGTCAGATTGCGAGGGCATCTCCTGTGTACAGCCCTCTTCAGGTCACCCCACAGATTTTCAATAGGATTCAGGTCTATGCTCTGACTGGGCCATTCCTTGATCTTCTTCTGGTGAAACCATTCTTTTGTTGATTTGGAGATATGCTCTGGGTCGTTGTCTAGCTGAAAGGTGAAATTCTTCTTCATCTTCAGCTTTTTAGCAGAGGACTGCAGGTTTTGTGCCAATATTGCCTCATATTTGGAACTGTTCATAATTCCCTCCACCTTGACTAAAGCCCAGTTCCAGCTGCACAAAAATAGCCCCAAAGCATAATGCTGCCTCCACCATGCTTCACTGTGGGCATGGTGTTCTTTTGGTGATGTTTGTGCCAAACATACCTTTTTGAATTATGGCCAAAAAGATCAACCTTGGTCTCATCAGACCATAACACTTTTTCCCACAAGCTTTTGACAGACTTGATGTAGGTCTTTGCAAAACATAGCCGAGCTTGGATGTTTTTGTTTGTTAGAAAAGGCTTCCGTCTTGCCATCTTACCCCACAGCCCAGGCATATGAAGAATACAGAAGATTGTTGTCACATGCACTACACAACCAGTACCTGCCAGAAAGTCCTGCAGCTCCTTTAATGTTGCTGTAGGCCTCTTGGTAGCCTCCCAGGCCAATTTTTGTCTTGTCTTTTCATCAAGTTTTGAGGGACGTCCAGTTCTTGGTAATGTCACTGTTGTGCCAAATGTAATCCACTTCTTCATGACTTCATGACCGTCTTCATTGTGTTCCATGGTATATCTAATGCCTTGGAAGTTCTTTGGTACCCTTCTCTTGACTGATGCCTTTCAACAATCAGATCCCTTTGATGTGTTGTAAACTCTTTACGGACCATGGCTTTTGTTGTCACATGCAACAAAGAAAATGTCAGGAAAATCCTAATAGAACAGCTGAACTTTATATGGGGTTACTCTAAATCACTTTAAGTTGTGTACTGACTACTATTTAACATGAGTTTAAATGTGATTGGCTAGTTCTGAACACAACCACATCCCCAATTATAAGTGTACACTTATGCAACCACATTATTGTAGTTTTGTTATTTTTATTTTTCCCCTCTAAATGATTTTCGTTTTTCAATGGAATTGTACAGAATATGGGTCACATTAAAGGTGGAAAATGTACTGAAAATATTCATCTTGTACTGATTTTTTGACATGACAAAAACCTGGCATTTTAGCAGTGGTGTGTAGACTTTTTATGTCCACTGTATATGTATGATCTTAATATTCTCCAGATCATCTATGACAGTTGAATACAGCATCTTAATGCAAATTTTAGTTATAAAGTAAAATGAAGTGCAAATTTTCTTGAGCAATTTCTAATTGAGCATGAAGGTTTCCACCACAGGGGCATTGCTGATACATACATTATACAAATATACCCAGTTTCCCCATAGCAATCAATCATACAATGCTCTCTGGATATATAAATGTATTGCTAACATGCCTAGAACACAAGGAGTCGTTTATAATAAGTAAAATGTCACATTATTTATGAGCTGTTGTAATTGTTTTGCTACTACTGTTATTATGGCTTTATGTATATTGTTATTTATGATTGTAACACATACCAAATAATATTTTGATGAGGTGTCAATGTTCCTTCGCAGTGTAATTTATCACCTGTTTTCTCATGTATCTTGTTTTTAGAGGTTCTGTTCATTTATTTTGATTGATGTTGATGAATATTTTATGTTGACGCCAGAACATCTTTTATTAAGCATGAAGAATATTGTTAAGTCAGGAAAAATTATCGAATCCTATTCCTCTATTAGATTTTTTTATAGATTTAATTTCTTTTTAATGAAAAATAAAAACCTGGCATGTCAAAATAATTCTGTAACATGGTGGTGTTGTTGTCTAGATAAATCTTTTTGGCTTTATAATGAATACATGCCTGGTAACTTTACTAAATGTTACATTAAGATGTGCTGCCTAATAAGAACAAATCATTGTAAGAAGTCGTTGAGCTGTAAGAAAGTGAACAAGGGTTTAACCTTGAATTGGCTCTCAAGTATTAAGCATATGTTTATATGAGTGAAAATACTGTGAAGACAAACTATTCAATGATACTCCACTTTAGAGCACATTTCAGCCCCTCTATAGTATAGAATTAATATTAACTTGTATGGCGTCATAGTACAATCATCTAATAAAAAAAGAATCCTAAATGCAAAAATACTAACATTTATTTATAAACATTTAGAAATATTTATTCGCAGTGTTAGTAAATAAAGGTTATTTATTGTATAATGAAAAGTCATAATTTTACAATATACTTTCTGGATCAATTAATTTTCAAGATCTCTGCTTGCTGTCATTCAATACGAACCTTTGTTGTTTACTTCCAGTGGATAGAAATCAGTCATGGTCATGTGGTAGACACACAGGTGCTTGGCGCTTGACCAGGACAGTACTCTAAACATTACACTGTACTTGTAACAAACTCAGCAGCTGCGTGTCTATTACATGACCATGTGAGGAACACACAGATGTTGGGTTTGTTACAGGTTAAGTACAATTATCAGAGCACTGGTCTAGTCAAGCGCCAAGCACCTGTGTGTCTATCATATGACTAGGACAGATTTGAATCTCATGGAAGTAAATAATGAAAGTTTGTATTGACTGCAAACAGAGATCTTGGAAACCATGAGGAATTGATACAGAAAGTATATTGGAAAATTGTATAACATTTCATCATACAATAAATAAGCGTTTTCTGCTGAAACTGTAACAAACCTTTTATTCTTAATATTTTTCTCATTTGCCTCTGCACCTTGGGCAAGGGTGCATGTAATCAGTTGCAGCTGTAGTAAAAGCCACCCTGTCCTTCTGTGCCCAGCCCCCTCTGTGACAAAAATCCTGAAGAGTAGGTACAGATGTAGCCAAGTTCATCTTGACTCTGCTAACTTGCTGCAGCATGATATCACACAACAAAAGCCATTAAAAAGTCATTGAAGAAGTCAAGATAAAGGATCTTGCCACTGTGTATTTAATGCGTTAAGGCCTCATGCACACAAACTTATTTTTTTCCTCCCATAAATACTGGCGTAAATACGGGTCCTTTGTCACACGTATTCGACCCGTATTCCACCAGTATTTACGAACCTGGGCCCGTAAATACGGGTCCGGTGTAACCAGTATTCCACCCGTATTTACGGACCCGTTTTCTCTGCTTTAATCGGCAGCCCCTTCTCTCTATCAGTGCTGGGAAGAGAGAAGGGGCAGCCCTTTCGGGCAGAGTTTCCGCAGCGAAAGTAAAAGAAAGTAAAAGAAGTTCATGCGTACCGTTGTCTTGGTGACGCGTCCCTCTTTTGACATCCAGTCTGACCTCCCTGGATGACGCGGGCAGTCCATGTGACCGATGCAACCTGTGTTTTGCCTGTGATTGGCTGCAGCGGTCATCCAAGGAGGCCAGACTGGAGGAAGCAGGTAAGTTAACTTTAATACTATTAACACCCACGGTAGTCACTGTCCCGGGTGCTGAAAAAGTTACTGCCGATCAGTTAACTCTTTCAGCACCCTGGACAGTGACTATCCCCTGACGCCGCCTAGCACCGCTCTCGTAATTACGGGTGCACACACGTAGCCACGCGTAATTACAGGAGCCCCATAGACTTCTATGGGCCTGACCGTGCCGTTATTACGGCCTGAAATAGGACATGTTCCATATTTTTCAACGGTACGGGCCCCTTCCCATAAGCATACGGGAAGGTACCCGTGCCCATTAGAAGTCTATGGGCCCGTAATTACGGGACTTTTTACGTTCGTGTGCATGAGGCCTAAGAATCAATATAAAGATGGCTACATCTGTAAATGTGTATGTGTCACAATGAGTGAGTATGTGTGTGTGTGTGTGTGTGTTTGTGAGTGTGTGTGTGTGTGTGTGTGTGTGTGTGTGTGTGTGTGTGTGTGTGTCACAGTGTGTACTGAATGTGTGTGTGTCGCAGTGTGTACTGAATGTATGAGTGTGTGTGTGTGTGTGTGTGTGTGTGTGTGTGTGTGTGTGTGTGTGTGAATGGTTGTGAGTGTGGGTGTGAGTGTGTGTGTGAGTGTGGTTATGAGTTTGTGTGTCACAGTGTGTACTGAATGTGTGTGTGTTGCAGTGTGTACTGAATGTGTATGTGTTTTACAGTGTGTATATGTGTGCATGTGTATGTGTATCACAGTTATGTGCGTTTGTATGTATATATTTATGTATATATTTGAGTGTGTTACAGTGTGCACAGTAAATGTGTTAGAATGTATGTACATGTGTGTATGTGTGAATAAATTTAAGTAATTAAAGTGTGTGTATTTCACATATCATACATTTTTTGCTGCATTATTTGTGTGATAGTGGTGCTGTTTACAACATTACACCTGCAGCTTGGATTGAGATATGATGCTGCCCTAAAGTATTTCCAGAAATGCAATTTGTATGATTTTTTTTGTTACATGTTGTCCATAACTGTCAACGCAGTGAATGCAGTTCCTTGAAACACACACAGTACGCTGTGCTCTGTCAGAAGAATGGAGTGAGTCACGGCTTAATTTTGATAGTGCACTTAATAAGGCATTGTTCAAATGCATAAAGAATGAGACCTATATACACAGACTTCAGTTCCCAGAAAATCCTTAGGAAGGTCATTGTGCCGACCTGATAAAGATTGTCTGAGACTGTTGTGGTGTTTTACTATACTACAGTGTTTTTATCTAAATAAGTTATAAAGAAATGTATTGTTTTTTTAAAGGGGTATTCCCAACATAAGCATCTAAGGACCTGCCATCAATGCCCAATAGGTGCGGGTCACACCTCTGGGAACCTTATCTATCTATCTATCTATCTATCTATCTATCTATCTATCTATCTATCTATCTATCTATCTATCTATCTATCTATCTATCTATCTATCTATCTATCTATCTATCTATCTATCTATCTATATCTGAAAATCCAAAGAAAGTAGCACTATGAAAGCAAATGTATGGGTGCAAGCCCCAGGGCTCCGACCTCCAACCCTCTCACAGACAATACAACAAATCAGGCAGCACTCCAACATTTTCAAAGTGAAGAAAAGTGTTTAACCATGGGCTTTTCTATAGCTTGAATTATCTATCTATCTATCTATCTATCTATCTATCTATCTATCTATCTATCTATCTATCTATCTATCTATCTATCTATCTATCTATCTATCTCATATCTATCTATCTATCTATCTATCTATCTATCTATCTATCTATCTATCTATCTATCTATCTATCTATCTCATATCTATCTATCTATCTATCTATCTATCCATCCATCCATCCATCCATCCATCCATCCATCCATCCATCCATCCATCCATCCATCTCTTATCCATCTATTGATTTATTTCTTTTTTCAATAGTTGTGCTATACTACACAATGTGATGTTGCAATACCAGCCATTGTGATCAGATTGGGATCTGGTAATACTTCACCAACATGATGCAATATTATTACCTTTAGTCCCTGTTTACACAGAGGTTTTTTCAGGCGGAAAAATCTGACTCAAAATTTCTTTGCCGCTTTGTTTCGCTGCGTTTTTCGCAGCATTTTCCGGCCATGGCCATTGAGTGCCGAGGGCAAAAAACACTGCGAGAAACTGCTATCTCGGCCTTCCATTGATGTCAATGGGAGGTCAGAAATTCAAACGCCTGAAGAAAGAACTTAACGCTTCTTTTTTCCACAAGCGTTTTTTCACGCTCGCAGGAAAAAACTGACTCCACCTCCGATTGAAATCAATGGGAAGCATTTTCGGCTTTTTTTTGGCGCAGTTTCCGACGTGGTTTCCATGTCAAAGACAGCGCCAAAAAACCTTGTGTGAACGGGGCCTTTAAATGTCTATAAAGCATAAGGTAGAAGCAATTGAAATAAGCATAAGAATTCAAGCCAATATAGAATATTCCCCTTTTAGAAACCCACAGTACAGGAGACCTGTATGGTGCACATGGACCACCAGCGGCTGAATACCATGGTACTAACATTTCTATATAACATAATATGAAATTGAAAAAGCTTCAACTGGTATTTGCACAATTTTACCTGAATTCTCTAATAGTCATAAATCATTTGAAAAATACCCTCATATCAGTAGAAGGATAAGAGTGTCTTTTGAAAGTGAGAAAATTCACTTTTTATCCCTTGTAATAATATTAAATTATGAATGTTCTCATTTTAAGCTTCAATTAACTGTGGATATATTGCACAATTAAATCTGACTTTTTGCCCCTCAATGCAATTACTCTATCCACCACTGTAAAATACTATTACTGGTGATCTTCCTGCCCTATGAGGCCATATATTCAATTGCTTCTTCCCATATTACAGCTAATAGTTGCTCATAGTTTTAAATTAAGAGAGGGAAGCCATCATATTATTTATCTATGTACTGAGACACAAATAACTATCAGTGACAATAAAGTCAAGTAGCTTACTCATTATAGAGAGTATGTATGTAGCACACAGAGGATACTGCGGCACGCTCAAATTGTAATAGAATCAAAGCACTTGCCTCCACCATTAAAATGTATTGCTGAGTTTTTGAGTACTCTATAAGAGGTTGGGTTGCTGCTTGCTCTCTCTTGTGATACCTACTGTTCTCAATGGACAGATGGGTTACATAGACGTAGACAAATTATATTCTGACTTCATTGAAGGTAATTAGTTTAAGCTAATTATCAGAGAATACACTTTGCACACTTCCAGTTTAAATTTTTTACTATCATATTAGGTGATTTAATCATAAAGCACTTCCATTATATATTGTTATTAAATGAATCACTGACCGTACAGAATCCCACTGGCAACTTTAAATGTCAATCTTTAGCAGGGGCATTGCTAGACCTAGAAAACACCCGGGACACTTTGAGGCACTTGTTTGCTTAGGGCAGGGTGTAGTTGTCCCAATGCCCTCCTCTCCCTATAAACCTGCGCGTTTTTTTAAATTCATTAATCAGCCGTTTTCCATTGGGTTAATCCAATAAATAATAATGGCCGGTAAAACTGGGGGCCATCGCACTGCATTTTGAAGCTGGTAATATTAGGACCCTGTGTGCTCCGGCTAGAGCTGAAGAGGAGCCAAGAGCAGGGAGCGGTGACTAAATAGAGGAGTTTGGTCTGCAGTCTTATAATTTAATAGGTCTGGTTTGGGGTCTGAATTAACTTATCAGGGATCTGGGATCTAAATTTATTTAGGAGCCAGGTCTGAATTTATTTAGGTATGGTCTAAAATAATTTAGGGGTTAGGTGTCTGATTTATTTATGGGTCTGATGTGAGGTCTGCATTTATTTAGATGTGTCGTCTAAGTTCTGAATTTATTTATTGATCTGGCCTGAGGCCTGAATTTGTGTTGCTATAGTGGGTGGGGATGAGTTGCAGAAGTGAAGGGCTAAAAATGTCATGGCGGTAAATTCTGTAGTTGTTGGAAGTCATCATAGTGGTCTGAGCCGGATGGAGAAAAAAATTAAAGTGAACAACTCCAATCAGAGAAGACATCGCCTGTGGGTCACTGGATTTAATGTCTGTGTCTGATCAGTACTGTCATCACTTGCATAGTTTGCAGCGAGATGATATTATGCAGACTGGCTGTGTAGAACTGCTATTTGACCACTATATAATCACTGTATGGCAATTTTATTGGTTATATTGATCATTGTATAGTAGTAGCATTCGCTTGTCCCTGTCTGAAAGAGCGAGTGTATGCCTGTCCCTAACTGTGATCAGGTGTTTCTGTGTGTTCCGCTTTTATTTTCCCTCTTGTGTTGACATTGTGGCTTGCATATTTAACTGAGTAGCGAAAGCAATTAATTTGACTGGAATTTTCCTAAAGACGTGAATACAATTGAAAGGAAACCTGGGGCATTGTGCAAAGGACCTGGCATATGTGCCACTGGTTCAAGGCCTAACAACGTCACTGGTTCTTAGTATAGTCATGGGTTAATGGGACTTACTTCAGGAAATTTGGTTGTACTGCAAATCACTCAACAACAGTTGCGTTACTCGTGCTTGGAAGTAATTTGGTATAGGACATACTAATGAATAGACCATAATGACATTTATTAATATGGTAGCCAAAGTACCTTGAAACTACCTATTGAACCTTATAAAGCGAAAGTTTATTTTTATATGCCTGATATTTCCTGGTTTAGAAAAAATGTGCAAAGGTTATAACAGCCACAAGCTGCTACAATGTCGAAATCACACTGGAACACCGAATACAGGGTTAAAAAAGCTTTTTTATGATGTACAGTTAGAAAGCACAGCCGAACAATATGTAAAGGATGATTTTTCTTTGTTTCCTGAATATTTCAAACTGCTACTATTAGTTGGAATATTTTGACTAGAGACAAACTGCTAAATTGTCATTTATTACATTAGTACAAATGACTGTTATGCCGCTACAGGAATTTATTGTCCTTGCCTCCACTTTCTCAAATACAAATTCTACCCTTGTATTTTTGTGAAGTTTCATTAGAACAGAGCATGTCTTTGGTCATGGTCGGAAGTGGTGCTAGTACAAAATGGGTGCTAAAGACTACTATTAAAATGAAATTCCAGGCAAATTGGCACAATTAGTAAAAGACTTCCAGAGACGTTAATTTTTTTACTCTGGTCTTTCAAATGCAAGTTTCCAAGGTTCTCTGAACACTATAGATCCTTAACACCATAGGCAGTAACAAAATGTTACTAGGCTGTGCAGAAGAAGTTGTCAAAATAACAGCCCATCTCTGATATTACTTTCTGCTGTACAGCTATTGGCTGAAGCTGCACCACACAGACTTCCTGTTTTGCCTCCCCCTGCGTGCATAATGCTATTAATACTAAGAGCTCTCTGTTCCCTTTCAGATAATTCTCCCTGCTTTCTACTCCAAATGTAGGAGGAAGCAAATAAAAAAATGTAGACGACTCTCAGTATTAACAGTACAATGTGCAGAGTCCATGCAGGGGGCGGCAGAGCAGGACGTCTCTAAAGTACAGCCGCAGCAGGGCAGGGAGTGATGGCAGAGATGGGAGTGTCATTTTAGCAACTGTTCTTATTTAAGATTTAACTGCCCTGATATGTTTTATAACCCAAGTAGTTCAATTTTACTAATTGTACCCATAGTTTGTCTTTAATATCATTCATTTTTGTACAACACACTCCTAATTCCACACATTAGGAAAGCACTGCTAAATTTCCTGCTCTATGTTCTCATTTGATGCTGACCATTCTAAATACATTCTACATAATACATACATTTCAAACTTGAAAGCAGTCGTTTTTCAATAATGCCACTTATTAGTATGACTATTATATCCTTGTCTAATGACCTTATAAAATATAAAGCTTTGTATGTAAGACACAATTCTGCATATTAAACAGTTTTGAAGCTATTCCCTGATTAAAATGAGCTCTGTGTAATGAATTTACCCGGACACCATTAACATTTTGTGCTCTGGGAATTCATCGGGCTGGAATGACAAGTGACACATTTGCGCTAGGCACCACCTGCTTGGCCAATCAAAATAGATATTTTTATTATGATTTTTTTATGATCATATAATAGCAACATAATCTGCTGTGATTTAGCATTGGGAAATACAAATTTAAAATCAAGGCATAAACATGCAGAATGACAGTTATTGTAAAGAATATTAACCCCTTAGTGACCAGCCTATTTTAGGCCTTAATGACCAAGCAATTTTTTTTTATTACGTTTTTCCATCGTCGCATTCAAAGAGCTATGACTTTTTTATTTTTCCGCCGATGCAGCTGTATGAGGGTGCTTTTTTTTTTGAGGGACAACTTGTAGTTTTTATTGGTACCATTTTGGAGTATATGCTACTTTTTTATCACTTTTTATCAAATTTTTTTTGAAGGCAGGATGTACAAAAAACAGCAATTCTGGCATTGTTTTTAATTTTATTTTTTTACAGCATTCGCCGAGTGGGTTAAAAAATAATAGCTTTATAGTTGGTGTCGTTACAGACGCGGTGATACCAAATATGTGTAACTTTTTTATCGTTTTTTTCATAATAAAGCATTTTGTAAATGGAAAAAGTGGGTTTTTCATTTTTTTTACTTGGGGTTTTTATTTATTTATTATTAACTTTATTAAACTTTTTTATGCTTTTTACTAGTACCACTAGGGGACTTCACTATGCGATCATTTGATCGCTTTTATAATACACTGCAATACTTCTGTACTGCAGTGTATTATTGCCTGTCAGTGTAAACACTGGCATGACCTAACAGGCAATAACTAGAGGCAGACCTGGGTTTTGTTAGGCCCCAGGCTGCCATAGATTGCATCGCAGGGTACCGGTGGGGTGAGAGTGGGAGCCCCCTCCCTCCAAAACCACTCAGATGTGGCGCTCGCTATTTAAGGTGTTAAACCGAGCTTTTACTGCTCCCGGCGGTGCTTCTTTATTCTGATGCAGCATCGTGAAAAGACGTATGCATCAGAATAAAGCCCGTTAGTGGCCACCGTGAAAAGGTGTATTGGCAGTCACTAACGGGTTAAAGGGGTTGTCCACTTTGAATATTCCCTACTTTTATATATTTTTAAGAGTAGAAACCCCCCAAAAGTGACCCCATTTTGGAAACTGCACCCCTCAAGGGATTTTTGTATGGGTATAGTAACTATTTTGACCCCACAGGTTTTTTGCAAAATTTAGTGGAATTAGGCCGTGAAAACGAAAATCTAATTTTTTTCTGAAAAAACGTACACATTTTTACAAGGATAAAGGAGAAAATGCACCCCAACATTTTTAAAGGAATTTCTCCCGATTATGGCAATACCCCATATGTGGTAATAAACTGCTGTTTGGACCCACAGCAGGGCTTAGAAGGGAAGGAGCACTATTTAGCTTTTGGAGCTCAAATTTAGCTGGAATGGATTTCGGGTGTCATGTCTTATTTGCAAAGAGGGACTAAAACAGTGGAAACACCCCAAAAGTGACCCCACTTAGGAAACTACCCCCCATAGGAAAACTATCTAGGGGTATAGTGAGAATTTGGACCCCACAGTTCGTTTGCAGAAATTATTAGAATTAGGCCGCAAAAATGAATATCAACATTTTTCCACTAAAATGTTTAATTTTTTAATTTTCACAAAGGATAAAGGAGAAAAGCTGCACAACATTTGTAAAGCAATTTCTCCCGAGTACGATAATACCCCACATGTGGTAATAAAAATAAATAAACCCTTTCAGTACTGATCAATTTTTTGCTTTTTCATTTTAGTGGCCAAACAACAGGAAACCCCAGCAATACAATGTCCCGCACAAGGGTACCTGGATAGTCCAGACAGTGGCCGCAGCTCTGGTACAGATGGTACAAGGGCGCAGCAGGTAACACCAAACGTGGTGGATGACACAGGTGCCGCAGGTTGCGCCAGACGTGGCGAGTTCCTCTAGACGCGACAGATGACACAGGTCGTGGCAGATGACACAGAAGCCGCAGGTTGCGCCAGACGTGGCTAATTCCTCCGGACGTGGCAAATGACACATAACGTGGCGGATTCCTCCGTACGTGGCAGATGACACAGGACGTGACACGACTCCGACACTAATAGGCACAGGATCAAGAACAGCACGGGATACAGGAACAGGTAACAATGCATGGGTAACAACTGGAACGGGAAACACTAAGGGACCATTTGCAAGACAGACTGGGAAAACTAAAAACGCTCAGGCAAGGATCAGAAGGCCTGGGGCCTTCTTATAGACCAGGAAATCATGGCAGTTGATGATAATGATTTCCCTACGGGACACAGTAGACCGGAGCGGAAGTGAGCGCTGGCGTCTCCTTGGAAGGAGATGGGGACCAGCGCTCACGGATCCATGGCTGCGGGTGTCGGGAAGTGAGTAAACCCGACGGCCCGTGGCCATGGACGCTACATTAGTTTTTCACTCCCCGCACTCCAAGAGCCATAACTTTTTTATTCTTCTGTCAATAGAGTGGTGTGAGGGCTTATTTTTTGCGGGAGGAGTTGGTGTTTCTATTGACACCATTTAAAGTACCATATAATGTACTGGGAAACTGAAAAAAATATATTTGCGGGCTGAAATTGGAAAAAACTGCGATTCCTCCATAGTTTTTTGGGTTTTGTTTTTACGGCTTTCACCTTGCGGTTAAAACAACAACTTAACTTTATTCTGCGGCTCAATACAATTAAGGTGATACCAAATTTATATATTTTTTTATATATATTTTACTACTTTTAAAAAGAAAAAGTATTTGTTAAAAAAAAAATTGTTTTGATTCACCACATTCTGAGAGCCAGAACATTTTTATTTTTTGGTCGATTGAGCGGTGAGGGCTTATTTTTTGTGGGATGAGATGTAGTTTTTATTGGTACCATTATTTGGTACACACAACTTTTTGATTACTTATTATTACATTTTGTTTGAGGGCTAAGTTGACCAAAGAACAACTATTTTGGCGTTTAAAATTCTTTATCTTTTACGGCATTCACCGTGCGAGTTAAGTAATGGTATATTGTAATAGTTTGGACTTTTACGGATGTAGCGATACCAATTTTGTTTCTTTTTTTTTTACATTACTTTAGAAGAAAAATGGGGGGTCTTTTGAACTTTTAATATTTTTTTTCTCTACTAATAACTTACATTTTTTTTAACACATTTTATTAGTCCATCTAGGGAACTTGAACCAGTGATCGCTGGTACAATACACTGCAATACTATTGTATTGCAGTATATTGTAATTTTTACAGGCTTCTGTAACAATGCGATCACCGTTCCTGTCCATTTGTCCCGGGTGTCAGCTGTAATACACAGCTGACACCCGCAACCGGCTCCATACATCAACTACCGCAACACGACATGCTATTAAGTCATAGTGGGTTAAGGGGTTAATGCACAGTGGATGGTGCAAAGTGAAAATTGCAATTTTGCACTGATATGCCATTTTAGTGCACAATATGTTGTGCCCAGTTTGTGCAACTAAAGGGAAAGAGCGCCATTTGGCATTTGGAGCACAGATTTTGCTTGTTAGTTGTTCTGTTTAGGGTTTTACTGGTATTTCAGTTTATATTGTGGGGGCGTATGTAAACTGTGCGGAGTACATCAGGGTATAATAAGGTGGTATAATAATGTGGTAAAAAAAATAATATTCCGCAGATGTGTGGCCAGTGTCTTATCCGCTTTTGGAATGCCCTGCACATTTTGCATCGCAATATTCTGAAAGCCAGAACTTTTTTTTTTTTTTCTCCAATCGAGCTGTGTGGGGGCTTATTTGTGGCGGGACAATGTGTAGTTTCCATTGGTACCATTGTGAGGTACATGCGATTTTTTTTATCACTTTTTATCAATTTTTTTTGGCAAGCATGGTGACCAAAAACCATCAATTCTGACAATGTCTTTTACTGTATTTTTTTTTTACAGCGCTCACCATGCGCTTTAAATGATATTTAGCGGCTCGGTACGATTACGGCGATACCATATGTATATAGTTTTATTTATGTTTTGCAGCGTTTGCACACTGAAATCACTTTTTTTTTTAAATAATTTTTTTTTTTGTGTTGCCATATTCCTGAGAGTCAGAACTTTTTTATTTTTGAGTCAAATAAGCTGTGTAAGGGCTTGTTTTTTGAGGGACGGTTTGTAGTTTTTATTGGTACTATTTTGGGGTACATTCGATTTTTTGATCACTTTTTATTCTGTATTTTGGAGGGGTGGTAACCCAAAAATAGCGATTCTGGCACAGTAATTTATTTTTATTTTTTGCGGTGTTCACCATGCGGGAAAAATAACTTTATAATTTTATAGTTTGGGTTGTTTCACTTTTATAAAACACTTTTTTTTTAATTTGTAACTTTTTTTTGTCCCACTAGGGGACTTGAAGACCTGCAGCACTGGTATAGTGTAATGTATTCTGTCAGTGTGACATTGACAGTCACACTGACAGGAAGCCTTTTAGGACTAGCCAGAGGCTGGTCCTCATAGGCTCCCATACAAGGCAGCCCGGAGGCCATTGTCTGGCCTCCGGTGGCCATGACAACCATCGGCAACCCGATCCGCCGATCTGCTACAAGCCCAATGCAATTGATTGCCGCATATAAGGGGTTAATTGCCAAAATCAGCGGAGATGGAACGCTGGTCGTGAATAGTGGAGTGTCAGCTGTTGGTGACAGCTGACCTCCCAGTTCCCGATGTTCACTCTCATCGACAGTGCGCAAAGGGAACCACTCAGTGACTTCCTGTCACTCTGACAGGAAGCCTATGAGGACCAACCGGGGGATGCCATGCCAACCATCGGCAGCCTCCCGCAATCGCATTGTGGGGGTTGCCAATGTGCTACAAACCCCTTAAATGTGGCGCTCGCCCGCTGTTCGGCAAGAATGGAGTGTCAGCTGTCGGGGACAGCTGACCTCCCGGTTCCTGGACACTGTACGTTGGAACAGTGTGCACCGGGAACTGTAATTGTAATTGTACGTCCTGGTGTGGGAAGTAACGTTGCAGCACGGGAAAAGGTTAAATGCGAAAGACTTAAAAAGTGGAGAATCTTCTCATAAGTGGTCATCTTGTCAAAAATATATCAAGGTGCAGGAACTCCAAAAAGTCATAAAACTGCCCAAATTCATATTTGAAGAACTACAGGCTTCTCTAGGCTCAGCGAAGGTCAGTGTTTATTACAGAAAACACTGCTAAGTAATATCAATGTTCATCTCATGTTTGAAATAAAAAAATATATATAATTTATATTTTTATTCTAAGGACATATTTTTCTTAGACAATTTTCCTAATCTTCTGAAAACTATAGAGAAGGTTCTCTTCCTGGAAATCCTTTTCGATCTCTTGTTTTGGCAGGATGGATGCCCTCATAATGGACATTCTCCCTCGGGTATTATACCTTTTTCAAACATTACCAATCCCCATGCTCAAAAAGTTTTAAGTGAGCTTAAATCTATGGTCATCTGTTTTATTTGGAAAGACCAGCATTTCAAAATAAGCTAAATTCTCTGATATTCTTTGATATAGATCACAAAGCAGCTATTGGCTCATGTATTCTTGATCTATGTCATAATTTCAAAATCAAACAATGGGTGGCTTTAAAAATTGCTGCCGCTCCTCTTCATCTAACCACCTTACTGTGAATCATCCCTTTCTATCGACTAAGAATTGTAACTGCTCCCTATCCAGGGTTTGGTCACAACTGTGGGATCGGAAGCTCCATAATTGTCCACTATTCTCACGACCGGGTCCTCTTACGCCACTTGTAAATAATTTACAATTTAGTGTCAGGATCCAATTCTATCTCCGAGGACCAGGATACAGGATTTCCTGAATCAATCGTCCACTATTAGACCTATACTTTGTTCCAGACAGACACTAACTGCTATACACTAGACTCAAACATTTCATTTCCATACTGACCCCCTTTTCTATACTTTCTTATTCCGTAACGCTTTACTCTTCAACAATTCTCTCCCCTTCTCATACCATATCCTTGGTCTTTGCACTGATGAGAGACAGGGTGGATGATTCTGCCTGATTACCGGAGCCTCCCTTTCTCTCTAGATGGGAATCTGAGCTAAACCGGTATTTTTTCCTTGAGCAAAAAGAAAAGGAGTTAAGAAAATAATGCTAGCGTATGTTACTTTAATAAACAGTCATTCTGTCATGAATTTGGAATAGCATTTAGAAAATTTGGTCAATTACCAGTTGATATCATAATCTCAGTTATGGTAACTGTGACCAATAGGAACCTGACTCATTACATCCAAATGTCCTTTGAAAAGATGACTAAGAGAGAATTATATGAGACTCCTGTTCCAGAAGCTAAAGGCAGGAGAAGTGTGGAGAACAAACAGCTGAGCTTATCGCAGAAATCCTGAGATCAGTTACTTTACATAAGGATTTAAGAGCACAGAATGAAGTTTTAACTTTTAAAATGTTTGATATAATGAAATTGCAATTTGTTGATATAAAAATAAATCCATCTGGTGGTGCGTCCCTCATTTATGAACCCAGTTTTCTTTCACACAAGGGAAAATTGCCTTTGTAATATGTACATTAAAGTCTCACAATGAAAAGAATGCTCTCTGAGCGATACAGAAAATAAAATAAAAGCCTTCTAAGGTATTGCAAAAATTGAATGTGGCAACTGACTAGTCAAATTAGGCAGAGACTTTAAACCCCTGACGTACTATAAGTATAATGCAAACTACTTAGTGACTGCTGCCATCTCATGCCCACTCCAGATTCACCAGGGTATTACACAATTTGTATAATATTCTCAATATCCATATTTATCTGAATATAGTTAGTGAAAACTACATATTTATAATACTTGCTATCAATTGCTCCAGTACATTCACAGCCGGTTAATTTTAGAACTCATGAATACAGGTGTATTATGGCTGAGCACAATTTTGTATGAAGCTGTATCACAGCACCCATAGAAGTATGGCGCTGTATAACGCTGTAAGACTCAAATTTCAGACAAAGACATATACAAATATTTTTCTTTCAGATTCTGTAAAAATCAATCAGATTAATTGTAGCAGCCGCGGCCGCGGACCGCCTCCTCTCCGTGCCTGCTGACGGCGGCAGACCCCTCTTCTCTTGCTGACGTCTCACTCCTCGGAGACACCAGCAAATACAGCCATTCTGCCCTGTAGGGTCCGCTAGGGTGTGCGTGCGTTCTCGTTTCCGGCCTTAAAGGGCCAGCGCGCACACATGCAAATAATCATTAATTATCCCCAGATCACCCTGGACTATAAAAAGGGCCCTGCACTTTCACTCCTTGCCTGAGCGTTGTTGTGTATTCCCATGTTAGTCTTAGCAAATGGTCCCTTAGTGTTATCCTGGTCAAGTGTTCCTGTATCCTGCTTCCTGTATCCCATGCTGTGTTTGTTCCTGTGTTTTATCCAGTTTTGGAGTCGTGTTGTGTCATCTGCAACGCCTGCTGTAATACACCACGTCTGGTATCATCCGCCACGTCTAGCGTCATCTGCCACGTCAAGTTCTGTCTGTGCCAAAGCCTCTGCTACTGTCTGGACTCTTACAGGTACTCTTGTACTAAGAATTTTGCATAGACATTGTACACTGTTATTTGGCTAGCTGCTACTCCACTACGTTGGTGCTGCCTAGTGGGTCATTATACCCACAGATTGGGACATTTATTTCAAATTTGGCATGCTTCTTTGGTTGCACATCAATTTCTAAGTCTAACAGAAAATGCTAATGTGAATTCAAAATAAGTAATATTTTTTTTAAGTAATTAAGTTTGGTATATTTTATTTTATTTTGCATTATAGTGCGTGTATACTTTGGTCAGAGATATGCTGCCAAAAATACAGATTGAACTTGGTTAAGAACTCTAATTTATCATGACACAAATGCAATACAATATCGCGACATGCTAGTAAAACCTTTGTGTAACGTCCACAGCCACAGACCGCTGTGCTTACCTGCCCCCCGACGGCCGCGGCCATGGGTAAGTGAGTGCCGGACGGCATCTCCCTCCTGAGAGACGCCAGCACTCACTTCCGTATCACTGCACTAGTTCCAGTAGGGTGCACGCGCGCGCTCGCACCTGGCCTTAAAGGGCCAGTGCACACACATGAGGACAATCTGTAATTAGCCCCTGATCACCCTGGACTATAAAAAACGCTTTGCCCTTTCATTCATTGCCTGAGCATTGTTGTGTTTACCCATGTTAGTCTTAGCAAATGGTCCCTTAGTATTATCCTGTACCCGTTGTTCCCGTGCCCTGCTACCTGTATCCTGTATCCCGTGCTATATCTTTTCCTGTGCCTTAACCTGTTGGAGCCGTGTTGTGCCACCGGTCACGCCTGCTGATATACACCACGTCTGGTGACTACAAGTTCATCTGTGCCGAGCCTCCATTACTGTGTGGACTATTCAAGGTACTTTTGTACTAGGACTGTTCTTTGGCCAGCTGCTACTCCATTACGGTGGTGCGGCCTAGTGGATTCACATACCCACGGATCGTGAAACCTTGAAAGGCAACAATTCACATCACAACAACTGGGTGGCTACTCCTAGACACAAGTAGACTAGACATCTCGTTACAGAGTATCACAAAATCTTTTTTTTTTTAAAGCTGGTCATCTTTTGTGCCCCACATTTCAGGAGATAAGAGGAAAGGTAAGGAAGGACACATCTGTAGCTCTAGCTCTGGATAATTGCTGGTATCTGTTTGCCTATTAAATCATTGCTGCATGTATAATGTGCATTTGCTAAGCAATTTCCTCTGAAAATTACTCATGATCATATGTCACCAAAGGGCTTGCCCACTGAAAAGGGGTTGAACACTTGCATAAGTATAATAAAAAAGAAGGAGAACATAGTAGGAATGCATGCTACTGTATATGCCACACATAAATTAAACCTTGATTTTGCACTATTATTCATGACTATCTACTGTAGGTCAACCCACAATCAGAAGTAAAACATTCCTAGTAATAGACTAACTTATATGATGTAGCGGTTCAAAAAAGTGCAAAGCAAATAAAAAAATGTGCATAGTATTATAACATAAGTCCACAATTACCTAAATTTGTTCACATTTCTTCTATACTGTATTAACATAATATACTGTGAAAATTCATAGATACATAGTCAGATGTGTGATAGATAGAGATAGATAGATAGATAGATAGATAGATAGATAGATAGATAGATAGATAGATAGATAGATAGATAGATAGATAGATAGATAGATAGATAGATAGATAGATAGATAGATAGATGGATGGATGGATCAATGGATGGAAGGATGGATGGATGGATGGATGGATGGATGGATAGATAGATAGATAGATAGATAGATAGATAGATAGATAGATAGATAGATAGATAGATAGATAGATAGATAGATAGATAGATAGATAGATAGATAGATAGATAGATGATTCACCATTAGTATCACGCAAAATAAAATATACAGTATACTATGATTGTGAATATCCGAAGCAATAGTGGATCAATACAGACAGCAGTTTTGGTGAGGTTTGCGGACATCCAGTTTTCACTATGGTTTATTTTACATGTCATGGAAATGAACAATTGTGGAGTTCAGGGAGTAGCAGACACCAGTGAATGGGATGTTTACTGGGGTTGCTGAGATACTAATGGTGACTCATCCGCACATGTGTTGTGAGGGCTGGATGTAGGGGGTGGAGTATAAAAAAAGCCACTAGGTACAATCACTTGAATGCTTGACAATTGCGGGTTTGCCTGCCGAAACGTTGCAGCTCTGTATGCACTTTTTTTTATGTACCTATTAGAATAAATTCTACAGCAACTTTTTTACACTACTAAAAAGCCTCCGTGGTGCTGTGTCCTCCTTTACTGTATCGATGTTGGGTTAGATATCCTACTGATAGCATGCACACTGGAGCTCTTTCTTCTTTGGAATATTAGATAGATAGATAGATAGATAGATAGATAGATAGATAGATAGATAGATAGATAGATAGATAGATAGATAGATAGATAGATAGATAGATAGATAGATAGATAGATAGATAGATAGACAGTGGATGTTCTATTGGTTCCTTTACAATGTTGTTTTGATAACATGTTCCTGATATAACTGAACAGCTGCTATCTTACTGGCAGTGGCCCATAACAATAATTAGAACAGCGCTGGCATGGTAACCAATGCACCAACATTAGGAAAAATTACAAAATAAAACATACATTTTTCTTTCATTTCTAAAATGAATTGGATTCTCTCTGGTGACTTATTTTGCCACACAATGTTCTTTCTATAATCAATTTAATAGTCTAATATATTTTCACTGTATCCATGCACGAAAGAGGTATGAAAACTAAAATTATAATACTGCCAATTTTTTTCTAATTAGGAATATTTAATACCATAGGCAAAAACTTATAACTTCCTGGATATTACATGAAATCACACTATTCTAAGTCATCTTTGCACTCAGGAACTTGGTCACAGCGACACATTGTCACAAATCAACATCTTATGCAGTGAAAAGTAATTTATTTTCATAGAGTAACCTGAAAAAGGCCATACTTACAAATGGACACAGCCAGGTCAGAAACGCTGATGAAGCAAGCAGGGTAGCCCGCTCTATGAATTATCAAGGCGTCACAAATAGGCTTCTACCTGGCTAGTCACGTTGCGCCTCATGACTTACACACTATCCCTCCATGTTTCACACACTTGCATCCCATTATTCATTTATTTTCTAGGCACTTTACTCATTACTGCCCCCTATATTTCACTTACATTATTACACTTGCACATACACTATTCATTTATTATTTCTTACTACACATCCCATGCACCACATACCACTCCCCTCAAGACCAGTGGGAGTGGCTATTATTATTTAAAGCACTTGCTCACTCCTCTTCATCAGCGTTTCTGACCTGGCTGTGTCCATTTGTAAGTATGGCCTTTTTCGGTGTTTTTGCATAAATGTCCTTGTTTTTATCTGTTTTGTATAGAGTAACCTGCACAGACAAGAAAATCAGATATTGATGGGAAAGAGAGCAGCACTACCATCCAATCAAATTTAGCAGAAGACCTATCAAAATCTGAATCAAAACCTAAATCAAAAAAACATCATGTCCCAAAAGTCAAAGTATACATAGGGAAAAAAAACCTTAAAAGCTTAGCTTACATAAGTAATCAGAAGGAGCAAACATTTCACCACATTAAATATTATAGACAAAGATAGAACAAGTATTGCTGGTGTTTCTGCTAAAGGGAGGCACATTTTTATTGTCTTTTTATGTCATGTTTTTATGTTTTCTGTATTATATTTTTATGTGATTATGTAATGCTGTATCAAAATAATTTCCCCGTTGGGGATGAATAAAGGCTTCCATCTATCTACCTATCTATCTATCTATCTATCTATCTATCTATCTATCTATCTATCTATCTAGAAGACAAAAAATGGCGAAAGCACACTGCGAACACCAATGCAACCTGAACCACTAAATATAAATAAATAAATATGCATTACTGCTAAATCTACCTTTAATAGAGAGGTACTTAGTGCACATTCTGATCAAAAAGTGTTTGCCCACCTGCCACGACAAGGCGACCTCTGTAAGGTGGGGACCTACTCTGCACATATACACAGAACTGGGACTAAGCCTACATATAAATCTGGAGATGGTAGGAACCAGCATTAAACTAATTAATATCACCCAGGGCAGAATGGGAGGAGTGCAAGAACAAAAAATGGATGCAGTCACTAACCCCACATATATGGATCTGTCTGTCTATCCATCCATCCATCCATCCATCTATCTATCTATCTATCTATCTATCTATGATCTGTCAGCTCTCCAGACATGTCTGTTTTGGGCTCGATTGATACAAGGTTTTCTGTAAAGTCAGTTTTCATATAGAGCAAAAAAAGAAAACGTTTTCGGATGTATTCTGTATAATTTTTGTGATAGACTTCGTAAAAAAGCTGTTGTAACAAATAGTAAAAATTTCTCTTTTTTTATAGCTTTTGAACGAGCTGGGCTGGATTGATGTTTGGTGGCAAAAACATCAGGACGCACATCAATTCTCCTGTTACCCAAAAACCACAGACTCACTTTCTCGAATTGACTTAGCGATTGTTAATCTTTCTATGTTGAGGTTAATCAAAAATGTGAATTATGAGACACGAGGTGTGTCGGATCATTCTCCTCTTAGGTAGAAGTCTCCTCTGCCCCCCAGTTGTCAGGAATTATTAGAATTAGCCTGGAGTTGCTTAAATACTCCGGTCAATGGGGACTTGCCCTCCCAGATTAAGTTATTTTTTCAGTTAAATGCAGGCTCACTCCTATTCCAGTAATTTGGGATACCTTTAAGGCATATATTATGGTTAAATTAGCATTTGAAAAAAAGCAGAGAAAGAACCAAACTGAATTCTCCCTCAAAATTAAACTGGGAGAAGCAGAGCATTCCTATATTATTGATCCCTCTAAGAGTAATAATCAAAGGTGGTGTACTCTGCAATGTCAATATGCGGATTTGTGTGCTAGGAAGGCAATAAAGGATTCCTTTGAGATTGGGAAAATAAGTATTTTGAAATGGGAAGAGGTGGGAAACTCCTGGTAAATATAATAAAAAAATCAGGGACCCCAAATTCTTATTCCTGTGATTAGGAAAAAGGAGGGTTCAGGGGGGTGTACAGGTCCTGAAGAGGGATTAGGGGGATTTTCTGGATTCTTTTCAGGAGTTATGTGCATATAAGTGCCAAAATACTAAAGATCACTTGGTGACCTATTTAGATTCTTTAACTTTTCCAGTTTTGTTGAATAATCAGAGGGGAGGATTAGAGGCTTCAATTTCTTTGCAAGAAATATCTGAGGTAATTAAAGATCTTCCAAAGAATAGTGCCCTCGGAATAGACAGGATCCCGTATGAGGGTTATATTTATTATCAAGATTTGCTGGTAGAACATCTCTTTCAATTATATAACTATGCCTATCTTCAGGACAAGCCCCCCCCCCCTCCCTTCGATGAGGCTACTATTTTATTACTACCAAAAACTGAGAAGGACCTGTCTTATTTGGATGCCTACCACCCTATCTCGCTTCTAAATACCAATTTGAAAATCCTAGCTAAAATTCTAGCCAATAGACATATGGTGGTAATTCCTTCGCTGTTGGGCCCTGCCCAGACTGGTTTTCTCCCAGAAAAATCGATATCGTATGGTATTCGAAGAGCCTTTGTTAATATTAAATATGGAAACGATAGATACCATAATAGGGGTTAGTTGTCATTAGATTCAGCTAAGGCCTTCGATACAGTAGAATGGAGTTTCCTCTGGGAGGGCGCTCCAAAGATATGGTTTGGGAGAGAACTTTATTAAATGGTTGAAACTTCTGTATTCTAACCCGAGGGCTAAGGTAGGTATGGGGGGGTTGCTTTTCTACCTCTTTCCCTTTATCAAGGGGTACCCGTCAGGATTGCCCCTTATCACCACTCTAATTTAACCTTCTGAAAGAGACATTGGCGATAAGGATTAGATCTGATCCAGGAATAAGAGTTTTTTGCTTCAAGAAAGTAAGGAGAAGATTTCACTGTACGCCAATTACATGCTACTCTTTCTGAGAGAACTCAGGGATGTGGGACATGTAGTCGGCATGTATGAACAATTTGGGAACTGTTCGGGTGTTAAAATTAATTGGTGTAAGTAAAAAATTATGGCCTTCGACCCATCTTATATGGCGAGGGGGGGGGGGAATAAGAATTGAAGTGGTATACTCCTTTCAATATTTGGGGATTAAATTATCCAGATGGTTGTTTGAATATATCCCCTTGAACTTTCTTCCCTTATTTGCAAATCTTGGACAAAATAATAACATTTTGAATAAATTGTTACCACAATACTCTTTACGTATAGCTTTAGTTAAAATTGTAGTTTTGCCAATGGTATTGCATGTAGTTGGCAATGCACAAATTTGGTTAACCCAAAATATACTTAAAACTCTCGAATCTATCATAAATGAATTTATATGGAGAGGTAGACAAACCCAAATTAAATTATGTATATCAATACATGAGGGGGGTTTTTCTATGGCTGACTTGTTTTTAATATTGCTTGGCATGTCATTTACAACAGATAACTCTTTGCACTAGTATGTCAGTTAACAAGTCGATATTAAGGGTAGAGGGTCAAGGCGTGTGGAAAAATGTTCTTCAAATCCTGGAATCGGGAGTGTTATCCAAACCAAATTACTCCTCAAATCCATTATTAAAATTACAATCTAATGTCTGGAAAGAAGCGAGGGATAGAATGGCCTTTCAGGGCTATTTGGAAGTCACTCCATTGTGGAATAACATCTTTTTTTCCTAAATTTTATGGCATATGAGAAGTCCAGTTTTGGGTGAAGTTTTGGCTCTATCAAGTCTCACATTTATTCTGAAATTGAGATTAAAAATCATTCTTTTCCATTCAAAATGAATTTGGGGTTCCAAGTCATAGTTGGTTACTATATGCTCAAGTATCACATGCTTAGCATCTCAATAAGGAAAAAAGTAGATTTAGAATAAAACCTTTTGGTATAGTGGACACATTATTAATAAGGTCACAGACTAAAGGGGTTATCTCACTTTGTTATAGACACTTTTTTACAATGCTTAAAAATGTAGCTGATTTTAGCAGGACTGACAAATGGGTTAGGGATTTGGGTGAAATCTCCTTTGCACAATGGGAGTCTATCTACAAAAATATAGATGGCTCTTCACTTAATGTAACTTACCGCTTTTCACAGTTCAAGGTAATTAATAGATTGCGCCACACGCCGAAAAATTATGGTAAAATGAGGTATAGAACTATCCTAAATGTTGTACATTTGCTTTGGAGATGTCCCGTATTACATCACTACGGGTCACAGATAATAGAATGTATTAAATTGACTGTATGTACTAAATGGCCTGTTCTAGACCTTAATCGAATTATTTTAGTGGATTCTATTGAAATCGATAAAGTATATAACAAAGTCAGAGTTCAATTGTTTCTCCAACTGCTTTTTTTTTTTTTAGCACATTTGGAGATCCTGTAAAAATGGATTTCTTTTAGATCTTCCCACTTTTGTGAATGGAAAGGGCAGGTGTACAAGATTTTGCTATATGAAAAAGCATATTACTCGGGTAAATTTATGAGAGACAAATTTTCTAGTAAATGGAAACCCTGGTTTATTAACTTAAATGATGAAGCTCAGAATAAATGTCCTCTTTTTATTCTTCTTCTTTTAAAACGCCACTCGTATTGGGGGGGGGGGGGCAGACATTTTATATGTCTGATTTGAAATGTCATATTTTTTGTTGTAATATAAGAATGAAAAAAGCCAGAAAAATGTAATAAAGAAAATTGGTGCATCGGACAGCCGCGATCGCAGACTACTAGACTTCTGCCAGCGTCTCCCTCCTCGGAGACGCCAGCTTGTGCGGCCATCCTGTCCTGGACTGACTTCTAAGGTGCGAGCGTGCGCTCGTCTCTGTCCTTAAAGGGCTAGCGCGCGGATGCTAAAAGTTCACTAACCAATCCCCAAATCACCCTGGACTATAAAAAGGGCTCCGCCCTTTCACTCCTTGCCTGAGCGTTGTTGTCTACCCATGTTCATATTGCAAACGATCCCTTAGTTGTTTCCTGCGCCCAGTGTTCCCATATTCTGCTCCTATCCTCTATCCTGTTGCTGTACTTGTTTCCTGAGCCTTTAGTTGGAGACGAGTGTGTCATCTGCCATGTCTGGTATCATCCACCACGTATGGTGTCATCTGCCACGTCTGTTATCATCCGCCATGTCTTGCATCATCTGTCACGTCAAGTTTCATCCGTGCCAAAGCCTCTGCTACTGTCTGGACTCTTTCAGGACTTTGCATAGACTTTTATATAGACTGTTGTTTGGCAAGCTGCCACTCCACTATGGTGGAGCGACCTAGTGGGTCAACATGCCCCTAGATCGTGACAGTTCCCTATTGCATACTTTTGTTGTTACTGATTTTCAAATGAAGGGAAATAATTTAATCCTTATGCAGGCTCTCAGGCCCATACCATATATTTGGTGGGTAGATGGTGTAGCGTCCATGGCCGCGGGCCGTCGGGTTTACTCACCTCCCGATGCCCGCAGCCATGGATCTGTGAGCGCTGGTCTCCGTCTCCCTCCGTTCGGCTGGGTTCCGTAGGGTGCGCGCGCACGCTCGCGCCCGGCCTTAAAGGGCCAGCGCACGCAATTAGGAAATCGTCATCACTATCAACTGCCACGATTTCCTGGTCTATAAGAAGGCCCCATGCCTTCTAATCCTTGCCTGAGCGTTGTTAGTCTTCCCAGTCTGTCTCGCAATGGTCCCTTAGTGTCTCCCGATCCAGCTGTTACCCGTGCCCTGTTACCGTTCCTGTATTCCGTATTGTTCTAGTTCCTGTGCCTACCAGCGTTGGAGTGTCATCTGCCACGTCAAGTGTCATCTGCCACGCCAAGTGTCATCTGCCACGCCAAGTGTCATCTGCCACGTCAAGTGTCATCTGCCACGTCAAGTGTCTTCTGCCATGTCAAGTGTCTTCTGCCACGCCAAGTGTCTTCTGCCACGTCAAGTGTCTACCGCTTCATCAGATACTGCCCGCCACGTCTGGCGCCACCTGCCGCACCTGCCTCCATCCGTGCTGAAGCCACAGCCACCGCCCGGACTATTTCAGGCACCCAAACATTACTGTCTGCCATTGACTTCCGCATAGACTGTGACCTGATCAGCTGCCTCCCCGCTACGGTGGAGCCGCCTAGTGGGTCCACATACCCTGTGTCCGTGACAGTATGCTAAGGCCATGGAACCCGCTGGCCAGCCCAAGACCCCAGTACAGAAGATTCAGACAGAGATGCATGACCTACGCACACGTCAGGATCAACTCCTTGAGGCGGTGAATTCTATCCTGGTCCGCCTGGATCTACTCGCTGTTCCACCCCCGGTTCTTCCTCCTGAAGCTGTTGCCGTGCCACTGCCTGTTGCTCCCCCTGTTTGTTCCGGATCCTCAGTTCCTCTGCCCCTTCCTCCTCGCTACGACGGTGACCCCAGAGCATGTAGAGGATTTCTCAATCAATGCACGGTGCATTTTAGGCTACGGCCTCATCTCTTCCCCTCCGAGGAGGCCAAAGTGGCATTTATTATCTCCCTCCTCGCTGGCAAGGCCCTCGCATGGGCGAACCCAATCTTGGAGCAACAAGGACCTGTATCCGCGGACCTAGCCTTGTTCCTGCAGTCCTTTCGTGCCGTGTTCGAGTAGCCGGGTTGAACATCCTCTGCCGCAGCTACTCTGTTGACCCTCAAGCAAGAGGGCTCCACAGTAGGGGAGTATGCTATCTCCTTCCGTACCCTAGCAGCCGAGCTGGCATGGAACAATGAGGCTCTGGTGGCGACCTTCTGGCAGGGACTGTCCTCTCACATCAAGGACGAACTGGCAGCCCGCGACCTTCCTTCTAGCTTGGATGCCCTCATCCTGTTAGCCACCCGGGTTGATATGAGAATCCGAGAGCGCTCTCAAGAGGTTCGTCAGGAGAGCCGGGCCCACAAACCAGCACCCTCTGCCCACAGACCACTATTTTCCACTCCTAGTGCACTACCTTAAGAACCCATGCAGGTAGACAGAGTCCGGTTATCTGAACAGGAGAAGCAGCGCAGACGCTCCTCTGAACTTTGTATGTATTGTGGCCTCAAGGGTCATTTTGTGCGCCAATGCCCACTGAAACCGGGAAACTCCAGTACCTAGGGTTGGTTGGAGAGGCAACTCTAGGTGGAACGTCTCCAAACGTTAAAACCTCTTCCAAATTATCGATACCTGTGGCCATCGTCACCGAACAGACATCACACCCTTCCTCCGCCTATCTTGACTCTGGAGCGGCTGCTAATTTTATCCACCAGGATCTAGTGGATCGGTTTCAACAACCCACAGTCCGTCTGGAGAGACCCCTGGCAGTTGCCTCTGTGAATGGTCTACCGTTGCCTGATCCGATCATGCTCATCACTGAGCCGTTGACACTACGGGTCGGAGCTCTTCACTCAGAACAGATCACCTTCCTGGTACTACCTAAGGCTATCAATCCTATCCTGCTGGGTCTGCCATGGCTCCGTCTACACGCCCCGACACTCGACTGGAATTCTGGAGAGGTTCTTCAATGGGGTTGCAGATGCCATAGCCATTGCCTGTCACAAGTCCGTCCTGTTGTGCCCCCTCTGCCTGAGTCACTCTCCGATCTACCTTCTCAGTATGCCAGTTTTGCGGATGTCTTTTGCAAATGAGAGGCTGAGACGTTGCCTCCACATCGGAATTATGACTGTCCCATTGAACTGGTACCCAATGCTTCTCTTCCCCGTGAACGAGTATATCCTCTCTCTTTGCCAGAGACTTTATCGATGTCAGCCTATATCAAGGAGAACTTGGAGGGGGGTTTTATTCGAAAATCTTCCTCCCCGGTCATGGCAGGCTTCTTCTTCGTTAAAAAGAGAGATGGATCTCTCCGACCCTGCATTGACTACCATGGTCTCAATCAGATCACGGTCAAGAACAAATACCCGTTGCCACTAATTTCCGAGCTGTTTGATAGCATACGAGGAGGCCAAATTTTTTCCAAGCTAGATCTGCGGGGGGCCTATAATCTAATCCGGATTCGCCGGGGTGACGAATGGAAGACGGCATTTAACACCCGCGATGGGCACTACGAAAACCTAGTGATGCCCTTCGGACTGTGTAACACTCCCGCAGTATTTCAGGAGTTCGTTAATGATATCTTCCGAGATCTCCTCTATATGTGTGTTGTAGTTTATCTCGATGATATTCTAATTTTCTCCCCAGATCTGATGACCCATCGGAGGCATGCTCGTCAAGTTCTTCTGCGACTAAGAGAGAATCGCTTGTATGCCAAGTTAGAGAAATGCACCTTTGAATAGAGGTCTTTGCCCTTCCTGGGCTATGTCATCTCGGATCAAGGCCTTAAGATGGACCCTGAGAAATTAAAGTCTGTCCTGGAATGGCCACGTCCTCAAGGCCTAAGGGCCATACAGCGATTCCTGGGTTTCGCCAATTTCTACCCGAAGTTTATTCCGAACTTTTCTTCTCTGACGGCCCCCATCTCTACCCTTACCAAGAAGGGTGTGAACGCCAAGGTATGGACTCCAGAGGCAGAGTCCGCATTCATTAGCCTCAAGAAAGCCTTCACTTCAGCTTCAATCCTCCATCACCCAGACGTATATCGGCAGTTCTCACTAGAAGTGGACGCTTCCTCTGTTGGTGCAGGCGCACTTCTATTCCAGAGGAGCTCCAAAGGAAAGGCAGTTGTATGTGGCTACTATTCAAGACTGTTTTCTTCTGCTGAGCGCAATTACTCCATTGGAGATCGGGAGCTACTGGCTATCAAATTGGCCCTGGAGGAGTGGAGACATATTCTGGAGGGCGCCGCTCACCCCATCCTGATCTTCACAGACCACAAGAACCTCACCTACCTTCAGTCCACTCAAAGACTGAATCCTCGTCAAGCCAGGTGGTCACTGTTCTTCACCCGTTTCCAATTTCTGCTCCACTACCGTCCCGTTGACAAGAATGTGAGGGCCGATGCCCTTTCCAGATCATTTGAGACGGGGGACACGGTGGAGTCCCTTCAGACTATCATAGACCCATCCTGCGTTGTCACCGCCAATCCTCTGCAGCTTAGAAATATCCCTTCGGGGAGAACTTTTGTTCGGTTGGCAGACAGAAAAATAATTCTCCGCTGGGGACACAGACAGTTCTAAACTAGCTGGGCACGCCGGTGTCTGTAAAACCCAAGACCTGATTGCTCGTCACTTTTGGTGGCCCACGCTACCTAAGGATGTTCTGGACTTTGTCTCTGCTTGCATGGTCTGTGCCTCTAATAAAGTGACTCACTCCAAGCCTGCCGGCCTGCTTCAACCTCTGCCTGTACCCAGTGCCCCCTGGCAGCACATCGCTATGGACTTCGTCACAGACCTTCCTCTCTCAGCAGGATGCAACACCATCTGGGTGGTGGTGGACCGGTTCTCTAAGATGGCACATTTTATCCCGCTGACCGGCCTACCCTCTGCTCCCGACTGGCGAGTCTCTTCATTCAGCACATCTTTCGCTTGCATGGCTTGCCTCTTTACATTGTGTCCGACCGGGGGGTTCAGTTTACCTCTAAGTTCTGGAGAGCCCTCTGTAAACTCCTGGATGTGAGTTTGGACTTTTTCTCTGCCTATCACCCCCAGTCCAATGGGCAAGTTGAGAGGATCAACCAGATCATGGAAAATTATCTCCGCCACTTCATCTCTTCACTGGGTTCAGCTGCTTCCATGGGCTGAGTTTTCTTACAACAACCACACAAGTGAGACCACCACTTCCACTCCGTTTCACATTGTGTACAGTCAACATACCAGAGTTCCTCTTCCTGTATCAACTTCATCTCAGGTACCCGCTGCTGACTCTGCATATGGGGACTTCCTGCAAATCTGGCAACAGACCCGGTCCTCTATTTTGCTGGCGGTAGATCACATGAAGCGAAAGGCAGATACCAAGAGAAGAGAGCCGCCTCAGTATCTTCCTGGGACTAAAGTCTGACTGTCCTCTCGGAACATTCGCTTGAGGGTGCCTTCATACAAGTTTGCTCCCAGGTTCCTTGGTCCTTTCGAGATCCTGCAACATATTAACCCTGTCTCCTATAAGCTGCGGCTGCCTCCTACCCTCAGAATCCCTAACTCCTTCCATGTGTCCCTCCTGAAACCAGTGGTCCTGAACCGCTACAGCAAGCCTTCTAGTTCCACAGTTGCTCCCAGCGGTCCTTCTGATGTATTCGAGGTAAAGGAGATCCTGGACTGCAAAAGGGTAGGAGGAAGGACTTTCTATTTGGTGGACTGGAGAGGGTTTGGTCCAGAGGAGAGGTCCTGGGAGCCAGAAGAGAACCTCAGCGCCCCTGCTCTTATTAAAAAGTTCCTCTCTCACTCTGGCCCCAAGAAGAGGGGGTATAAGAGGGGGGATACTGTAGCGTCCATGTCCGCGGGCCGTCGGGTTTACTCACCTCCCAACGCCCGCAGCCATGGATCTGTGAGCGCTGGTCTCCGTCTCCCTCCAAGGAGATGCCAGCGCTCACTTCCGCTCCGTTCGTGGGTCCCGTAGGGTGCGCGCGCACGCTCGCGCCCGGCCTTAAAGGGCCAGCGCGCGCAATTAGGAAATCGTCATCACTATCAACTGCCACGATTTCCTGGTCTATAAGAAGGCCCCTGGCCTTCTAATCCTTGCCTGAGCGTTGTTAGTCTTCCCAGTCTGTCTCGCAATGGTCCCTTAGTGTCTCCCGTTCCAGCTGTAACCCGTGCCCTGTTACCGTTCCTGTATTCCGTATTGTTCTAGTTCCTGTGCCTACCAGCGTTGGAGTGTCTTCTGCCATGCCAAGTGTCATCTGCCACGCCAAGTGTCATCTGCCACATCAAGTGTCATCTGCCACGTTAAGTTTCATCTGCCACTGCCACGTCAAGTGTCTTCTGCCACGCCAAGATTCTTCTGCCACGCCAAGTGTCTTCCGCTTCATCAGATACTACCCGCCATGTCTGGCGCCACCTGCCGCACCTGCCTCCATCCGTGCTGAAGCCACAGCCACCGCCCGGACTATTTCAGGTACCCAAGCATTACTGTCTGCCATTGACTTCCGCATAGACTGTGACCTGGTCAGCTGCCTGGCGGAGCGGCCTAGTGGGTCCACATACCCTGTGTCCGTGACACATGGGATAAGAGAACGGCTTGATAATGTACCTTTCTTTGGGCCTGTTCACTTCAGCGTCGGGCTTCCGTTCATCTGTTCTGTTACGTTCGACCTTTCCGTTTGAGCAACCGTAAATGTTCCGTTTTTTTGCGGAAACAATAGCGCAGTCAACTACGCTATTGTTTTCGCAAAAAAACTGATACTTTACTGAACGGAAACAAACGGAAACCAGCTGCAACGGAAGCATTTCCATTGAAATCAACGGTAATGCAAACGGAAGCTATGTTTTCTGTTTGGAATTCCGTTCATCGGTTCCTCCGATGGAAAGGTTGAACGGAAGCCCGACGCTGATGTGAACATTGTCTTAGCCTCATATTTTAAGAAGAGTGCTGCATCTGCGGGCTATTGTGATTTAAATAAAAGTATCAGTGCCCCCTAAAGATTTTTTATCAGAATGAAGGTAAAACACCTTCTCTACACTATATGGCTTTGTTTAATACTTATTTGACATTGTATTTGAATAGTTAGCTGCGGCTACCAGCAGGAGTCAGGCTTACCAAATGCCTCTGGGTAGAAGAATGGCATCCCATGATAGGTGGGGCAAGTGCCAGAACTGTCCAGCTGAAACCAGAATATTTTGAAGGCCTGTACCTGTGGTTTTTATTAGGATTGAAGATAAATCGGTTGAGTTTATCTTAATTAAATGAGTTATTAATGTCTTTCACCCAAGATAGGTCATAAGCCATTTGTTTTAAGATTAAAAAATCTGTAAAAATTAGCTTTTCCCGTGTATTTCTGGAAGCTTAATTTCTCATTATAAGCCCAATTATGAGCCCATATATAAAATTATGCATATGTCATATATATATATATATATATATATATATATATATATATATATATATATATATATATATATATATATATATATATATATATATATATATATATATATGACAATAGAGGCTGAAGTACTTTAATACAAATCCAAAATTCTGCTTCCATTATCGTATGCAATAGAAATATTGCTCCGTACAAGGAATTTCACTCATCACAAATATGTTTTGATTTGGGTGTTCTAGGTTTTTATGTAGTGTAAGGTGATGTGGTGGGTATATTCTGCTAAATCTATACACTATACTGAGATCTCTTTGCACAGGCGTAATAAGTGACAGGGACGTCGCTGTTAGGAGATATACTACCTTATGCGCATGCACCAATTTCCGGTGCATGCACAGTTTTGATATTCCTTTGTATAGGTGTAACATTGCACCAGGGACACCGCCGTTAGTGCATGTGAGTTTTAAACACCATTGTAATTAATTTAATTTTGTGTAACGCCCCGCGGCGGGTTCCGAGCCTACAGGGGGTCTCCGCTGCCGTGTTTCGCACCTCCTCCGGCGGTCGTCTGTCTCCCAGGCCGCCAGTGTCTTCTGTTTTCCTCTGCTTGCAGCCACACTGTCCCGAGGACTATTTAAGGCACCTCCACTATTAACCTGATGCCTGAGCAGCATTGGAACAACTTAGTTGTATCCTGAAATGGTTCCTGTACGCATCTGATTCCAGTCGACTATCACTATCTGTTGTCCGCCTGTATCCAGTCTCCTACTTCTGCCTGTTGTCAGCCAGTATCCAGTCATCTGCGACCAGCTTGTATCCAGTCCACTATTGCTGCCTGTTGTCAGCCAGTATCCAGTCATCCGCTACCAGCCTATATCCAGTCCGCTATTGTTGCCTGTTTTCAGCCATTATCCATTCATAGGCTACCAGCCAGTACCAGTCCTCTATTGCTGCCTGTTGTCTGCCAGTATCCAGTCGTTCGCTACCAGCCTGTATCCAGTCCGCTAAAGCTGCATGTTGTCTACCAGTATCCAGTGTCCAACTACCCCCTGTGTCCAGCGATCCTCTATCAGTTTCCATCTAGCTGCTTGCTGCCAGTCTGCCTCCTACCACTGGTTTCAAGCCTGAACTTTCCACCCAACAAGGTACCGTCTGCCAGTGACTGTTTCTAGTACGCTTGGTCAGCAGCTATTCCATCGGGACCACCTCTACAGGTCATGACCTGGTAGCCTCCCCGCAGTGAAGACCAGATGTATAGGGGTTAAAAGACCAGGGAGGCTACTTAGATAAAGCCCTTAGAGGTGACCCTAAACCAACCCGGTGGAGTAGCCCAGTGGGTCAACAAACCTGCTGGTCATAACATTGTTCTTATATGTAAATGGTTGTACATAATCTAAATTGTACCAGATTGTTAACAAGTACCCCTGTGGAAGCCAGGTTTTGTTCCAGTGATATGCATGGGGCAGGCCTTTTCGGTGTTAGCCCCCCTGCCGGACTTTCACTGATTACTGCACTATTGGCTGGGTATGTACTGTACAATAATGGATGTCACATTGTTATTTTGTATATCGGCAGTGTTGTAATATATATCTTGTATATACATTTATCTCAGAGTACAGCAGGTCATATTTTGTTTGGAGGCTAATTTACACCTTACGGCAGATCATATCATGAATCACTGTTTGGAAGAGATACATGGCTCGAGTTTGTCAGGTGTTAGATACCATCTATCTTGGATCTTCTCGTTTTGTTCTGCATGATTGACGTAGTGGTACACCAAATATAAAACATCCTTCCAACTTTCTTAAGAAAATGTGACAGTTAAAGGGGTTGTCCACGACCGGTCGGGGTCCGACACCCGGAACCCGCACGATCAGCTGCTCCAGCTGCCTCCGGGCGCCAGATGTTTTGAACAGTATGCAGTAGTTGGAGTCGGAAGCAGATGGCAAACTGCAGTTCTACTCCTATTCACTTGAACTACAGCTTGGCCGCTATTCCGTGACTGGAGCCATCTGCTTCCGGCTCCAACTACTGCATACCGCTCAAAACATCCGGCGCCCTGAAGCAAATGATCGATGTGGGGTCTGGGTGTCGAACCCTCCACTGATCATATACTGATGACCTATTAGGTGGATAGGTCATCAGTTGTCCGGTCGTGGACAACCCCTTTAATTGCTTTTCCCACGTAAGCATAACGTTTGGTTTATTACAGAAATCTAAAGCAAAGAGTAATAAGTATGCCATTGATTATCATGAGTTATGTGTCCATAGAAACAGCTTTTTTTCCAATGGGTCCCTGTTGTGAGAACACATGGGATAAAGTAATAGATAATAGAAAGTGGCGAATTTGGAGGTACTTGTAAAACAATGGGTTAGGGAGAGCGAATTGATTGTGTAACTATTCAAACATGACAACTGTAGAATTATGAAATTGTTTCCCAATATTGTCGATACAGTATCTCTTCTTGTTCAGTCCAAAAAATTGAGTTAGGTATATGGCATTCAAGGGCTAATAATGGAATATCGGTGTAGCGTCCATGGCCGCGGGCCGTCGGGTTTACTCACCTCCTGACGCCCGCAGCAATGGATCCGTGAGCGCTGGTCCCCGTCTCCTTCCTAGGAGACACCAGCGCTCACTTCCGCCCCGTTCAGCTGTGTCCCGTAGGGTGCGCGCGCAGGGTCGTGCCTGGCCTTAAACGGCCAGCGCGCGCACAAAGGAAATCGTCATCATCATCAACTGCCATGATTTCCTGGTCTATAAGAAGGCCCCAGGCCTTCTGATCCTTGCCTGAGCGTTGTTAGTCTATCCCAGTCTGTCTGGCAAATGGTCCCTTAGTGTTTCCCCGTTCCAGTTGTTATCCGTGCCCTGTTACCCGTTCCTGTATCCCGTATTGTTCTTGTTCCTGTGCCTACCAGTGTTGGAGTCGTGTCTACTGCACCTGCTGTTGTTTGCCATGTCCAGTGTCGTTTGCCACGTCCAGTGTCTTCTGCCACATCCAGTGTCTTTTGCCACGTCCAGTGTCTTTTGCCACGTCCAGTGTCTTCTGCCACATCCAGTGTCTTCTGCCACGTCCAGTATCTTCTGCTACATCGGATACTGCCCACCACGTCTGGCGCTACCTGTTGCACCGGCCTCCATCTGTGCTGAAGCCACAGCCACCGTCTGGACTAGTTCAGGTACCCAAGCATTACTATCTGCTATTGACTTTCGTGTAGACTGTGACCTGGTCAGCTACCTCCCCGCTACGGCGGAGCGGCCTAGTGGGTCCACATACCCTGTGACAGAGACAATCGGAAATGGAAGAAGCAAAGAGTTTTAGATTTTATAAAAGTTCCCCATATGTGTATAGCTACTTGTATAGTAAATAGTGGAGGTTGCTAAGAAAATGTCTTAAAGAGGCTCTGTCACCACATTATAAGTGCTCTATCTTCTAAATAATGTGATTGGCGCTGTAATGTAGATTACAGCAGTGATTTTTATTTAGAAAAACGATAAATTTTGACCAAGTTATGACCTATTTTAGATTTATGCTAATGACTATGTTAATGGCGAACTGCGCGCTTTTTACCTTTTGACCAAGTGGGCGTTGTAAAGAGGAGTATATGACGCTGACCAATCAGCGTCATACACTTTTCTCCATTCATGTACTCAGCACATAGTGATCTTGCGAGATCACGATGTGCTGTCACTTACTCACACATTAACGTTAGTGAAGTGTCTTGAGAGTGAATAGACATCACCTCCAGCCAGGACGCGATGTCTATTCACAATCCTGACACTTCGGTAACGTTTGTGTGGGACTTACAGCACAGCACATCGAGATCACGCTGTGCTGTCATTAAGTTCCACACAAACGTTACCGAAGTGTAAGGAATTTGCAGAATTGGTACAGCTTGTCAGTGGTGCATGTTCTATGTTCTGGTATGAATGGCAAGTGCCCAGCGTTTGGAAGGCATTTGTGCGGCATGTGTTCAGCATATGATTGGCATGTGTGCAGCGTGTGTAAATATTGTAAGCCTGCATCAGGAAAAGTACTGTACTGGAGGGGATGTATATTTCACTCCGTTTGAAATGGACGAGATAAAGAAATTCAGGACAGATGGGACCTAGTTTGCTGAGGCTTTTTTTCTAAAAAATGTGTGTTCTGGGACTGGATTTCTATAGAATGGCAGGTAGGATTGATGGTGGGACTTATTATTTCCTTCCCCCACTCCAGTACGATTGCCCCTTGCCCAGTCACCTCAGGTGAAGCTAATGGGCTTGTTACTGAGCCATAAAAGCTCTGCAGTTAGTGTAGAAAGCCTGATCCAAGGAACAGTGTACTCATGATTAATAATAGGCGAGAAAACCTGCTGTTTAGTTAGTGCCCAGATGGGCAAGTGTAAAGGATTTGCCAGACACAGGTTCTGTGTCGACGCCCGTGGACAATCAGTCTGCACCTGCTCCTATGTCTGTGAGACTGACTCCATCTTCCACCACTCAGGATGGCAGGCTTAGGAGCGGGAGAGCCTATCACAGCATGGCCAGACGGAGCTAGTTCCCGCCCACTGTATATTTATACCTGCCTTTCCTGTTCCTCCTTTGCCTGTGATTCTTCTATTCTTGTTTCCTGGCTTGCTGCTGCTGCTTGTACTACTGATCCTCTGCTTGTTATTGACCTTGGCTTTCTGACCACTCTCCTGCTCAGCGTTTTGTACCTCGCTCTCTCCTGGTTTGACTCTGCTCGTTCACCACTTTTGTTGCTCACGGTGTCTCCGTGGGCAGCTGCCCCGTTTCCCTGCTTCTGTGTACCCCTGTCTGTTTTGTCTGTCTTGCACTTACTGAGCGTAGGGACCATCGCCCAGTTGTACCCCGTCGCTTAGGACGGGTCGTTGCAAGTAGGCAGGGACTGAGTGGCGGGTAGATTAGGGCTCACCTGTCTGTCTCCCTACCCTGTCATTACAGCAAGGTGTTTGTTTTAGATATATGCTGCAAGTCTTGTATGCTGGATAAGCACTTTATTTTTGAACTGCAATAAAGCTAAGCGTGGTCTTTAACCCCTTAGGCCTTATTCACACGAACGTGTTATACGTCTGTGTGACGGCCGTCACACGGACCTATATAATTCAATGGGACCGTCCACACGGCCGTTGCTTCAACGGACCGTGTGAAGGGTCCGTGAGAAAATAGGACATGTCCTATTTTTTCACACTCCACGCTTCCCTCCATAGACTCCATTCTATGGGGATGCATGATATCGCGTCCCGCAACGCAGAGCACGGATGCACCTCAGACGTGCACGTCAGCGCTCATAACTTTGTTCAACTTTTTTTTTTTGCGGGACGAGTGGTACTTTATGTAGGTAACATTATCGTTTCATTTCTATACACTTTTATTTGGGCAAAAATGCAGAAAAAAAAACAGTTTTCATTTTTTTATGTCATTTACTTTTTCTTTTTTTCTTTTTTTATCCCATAGGGGGATTTTTTCTTTTTTAACTTTAATGCACTGGCATATATCTATATGCCAGTACATTAGCCTGTGTACTGAGTATGCCCTAACAACAGGAAATATGGTCAGACAGCCTAGGGGTCCTTCAATGGACCCTGGGCTGCCTGGCCATATAAGGTATGGCCCTCTATCTCATCACAGGGTTTTCCTGTGACACGATCAAAGGAGGATTCCCCATTTTACCATTGAATGCATTCCATTGAATGCATTCAAGGGGTTAATGGCGGAGATAAGTTTTCTCTTATCTCTGCCGTTAGAGCACGGCTGTGGCTGAGTATTACAGCTGTTGCCCGCTCCTGATCACGCGTGCACACTTGTACTAGCGCAAACAGCATGACATCTATGCTTGATATGATTCGGCAACGTCATGCCGCTCATGATGTGCATAAATGTCATGCATCCTCAACAGTTTAAATTTTAATGGTACCTACATATTTATTGACAACCGCAACCCCTAATACGGCTCAAGTGGTGTGGGATGATTGTGCGATGCTTCCTGTTCATCGACGTGCCAGTTATCGCCTAACTGAGAAGAACAATATCCTTGTACTGAGAGACCTTGTTTTATCACTCTGGCAGATCGCTACGCGCCTAGGCCAAAATGTCAGCACTGTTCAACATTGCGTGTCTCGGACATTGGGAGAACAACAACGAACGGGACTGACAGCAAGAGGTACGCAGAGGCGAACCTCTGCACAGAGGGATCGTCTGATTGGAAGAATGGTGCGTAGTGATTTTCTGTACTGCAAGTGAAATTGGACATCACATTCCAAGCCTAGGGCGGCGACCAGTGTCTACACAAACCATGAGAAGGCATTTGCACGACATTGGGTAATGAGCCAGACGTCCAGCTATAAGGTGTTTCATTGACCACACACCACCACTCTCAAGGCTATCATGGTGCACAGCAATACGGAAATGGAGGCTGGAATGGAGGTCTATCCTCTTCAGCGATAAGTCCCTGTGGTGTGACATAATGTACGGTAGCTGGGCCCCTCTAGTCTTCATTTCAGCTTGGTTATATTGACCATTGGCCATTGGCCATTTCTCCAAAGTATCCCCGAAGCTGTTTTTCTTAACAGGACAACGCCAGGCCGCATGTTGCTTGTGCTACTGTGAGCAGCCTGTGTGGCGCAAACATTTTTTTATCATTTGCATATCATTAACATGTCGACCAATCCTGTGATTTCCACAATTCCAAAACCTTTCATTCTTGGTGTTGCAATTTCAATGTTGAGGAGTGTATAAATAAACATGTCTTTTGTTGCCATTGAAGAATGGTTGACCATAAACTTCTTGCACATTGCCCCCGTACTGTCAGTGCCCACCCCGGCTCTGCATGCTGCATCGTTAGCACTAGGGAGGACTGTGCTGAGAAATGGTTAGTCATATGCAGCAGGGTAGTTTATGTTACAAAACTAAGTAGGTGGACACACGATAGTGAAGGAAGTTACCAGCAGCACCTGCTCTATACTCTTATATTGTGCTGATGTCAAATTACAGGCATTAGCTGAGTGTATGGAGTGTTACCTACTACCATAACCAACATGCATTTTGCCACTGTGGGGAGTCTGAGAGCTATGGCAATATTTGTTACCATGACTACCACCCAGGGTCGGCGTCAGCACCCGGTGAACCCGGGCAAGTGCCGGGTCCCACTCGACCGCCTTGTGCTTATGCTCCCATCTTAGACATTTATGGCATATCCACAGGATGTGCCTGAAATGTCTGATAGATGTGGGTCACACCTGGGACCATTTATCCCTGACATCATATGTTATATGACTAAGAGGACACTTGTCTTGCCAACACTGATATACTAGATGTAAGTGACAAATTATATTCTGTGCGAAGCCATCTCCTCAAACCACACCCCTTTTTAACCCCGGACAAAATTTTACTGGAAATTGGCTCTGTGTGCTTTCAATAGCCAGGGATGAATTTTAGTCCCAGTCCAGACCCTGGCCAATAATGTCACTGTTTCTGATAGAATCCCTTTTAATCATTGTATAATGACAATTTCAGAAATGTTATATATTACATTTCCTTTCAACTCCTCATATCGAAATAACAAATTTGCAAGAGAGAACACTGAATAACTCTAGCAAGCCATGCAACTGTGTCAGTTGGACATGATTAGAATGGATTTTGAGCCTCTGATTGAAACAACAGCTCCATTCACAGACAGCAAGAGAAGATCTCAAAAATATTGAAGAATTGAAACACGAAGTATATTAGAGATTTGGATAGTCTTTCAATGGTTCTGTGGCAAAAAGCTCTTTTGGCCCGTCTATTTGCATGTGCAATATGGAGACTATGGGGTTGATGATTAGCAATAATAACAATACATTCTCTAACATTGAGGTAACAATTGAATTGTTTTACTCCTCATACTAGTCTCTCTATGCCTCATCATAAGTATACTGCTTCATCATGCTATGTTCTGACCAAGAGGGATGCACAATGCATCAAAACTTCAATACTATTTCGATGCCGTGCACCCTCAAATGGTTCGATACCGTTAATTCATGTATTTTGATACTAAGCTGTGCATCTCTCATCTCCGCAATTAGAGTGGGGCTGCGGCTGTGCAATACAGTCATTGCCCCGCTCCTGGTCCCTGACAATTGTTCGCCGTCAGCATGATGTGATGCGGCCAGCGCTGCACTAATGAGCGGCGGCACTGGAGACAGAACATGGCGGACGCACTGCAAAACACCCCCATGTTCTGTCTTCAGTGCCTGAACCGCCGCTCATTAATGCATAGATATATGCCAGTACATTAAAGTTTAAAAATAAAGTAAAAACATAAAGTAATTTTAAAAAAGTACACATACACCGTTTTTACAATAAACTTTAAAATAAGTCTCAATACATAAAATATACACATATTCGGTATTGTTGCAGCCGTAATAACCTGCACAACAGTTTTTTTGCGTCATTTATGATGTGTACGCTGTAAAAAAATAAAATAAAAACTGCTTTCTTTCACTTATTGTGAGGCACGAGGTGTGATGAATTTACCCTCCATGTGCCTCACACACTGGCGTAGCTATAGGGGTTGCAGCGGTCGCAATTGCGACCGGGCCCCTAAGCCAGGGGGGCCCACGGCCCCCCGCACCACATCAATAAAAAGTTACTATGGTAACTCGGGCCGCGGGCCCCTGTTACTATAGTAACATACTTTACTTACCTTCCTGGTTCCGGATCGCAGCGGAGGTCCTGACGTCAAGCGCTGTGCGCAGCGCATGACGTCACAGCGCTATGCGCCGCGCACAGCATCGAGACGACAGAACTCCCGCCGCGGCCGAAGAGGAAGGTAAGGTTAGCCTTGACTGGCGGGGTCCGACTCCCGGGACCCGCAAATCAGCTGTTTTGAAGGGGCCACAGCACTCGTACGAGAGCTGCTCCCCTTCATTCCTGTCACTTCATTCTGGTCACACTGTGAATCCGTGTCGGCGATTCACAGTGTGGGCGAGTAGTGAAATAAAGGGGAAGCAGCTCTTCAAAACAGCTGATTTGCGGGTCCCGGGAGACACATCAGCTATTGATGGCCTATCCTGAGGATAGGCCATCAATGTTTAGGGACTGCACAACCCCCTAAGCCTACGATGTAGCAGGCTTAGGGGGCCCATGAGACAGGATCACAGATTGTGTGATCCTGTCTGCTGGGCAATGTATCTAAGGCAATCACATGGTAGGCTTAGATACATGGCCCATGTGTAATACTGTCTGCTGGGCCCTGTATCTAAGCCAATCACATGGTAGGCTTAGATACATGGCCCATGTGTGATCCTGTCTGATGGGCCCTGTATCTAAGCCAATCACATGGTAGGCTTAGATACATGGCCCATGTTTGATCCTGTCTGATGGGCCCTGTATCTAAGCCCACCACACTGTAGATTTAGATACAGGGCCCCAGCACACAGTAATCTTATACTGTATAAGATTACTGTCTGCTGGACCCTGTATCTAAGCCTACGTTGTGGTAGGCTTAGATACAGGGTCCCACAGACAGTAACACACATGGGCCCTGTTTCTAAGCCTAACACATGTGTTACTAATCATTTTTTGTGTGTTTTCTTACAGGTTCGGTGGTTGGACTACGGTGGATTCCAGGACTACTTCGATGACAGCTTTTTTTTATTATCAATAAAATGGTTAATGAGGGCTGTGGGTTTTTTTTTTTATTTCAATAAAATATTTTTTCTATGTCTTTGTGTTTTTTTTTTAACTATATTACCACCGCCTTAGTAATGGCCGCCGGCTGAGTGACAGCATCCATTGCTAAGGCGGGGCTTAGTGTTAGCCGATGCAGAGGCTAACACTAACCCCCTTTATTACCCCGGCACCCACCGCCACCAGGGGTGCTGGGAAGAGCCGGGTACGATCCAGTACCTGACCATCTGTAGGGATGGTCGGCCACTGGGATGGCCGCAGGCTGGTATTATCAGGAGGGGAAAGGCCAAAAACAGTGGCCCTTCCTACCCTGGTAATGCTAGGCTGCTGCTGCTTTATTGTATTTGGCTGGTTATGAAAAATGGGGGGGACCCCACGTCATTTAAAAAAAAAATCAAATAAAAAATAATTGGAAAGAACGATGTCGGGTCCCCCCCAATTTTTATAACCAGACAGATACAACACAGCAGCAGCAGGCAGCATTACCAGGGTGGGAAGGGCCACTGTTTTTGGCCTTCCCCAGCCTAATACTACCAGCCTGCGGCCACCCCGGTGCCTGCCCGTCACTACAGATGGTCGGGTACTGGTTCGTACCCGGCTCTTCCCAGCACTCCTGGTGGCGGTGAGTACCGGGGTAATAATGGGGGTTAGTGTTGGCCTCTGCACCGGCTAACATTAAGCCTCGCCTTAGTAATGGAGGTTGTCAATCAGCCAGCGGCCATTACTAAGGCGGTGATAATAAAGTTTAAAAAGATACAAGCACATAGAAAAAATATTTTATTGAAATAAAAAAACACAACCCTCATTAACCATTTTATTGAGAATAAAAAAACCGCCGTCATTCAAGTCCTCGAATCCGAAGTCCAACAACCGAACCTGTAAAAAAAACACAAACACACAAAAATAATCAGTAACACATAAAGAAGCAAAATTATTATTCTTACCTATCCTGGGTCCAGCGCTGGAGACGCAATGTCAGCGAGCTGAGCCCTGTATCTAATCCAATCATGTGTGATACTGTCTGCTGAGCTGTGTATCTAATCCAATCATGTGTGATACTGTCTGCTGGGCCCTGTATCTAATCTTATCTTATGTGATACTGTCTGCTGGGCCCTATATCTAATCCGATCATGTGTGATACTGCCTTCTGAGCCACTGTATCTAATCCTATCATGTGTGGTACTGTCTGCTGAGCCACTGTATCTAATCCTATTATGTGTGGTACTGTCTGCTGAGCCACTGTATCTAATCCTATCATGTGTGGTACTGTCTGCTGAGCCACTGTATCTAATCCTACCATGTGTGATACTGCCTTCTGAGCCACTGTATCTAATCCTATCATGTGTGATACTGTCTGCTGAGCCACTGTATCTAATCCTATCATGTGTGATACTGTCTGCTGGGCCACTGTATCTAATCCTATCATGTGTGATACTGCCTTCTGAGCCACTGTATCTAATCCTATCATGTGTGATACTGTCTGCTGAGCCACTGTATCTAATCCTATCCATAGTTTATAGGGTCGTAGTGCTATAGATATGCTATGCTGTCTCCTATACACACACTTTTTTTTTGGGCGGACACATATGTATTGGGGCTATTTCCCTGACATTTTAAGCCCTGAGGGTATGTTCACATGGCAGCGTCCGTTACGGCTGAAATTACGGTGCTGTTTTCAGGAGAAAACAGCACCGTAATTTCAGCCGTAATGACATGTGCAGGCGTCTTTCGCTGCGTCCATTACGGACGTAATTGGAGCTGTTTTTCTATGGAGTCCATGGAAAACGGCTCCATTTACGTCTGAAGAAGTGACAGGCACTTCTTTGACGCGGGCGTCTTTTTTACGCGCCGCCTTTTGACAGCGGCGCGTAAAAAAAAATGACCGTCGGCACAGAACATCGTAAGACCCATTCAAATGAATGGGCAGATGTTTGCCAACGCTTTTGAGCCGCATTTTTGGACGTAATTCAATGCTAAAACGCCCGAATTACGTCCATAAATAGGGTGTGTGAACCCAGCCTTAGTGACGCCCCCGGCTGCTAGTGCTGCATTGTTGGGTCACTTAGGAGACCCAGCGATGCAGCTGAAAGCTGCGGACCGTCGGCCATGAGAAGTTTGCGGGGGGGGGCCAGTAAGAATTTTTGCATCGGGGCCCATGAGCCTTTAGCTACGCCCCTGGCCTCACATTAATAGTAATTAACCCCATTATGTAACTTAAACATTAACCCATTATGACTGAGAAACATGATGGGGTTAATTACTATTAATGTGAGGCGCATTCAAAATTCATAACACCTCGTGCCTCACATCAGAAAACGATTTTTATTAATGTTTGCACATTATCGTTTTGGTATCGAAAATCGCAATACTACACAAAGTTTCGGTATCGAAGTCCAAATTTTGGTATCGTGACAACCCTACTGACCAAATCAAAAATTAAAAGAAATTAAAAAAAACTGTACTACATATAGCATCAGAGATAGTGCTGACATTCAATCCTATGACTTCTAACATGGTACTCAAGTTCTGTATAAGATAGTTAGTCCTCATGCACACGAACGCAAAAATGCGGGTGAATTTCGGACCCATTCATTTCTATGGGCCCATGCACACGACCGTGGTTTCCACGATCTGTGCATTGGCCAGGAGCCCAGGCCGCAAAAAGATAGGACAAGTCATTATACAGGCTGTATTTGCAGTCCAGGCTCCTTTAAAATAATGTGCGCACGGTTCGTGAATTGCGAACAGCCCTCGGATAACACTCCGCAGCTGTCCGTGCCCGTAATCACCGAACGTGCACATGGCTACGGCCTTTATGTGCATGATCCACGATTGCGGACAGCCCGCGGATAACACTCCTAGGGTCATCCGTGCCATAGTCACAGACCGTGCACACTGCTACGGCCGCGTGCTTGAGGCCTTAAAGTTTTGTTAATGAAATACGTAAAAATCTAAATTGGGAAATATTTGTACAAGATTTTTTTACATTACAGTAATATGTATTTTATTTTCTGTTGCTTACATGTTGATAAAGGTCATATATGCTTTATTATGAATTTGCATCTTTCTCTATTAAAAATACACACTTGTTATTTCATTTGTTTTTAATGGATCTAAGCATCTTGATTGAGCAAAAGATATTTAGGTTATTAGTTGTATTCCTGCATCTGAGAACAAGATACATTTTAAGCAAGCTAAGTCTTGAAATTATCACCATTTTGCATTATCTTGGATAGATGTGCGCTTGCTAAAAATATCAAAGCCTATTGTTAAATAACAAAGGCTCTGACAAGCCTTCATGTGATTTATGGGAAGCACGTATAATCATTGTGATCAAGTAAGGTTTTGAGCCGATAAATCAAAATGGAAAGACTAGATGAATGACTGATGCTTAATATCTTAAATAAATCTGGAAGAGAAATCCACAGTAAAATGTGTACTAAATTGATTTGGTACCTGAAGGTTATTAAAGGTAATTTATTACTAAAATAACAAAGGGATTCAAATTAGTTTTTATTACCAAATGTAACTTCTTTAACATTCAAATAAATTTTCCGTTTCACTGAGATGTTTCATTTGTATAGCAAATACACATAAAAACACATGAATACAATATAACAGTGTAATACGTTTACATTTACAAGACAAATTGCACTAAAATAAAAACCACTCTGTAATCATAATGTTCTGGCTCTGCTTAAAGGGTTTGTCTGGTTTAGAAAACCCCATTTCAAATACCCTAATAGGAAATTCTATGGACCCAATGAAGTTTCTTTAGCAGAAAAAGGCTACAAAGAGCATCTCACTTATTGCTGTGTTCCCCCACTGACAGGGGCGTACCTACCACAGAGACAGACCATGCGACTGCTATGGGGCTCTTGGAGAGAGGGGTCCAGTTCCGGTTGCTCCTATACAATTTGTTGCTGGGTGGAAAGAGCCTGTGTAGGAGTCCTCTCTACAGAGGGGGTGGGAAATTGGCCCAAGGGTCATGAAAAGGGCATTCTGTCCTGGATGGCAAAAATTGGCACCTAAATGGCAGGATCATTTTAATCTTTGCAATGGGGCCCCCACTTCTCTATGTATGCCGCTGCCCACTGATTACACCTGATTGTGGCGGTCCCAACAAAGGGATATCTTGTGAGCAGCTTAATTTTTGGAGGACCTTTTTAGAAGAAACAAATTGTCAAAAGTGGATATCCCTTTAATATCTGACATGATAATATAATATGTAAAAATTGATATCCCCAATACGAATCTTATGCATTTTACATGCTTTATACTACTATATGATAACTAGGGAAACCAGCATCAAGACAGGTATATACAGATCCTCAGTTTAAGTCATCTCTATATAAGTTTCCTCTAATAATCTTCATGCAGAGATCAAGGATAAGTAGATGTATGAGACACAAATATAATCTAGGAGCCCTTAGATGAAGCTAGCATAATGCTTGTGAAACATGTATCAGTAGTCTACTTTTAGTATCCTGGTGCAGGCCAAAGCATTGAATAAAACTGTTTGGACAGGGATAAAATACTGATAAAAGGCTATTTACGTCACTGTTATAGGGGGAAAAGAAGAATGGCCTCAAATGCTTTTTTTTTAAATTCAGGTTGCTAACCTATTTTCCATAACGTAGAGCAGTTATGGAATGCTCTGGAGGGTCCAGCACATCCTCACATTACATAGTCCGTATTACAGTCTATTGACATTGAACACTGTGTAATGCTTCATTCCTCCTGTGGTTGTGCTGCAGGGAAATTGTAAACTTACTGCCAAGTTCCCCACAAATTTAAGCTAAATAATGAGGATCCTAGCAGTTGTACTCCCTGCAAACAGCTTATTTAAGCTCCCTATAGGTCTGCTATAAATGTAAGCCTATTAGATCTTAACACTGAGAAGCATAAAACATTGCAATATAATAGTATTGCAGTGCATAATTGAATCATGTTATTTATCCTGTTTGGAGTAAAAAATAAACTAGAAAACAATGCCAAAATTGCTGTTTTTTATTCATCCCGCCTCATAGAAAACAAAATAAAATGTGATCAAATAGTTCTGTGTACCCCAACACGGTACCAATTAGATATTTCAACTCGTCCTGCAAAAAAACAAGCTTCCATAAAGCATGTAAATGGAAAAATAAAAATGTTATAGCTCTGAGAATGCAGCGAGACAAAAACTAATTATTTTTTAGAAAAACTGTTTTCATTACGTAAAGGTTGTAAAATATAAAAACAAATTGGTATTGCCAAAATTGAATTGCCCCAAAGAATAAATTTATTATGTTGCTTATACCGCACAGTGAATACTGTAATCACAAAATTGCTATTTTTTTCCACACCCCCCCATTTTTTTTTAATCTAAGTTATACAATACATAATATGTACCCCAAAAACAAAATACACTTTGTGCTGCAAAAAACAAGCCCTCATACATCAACTGAAAAATAAAAAAAAGCTAGCTTTCAGAATGAAAAAAAAACAAACCATTTTCTGTATCCTTAAGGACCAAAATAGCTTTGTCCTTATAGGGGTTGTATGGGCACGGGGGGGGGGGTTCATACGTAGATTATCAGTATGTGATTGGTGGTGCACCTGGACCCCGCATCCGGCAACTGGACCCCGCATCGATCAGCTGTTCCGGCTGCCTCCGGGCACTGGATGTTATGCGGTGGCCAGTGTCAGAAGCAGATGGCTCCGTACACTGTATAGCGGTTGTCACAGCGTGGGGTGTGGACCCACTGGGCCATACCGCGTAGCGGGGTAGCAGCTGGCCAACGAGGTACAAAACAATGTCTATAGTCCAGAACGGGTACCTGAGGCAATGTAGACAGTAGCGGAGACACAACTTGACTTTTACAGTAGATGGCACAGTAGATGCAGTGGAAGACATGACTTGACCCTCACTGTAGATATGATAGCACGCGATACAGGGTACAGGCAGCAGGAACGGGTAACACTGGGAACTGGAAAATACTGGGAGACCATTTGCAAGACAAGCTTAGGTAAACAACAATGCTCAGGCAAGGATCAAGTGGGCAGTGCCCTTTTTATAGTCCAGCAGCCATTTGGGCTAATTATTGAGTGATGACAGCTGGACGCATACTGGCCCTTTAAGGCCGTGCACGCATGGGCGCCCTGCGGGAAAGAGTCCCAGAACCTAGAAGTTAGTGCCGGTGTCTCCCTGGAGGGAGATGTCGCTGAGAAGACAGATGTTCATGGCCGGGGCCATCAGAGGGTAAGTCTGAACGACGGCCCTCGGCCATAGACGTTACAGCTAGCCGTGCTGCAGTACTGCAACTCTGCTCCTATTTATTTGAATGGGAGCAAAACTGTAGCACCGCAGCACGGCCGCTATACTATGACCAGAGCCATTTGCATCCAGCATGGACATCCAGTGCCTGGAGGCAGCTACAACAGCTGATTGGTGCGGAGTCTGGGTGTTGGACACCCACCGATCATATACTGATGGCCTATTCTGCGTATTGGTCAACAGTATGAAAACCACCCAGTGCCCGGACAACCCCTTTAAGGGTTTAATCAATCACAATAACAACATAGAAATGCATAACCTTGTATATTCCTACATACTACACTGTTTTCTTTTCTACAACATATTTCTGACAATCTAGACCAAACTGTAGGTTTAATAAGTAAAACCTAATAAAGTCTATTATCTAAAGCTCCAGATCTAATATCTTTTAAATAAAAATGTTAATGGATATACTGTAACATGTCTATTTTCTTTTCTTCTGTGTAGGATAATGCAATATACACCAATAAACAATACTCTCAAATCAAACATAAACTCATCGGGAGGACAAGCCTGTGAGAACCATCCAATAAACAGTAGAACAATTGTTCTTCATTTCTGTCTTTATCTTGACACTCAAAATAGTTCAAATACCTCACATGTAACCCCCTCAAGTCATATGGGACAGATAAAATATTTATGACACATTGCAGCTACTGACTTTAATCACATACAGTAAAGCTTCACATACTCTCGTCTTTTTTGGGTGATGACTGTCATAGACTAGATCGAGAGATATAGAAAAAGGCATATAGTAAAATGTATTATTCAACCAAAACACAATGTAGATAAGACTTTAGTAACAAATTATAAAATCCTCCTGCTCCATAATACACAGCAATACATCTTACATTGCTGCTAATATAACTACATCGAGCATGAAGTAAGATAGCAGCAGAGATGTTCCCCGTACACAGATGCCCGTGGCATAATGATCGTGGTCGAGGGGGTACAACTACTTTTGAGAAGAGTCTGAGGTTTCTAACCTTTAGTTGACCAACCTATGTCAATTGACAGAAAACAAAGGCATAACAATTGCCAAATGTGTACAAAATATTTTTTCACCTGTTAGAAGTTTAGAGTCCTGGAAGGGTCCTGGTTAGAATTCCGTCTTAGTCTTCCCAGTTAGATCCAGGGCTTTCGCCGATAGCAGAGACAACACAAGGAGTAAAAGGTCACAATTATTTTAGCAAATATGGTTTGCACCAAAATCTGCGACTTTTTAACGCCACAAATGGAGTGTAAAGAATATAATAAATTCCACCCTTGAAGTCTCCCCCCAACACAATTGGCTTTCCCAGTTTAAAAGCAGGAAATCTCATAGAGCCGTCAAAATCTTGTTAGATTCAGATGGCCCACTGCTGCTGACTTCAGATAAAGTGGACTCTCTATCTTAAAGGGGCATAATCACTAAACTAGAGAAGACATTTTTTAAATATATACAGTACTGTGCAAAGGTTTTAGGCAATTGTGGAAAAATGCAGCACAGCAAGAATGCTTTCAAAAATAGAAGTGTTAAAAGATTTATTTATTTTTTTACCAATTAACAAAATACAAAGTGACTGAACAGAAGAGAGATCTAAATCAAATCAATATTTGGTGTGACCAACCTTTTGCCTTCAAAATAGAATCAATACTTCTAGGTACACTTGCACAAAGTTTTTGAAGAAACTCGGCTGGTAGGTTGTTCCAAACATCTTGGAGAACTAACCACAGATCTTCTGTGAATGTAGGCTTCCACAAATCCTTCTGTCTCTTCATGTAATCCCAGACAGACTCGATGATGTTGAGATCAGGGCTCTGTGGGGGCCATATCATCACTACATCGCTCCTTGTTCTTTTTCATGCTGAAGATAGTTTTAATGACATTGGCTGTATGTTTGGGGTCGTTATGCTGCTGCAGAATACATTTGGAGTCATTTACCTCCTTGATGGTATTGCATGATGGATAAGTATCTGCCTGTATTTCTCAGGCCATTAATCCTGACCAAATCCCCAACCCCATTTGCTAAAATGCAGCCCCAAACTTGCTGGGAACCTCCACCATGCTTCACTGTTGCCTGCAGACACTCATTATTATACCGCTCTCCAGCCCTTCAACAAACAAACTGCCTTATGTTACAGCCTTGTTTCCACGTTAAAGGTATGGCTTTGGCGGCAATTCTTCCATAAACACCACTTCTGGCCAGACTTCTCCGAACAGTAGATGGGTGTACCTGGTTCCCACTAATTTATGTCAGTTCTGAGCTGATGGCACTGCTTAATTGCCCGTTTCTTTGTGATTTTACAAAGGAGCTTGAACAGCACATCTTAAAACCCCAGTCTCTGCTTTGAAATTTTTACCTGCGAGAGACTTTGCTAATGCAATATAACTACCTTGTGTCTTGTTGCTGTGCTCCGTCTTGCCATGGTGGACCTGTGACATGAAACTGTCTTCCACAACCTCACCTTTGTAGCAGAGTTTGACTGTTCCTTACCAAGTTATAAGCCTCCTACCCAGCTGTATCTGTTAGGGTCAGTTCACACGTTGCGTAAATACTGAGTTTTTTCTGCAACAGAATTTGTTGTGGAAAATCCGCAGCAAATACAGTAGTGTCCCTTTAACCATGCCATTGTTGGGAACCTGGAGGAGTTTTGTCAATTGTTCCACAGCATGTCAATTGTAGTTGCATAATCGCTGCTTATTTGTTGCAGGATTTCCCCATTGAAGTCAATGGGGAGGTAAAACCCGCAACAAATAGCGGTTGTTGCGTTTTTTGAGGTGGGTCCACAGCGATCCCGCCGCAAAAAAAGGAACCCAGAAAAAAATCTCATACTTACCCAGAAGTCTGTGTTCCTCCATCGAATCACAGGCTGTAGCAGCGGTCACATAGGATGAAACATCATCCCAGGAGGCCAGCCTGTATGACATCGGAGGGCCAGTCTCCTAGGATGACACTTCGTCCCATGTGACCACCGCTGCAGCCAATCATAGGCTGCAGCAGTCTCCTGGAATGAAATGTCATCCCAGGAGGCTGGCCGGTTAAGTGCTGCAGTTTTCCACAGCAGACATTCTGGGTGAAAATCTGCACCACAGTTTGGTGCGCTTTTTCGTGATGCACAGCACAGATATACGCTGCATGCTATTACGCAGCGTATCCGCTCCATGTGAACACTGCCTCACAGTTAATGATTTTGTTTCAACCTACATATGAAAATGATAATCATTATCACCTGTTTGTGTTTAATCATACACCTGAATATAATCCTACAAAATCCATGACTTTGTGCAGATGTACCTAGAAGAATTGATGCTCTTTTGAAGGCAAATGGTGGTCACAACAAATATTGATTTGATTTAGAATTATTTTCTGTTCATTCACTTTGTATTTTGTTAATCGATAACAAAAACAAACTATTAACACTTCTATTTTTTAAAGCATTCTTACTTTGCAGCATTTTTGCTTAAAACCTTTTGCAAATTACTGTATATTTGAGAGAGGTTTTTGATTTTGGTCTCCTATTACTTTATGGGGTTTACCAGGAAGTGACAGTCCTCTTAAAAGCATCATGCACACAGCTGAGCTATGTGCAGTAGATTGTGTGGTGAGACTTTGTGTGTGGCTATACTATGCTCCCAGTGGGAGCATATTCTAGGGGAGGACACCTACATAATATAGAATGTGATGGAGCATGCTAAGTTTTTTTTTTTTTAGGATTCAAATTGAATACAACTTCTGCTTGTGAAATTGGAGGCATACAGAGGTAAAGTAAAGCCCCATTCACCTTTATGGGAGTCATATTATTCCTCCATGCAAAAATGAACCATTATACAACAGTAAGCATTAGGCCTAACTATCCAAACTGCTACTATTCTGTAAAATCCCAGCTATTACAATGAGTTGATCTAAATGAAAACTTTAGAACAATGACAATAGCAAGCTTAAAACTGGGGCTTGGGAACAATTTGTATTTTTAAAAAGCTAAATAAATGCTATTTTTTTTTATATCATGAATTTAAAATAATCAATATAAACCTTAGGCCCCGAATCTTTTGTACTTTATTAGATACTTGATATAACAGGCGATGTTGAATCACATGATATAGTAAAAGAAAAAAGTTTACCGAATATTTGTCCAAGTGATAAGGGTTTTATATATTGATGATTGCCAGTGATATGGTTTTTAAATTAGTGGCAGCATTCGGTAATGCAGCGATATCTGGAGCAAACAGCTGGAGAGCCACATGCAGGCTGCCCAAGAGCCACATGTGGCCACTACAGTTTTGAAGCTCGGCTTCCCTTCAAAGATTAAGTTTGCTGCCCTTGCGGCTTGTTGGCGATTTCCCTGGCACCCACCACCACACGGCCCCTAGTCACTAATTGGGGACCACTGGTATAGACCATCAGAATATCTGTAGAAAGTATAATATTAGTTGTAGCATAAACAGAACTAGAATTGTATTATATTCTTCATTTACAAATCTTTTATAAGTATTAAAAAAGATGCATTTATTGGCTCACCAATGCACTTCATTTATTTTATTTGCTCCATATTTATTCTTTAGTATTAGGCCCTGTTCACAAGGTATGCATTTGACGTGTCAAAAAACACATGGTTTGACATCAATGGGAAAGCTCGCTGTTAGTGCATATGACAATTTTTTTTACGCACGAGTGTTTAAAAAACGCATCGCGTAAAAAAATAATTGTCAGGTCAATTCTTTGGCGCGTAAAACGTGGCGAAAACACACTTTATCCCCATAGCTAACGGGAGTTCTAATTATGCCAAAAAAAAACGCCAAAAGCGCACATAAAATGCGTAAAAAACCCGTTTACACATAATCATTTTTTTTAGCATCGTGTTCTTTCACATTATAACAAAATTCATTATTTTACTGGCAACATATGAAAGAGAAATATAACCATGATGTAAAATGAATCCATACCGAACATTATAGAGTATTTAGAAAAATGGAATTAGAAAATTTTGAAGCTCAGCAGATGGTAATTTAATTTGTTAATTCAGGCTCCATCTGAGCTCATATTTTTCACAGATAATCTCTTTTCCTCTGGATATTTTTATCTGCCATAAGTAGTCCCAGAAATCCCATTAAACAATTCATGTTTCCATTTTGGTTAATAAAATAAATCATTCCTTATGCAGTACATTTTCTCATTTTCACACAAGTGGATAAAAATATTTCCATTTTTGTTTTATATAATGGCAAAGTTTATAATGTTAATGTATTTTTTAACCTTCATGCAAATGACATATAAAGGCTAACAAAGTTAAGAAAGAAAAAAGGGCCAGAGAAGCCAAACTCCGCGTATTTATAACATGTGAACGGTTAAAGGGGCTGTCTAATTCATGTTAATAAGTGGCCATATTAAAGCAAATAAATGCATTTTCTCATTTATTTGTATTGAAACATTAAAAGTCTGTTATAACCTGGCTAGCTCATATATTGCCTCCCCTCTTCTCTCTGTACATTGTATGGAACATAGCTCCATACATTTCCACTTCCTCCAATATACCTGCAGCTGCATTTGAACAGCTCCAGGTCTAATACTATAAGGTTGTATTCACATGGGGCAGATACGCTGTGTGATAACACGCAACCTATGCGCCCTGTTCGATGCAGGGAATTCCGGGCGAAAAAGCGCATCAAACTGTGGTGCAGTTTTCAGCCCAGAATGTTAGCTGCGGAAAAATGCAGCACTTACTGGCCTACTAGCAGGCCGGCCACCTGGGATGATGTTTCATCCCAGGAGACCGCTGCAGCAGCGGTCACATGGGGTAAAACATCTTCTTAGGAGGCCGCGCTGGAGGGAGGAACACAGATTTCTGGGCAAGTTTGAGATATTTTTTTTTTATGAATTGCGTTTTTGCCGTGGGACGGCTGCGAACCCGCAACAAAAAAACCCAACAACTGCTGTTTGTTGCGGGATTTACCTCCCCATTGAATTCAATGGGGAAAACCCGCAACTAATAAGCAGCGTTTGGTGCTTACAATATCTATGTATAATGTATTTGATGGAAAGTGACATGATTTGTTTCAGTAGGAAATAGGAGGAATGCAGAGGTACAGTATTGTATTGTACCTCATTTTAACCTATATACTTCTATAGATGCCTTTTATCGGCTTTGTACTACTCGGAACGTGTATTATGCTTGTGCATGAGAGCTTACATAACCATAAAATCCTTATAAGCTAATAATTTTTTTTAATATAATAATTATAATAATTGTAATTCTTTCACTTCTGGTGTGCTTGGGGCAATATAACGTGGGTCTTTGTAGATAATTAGATTAGATTAAAGGTCTATGCCTCTCCTATTTTGGTAGGGTTCAATTGATCTAAATGATTAGGTTTAGGAGATTAATGTACTGTATCCCTTTCAAACAATAATATTATTAATAAAATACATTATGTAAATACACTGAACATTTTTTTAATAAGTTTATCTTGAAAAATAAAATAGTTAAAATGTCCTATATAAAATTAGTAATGAAAAAGAGGAGTGGAGGAGTAAAAATACAGAATATAAAACTGTATAACCTCTCGTGTCTAGTAAGATATTTGAAAGATTGGATATGCGGATCAGACATTTATACAGAAAGAGATTCCAGACCAGACTTAAAGGGGATGTCCTACTATTAAATGTTAAAGCAATATAATTCAGCAATAAGAATTAATTTGTTTTGTAATTTACCTTATGTTCCAAAAATGCTCCAGTTGCAAGACATTCCCTTTGCTTCATTATAAAGGTGCCCCCCCCCCCCCGGGTGTTCGATCTGTATAGTAATGTGCATGTCCTCCTAGTCAGCTAAATGAGGGAGGATGCACATGCTCAGTTCCGCCCTTCAACTGCCACCAGCCAATAGAAAACACCTTCTCTGCTTGTCACTAAAGAAATAGAGAAGTAGCTTCAATTCAGAAACACAGCATGTCTTCTTCAGTTATACTGTATACGGCTGAGCTCTCCCTCTAAAAAGACATGTCTTGGGGAGCATTTGTAAACCTTTCCCTGGAGAGGAGGCAGAGGCAGTTAAACAGAATAATCTGACAAAAGAAGCTATGACAGGAGGGGGAGGAGCTGAAGCAAAAAGGACACGCCCCCTGAGCTGCCAGCCTTAAAGAGGCTCTGTCACCAGATTTTGCAACCCTTATCTGCTATTGCAGCAGATAGGCGCTGCAATGTAGATTACAGTAACGTTTTTATTTTTAAAAAACGAGCATTTTTGGCCAAGTTATGACCATTTTTGTAGTTATGCAAATGAGGCTTGCAAAAGTCCAAGTGGGTGTGTTTAAAAGTAAAAGTCCAAGTGGGCGTGTATTATGTGCGTACATCGGGGCGTTTTTAATACTTTTACTAGCTGGGCGTTCTGATGAGAAGTATCATCCACTTCTCTTCAGAACGCCCAGCTTCTGCCAGATCACGCTGTGACGTCACTCACAGGTCCTGCATCGTGTCAGACGAGCGAGGACACATCGGCACCAGAGGCTTCAGTTGATTCTGCAGCAGCATCAGCGTTTGCAGGTAAGTAGCTACATCGACTTACCTGCTAACGCTGATGATGCTGCAGAATCAACTGTAGCCTCTGGTTCCGATGTGTCCTCGCTCGTCTGACACGATGCAGGACGTGTGAGTGACGTCACAGCGTGATCTGGCAGAAGCTGGGCGTTCTGAAGAGAAGTGGATGATACTTCTCGTCAGAGCGCCCAGCTAGTAAAAGTATTAAAAACGCCCCGATGTACGCACATAATACATGCCCACTTGGACTTTTACTTTTAAACACACCCGCTTGGACTTTTGCAAGCCTCATTTGCATAACTACAAAAATGGTCATAACTTGGCCAAAAATGCTCGTTTTTAAAAAATAAAAACGTTACTCTTATCTCCATTGCAGCGCCTATCTGCTGCAATAGCAGATAGGGGTTGCAAAATCTGGTGACAGAGCCTCTTTAAGAAAATCTAGCAGAGCAATGAATAGGGAGCTCTCAAGATCCATGTAATATAAAGGGCTGGTTCTAGCTTTGTTTGAAAGAGATTATCATGCCCTTTATTATGTCTGATTTTATTTTTTTTCCCATTAATTCCTGGACAAAGCCTTTATCTAAACCTATGTTTTTACATGGTATTATGTTAAACAAAGCAAGATGTCGGGGATCTTTAAAAATGTACTGATCCTAAGAGATTTTTGGTTGTTTGGAAATTATTGAGGACAAAGTTTAAACTTTCAATATATTTCAAGAATTAAAGCAGAATGGTGCTGTTATGGAATCACTGGTTGCGCAATTCCCAAAAGGCTGCTGGAGGCTGTCGGGAAAGAGCAGGCAAATAAAACCGCAAGCCCCAAATCCGTCACAACTCTGATCAACAGAATCTAAGGCTACTCTGAGGTATTCGCCAGAGCCCACCGCAAGGATGGTTTTTGCTGCACAGAACCCAGGTTGTTCTAACAGAGTTCAGTGTTGGATAAGGGTTGCAATGCAGGCTATACCTGAACAGGTAACCAGACAGCCAGAGCGTAAACAGAAAATCCAAAACAGAGCTAGTGGAAATCAGGTACAGCAGGGGTCAGAACCAGCCGGGAGCAGATAATCAAAATCAGTAAACAAGGGGTTAATGAGACACAAGCCGAGGTCAGTTTCCAAGGAGTCCAGAAGTCTAGGGCCCTGTGTAAGTGAGAGCTTGATCACCACACCTAAGAAAGGAGAAAAATTCACAAGCAAAGTAAGAGGGAGGAGGCCAGGTATAAATATCCCACCCTACACCTGACAGAAGGAGACAGAGAAGTGGGATAGGCTCAGGAAGTAAAAACAGAACCGCCCAAAAGATAGATTAGTAGTCATGGCGATCTTGAAGACACATACGCTATTAATGATGTTTTAGATTTAGACAGTGTATATTTAGACCAGGCAGTCAGACAATGCTCCAACATTCTGTAAGATAAATTTGGCGCATGTTGCCAGTCATGTTAGACATTTTTCTCTTCTTTATACCACTTCTTGGCTGGCTTGGTTTAAAACAGTTTTGGGATTTCTAGATACTTTCGAAAGTGTAACGTGAGGCGCAATAAATTGATCTGCACCAAAAAAAATTGCAACTTACAGCCATGGTAAATCTGTCCCAATATGTTTATACTTTTGATAATTTTATAAAAAGATATAGGAGCAAATGTACAAATGCTCGCTAATATTTAGGCAGCGTAAACTTAGATCAGGCAGTCAGAAGATGTACCGAAGTGGCACGCTCTGTATAAAATATTTGGTGCAACTTGCTAGACATGAGACAATTTTTTTCCTTATACCACTTTTTGAGTGGCTTAGTTTGTGCTAGATTTGGCACACGTCAGCACTTTTTAGGCCATGGCACTTGTCGAGCTCGAATTCTTGCTATATTTTAGCCAGGATTCTGGCGCATTCTGAATAGTCCATCTACCCGGTAGTGTCCTGGATAGACATTTTTTTTAATTTTGGACCATCAGAACCTTCTATAAGCAGGTGATTAAAAGTCTCTAAATGGATTCAGTACAAAGTGACATGATATTTTCACCTCATGGTATTATAAGATTTATCCTATATTTATAGGATCTAGAACAGGTGTAAGAAATGTAAGGTGTAAGAGTATTGTATATTGTGTAAGAAGGTGGACTAAAATAATAGGAAGTGGATCATGTACTGATAGGATATTAATAGAACACAATAAGATTATAAATATATATATGAAAATAGGAAAGAATTATGTATTCATTTATTTATGTATCTATCTTAATTAAAAAAAAAAAAACCTATCTAGTTTTTCCTTTTTACAGCCTCTGGTAGATTTTTCCATTATTCTAATGGAAATAATTTATAGCAAATTTAAATTACACAACTTGCACAGCTGAGTTATGTCTATTTCATTTAATTATGTCTTACATTAAAGATGAATGATTCTACATAAGCAGTAAAACTATGGATCAATCTTATTTGGTAGAAATTTCTTCTCTAAATTTCCAATTACAGCAAATCTAATTTTGCTTAACAATATTTGTAATGCCCGAATAGTCAGTTTTAATTGTACAGTAATTGGCGTCCACTGCAATACATATTTCTTGTATAATTTCTTTCAAACGTTTCAATTTATGAAGGGAATCTATACAAATTTTGAATAATTACAAAGGACAGTTTGTAAGCGCAATAATATAAGTCAATTGAATGGAATCATAAATAATGAATGCTCATAGAGTTTTTTTTATCTTTCTTGCATACATTGTAATATTGATATAGCATAATTTATATTCATTCAAAAAGAGAAGCAAAGAAGTCTTGTTTTATGTATCTATCTACAGGGGCATAGTTATGGGATATGTAGGGGTGCCCAAAGGCACCTCTGACACATAAGAAGACACCAGTATTATAAAATTGTGTAAAATGAAAAACTTATCTCTACTACATTGGAAAACTCAAATCAATATATTCTTAAATTCAGTACACGATAAAGGAGGAAAAAAAGAAAAGTTGAAATAACACAAATGAACATATAACAAAAAGAAATTCAATATACTTGATAGACTATCTACCTCTTAAAGAGAATCTGTCATCAATATTTGCTGTGCAAACTGTTTTAGAATATGTTCTAATTTCTTGTGGACTTGTTAACTGTTTAATCTTGTGGTGTGTGTTTTTGTCATTTTTCAGTGTCTTTACTTTTGATTGACTCTAAATGAATGAGTCTAAGGGCACGTTCAGACGTGGCGGGATTGCTGTTGAATTCCGCTGCGGACAGTCCGCAGTGGAATTCTGCAGCAGCCGTTTTTTACATTTGTATCTATACATTTTTAGGAAAGTTAGTGTGGACGTTGCGGAAAACTCCGCTGCGGAACATAGGCTGCGGTGCAGAATTTTCAGTCCGCAGCATGCACTGGCTGTTGCGGAGAAGAAGCGGAATTTCACTGCGGATTTCAGCCTTTGCAATGCAAAAACTGAAATCTGTGGCAAGTCCACTGTGTTTTCTGCAACGTCTGAATTACCTGTCAAATATGCAAATGTTGTTGCAGATTCGTTGCGTAATTGCCCCAAATCTGCACCAACATTTGCAGCGGAAAAACTCTGCCACGTCTGAACGTGCCCTTAAGGATCGGCTTTTGTGTGATTGAGTCTAAAGGCTGGAGCTGCAGTGAAGGCTCTGACAGATCAGCAGAGTAAGGCCTCATTTACACGAGCGTATTATACGCGCGTGCGACGCGCGTGCTTTTCACGCGTGTCGTACGCACCTATAATAGTCTATGGGGCTGTTTAGACGATGCGTGAATTTTGCGCTGCGTGAGTGCGTTGCGTAAAACTCACGACATGTTCTATATTCTTGCGTTTTTCACGCAACACGCACCCATTGACTTCAATGGGTGCGTGAAAACAACGCATGCCACACGGACGGTCCTGCGTTGCATGCGCGAAAATCACGCAAGAGCTGTCAAACTCCTGAATGTAAACAGAAAAGCACCACGTGCTTTTCTGTTTACAAACATCCAAACGGAGTGTCAAATTCGAGATGAGCGCACCGAACTTCACCGGGTTCGGCCAAACTCGTTTTGACCGAAACCGGTAAAAAATGTTCGGGTACGCGACGTCAGGAGACAGTCACTGTCCACGGTGCTGAAAGCGTTAAACTGGTTCAGCACCATGGACAGTGACTTCCGCTCCGAAAATCCATGAACCTGTAAAAAAAAAAAGACGTTCTGACTTACCGATAACTCCGGTCCGACCTCCCGGGATGACAGTTTAGTCCAAGTGACAGCTGCAGCCAATCACAGGCCAAGCACAGGCTGCAGCCAATCACAGGCTGCAGCGGTCTCATGGACTGCGGCGTCATCCTGGGAGGTGGGGCCGGATGACAAGAGAGGGACGCGTCACCAAGGCAACGGCCGGGAGCCCGGACTGGGGGAAGCAGGAAGTTCTTGGTAAGTATGAAATATTTTTTTTATTCACAGGTTGGTGTATATTGTGTTCGGCATTCACTGTCGAGGGTGCTGAAAGAGTTACTGCCGATCAGTTAGCTCTTTCAGTACCTTGGACAGTGACGGGCGTCGACTAGCCTCATCTCTATGATGGCGGCTGCGCGAAAATCACGCAGCCGCGCATCATACACGGATGACACACGGAGCTGCCAAGTGCCTTTTGCGCGCGCAAAACGCAGCGTTTTTTGCGCGCGCAAAACGCACACGCTCGTGTAAATGAGGCCTAAGTCAGGTTATATGATTAACCATTTAACACCTTAAAGACACAGCCAGATGTGGGCTTAAAGAGACTCTGTCACCACATTATAAGTGTCCTGTCTCCTACATAACGAGATTGGCGCTGTAATGTAGGTGACAGTAATGCTTTTTATTTAAAAAACCGATCTTTTTTCACAACGTTAGGAGCGATTTTGGTTTATGCTAATGAGCTTTCTTAATGCCCAAGTGGGCGTACTTTTACTTTCGACCAAGTGGGCGTTGTACAGAGGAGTGCATGACGCTGACCAATCGGCATCATGCACTCCTCTCCATTCATTTACACTGCACTAGCGATATAGATATATCGCTATGTGCAGCCTCATACACAAGCCCTAACATTACTACAGTGTCCTGATAATGAATACACATGAAATCCAGCCTGGATGTCATGTGTACTCAGAATCCTGACACTTCTGAATCTTTTTTGTGAGATTCCAGCAACGGATACGAAATCTCGCGAGATCACGGAGCTAAACGAGATTTGGTTTCACTTGCCGGAATCTCACAAAAAAAGATTCAGAAGTGTCAGGATTCTGAGTACACATGACGTCCAGGCTGGATTTCATGTGTATTCATTATCAGGACACTGTAGTAATGTTAGGGCTTGTGTATGAGGCTGCACATAGCGATATATCTATATCGCTAGTGCAGTGTAAATGAATGGAGAGGAGTGCATGATGCCTATTGGTCAGCGTCATGCACTCCTCTGTACAATGCCCACTTGGTCGAAAGTAAAAGTACGCCCACTTGGGCATTAAGAAAGCTCATTAGCATAAACCAAAATCGCTCCTAACGTTGTGAAAAAAGATCGGTTTTTTAAATAAAAAGCATTACTGTCACCTACATTATAGCACCCATCTCCTTATATAGGAGATAGGGCACTTATAATGTGGTGACAGAGTCTCTTTAAGGATGCAAAGATTTTATTTAAAAAAAAAAAAATTAGCTCCGCATTCCGAAAGCCATAACCTATTTTATTTTTCTGTTGATGTAGCCGTATGAGGGCTTGTTATTTGCAGGACGAGTTGTATTTTTTGATATTACCATTTTAGGGTACAAATAATGTATTGTATAACTTGCAGAAAAAAAAAAAATTGAGGAGGAGTGGAAATAAACAGCAATTCCACCATTGTTATTTGAGTTTTGGTTTTTAAGGCATTATCCGTGTTCTATAAATGATATGCAAACTTTGTTCTGTGGGTCAGTATGATTACCGTGATACCAAATTTATATAATTTTTTTACGTTAATTCCTGGCTGCTATAGCAACCCATTAGTAAACCGTGAATGCAGTGTAAGTTACTAAAAGAAAATCACAGTCATAGAGTGCAGAATAGATTTATCATAGGTTTTTAAAATGACTACTCAAAAAAAAAAGCATTTTGGTGACAGACACTCTTTAATATAAAAGTTTGTATTAAAATCTATTTGTATTTAGCTTGGTATTCTGATTATTTTCTTAATATATTTTTATTGTAGTTGAAATAATGCAGAGCTCCAAATCACCAGCATAGAATGACCTAAAAACCACATGGTGTTAAAAGATGACTAGATGACCGGACTATATGCATAGGAAAGCAGATTTGTTTATCTCTAATTTATTTACCGTACAAATAATAGATTATGAATAGTTTACTTTGAAGTAAACTGTAAAAGATATAGGTTGAACTTGGTTTTTATTAAACTGTATTAACTACATATCAAAATAATTTGAATCTACAAACATCTGACCGACCAAAGCAAATATTTGATGTAAAGCGAATAAATGTCCTGCCTCCAAAGATAATAGTGATATATTTTGTAGATTACCTGCAAGATTACTTATAAAAAAAGCACATACTGGAAAATTGTTTATATATATATATATATATATAGATCTATCTATCTATCTATCTATCTATCTATCTATCTATCTATCTATCTATCTATCTATAGATTGTGTGCGTGTATGTGTGTGTATACAGGGCCGCCATCAGGGGGGTATTAGGGGTAGTGGTGTGAGGGGCCCGGCCAAAACTAATTGAAAGGGGGGCCCGGCAACTGCCTCGACATTCTTTTGGTAGGAAAAAACGGGCCCCTGCAATGGGGCCCGTTTTTTTCACCAAAAGAATGTCGTGAGCTGCTGCTGCTGCTGCTGCTGCGGGCCCCCTCCCCTCGTCATGGGGGGCCGTCAAACCGTCCGCCCGCGCGCGCACCCGATCTCGCGCACAATGAAACTGCCGCGCGTGCGCACTCGCGAGCGCGCATCCACGAACGCCCGCACTGGAGACCGTCCGCGCGCGCACCCGCGATCGACCGCGCGCGCACCCGCAAACGAAGCCGCGGACACACATGGACAAAACTTACCTGGAGCCTGGCTGGAGGTGAAGGACTGGACGTCTGGACCGAAGACCTCCCCTGGAAGACATCGCCGGAAGAGGACTGGAGTGGGAGCAGCTCTTCTGACACAGTGAGTAAATTATCTCAAAGTGTTGTTTATGTATGGCCCTGTTTACACAGTATTTTGCAGGCAAAAAAAAATCTGCCTCAAAATTCCTTAAAGAATTTTGAGGCAGATTTTGACCTGCCCACACTATCTTGCCGCGTTTTTTTGCTGCGTTTTTTGCTCGCGGCGATTGAGGACAGCAGACAAAAAACGCAGCGAAAAATGCATTTTCTGCCTCCCATTGATTTAGATGGGAGGTCAGAGGCGGAACCGCGGCAAGAAAGGACGTGCTGCTTTTTCTTTTTTCCGCGACTGGCTCCCATTGATTTCAGATTAAATCAATGGGAGGCGGTTTTGGAAGTGGTTTGGTGCTGATTCTGACGCAGCGTCCGAGTCAATGTCAAGGCCCAAAAACTCTGTGAACTGGGCCTTATTGTTAGGGCTTATTCAGACGAACGTGTAATACGTCCGTGCAACGTGCGTGATTTTCACTCGCCTCGCACGGACCTATGTTACTCTATGGTGCCGTGCGGACTGTCAGTGATTTTCACACAGCGTGTGTCCGCTGCGTAAAACTCACGACATGTCCTATATTGGTGCATTGTTCGCGCATCACGCACCCATTGAAGTCAATGGGTGTGTGAAAATCACGCTCAGCACTTCCGCAGCCGTATAAACTATGAATGAAATTAGAAAAGCACCGCGTGCTACAAACATACAAACAGAGTGTCATAATGATGGCGGCTGCGCGAAAATCACGCAGCCGCGCATCATACGCTGCTGACACACGGAGCTGTTATGGACCTTTTGCATGCGCAAAATGCCACGTTTTTTGCGCGTGCAAAAAGCACACGCTTGTGTAAATCCGGCCTTAGGGTAGGAACAGACTAGGCATGAACACTGCGGATTTTATGCAACACATTTTATTGTGGATAATCCGCAGCGTATCACAGTCGCAGCAGAGTGGATGAGATTTGAACAAATCTCATCCACACGCTGCAAAAATAATGGACCTGCAGTGTGGCTTTGGCTTTTTAAGTCGCATGTCAATGTATTCTATGGAATCGCTGCTCCTCTGTTGCGGAAATGCTGCGATTCTGCCGCAAAAATCACACAAGAGAAGAAAAAAAAGGTACTTTTTTAAATTGATAAAGTTTAGACTTGCCCCGGCCGTAGTCCTGGTGACGCGATCCTCTATTCTTAGCGCAGCTCGGCCTCCTGTCATGACGTTTCATCCCATGTGACTGATGCAGCGGTCACATGGTCTACAGCGTCATCCCAGGAGGCGGGGCTACGTTCAGAAGAGAGAGATGCGTCACCAGGACTACGGCCAGGGCAAGTCTAAACTTTTTTTTCCCTGCAGGATTCCCGCAGCGGACACGCCTCACGAAACCTGCGCCACTATTTGGTGCGGTTTTGCTGGCAGAATTCCCTGCGGCTCCCGGGATAAGCTGTGTAGTTTTACTCAGCATATCCGCCTAGTGTGTCCCTTATGATGTCGCTCCTGGAGCTGCTGCCGCTCTCTAAATAGCCAGTTGGTCCAGTAGAATTTGGAATTATTTTTTTTTGTGAACCAGCTTAAAAAAATACAAAACTTTTGTGTTAGGGCCTGTTCACATCACCGTTCGCTTCCGCTCCGGGGTTCCTTCTGAGGTTTCTGTCGGGTGAACCCCGCAACGGAAAGTGAAAGTGACAGCACAGCTTCCGTTTCAGTCACCATTGATCTCAATGGTGACGGAAACATCGCTAATGGTTTCCGTTCGTCACCATTCCGGCTGGTTTTCGGACGGAATTAATAGCGCAGTCGACTGCGCTAATGGTGATGCAAACGGAAGCTGTGCTATCACTTTTACTTTACGTTGCGGGGTTCACCCGACAGAAACCTCAGAAGGAACCCCGGAGCGGAAGCGAACAGTGATGTGAACAGGCCCTAACACCAAAGTTTTGTATTTTTTTAAGCTGGTTCACAAAAAAAAATAATTCCAAATTCTACTGGACCAACTGCCTATTTAGAGACCGGCAGCAGCTCCAGGAGCGACATCATAAGGGACACACTAGGCGGATATGCTGAGTAAAACTACACAGCTTATCCCGGGAGCCGCAGGGAATTCCGCCAGCAAAACCGCACCAAATAGTGGCGCAGGTTTCGTGAGGCGTGTCCGCTGCGGGAATCCTGCAGGGAAAAAAAAGTTTAGACTTACCCCGGCCGTAGTTTAAGTGACGCATCTCTCTCTTCTGAACGTAGCCCCGCCTCCTGGGATGACGCTGTAGACCATGTGACCGCTGCAGCAGTCACATGGGATGAAACGTCATGACAGGAGGCGGGGCTGCGCTAAGAATAGAGGATCGCGTCACCAGGACTACGGCCGGGGCAAGTCTAAACTTTATCAATTTAAAAAAGTGGCTTTTTTTTTTTTTCTCATTTGTGATTTTTGCGGCAGAACCGCAGCATTTCTGCAACAGAGGAGCGGCGATTCCACAGAATACATTGACATGCGACTTAAAAAGCCAAAAAGTCACACTGCAGGTCCATTATTTTTGCAGCGTGTGGATGAGATTTGTTCAAACCTCATCCACTCTGCTGCGACTGTGATACGCTGCGGATTATCCACAATAAAATGTGTTGCATAAAATCCGCAGTGTTCATGCCTAGTGTGTTCCTACCCTAAGGCCGGATTTACACAAGCGTGTGCTTTTTGCGCGCGCAAAAACGTGGCGTTTTGCGCTTGCAAAAGGTCCATAACAGCTCCGTGTGTCAGCAGCGTATGATGCGCGGCTGTGTGATTTTCGCGCAGCCGCCATCATTATGACACTCTGTTTGTATGTTTGTAGCACGTGGTGCTTTTCTGTTTTCATTCATAGTTTATACGGCTGCGGAAGCGCTGGGCGTGATTTTCACGCACCCATTGACTTCAATGGGTGCGTGATGCGCGAACAATGCACAAATATCGGACATGTCGTGAGTTTTACGCAGCGGACTCGCGCTGCGTGAAAATCACTGACAGTCTGCACGGCACCATAGAGTAACATAGGTCTGTGCAAGGCGCGTGAAAATCACACACGTTTCACGGACGTATTACACGTTCGTCTGAATAAGCCCTAACAATAAGGCCCAGTTCAACGTTTTTGGGCCTTGATATTGACTCGGACACTGCGTCAGAATCAGCACCAAAAAACTTCCAAAACCGCCTCCCATTGATTTAATCTGAAATCAATGGGAGCCAGTCGCGGAAAAAAGAAAAAGCAGCACATCCTTTCTTGCCGCGGTTCTGCCTCTGACCTGCCATCTAAATCAATGGGAGGCAGAAAATGCATTTTTCGCTGCGTTTTCTGTCTGCTGTCCTCAATCGCCGTGGGCAAAAAACGCGGCAAGATAGTGTGGGCAGGTCAAAATCTGCCTCAAAATTCGGTGCGCGCTTCCAGGCGGTCGCCGGTGCGCATGCGCGGGAGTTTGCGTGGTGCGCGTGATCGGTCGCACGGGCGGCGGTGTTTGACGGCCCCCATGCTACCCAGGGCCGCCATCAGGGGGGGTATTAGGGGTACTGATGTGAGAGGCCCGGCCAAACCTAATTGAAAGGGGGGCCCGCAGCTCATGACATTCTTTTGGTGAAAAAAACGGGGCCTGTTTTTTTTCTACCAAAGGCAAGTCGCGGCAGTTTGCCGGGCCCCCCTTTCAATTAGGTTTGGCCGGGCCTCTCACATCAGTACCCCTAATACCCCCCCTGATGGCGGCCCTGGGTACCATGATATAGTACTGGACGGAGTACCGTTAACAGGCGGTGCCACGGTAGGGGGGCCCAGAAAATGTAGCTGTAGGGGGCCCTGAAATTCCTGATGGCGGCCCTGTGTGTATATATACACTACCTGTAAAGGATCTGCCAGGCACTACGTCTGTGGATACTCCCAGGATTAATCAGTCGACACCTGAGGCCAGACCTCTTAGACTGACACCGGCTCCCACCAATCAGGGTGGCAGGCTCAGGAGTGGGAGAGCCTATCGCGGCCTGGTCAGTCGGAGTTAGCTCCGCCCCCTGTCCATTTATACCTGCCGTTTTCTCTTCCTCATTTCTTGTGATTCTTCTTGGTTTCCTGGCCCCACTGCTGCCTTGCTCCAGCCTGCTTCTGCCGTGCTTCTGCCTTGCTTCAGTTCCCGCTTATCCTGCTTCGCTCTGCCCCTGGCTTGCTTCCTGCTCCGTGCTCTGCGTTTGTATACTCCATTACATCCTGATCCTGACTGGCTCGTTCACCACTCCGTTTCCTCACGGTGTTCCGTGGGCTACCGCCCCTTCCCTTGCTTGTTCCCTGTTTGTATCCCCTTGCACTTAGTCAGCGTAGGGACCGCCGCCAAGTTGTACCCCGTCGCCTAGGGCGGGTCGTTGCAAGTAGGCAGGGACAGGGCGGTGGGTAGATTAGGGCTCACTTGTTCCCTTCACCTCCTTCCTGCCATAACACTACCGTTCAAAAGTTTAGGGTCACTAGGAAATTTCCTTATTTTTGAAAGAAAAGCACCGTTTTTTTCAATGAAGATAACATTAAATTAATCAGAAATACACTCTATACATTGTTAATGTGCTAAATGACTATTCTAGCTGCAAACGTCTGGTTTTTAATGCAATATCTACATAGGTGTATAGAGGCCCATTTCCAGCAACCATCACTCCAGTGTTCTAATGGTACATTGTGTTTGCTAACTGTGTTAGAAGGCTAATGGATGATTAGAAAATAGAAAAAAGGAAATGGGGAGGAATCCTCCAGCTCACCTGACACAAATATATAGTGTCGTTGACAGCGCCCGGGTCCTCGTGTCGGCACACGACATGAATGGTAAAGGTAACAGAGAGGTTAGATCCAGCGCTGAGTTGAAGTAAAATGGAAACTATTGTGCAAGTCCTAGTGTGCAAGAGTCCTAGTGTGCAAGAGTGAGGGAATGTCAATCCTGAAATTGAGCCTACGCATTTCGGACGGCTCTGGCGTCCTTATTCATGGCTGTAGTGAAATTTAAACTGGGCGCGCTGACAAATTTATACAAATTCCGGTGAGACAGCTGGGTCTTGATTGCGTTCCAGGGCTTGAACAATCACCTGGAACGCAAGCCGGAAATGATGGGGATGTTTACAAGATGAACGCTCGCATTTATGTGTCTGGTAAATATTGTGTCGGATAAGAAGTGACTCTCACACATCGTTTTAATTCTGATGTTTGTGTCTTAGTGGTCGGAGTGTATTTGTATAATTAGGGCGTGTGGCATGGTCTAAATATCCTGATCACGTCCGATTTAATATTTCATTTGCGTTCCAGGCCTCGCTATCGCCTGAAACGCAAGCTGACCAATGTGGAGATCAGGATCAAGTGCGTCCTGTTCCAGAAATATGTCACTTGAATTTCACGATCGGTAAGTATTTGAAGAGACGTTCTATAACTTGCTAAATGGAATTAGGTTTATGTACAATATGTATTTATTTTGTATTATTAGAGCTGTAAAATCTTTATAATTGGTCAACGCCGGAAGTAGTGTATGCCCGTTTCCAGTAATTTTAGTATGTATCTAAATATTTGATTTCACTACTGTAGATTGAAAGTCAGGAGTTATGAACGTGCAAAAGGGGCTAAATTGGTAATCGTGTGGGATTGTGTGCATGTCAAATAGCAAATGTTATGCATGCACTAGGTTGGGATGTTTAAAATGTTGATGGCTTGGAGAGGCTAAAATGTGGAGCACCAATTGTATCAAATACAATGTTGCATATTTAGTCATTTGGTGTATATCTTTCTAGTAAAAGAGAGAGTATGATGGTTATCTTTACATGGCTATTAATTAATATTGGAACATCAGTTCCTTTCTCAGATTGAGGCCATCTGGGGACCTTGTTTTTAGTCTATAGATCCAATACGCCTCCCTTAGATGAGTTTTGTGTTTTAACTCTACTCCCCTCTTGGAGGGATGATTTTTTTCTATAGCATAGCATCATAGGGTTTTAGTTGTTCTGTTGTGGTGGTATATGAAGTGTTTTGACGCGTTTGAGATGTTAGTGATATTCGGGTTTCTCACGTAGCTGAGATGCTCTAGAATCCTGGTTTTCAATTTCCGATTAGTGCAGCCTACCTATTTCAATTGGCATTCCATACACTCAATTATGTAAATGACAGATTCAGTATTGCAGTTAATGTAATTTTGGAGCCATTCAGACAATCTTTCCAGTATTGACCCAATCCCTGAGACTATGGGTCTCATCGGTGGAGGATTAATTTGTTTGTGTGTTTTTGGAAGCGCATGGATGATGGGTGTGATAGGTTGTTCAATGAAAATAAAATTCTCCCCGTCAGTAGCAAATTTAGTAATGGCGTGGTGGGAACAGTCCCATATTTTTTCTAGCGACAACCCGTACGGCAATTGTATAGAGTGGTACGGAAGGTATATCGATGATCTCTTACTTATATGAAAAGGGGACATCAACATCATCCCTAACTTCATAGAAACCCTAAACCACAATCAATGTAACCTCAAATTCACATACAAGTATGACAAAACCAGAATTGTATTCCTGGATTTGGAACTAATCGGTAAAGAAGGTCAAATCATAACAACTCAAACTCATCGCAAACCTACATCCTCAAATAGTATACTTCACGCCAAAAGCAATCATTCAAAACAAACAATTAAGGCCATACCAGTCGGAGAGATGCACCGAGCAAAACGGAACTGTAGTTTATTAAGATAATTTGAAATAGAACAAGAACAAATTAAAAGAAGACTTACAACAAGAGGATATCCACGATGGTCGCTTAATAGAGCAAGCGACATTATGACTAAAAAATCCAGAACTCAGCTGCTCGAGTATCAAAATGAAAACAAAAATAACAAAAACAAAACTAATCAGTCCGCTGGCAACCAACCTACACTGATCCTCCAACAGAGTAATCAATTCTCAGAAATTAAAAATATAGTCAACAGATACTTACCGATTCTCATGGAGGACGATAGCCTGCGATCCATCTTGGCAGGAGGATGTAGAATAGTGGCTAGAAAAGCACCTTCCTTGGGCAGTCTTCTTTCCCCGTCCTTTTTCACATCAAAGGAAACAAAAACAACGTGGTTAGAAACCAAGGGTTTCTACAAGTGTGGCCAACATCCCTGCAAGGTTTGCTCTTATGCCTACCCCACGAAAACTTTCTGCAATTCTATACAATCAGACACATTTACCATCCAAAATTACATTAACTGCAATACTGAATCTGTCATTTACATAATTGAGTGTATGGAATGCCAATTGAAATACGTAGGCTGCACTAATCGGAAATTGAAAACCAGAATTCTAGAGCATCTCAGCTACGTGAGAAACCCGAATATCACTAACATCTCAAACGCGTCAAAACACTTCATATACTGTCAGGTCCGTATTTCACACCGAATAACCACCTCTGTAAATTGAAAGCTGAAGGCATGCCTGGAGAGAAGTACACCACACAGAGTAATGTTTGGTACAGCTCCTCTCTCAGCAAGGAGGAAGACTGAAAACTCTTTATTCAGAACAAAGAAACACAGAAAGAGACACATGCCTCCTCCCCAGAGATGTGGGAGTGCCCAAGCCCCCTCACCAGTTTCTCAGACTCACTCTTCTTGCATTCCAGGGGCCGGTGTCTTCCATAGGTGTGTCCGTCATGAACAAAGAACTGGTTATATATGTCAGTATATTACACAAAGAACTGAAATGTATATACATATGTGTGAGGATAATATTTTTCAAACAATATACATAGTATTGATCCCTGACAATACCACCACAACAGAACAACTAAAACCCTACGATGCTATGCTATAGAAAAAATTCATCCCTCCAAGAGGGGAGGAGATTTAAAACACAAAACTCATCTAAGGGAGGCGTATTGGATCTATAGACTAAAAACAAGGTCCCCAGATGGCCTCAATCTGAGAAAGGAACTGATGTTCCAATATTAATTAATAGCCATGTAAAGATAACCATCATACTCTCTCTTTTACTAGAAAGATATACACCAAATGACTAAATATGCAACATTGTATTTGATACAATTGGTGCTCCACATTTTAGCCTCTCCAAGCCATCAACATTTTAAACATCCCAACCTAGTGCATGCATAACATTTGCTATTTGACATGCACACAATCCCACACGATTACCAATTTAGCCCCTCCCCCTTTTTTTCCTCTTCTTTTTTTGTTTTTTGCACGTTCCTAACTCCTGACTTTCAATCTACAGTAGTGAAATCAAATATTTAGATACATACTAAAATTACTGGAAACGGGCATACACTACTTCCGGCGTTGACCAATTATAAAGATTTTACAGCTCTAATAATACAAAATAAATACATATTGTACATAAACCTAATTCCATTTAGCAAGTTATAGAACGTCTCTTCAAATACTTACCGATCGTGAAATTCAAGTGACATATTTCTGGAACAGGACGCACTTGATCCTGATCTCCCCATTGGTCAGCTTGCGTTTCAGGCGATAGCGAGGCCTGGAACGCAAATGAAATATTAAATCGTACGTGATCAGGATATTTAGACCATGCCACACGCCCTAATTATACAAATACACTCCGACCACTAAGACACAAACATCAGAATTAAAACGATGTGTGAGAGTCACTTCTTATCCGACACAATATTTACCAGACACATAAATGCGAGCGTTCATCTTGTAAACATCCCCATCATTTCCGGCTTGCGTTCCAGGTGATTGCTCAAGCCCTGGAACGCAATCAAGACCCAGCTGTCTCACCGGAATTTGTATAAATTTGTCAGCGCGCCCAGTTTAAATTTCACTACAGCCATGAATAAGGACGCCAGAGCCGTCCGAAACGCGTAGGCTCAATTTCAGGATTGACATTCCCTCACTCTTGCACACTAGGACTCCTTACCGTTGGATCTTTTAACTAAAGATTATTAAAACTTGGAAATAGTTTCCATTTTACTTCAACTCAGCGCTGGATCTAACCTCTCTGTTACCTTTGCCATGATTAGAAAATACTTATGGAGTGACCAGCGCAGTCACCAGATCTCAACCCCATAGAGCTGTTGTGGGAGCAGCTTGACCGTATGGTACGCAAGAAGTGCCCATCAAGCCAATCCAACTTGTGGGAGGGCCTTCTGGAAGCATGGGGTGAAATTTCTCCCGATTACCTCAGCAAATTAACAGCTAGAATGCCATAGGTCTGCAATGCTGTAATTGCTGCAAATGGAGCATTCTTTGATGAAAGCAAAGTTTGAAGGAGAAAGTTATTATTTCAAATAAAAATCATTATTTCTAACCTTGTCAATGTCTTGACTATATTTTCTAGTCATTTTGCAACTCATTTGATAAATATAAGTGTGAGTTTTCATGGAAAACACAAAATTGTCTGGGTGACCCCAAACTTTTGAACGGTAGTGTATATATATATATATATATATATATATATATATATATGTATATTCTACAGAACTCCATTTTGTTGCCCAGGCTGTTTTTATATTTTATGCTGTTCATTTGCCATAAAAATAAGAAATGCTGTTTAACATGCTTATGCCTCATCAACCAACGTTACCTTATCATTATTCTTAAAAAGATGACTTAAAAACAGAACTGTAGCACCCACAACCTGTACCATTGGATGTTGAGAGTTTCTTTTTTTGTAGTGGTATTATGGATCATGCAAATAATGCTTATTTACTGTATGATGAACAGTTATACAACTTTCCCATAAACCTTCTGTATCAATTTCTCATGGTTTTAAAGATTTCTGCTTACAGTCATTTAGTGGAAACCTTCATAGTTATCTTTACTTACAGATGATAAAAATTTGGTCTGGTCATGTGATGATCCGGAGGTGGATGGCTTGTTACAGTACAATTATCAGACGTCTGTCTTGTTACGAGCCAGGTACATGACAGGATAATGCTTTGGGGCGTTAACAAAACTCCCGAAGTTGTACAGACACAAAATCTAGTTTTCAGGCCGCAAATCCATAGAACATGCTATATATGTCTGATAGGTACGGGTCCCAGCTATGGGACCCACAGCTATATTGAGATCGGGGGTCCACCAACACCATACCCGCCTGGTGAGATAGCCGCTGACCCCCTAATCCACGTGGAGACTCAGTTGCAAGGTGGCCAGGATTGTGGAAACTGCTGAGCAGACAGAGCTACACTGTTTCCGTGGGAGTTACGGGAAAGAGCGTAGCGAAGCGATCCAGTGAATAAGAATAATTTTTGATACTGGTACAACCTCACTTGTTGAGCAGGATTTGGATGTACTTGTAGATCATAAACTAAATAACAGCATGCAATGTCAATAAGCTGCTTCAAAGGCCAGCAAGGTATTGTCGTGTATTAGAAGAGGCATGGACTCACGGGACTGGGATGTAATATTACCACTTTATAAAGTATTAGTGAGGCCTCATCTAGAATATGCAGTTCAGTTCTGTGCTCATAGAAAGGATGCCCTGGAGTTGGAAAAAATACAAAGAAGAGCAACAAAGCTAATAAGGAGCATGGAGAATCTAAGTTATGAGGAAAAAAATAAAAGATTTAAACCTAATTAGCCTTGAAAAGAGACGACTAAGGGGTGACATGAATAATTTATAGAAGTATATGAATGGCACATACAAAAAATATGGTGAAATCCTGTTCCATGTAAAACCCCCTCAAAAAACAAGGGGACACTCCCTCCGTCTGGAAAAAAAAAGTTTCAACCTGCAGAGGCGACAAGCCTTCTTTACTGTGAGAACGGTGAATCTATGGAATAGTCTACCGAAAGAGCTGGTCACAACAGGGACAGTAGATGGCTTTAAAATAGGCTTAGATCATTTCCTAGAACGAAAAAATATCATCTCCTATGTCAATGTGTAGAATTTTTGTTTCATCCCTTGCCTTTTTCCTATCCCTTGGTTGAACTTGATGGACATGTATTTTTTTCAACCGTACTAACTACACCGTGTTCCAAATTATTATGCACATTAGCTTTAAGTGTCATAAACATTTAATTATTAGTTTTTCAATTAAACTCATGGATGGTATTGTGTCTTAGGGCTCTTTGGATCATTGTAATTAATCTCAGACACCTGTGATAATTAGTTTGCCAGATGTGCCCAATCAAAGGAAAACTACTTAAGAAGGACGTTCCACATTATTAAGCAGGCCCCAGGTTTCAAGCAATATGGGAAAGAAAAAGGATCTCTCTGCTGCCGAAAAGCGTGAAATAGTGCAATACCTTGGACAAGGTATGAAAACATTGGATATTTCAAAAAAACGTAAGCGTGATCATCGTACTGTGAAAAGATTTGTGGCTGATTCAGAGCACAGACGGGTTCGTTCAGATAAAGGCATAATGAGGAAGGTAAGGAGGTGGCGGAGTCATGTTTTGGGCTGGAATCATGTGGAGAGAGCTGGTAGGCCCCTTTAGGGTCCCTGACGGTGTGAAAATGACCTCTGCAAAGTATGTAGAGTTTATGACTGACCACTTTCTTTGGTGGTACAAAAACAAGAAATTCAATGGATGCAAGAATTGTGAAGGTGATATCAAAGAAGGGGTCCTATGTTAACATGTAACTTGGCCTGCTAAGTTTTTTTTGATTGAAAGAGCTTTTGAGTTCTGTAAATATGACCTCCTGATGCTGCAAATTCAACAAATTACCATTTTAGTTCTCTTTACAACCTTTAAAATCTTTTGATCTCTGTTGTGCATAATAATTTGAAACAGTGCATTTCGAGTTTTTTACTTCTAAAAAAAAATCTGTTATCATTAGGAGATTTGTTCAATAAAATTCGCATTATACTCCAACGGTTGATGGCTTGAAGATTATACTGACTGTCATTTGCATCGACTATTTAGGAAAATCAGCGAAAAATAACATTTGCATAATAATTTGGAACGCGGTGTATGTAACTATGTAACCTCTTTATGGTATTCACAATATCCCAAACAATAGACGGCAAATTGCTAACTATGCACTTAGGCTGGGTTCACACAACCTATTTTCAGGCGTCTACGAGGCGTTTTGCACCTCGAATTACGCCTGAAAAGACGGCTTCAATACGTCGGCAAACATCTGCCCATTGCTTTCAATGGGTTTGCCAAGGTACTGTGCCGAAGACCTTTAATTTTATGCGTCGCTGTCAAAAGACGGCGCGTAAAAATTACAGGACACTTCTTGGGACGTAATTTGAGCCGTTTTTCATTGAATCCAATGAAGAACAGCTCCAAATTACACCCGGAATTGACGCCTCGCAAAACGCGAGTACGAGCAATTACGTCTGAAATGCAGGAGCTGTTTTCTCCTGAAAACAGCTCCGTAATTTCAGATGTAAATGCAGTTATCGTGTGCACATACCCTCAGACAGATTTCTACATGGAGATCCCATGGAATCCATGTACTTGTCCAGTGAGAGTTCAATTCCTGCTCTTAGTTCCACCACTGATTATTGGGGGTGTTTGTGTTATCATAGTCCTTAATTTTGTGTGTAATAGTTTAGCTATTCATAGAAGAACTAAGTATTAAAGGGGTATTCCCATCACAAGAAGCTATCACCTATCAACTGGATAGGTGATAATTGTTAGATCGGTGAGGGTCTGACCGCTGGGACTCCCACTGATTGTGGTAATGTGTCCCCCATTCCTGCAGCCGTGTGCCTGCTGCAGGAGGCGATGAATGGAGCGCAGGTTGGGCATGCACCATGCTCCATTCAATGTCTATGACACTCATGGAAACTAAGGGTATGTTCACACGATGAGAGGCATTTACGTGTGAAAAGACAGACTGTTTACAGCTGCCTCGTTTCACACGTAAATGCTCCTCCTCGTAATTTACGAGGCGTCTGAGACGCTCGTAAATCTTGAGCTGTGCTTCATTGAGTTCAATGAAGAACAGCTCAAATTACGTGGCAAAGAAGTGCCCTGCACTTCTTTGCCGAGGCAGTCCATTTACGCGTCGTCGTTTGACAGCTGTCAAACGACGACGCGTAAATGACAGGTTGTCTGCACAGTACGTCGGTAAACCCATTCAAATGAATGGGCAGATGTTTGCCGACGTATTGTAGCTCTATTTTCAGACGTAAAACGAGGCATAATACGCCTCGTTTACGTCTGAAAATAGGTCGTGTGAACCCAGCCTAAGGGAAACTACTGACAGCAGGATTACGGCTGAGGGTAATGGAAGATATGGAACCCACAAGCTGGCAATCGGTGGGGGTCCCAGCGGTCGAGCCATACCAATCTAGCACTTTTCTAGCAGTGGTTAGGTGAAAATTGTCAAAACCAGAATACCCCTTTAAGTAGATGTTTTGGAAGTCACAATACTAATTGAATAGGAAGGAATAGACTACTTGTTACATTGCTAGTTTTACAAAATTTTTACTAGTTTCCATCCTCTGGATATAAGCAAGAATATTCCTGTTCACTGACAGAAACAGTGATCTTAAAAATAGTAAAAAATAAATAAAAAAAAAAACAATTTTTGTTTAAATTGTTCCATATTTATGAAACGTGTTTTACACACTTGCTTTACACGTACATCCAATGTTGAAAACATTACAGCGTCTTTGAAATTGTGCCCACCTTTAAGAAAACACAATCACAGACCAAATGAATGCTGAACAAATAATTTTTACTGAACACAACTGATATTACAGTGACACATAAAGCATATAATTACTTTCACTTTATGAGGAACGGTAAGGAAAATGGTCACAACACAATAACTGGCACAGTTCTAAAATGCCTTACCACAAATGTGTCCATCCTTAAATGATGTCTTAAGCCGACATGTCCCGAGATGTGTGGCGCAAGATGTTAAACAAACATATACAAAAAACGTATACCTCTGATGGATGCCATCCGTCAGCCACTTGCCCATAGACTCCTATATTAAAAAAAAGTATATGTTTAACGTATGTTATTTTACTGGATTGCTGAGGCATATGCCTCTGACGGATGCCGTCAATCAGTCATCCGTCAGCCATGCATCGCTTATACACTCCCACGTAACAAATAATTGTTAACGCATACATTTTTTTACTGGATGGCGCGAGATTGTATTGAATTGTTATCATGCCAAATTGTATAACTTAACGCAATTCCAGGTAAAGATAAGGGTGGGCACATCTGTAGATAGTAACATAGATTGTAATGCGGAAAAATCATACACTCAAATCCAGCTCAGCCAATTATTCTGCAATATTGATCCAGAGGAGGGCAAAGTCACCATGAGGCAAAAGCCAATTTTCCTCATTTTAGGAAAAAGTTCCTTTCCAACTTCAATATGGCAATCAGAATTAATCCCAATCCATCTCCAGTAATCTAGTAACCATTAGGGTATGTTTACACTGCTTATTTTCAGGCATATTTTTAGAGCATAAAACCCTAACATTACGCTTGAAATACAACTGCAAACAGTTTCCTATTGATTTCAATGGGAAATGCACTGTGTAGTTCATATGTCACATGTCACTTCTTGAGGCATTATTGATGCTGATTTTCCATTGAAACTACAGAAAAAAAGGTTTAAATTCACCTCAAAATACGCTATAAAAAACGCTTCAAAATAAGCTTGCAAAAAACAAAAACGCTTTGAAAATCAGCTCCAAAAATGCCTGGATTCAGAGGCTGTTTTCTCTTGAGATCAGCCCTGTATTTTTCTGCCTCGATCATTTGCTGTGTGAACATAGTGAGTTAGATCTCTGTATTGACCTTTCATTGGAGATAAGTGAATTTCCTAAAATTCATTTTGGGTCTGATTTGGTCGAATCAGCCATCAGATATGATTAGTTTCTAATTAATTTGCCTTGATTTCTCTGAAAAGCCGTGTATGACACTCAGGTCTTCTAGAACTTTATCCAACCCCTTTCAAGCTATTTAACGCCAAGACCGTATCGGTGGTATCGGAAGAAGCATTGACAAAAAATAATCCCCTTTTGTGGAAAAATGCCTGCCAGTGTTTATAGACACAAAGTGGTATCGGAAGAAGCAATGGATTATTAATAAGCAGCCCAAAAATTATCCCTTTCTGGCGAATAGAAACAGGTTTTGTCTTATTTTAAAGAAAAGATTTATATATATATATATATTATTCACCACTTCTACCGCCACAACTACATGTGCCAGCATGCCTGATCGTCCTGGAAAGTGAAGAAGCAGTATTTTTTTTACTGTATTTATTAGAAATTGTCACTTGGACACAGACTGGTGTATGACGACGCTGTTTAACTGCTTTACGCAGAATTTTTGGTAGCACTATTATTAGCAATTAGATATATGCAAAACAATGAGTGACGTCAAGTCCGTATCAGCAGCCAGCAGGACGCTATCAGCAGCAGGATTTAAAGAGGCTCTGTCACCAGATTTTGCAACCCCTATCTGCTATTGCAGCAGATAGGCGCTGCAATGTAGATTACAGTAACGTTTTTATTTTTAAAAAACGAGCATTTTTGGCCAAGTTATGACCATTTTCGTATTTATGCAAATGAGGCTTGCAAAAGTACAACTGGGCGTGTTGAAAAGTAAAAGTACAACTGGGCGTGTCTTATGTGCGTACATCGGGGCGTGTTTACTACTTTTACTAGCTGGGCTTTCTGAAGAGAAGTATCATCCACTTCTCTTCAGAACGCCCAGCTTCTGGCAGTGCAGATCTGTGACGTCACTCACAGGTCCTGCATCGTGTCGGCACCAGAGGCTACAGATGATTCTGCAGCAGCATCGGCGTTTGCAGGTAAGTCGATGTAGTTACTTACCTGCAAACGCTGATGCTGCTGCAGAATCAACTGTAGCCTCTGGTGCCGACACGATGCAGGACCTGTGAGTGACGTCACAGATCTGCACTGCCAGAAGCTGGGCGTTCTGAAGAGAAGTGGATGATACTTCTCGTCAGAAAGCCCAGCTAGTAAAAGTAGTAAACACGCCCCGATGTACGCACATAATACACGCCCAGTTGTACTTTTACTTTTCAACACGCCCAGTTGTACTTTTGCAAGCCTCATTTGCATAAATACGAAAATGGTCATAACTTGGCCAAAAATGCTCGTTTTTTAAAAATAAAAACGTTACTGTAATCTACATTGCAGCGCCTATCTGCTGCAATAGCAGATAGAGGTTGCACAATCTGGTGACAGAGCCTCTTTAAATAAAAAACAACTTATTTGAAAATAAATTGACACTTGGACACAGACTGAAGTATAACGGCACTGTATAAATACTTGATGCAGAACAATACTCCAATCTTCTTTTCTTATTTTTGTCTGATCTGTAAAATGGCGGCCGCCAGTTTGAGCAATTCGTATGGGACATATCCAAAAAGTTTTGGATCCACTAAAATCCAAAACTTTTGGGAAATTCGTAACTAATTTTATTCGCCCATCGTCACCTTTCACATAGTTATACCTCAGACGTCTCTTTTCTCAACTAATTAACCCTAACTTTCCAAATCTTTCTGAACATTTAACCAACCAGTAACTATCTCCTTGTGCAGGTCCCTGCTTGTCTCCCGGAGACCAGACCCAGACTGTGTTACTTCACAACCTCACGTCCTTACTGTACATTTCTCACCTTTTGGTCAGACATCTGTTTCTATAACCACTCCTATTCTTAGGGCGCTCTCTCTACTTCCCAACCCTGTCCTCTAGGGCTCTGTCTCTCCCTCTGTAACTGTCTCAAGTGTTTCAGTCTACAAGAAATAGTTTCCAAGTCACGGTTCCCTGAATATCAAGGGTTCTGCCTTTTGCAAGTGTGCAGTGTCCCCCCCCCCCCCTTAGCACTGCTCCCTGAGTCAGGGTTAAGTATTTCAAGGGCACTACCTCAAACTGTTCTTACCCTAGACAATTCCACCAGCACAGTACCCCTCCCCCACACTGGTCCCAAAACCTGGGCTGACTATTTTCATAGCCCCACCAGACTTCCCAGATCGAAACACTCCAACCAACAATACCCTGCAGCCATCACTGCTTCAGCAGGGGCCTGCATGGAATGCTGACAAACCACCCTCATCCCAGCCTGCCTCTATCATCCCCCAGACTCTAATACTCACCTGGTAGATCACCATTAGCTTTCTGAGGCATGCTACTGACTGAGCTCGGTAAAATCTGATACGGATACTGCTTCCAAAGATGAATCTGCCATACGTGCAACTTTTACAGCTTCGCTGGCCATAGTAGGTAAGGGGACCATCTTAGAAAAAAAGCTCCCTACTGTCTATTATATTGCAGATTAGAGACTGAAATAATGATTTTCATGGCTCAAAATTACCGGTGGATTGTTAGAGAGCTGTGGGGGTGATTTATGGGAAGCTATTGTAGACCAAGGGGTTCATCTACTGTTCTTAAATAAGGAGTATTTACTGTCTATGTCCCAGCCTGGCAACTTCTGTGTCAAATTCAAAATAGTCCATGTTGATAGTTAAAGAGGGTCTGTCACCACATTATATAAGTGCCCTATCTTCTACATATTGTGATCGGCGCTGTAATGTAGGTGACAGTAATGCTTTTTATTTAAAAAAACGATCTATTTTCACAACGTTAGGAGCGATTTTGGTTTATGCTAATGAGTTGCTTAATGCCCAAGTGGGCGTATTTTTACTTTCGACCAAGTGGGCGTTGTACAGAGGAGTGTATGACGCTGACCAATCGGCATCATGCACTCCTCTCCATTCATTTAGACAGCAGAATCGCGTTCTTACTAGAACATGATCTGCAGCCACATACACAGCAATTCTGCTTGATTAACGTTAATCCAGTGTCCTGATAATGAATACACATGACCAACCAGCCTGGACATCATGTGTATTCAGAATCCTGATACTTCTGAATCTTTTCTGTGAGATTCCAGCAACGGATACGAAATCTCGCGAGATTACGGAGGTAAACGAGATTTTGTTTCCCTTGCTGTAAATCTCACAGAAAGGATTCAGAAGTGTCAGGATTCTGAATACACATGACGTCCAGGCTGGATGGTCATGTGTATTCATTATCAGGACACTGGATTAACGTTAATCAAGCAGAATCGCTGTGTATGTGGCTGCAGATCATGTTCTAGTATGAACGCGATTCTGCTGTCTAAATGAATGGAGAGGAGTGCATGATGCCGATTGGTCAGCGTCATACACTCCTCTGTACAACGCCCACTTGGTCGAAATTAAAAATACGCCCACTTGGGCATTAAGAAACTCATTAGCATAAACCAAAATCGCTCCTAACGTTGTGAAAATAGATCGTTTTTTTAAATAAAAAGCAATACTGTCACCTACATTATAGCGCCCATCTCCTTATATAGGAGATAGGACACTTATAATGTGGTGACAGAGTCTCTTTAAAGAAGTTTTCAACAAATGTTATTTTTTTGTGTAATTACAAGTTATTTAATTTTCCAATATACTTTCCTTATTACTTCCTCACGGTTTTCAAGATCTCTGCTTGTTGTTATTCAGTAGGTATATTCATTGTTTACTTCCAGTGGATACAATTTTGTCCATGGTCATGCGATGTACACACAGGTGCACGGTTCGTTACAGTTGCAGTATGTGTATCAGGGCTGTGTCTTCCAGCACCTTTGTGTCCATCACATGACCATGGACAGAACTTTATCCACTGGAAGTAAACAATGAATGTTCCTACTGAATATCAACATGTAGATCTTGAAAACCATGAGGAAGTAATATAGAAAGTATATTGGAAAATTGTAAAACTTTTCATTTTCCCCAAAAAAAAAATAACATTAATTTGCTAAAACCAGGCAACCCCTTTAAATCACAATCTAATCCAACTACATTGCCTACCGTGAAGTACAATAGTCACTACATGGCCTAGTCTTAATGTGATGATTTTACAAATGCTATTGAATAATTTTCTTATACACACTGTAGGATTTTTTCAGATCACTGCACAATAGTTTGTACTTTATACTTGAAATACATCACATTAACTGAAAGTTGATTTATGAAGTGCCTAAAGCAAATGTTTAGACTCTGTTTCAAAATGGTAATACACCCAGGAAAACAAGTTATTTTGCTATTTAGTGTAACATTTCCGCTGTTAAACCTGAACTATCATTTGTTTAGCCTTCATCTGATTAATGCGCTGATCACCAACTTGACAATAATATTATTACTGTAGGAAACGTGCTCACCTGGGTTAATAGATTGTATCAGAGATTAACATTTATCACAATCCTGTGAAACTTTGATTGAAGATGTGAAGAAAAAAACATGATTTTCCATCTTTTTTAATATGTTTCTCGTATTAACGAATATGAAATCTCGTCTTATGTCATAAACGTGTCCATAGGGCTCCAGAAGGTCAAACAAGTTTATTTGATTTTCAGTGTATTTTTCTACAAAATTAGGAATATTTGCAAATACCAAGTATGAGCTATTCGCAATAAAAAAATTAGGTCATCTGATTCATTTGTGTTATTTTTTCTTTTGTTGTGGACTAAAGTCACGCCACCGGGTTTTTGTTTGTATTGTACATGTATTTGCCTAAATATGTTATGCTGTCGTCATCTACTTGCCAAATGGATCTCTATTATTCACTGCATTGATCAACATTTACAGTATGTTCTATAAATATAGCAATTTTTTCTCTTCACATGTGATGCATGTTGTGAAAACAAAGTTGGATAAAAATTTTAAATGGATCTATGAGTCTTAAAGGGTTATTCCCAAGTTGATAAATGTAGCTGGTTAATAAGATTTCTAATTACCTGTCCGTCGTCCAGCGATGTCGTTTTCTTGGGATTCTTGATTGAAGTTCACGTCGGTCCCTCTTTGTATCCTGCTCGTTGCCTAGGTTCCCGGCCACCGCTATTTACCTTTAGCGGTGGCCGCGCATGCGTAATGACATCCTCTGCATCCTGAGCAGAGGATGTAATTTACTCGTGAACGCGCATCTCGGCGCATGCGCAGGAGATGCCGAGGAAGACACCCGTCGCGTGGAGAAGTCTGCGCTCCAGTAAAGGTAAGTATATATGTGTGTGTGTGTGTGTGTGTGTGTGTGTGTTTGTTTGTGTGTGTTTGTGTATATCTGTGTGTTTGTGTATATGTGTGTGTGTGTTTGTGTATATATGGGTGTGTTTGTGTATATGTGTTTGTGTATATGTTTGTGTGTATATGTGTATGTGTGTCTATGTGTGTGTGTGTGTATATATATATATATATATATATATATATATGGGTGTATTTGTGTGTATATGTTTGTGTGTATATTTTTGTGTGTGTGTTTGTGTATATCTGTGTGTTTGTGTATATGTGTGTGTGTGTGTTTGTGTGTTTATGTGTGTGTTTTTGTGTGTATATGGGTGTGTTTGTGCATATGTGTATATGTTTGTGTGTATATGTATGTGTGTGTTTTTGTATATGTGTGTGTTTGTGTATATGTGGGTGTGTTTGTGTGTTTATGTGTGTGTTTGTGTATATATGGGTGTGTTTGTGCATATGTGTATATGTTTGTGTGTGTTTTTGTATATGTGTGTGTTTGTGTATATGTGGGTGTGTTTGTGTATATATGGGTGTGTTTGTGTATATGTTTGTGTGTGTGTGTTTTTGCATATGTGTGTGTTTGTGTATGTGTTTGTGTGTGTGTTTGTGTATATATGGGTGTGTTTGTATATATATGGGTGTGTTTGTGTATATGTTTGTGTGTATATGTTTGTGTGTGTGTTTTAGTATATGTGTGTGTATGTGTGTTTATGTGTGTGTGTTTGTGTATATATGGGTGTGTTTGTGTACATGTTTGTGTGTATATGTGTGTGTTTGTGTATATGTTTGTGTGTGTATGTGTGTGTGCTTGTGTGTTTATGTGTGTGTTTGTGTATATATGGGTGTGTTTGTGCATATGTGTATATGTTTGTGTGTATATGTTTGTGTGTGTTTTTGTATATGTGGGTGTTTGTGTATATGTGGGTATGTTTGTGTATATATGGGTGTGTTTGTGTATATATGGGTGTGTTTGTGTATATGTTTGTGTGTGTTTTAGTGTATGTGTGTTTATGTGTGTGTGTTTGTGTATATATGGGTGTGTTTGTGTACATGTTTGTGTGTATATGTGTGTGTTTGTGTATATGTTTGTGTGTTTATGTGTGTATGTGTGTTTGTGTATATATGGGTGTGTTTGTGTGTATATGTTTGTGTGTGTGTGTTTGTGTATATGTGTGTGTTTGTGTATGTGTGTGTTTGTGTATATATGGGTGTGTTTGTGTATATGTTTGTGTGTATATGTGTGTGTGTGTGTTTATGTGTTTGTGTAATATATGGGTGTGTGTTTATATGTGTTTGTGTATATGTTTGTGTGTGGTTGTTTGTGTGTGTGTGTAGGGGAGTATAAGTATTGTTCACATTGATAACTTTTTTTTTATGTTGTTGCAGATTTTGATGTACCGATTGGACTACGTCTTCGATTCTTTGGACTACTGCGTAGATCTACGTTTTTTTGCAAATTTTAATAAAATGGTTAACGAGGGTTTTGTTGGGGATTTCTTATTTCAATAAAAAAAATTGTATTTGTGTTCTTTTTTCAAACGTTATTAGTGCCTAGATAATGGCAGTTGGCTGATTGACAGCGTCCATTATTAAGGCGGTACTTAGTGTTAGCCGGTGCAGAGGCTAGCACTAACCACCCATTATTACCCCGGTACCCACCACCAGCAGGGGTGCCGGGAAGAGCTTGGTACAATACAGTACCCGACCATCTGTTGTGATGGTCGGGCACTGGGGCGGCCGCAGGCTGGTATTATGAGGCTGGGAAGGACCAAAAACAGTGGACCTTCCCACCCTTGTAATGCTAGGCTGCTGCTGCTGTGTTGTATCGGGCTGGTTATAAAATGTAACAATAGACGTTGGGTCCCCCACATTTTTAATAACCAGCCATATACAAGACCGCAGCAGCCTGGCATTACACGGGTGGGAGGGGCCACTGGTTTAGTACATTCCCAGGCTAATAACACTTTGTTGTTTGTGGCTGGTTATGATAAATGGGTGGAACCCCATGTCTTTTTAATAAAAATAAATAAATAATAAAAAAAAATGACGTGGGGTCCCCCCCACTTTTATAACCAGCCAGATACAACACAGCAGCAGCAGCCTAGCATTACAAGGGTGGGAAGGTCCACTGTTTTTGGCCCTTCCCAGCCTCATAATACCAGCCTGCGGCCGCCCCAGAGCCCGACCATCACAACAGATGGTCGGGTACTGGATCGTACCTGGCTCTTCCCGGCACCCCTGGTGGTGGTGGGTACCGGGGTAATAATGGTGGTTAGTGTTAGCCTCTGCACCGGCTTACACTAAGCCTCCCTTAGTAATGGACGTTGTCACTCAGACCGCGGCCATTACTAAAGTGGTAGTAATAAAACTTGAAAAGAAAAGACAAAGATATAGATAAAATATTTTATTGAAATAAAGCACCCCCAACACAACCCTCATTAACCATTTTATTGTAGAAAAAAAAACTTCATCTACGTAGTCCTCGAAACCGACGTAGTCCAAACACCAAACCTGTAAAAAAAAAATACATATAAAAAAAAAGAAATAAAACATGTCGTAGGCTTAGTTTCAGTTTCATGTGTGATACTGACTGTTATACCATGTATAGAAGCCTGCCGCCAAGTTGACTTAGATACAGGGCACCAGCAGACAGTATCATACATGGCAATACAGACATATATACAAACAAACATACATACAAACATACATACATATATACAAGCATGCACATATATACATGCAAACATACATACATGCAAACATACATACTAACATGCACATATATACATACATGACAACATACATACATGACAACATACATACATACATACATGCATACATACATACATACATACATACATGCAAACATACATACTAACATGCACATATATACATACATGACAACACACACATACATACATACATACATACATACATACATACATACATGACCACATACATACATACATACATACATGCAAAAATGCATACATGCAAACATACATACTAACATGCACATATATACATACATGCAAACATACACACATACATGCACATATATACAAACATGAGAACATAAATGACAACATACATACATACATACATACATGCAACCATACATACAAGCAACCATACATAAAAACATACATGCACACATATACATACATGCCAACATGCATGCAAGCATACATACATGCACATATACACATACATACATACATACATACATACATACATACATGACAACATACATACATACATACATACATACATGCAAACATACATACATGCATGCACATATACACATACATGCAAACATACATACATGCAAACATAAATACAAGCAACCATACATACAAACATACATGCACACATATACATGCATGCCAACATACATGCACATATACACATACATACATGCACATATACACATACATACATGCACATATACACATACATGACAACATACATACATGCAAACATACATACATGCACATATACACATACATACATGACAGCATACATGCATGCACATATACACACACATAAATGACAACATACATGCATGCAAACATACATACATGTAAACATACATACTAACATGCACATATATACTAACATGTACATATATACATACATGCCAACATACATACATGCAAACAAACAAACATACATACATGCACATATACACACATACATACATACATACATACATACATACATGCCAACATACATACATGCAAACATACATACTGAAAAATGTAGGTATAGGGAGAGAGGAGGAAAGGTAGAGCATGGTGGACAATGTCGCCTTCAATTTTTTATTGATACCGACTAGTGTAGTAGGAGAAGGATTATACTGTGCAATGTCCCCTTTATTGCCACATTGTGTGGTATTTTGATTAAATTATTGCACAGTGTGATTACAGCTTTAAACAAATTCCACTGGGTAGGGAGCTTGTTGGCCCTACTACTCAGGTGGAAATAAACGAGGTGGTGCTGCAAGGGTTATTTTTGTATCTGTAAGATACCTTGCATATGCACACTACAGGAGGTTGTGTTCAAACTCTATAACATACATACTAACATACACATATATACCAACATGCACATATATACTAACATGCACATATATACATACATACATACATGCCAACATACATACATACATACATACACACACACACACACACACACACACATGACAATATACATACATGGCAACATGCATACATACATACATACATGCACATGTACACATACATGGCAACATACATACATACATACATACATACATACATACATACATGCAAACATACATACTAACATACACATATATACCAACATGCACATATATACTAACATGCACATATATACAAACATGCCAACATACAAACATGCCAACATACATACATACATACATACATATACACATGACAACATACATACATGGCAACATGCATACATACATACATACATATATACATACATACATGCACATATACACATGCATGGCAACATACATACATGCAAACATACATACATACATGCACATATACATACATGCAAACATACATACATGCACATATACATACATGCATACATGCAAACATACATACATGCACATATACATACATACATGCAAACATACATACATGCACATATACATACATGCATGCAAACATACATACATACATGCACATATACAAATACATACATACATACATGCACATATACACACACATACATACATACATACATACATACATAAATAAACTCACCTAAGACGTTCTCACGAAGAGCTGAACGGTCCCGTCACTTTTCTTCTTACTGATCCCATGCACAATAACAGAGTGGTGGGCGCAGATGACATAATCACGTGTGCCTGATATGATTGCGTCATCTGCGCCACAACGCATTACATAGTTACATAGTTACATAGTACGGCTGAAAAAAGACACATGTCCATCAAGTTCAACCAAGGGAAGGGAAAAGGGAAGGAAAAATTTCTACACATAGGAGCTAATATTTTTTTGTTCTAGGAAATTATCTAACCCTTTTTTAAAGCCATCTACTGTCCCTGCTGTGACCAGCTCCTGCGGTAGGCTATTCCATAGATTCACAGTTCTCACTGTAAAGAAGGCTTGTCGCCTCTGCAGCTTGAACCTTTTTTTCTCCAGACGGAGGGAGTGCCCCCTTGTTTTTTGAGGGGGTTTTACAAGGAAAAGGATTTCACCATATTTTTTGTATGTGCCATTAATATATTTATATAAGTTAATCATGTCCCCCCTTAGTCGTCTTTTTTCAAGGCTAACTAGGTTTAATTCTTTCAATCTTTCCTCATAACTTAAATTCTCCATGCCCCTAATTAGCTTCGTTGCTCTTCTTTGTATTTTTTCCAACTCCAGGGCATCCTTTCTATGAACTGGAGCCCAGAACTGAACTGCATATTCTAGATGAGGCCTCACTAATGCTTTGTAAAGTGGTAATATTACATCCCTGTCCCGCGAGTCCATGCCTCTTTTAATACACGACAATATCCTGCTGGCCTTTGAAGCAGCTGATTGACACTGCATGCTGTTATTGAGTTTATGATTTACAAGTACACCCAGATCCTTCTCAACAAGTGAATCCGCCAGTGTAGCTCCCCCTAGGACATATGATGCATGCAGGTTGTTGGTACCCAGATGCATAACTTTACATTTATCTACATTAAACTTCATCTGCCAAGTGGACGCCCAAACACTTAGTTTGTTTTAATCTGCCTGCAATTCATGAACATCTTCCATAGACTGAACTATATTACATAGCTTGGTGTCATCTGCAAAAATAGAAATAGTGCTATTAATCCCATCCTCTATATCATTAATAAATAAGTTGAATAATAGTGGTCCCAGCACTGAACCCTGGGGTACACCACTTATAACCGGTGACCATTCAGAGAAGGAATCATTGACCACAACTCTCTGGATACGGTCCTTGAGCCAATTCTCAATCCAATTACAAACTATATTTTCTAAACCTATAGTCCTTAATTTACCCATTAGGCGTCTATGGGGGACAGTGTCAAATGCCTTTGCAAAGTCCAAAAACACTAAATCCACAGCGGCCCCTCTGTCTAGACTTCTGCTCACCTCTTCATAAAAACAGATTAGGTTAGTTTGACAACTTCTGTCCTTAGTAAAACCGTGCTGGCTGTCACTTATAATGCTATTTATTGTCACATAATCCTGTATATAGTCCCTCAATAGCCCCTCAAACATTTTCCCCACGATGGATGTTAAGCTTACTGGTCTATAATTACCTGGGGAAGACCTAGAGCCCTTTTTGAAAATAGGCACCACATTTGCGCTGCGCCAGTCCTTTGGCACTATACCAGTCACTAGAGATTCTCTGAATATTATGAAAAGGGGGACAGAAATAACTGAACTAAGCTCTTTAAGAATTCTAGGGTGTAACCCATCTGGTCCCGGGGCCTTGTGCACATTTATTTTATTTAATTTAGCTTGGACCATCTCTACATTCATCCAATTCAGTATATCAACTGATATATTAACAGCACTGGCAGCGGCTACATCAGCTGCTCTTTCTTCAGTTGTATATACAGAGCTAAAGAACCCATTTAGTAACTCTGCCTTCTCTTGATCCCCTGTGATCAACTCCCCATTACCATTATCTAGGGGTCCTACATGTTCAGACCTTGGCTTTTTAGCATTTATATACTTGAAGAATTTTTTGGGATTTGTTTTACTATCCTTGGCCACCTGCCTTTCATTTTGTATTTTTGCTAATTTTATTACATTTTTACAGATTTTATTAAGCTCTTTATATTTTACAAAGGCTACAGCTGTACCCTCAGATTTGTATTTTTTAAATGCCCTTTTTTTGTCATGTATTGCCCCTTTCACAGAAGGTGTAAGCCATGTGGGGTTTAATTTGAGTCGTTTATACTTGTTACCTATAGGAATAAATTTTGCACTATAATAACTCAAAGTAGATTTGAAAATCTCCCATTTATCATTTGTCCCATTATTTGACATTAGTTCTTCCCAGTCTATATCCTGAATTGCACCCCTCATCCTGGGGAAATTGGCCTTCTTAATATTAAATGTTTTTGCCCTCCCAGCCTGTGTTTGTTTTTTACAGTATAGGTAAAATGTAACTATATTATGATCACTGTTACCGAGGTTTTCACGAACATTGACATTCCCAACAAGATCTGCATTATTAGAAATGACCAGATCCAACAGAGCTTCACCTCTTGTTACTATGAATGTGAGCGGCGCCAAGAAGAAGGAAGATGGCAAGTGACGGGACCTTTCAGAGCTCCGTAGGGACGTCTTAGGTGAGTTTATTTTTTTAATATATTTTTAGTTGTTCGCCGTGTGCTGATGCAGCACCGGTGCGGCGGCTACAAAAATTACATGTATTGAGAGGGTGGGGGAGGGAAAAGTTGGTTGCCGAAACGTGGTGAGTGTAGAGTAGTGTAGTGTGGTGTAGTGTAGTGTAGTGTAGTTGACAGTCACGGTAAGTTCGTCTGAACCGGGCTTACTATGCCCGCTTGAGACGAACATTCTCCCGATGTTGCTAGAACTACAGTATCTAGCAACGTCGGGAGCGCGCACACTGCAGAGCAGAGCGGCTTGATTGACATCGAGCCGCTCACGCCCCTTTTTAGAAAAGATAACCAGCGCTTGCTGAGTTATCAAGTGTAAAAAAAAGGTACTTAGGAAATGAATTTTTACATTTTTTTAACAACAAATGTTTTAAAATTCATTTCCTGCTTAGAATGTCTAAAAAAAAAAAATTTGAGTCAACTTGGGAATAACCCTTTAAGTCATTTTAATACATTATAAAATTGTCATATACATGTAAAGAACAAAATAACAAAAATGGAAGAAGTTGAAATAATTACTATCCACGAACATTAATAAAGTTTTTTTTTTTTAACTTCTTGGACATTGTGGGAGAGGTAATGATTGATTTTGGAACCAATAATAAATTACATCTTACACAGCCCTGTGGATCATTAATACATGCAAAGGGACCATTTAACCCCAGTGTGTTGCTGTTTCCTTCTGCTTCCTATGGGTGGATATTTTTCCATTTACTACTACACTAGTAGAGCCCAAGCCATATTTGTATATGAAGATATGCTCATTTTGTGTGAATGTGTTAAGAACTATTTTCTTTGAATGCAACATAATGCAGCAATAAATAATAATGCATTTTTCTGGGAGAGAGTGTCCATACTGAATGATATTGGACTGTTACCAGTCCGTCTGAGCGGTAAACTTAACTGTATTTTATATATGCCTTTTAGGGTATTTGTTGGATCATACCCAATTTAGTTTTGCCTGCTCCGGTCTGAGAGAGATATTGTGGGTATTTGAGCCAAGAGAAACCACCATTATATTTAAATAATAATTGGACAAACCTCTACATCGTCATTAAATATACATAAAACAGTCAACTAGAAGCCGGTACAAAATCAACAATTCTTTTTCAAGAATGAAAAACTGTATCTACTCATAAATCTTCCACCTGGCCTGACCAGATGTGTACACAATTTTTTTTTTCGTGTTAATACCTTGCTAATTTAGAGCTCATATTTAGGCATATTAATTGATTACAAAAGCAAATAAAATGGGATTAATTCATCCTTTTCGCTTTTCTAAGTTTTTTTTTTTTTTGCTATTAAGTTGTAATAAAGAAGGGGAAAAAAGAAATTATTTCAATTCTTTCTAACAAATTATAAACAAATGAAAGTACTTTATGCAGAAAATTGGAAAGATGTCAATAAAAATGCAAATTTGCCTAGAACTATAAGCACTAAAGTGGGCTCAGCAGATGCTTCACGCAGATGTTCTTGCCTTTAGGGATCACGCGTTCTAATCTCCAAGTCCGTACCAGTGGGGACAAGATCAAGGCGCAAAGTAAAATACCTTCCAGAAACATATGCCAGATAGGCAAGTAAAAGTTAAACGTGTAAACCTTTGTGTGCATTTTTATTTTTTCCGGTTATATGCATGCAGAACTAATATAGTAAGTAATTCAATGTGTGGCTTCAAATAAGATGTCATTCTGTCATTCAAGGTCATTACTACTTTATACGCACAATAAAAAAAAAAAAAAAACACTTTAAAGTGTGAGCTAAATCTCCTGTTTCCTACCAACTGTGCTGAACAGTTCAATTGCACTTTCTTCTGGAAAATTATTTGACTTCACTTCCACAGTGTACTACAACTATGACAAGCGGACGTCAACACAGTGCATGCGAGCTGCTGCTCCATACAACTCTATGGGAGTTACAAAGAAAAGCCATGGGAGAGTAGGGTTCCAGTAGTGGGACCTCCAGTGTTCTAACTGTTATCGATTGTACTGTGTATAGGCGATACATTTTATTTGTGGAAAAAACCCTTTCCGGCACGGCAGTGCATATATATGGAGAGGATAACTGATCTTAATACCAGTACCATAATTTACAGTGCTGTGATCACACAGGTACAAAGGTTGTGACAGCGTGACAACCCACGTGGGGATGAAGTGATTGACAGTCACCAACCCACGGCCACGAATTGAAATTAAATAACCCTTTTGATCACGCCATCAACAAGGGAGAGGGCTCGTTATCTCATGATTGTTTTAAGTTAAAAAATATATGTATTTTCCACCTAAAGTAATGTAAACACTGCCCCATCAAGTCCGAACTTTTGAATCACCTTTACCTTTAAAAAAAATCTATTAAAATGTGATAAAAAGTCAGATGTACCCTAAAATTGTTCCAATAAAGGTTACAGTACGCATTGCAAAAAACCTCACTCCGCTCCACTGGAGGGAGAAAAAAAAGTTATGGGTCTCAGAATATGGCGACACAGAACAAATTTATTTTTTAACAAATTGTTTTTATTTTGTAGTAATTTAAAAAAAATATATATATCAATTCGGTATTGCCATAATTGTATTGACCTGCAGAATAAAGTTTTTTGACCGCAGAGAAAAAAATCACCGACGACACCTCACAAATAATTTAATTTAAAAAAGTTTTGCAGTACATTTTAATGTACAATAAATGGTGCCAATAAAAACTACAACTCGTCCCGCAAAAAAAAAAAAGAAAAAAAAAAAGCTTGATTCAAAAATATAAAAGTTATGGTTTTTGGATTGTGGGGAGACAAAAATAAAACTGGAAAAATGAAAAATGGCTGCGATGGGAAGAGGTTAAGGTAATATATTTATCTAAGAAAAAATATCCAGTGAAAATAAAACATGTGCATTATGTATTAGAGCATATGGTTTGCATGCAATATATGATATTGTAACGTCACTGATTGTGAACCCTCTGGACTACTCCACAGAGGAGAGTATTTGCTGGCAGCAGATACAGGCAGGCAACAGGAAACAGGAATACTGGATACAGGCTGGTACCGGATTACTGGACTCAGGCTGGTGCCAGATTAATGGATACAGGCAGGAGTTGGATAACTGGATACAAGCAGGAACTGGATTACTGGATACAGGCAGGTGCCGGATTACTGGATACAGGAAGGTGCCGGATTACTGGATACAGGCAGGAACCTGATTACTAGCAGCAGGCTGGTGTTGGATTACTGGAGTCAGGAAACCAACAGGTAATGGACACAGGATACCAACTGGTAACGAACACAGGATAAGAAACCTTTGCATGATAATACAAGGTTATTACAACTTTGCTCAGGCACCGGGATAGTGGGCAGGTCCAACTATATAACCCTGGGTGTACAGGTATAGGCTGGGGACAAGGGGTAGGAGGCAAAGCGCGCCGGCATCCCAGGGAAGCAAGAGGGAAGCGTCGGTGAGTGTATACAGTTAGTTCCAGAATTATTTGGACAGTGACACAATCTTCATGATTTGGGCTCTGCATGCCACCACATTGGATTTGAAATGAAACAACTGAAATACATTTGAAGTGTAGAATTTCAGGTTTAATTCAAGGGGTTGAACAAAAATATCCTTTGAAACGTTTTACGAATTGCAACCATTTTTCTACACAGCCTCCTCATTTCAGGGGCTCAAAGGTAATTGGACAAATTAACATTACCATAAATAAAAAGGTTGTTTTTTTTTGTAATACTTTGTAGAGAATCCTTTGCAGACAATAACTGCCTGTAGTCTGGAACCCATGGTCATCAACAAACACTGGGTCTCCTCCTTTGTGATGTTTTGCCAGGACTTTTCTTCAGTTGTTGCTTGTTTGTGGGTCGTTCCGCCTTAAGTTTTGTATTAAGCAAGTGAAATGCATGCTCAATCAGGTTGAGATCTGGTGATTGACTTGGGCATTGCAGAATATTCCACTTCTTTCTGTTAAAAAAAACTCCTGGGTTGCTTTTGCAGTATGTTTTGGGTCATTGTACATCTGTATTTTGAAGCAATGTCAAATAAACCTTGCTGCACTTGGTTGAATCTAAGCAGAAAGTATATCCCTGAACACGTCAGAATTCATCCGGCTGCTTCTGTCTTCAGTCACATCATCAATAAACACTAGTGACCCAGTGCCTTTGGCAGCCATGCATGCCCATGCCATCACACTGCCCCCACCATGTTTTACAGAGGATGTGGTGTGTTTTGGATCATGAGCCGTTCCAAGCCTACTCCATACTTTATTTCATCAGTCTGGTACAGGTTGATCTTAGTTTCATCTGTCCAAAGAATGCTGTTCCAGAACTGGGCGGCTTCTTTAGATGTTGGTTGGCAAAGTCTAATCTGGCCTTTCTAATTTTGAGGCTGATTAATGGTTTGCACCTTGTGTGTTTACTCTCATGAAGTCTTCTCTTTACTGACTTAGATACTGATACACCTACTTCCAGGAGAGTGTTCTTCACTTGGGTAGATGTTGTGAAGGGGTTTTTCTTCACCATGGAAAGCATTCTGTGATCATCCCCCACTGTTGTCTTCTGTTCAGGCCTTTTGGAGTTCACAAGATCACCAGTGCACCAAGAATGTACCAAACTGTTGATTAGGCCACTCCTAACATTTGTGCTCTCTCTCTGATGGATTTCTTCACTTTTTTCAGCCTAACGATGGTCTGTTTCACTTGCTTAGAGAGCTCCTTTGACCTCATGTTTGGGGTTCACAGCAACAGCTTCCAAATGCAAATGCCACACCTGGAATCAATTCCAGACCTTTTACCTGTCTAATTGATGATGGCTTAACGAGGGAATAGCCCATGCAGCCCATTAAATAGCTTTTGAGATTATTGCCAAATTATCTTTGGTCCCTTGAAAAAGAGACAGCTACATGTTAAAGAGATGTAATTCCTAAACCCTTCCTCAACTAGGATGTGACTACCCTCAAATTAAAGCAGAGAGTCTTCACTTTAAGCTCATATTTTGGTAAACAGCTAAAATGCCAAAACTTGTGTCACTGTCCAAATAATTCTGGACCTAACTGTACATACTGATGGCAACGGCCGCTGGGAGAAGGGGAGATGCCATCGGTGCTACAGTTCCCACTCCCTTACACCCTGTCTTCTTAGGTCCAGAGCGTATGAGGAATTTCTTGATGAGAGCAGGGGCATCAATGTTCTCTTTAGGTTGCCAAGATTTCTCCTCAGGACCAAAACCCTTCCAGTCAACAAGGTAGAAGGTCTTCCCTCTTTCTTGTAGTCCAGGATCTCCTCGGCTTCAAAGATACCTGAAGAACCACTGGGAGCGGATGCAGAATAAGAGTGCTTGCAGTATCAGTTGAGGACCACTGGTTTTAGGAGAGACACATGGAAGGAGTTGGGAATTTTGAGGGTAGGAGTCAGATGTAGTCTGTAGGACACAGAATTGATTTGTTGTAAGACTTAAAAGGAACCAAGAAACCTAGGAGCAAACTTGTAGGAAGGAATTTTAAAGCAATTGTTCAGACTTTGACTCTGGGGGAGAATTAAGGAGGCAGCCTTCTTATCCTATCAGTGTATTTCTTCATCTGTGCCATTGCCTACAAGATCTGAGTTGATCTAAAATGGCAGAGATACATTTTTGAGCACTTAAATTCATTCTACTTGGCCATTGGATTGCGGATGGTACGCAGAGGAGAAGTCCAATTTTACATCCAAGAGTTTGAACAGAGCTCTCCAGAATTTTGAAGTGAACTGGATGCCACGGTCAGAGACAACGTGGAGAGGCAATCCGTGCAGACGACAAATATGCTGAGCAAAAAGACTTGCCAGGTGAGGAGCCGAGGTAAGGCCAGACATGGGAATGAAATGTGCCATTTTGGAGAAACGATTAACTATAACCCAGACAATTGTGCAGCTAGCAGCGGGAGGAAGATATGTAATAAAATCAATGGCATTATGCTACCAAGAAACATCAGGAACTGGCAATGGTTTGAGAAGGCCTGTGGGCTTGAAATGAGTGCTTTTATTTTGGACACACTTGGTACATGCAAAGACATAGTCCTAAACATCCCTGGGAAGCGTAGGCCATCAATTGTGGTGAGTGATGAGGCCCGACTTTTCTGAATGCCGGAATGACCTGCCTACTTAGAGTTGTGACCCCAGGAGAGAATATTTTTCCTAGAACAAAGAAATAGGAATGGCCCTCCAGCTCACCTTATCACAGGCATGGATTGTTGATAGCGCACGGATCCTCGTGTCGGCACACGGGCAGCGTAGACAAAAGGATAGAAGAAGTGGATCCAGCGCTGAGTTGTATGTGTCCGTTAAAATAGGAAGCTTCTTCCAAGTTTTATTCAAAGATGATTAAAAAATATTGAAAAAATGTGCAAGTGTTTCCCCAGTACAGAGAGTGGTTTGGTGGCATCGAGCGGTGCCTACACGTTTAAGATGCTTACTGTGTCCTTAATCATGGCTGGTTGTTATTGTTAGAATATTTTTCCTGTCTGTAGCAGGGACATAGGTTTTTCTTGGAGGAATGGCTTTGATCTGCAGAGGAGTGACTATTATGCGTGAGGGGTAAATGATATGCTGAGAATCCCCCTCGTGGTCAATTGTCTCAAACAAACGAGAGGTTGTCTGCCTTGACATTTTTGTCTGCTGGGTGGAAATAGAGTTGAGATTTAAATCCGAAAAAGAACAGAGACCACCTGGCTTGACGTGTATTCAGACGTTCTACCGACTGTAAGTAGGTGAGGTTCTTGTGATCAGTGTAAATGACAACTGGATGTGCAGAATATTCCAACAGATGTCTCCACTCTTCTAGAGTCAACTTGATGGCTAGCAGCTCATGATCTCCAATGCAATAGTTCCCTTTCGCAGATTTTCCATTTCAGTCTCTTTGGAAGAGAAATGCTCCAGCACCAATGGAAGAGGTGTTGACCTTCAACGAGAACTGTTGGGAGACATATGGATGATGTAGACCTGAAGAAGAAGTAAAGGACCTTTTAAGCTCTGCGAATGCAGATTCGGCTTCAGGGGTCCAATTCTTTGCATCCGCTCCTTTTTTGGTGAGAGCAGAGATGGGGGCAGTAACCGAATAAAAATTAGGGATAAATTGACAGTAGAAATTCACAAAGCCCAGAAACCTCTGTAAAGCTCAGAGACCTTGAGGATGAGGCCAATCTAGACTGGGCTTTACTTTTTCCGGATCCATCTGGAGTCCATGGTCCGAAACAATATGACCCAGAACGGGTATGGATTTAATTTTCAAAAGAGCATTTCTCTAATTTGGCAAAATGGCTGTTCCCCCTTAATGGTGACAGGACTTGGTGAATATGCTTCCGGTGTGTGATCAGATCAGATGAGTAGATCAAGATGTCGTCCAGATAAACCACCACTCAGATATACAGTGAAGGAAATAAGTATTTGATCCCTTGCTGATTTTGTAAGTTTGCCCACTGTCAAAGTCTTGAAAAGTCTAGAATTTTTAGGCTAGGTTAATTTTACCAGTGGGAGATAGATTATATTTAAAAAAAAACAGAAAATCACATAGTCAAAATTATATATATTTATTTGCATTGTGCACAGAGAAATAAGTATTTGATCCCCTACCAACCATTAAGAGTTCAGCCTCCTCCAGACCAGTTACACGCTCCAAATCAACTTGGTGCCTGCATTAAAGACAGCTGTCTTAAATGGTCACCTGTATAAAAGACTCCTGTCCACAGACTCAATTAATCAGTCTGACTCTAACCTCTACAACATGGGCAAGACCAAAGAGCTTTCTAAGGATGTCAGGGACAAGATCATAGACCTGCAAAAGGCTGGAATGGGCTACAAAACCATAAGTAAGATGCTGGGTGAGAAGGAGACAACTTTTGGTGCAATAGTAAGAAAATGGAAGACATACAAAATGACTGTCAATCGACATCGATCTGGGGCTCCATGCAAAATCTCACCTCGTGGGGTATCCTTGATCCTGAGGAAGGTGAGAGCTCAGCCGAAAACTACACGTGGGGGACTTGTTAATGATCTCAAGGCAGCTGGGACCACAGTCACCAAGAAAACCATTGGTAACACATTACGCCGTAATGGATTAAAATCCTGCAGTGCCCGCAAGGTCCCCCTGCTCAAGAAGGCACATGTACAGGCCCGTCTGAAGTTTGCAAATTAACATCTGGATGATTCTGAGAGTGATTGGGAGAAGGTGCTGTGGTCAGATGAGACTAAAATTTAGCTCTTTGGCATTAACTCAACTTGCCGTGTTTGGAGGAAGAGAAATGCTGCCTATGACCCAAAGAACACCGTCCCCACTGTCAAGCATGGAGGTGGAAACATTATGTTTTGGGGGTGTTTCTCTGCTAAGGGCACAGGACTACTTCACCGCATCAATGGGAGAATGGATGGAGCCATGTACCGTCAAATCCTGAGTGACAACCTCCTTCCCTCCACCAGAACATTAAAAATGGCTCGTGGCTGGGTCTTCCAGCACAACAATGACCCGAAACATACAGCCAAGGCAACAAAGGAGTGGCTCAAAAAGAAGCACATTAAGGTCATGGAGTGGCCTAGCCAGTCTCCAGACCTTAATCCCATCGAAAACTTATGGAGGGAGCTGAAGATCCGAGTTGCCAAGCGACAGCCTTGAAATCTTAATGATTTACAGATGATCTGCAAAGAGGAGTGGGCCAAAATTCCATCTAACATGTGTGCAAACCTCATCATCAACTAGAAAAAACGTCTGACTGCTGTGCTTGCCAACAAGGGTTTTGCCACCAAGTATTAAGTCTTGTTTGCCAAAGGGATCAAATACTTATTTCTCTGTGCACAATGCAAATAAATATATATGATTTTGACAATGTGATTTAATGTTTTTTTTAAAATATAATCTATTTCTCACTGGTAAAATTAACCTAGCCTAAAAATTCTAGACTGTTCATGTCTTTGACAGTGGGCAAACTTACAAAATCAGCAAGGGATCAAATACTTATTTCCTTCACTGTACAACAGATCCCAGAATATATAGTTCACGTGCTCCTGGAACACAGCTGGAGATTTAAGGGCATCACAAGATACTCATAGTGACCATCACTGGGGTTGAATGCGGTTTTCCACTCTTCACCTTTTTGGAAACGTATTAAGATGATCCAGTTATCAAAAATCTTGGCTCCCCAGATTCGGTCGAAGAGCTCAAGGCTCAGTGATGGAAAGAATTGGGTCTGGCAACGGATAACAATTCACCGAAGCCACGGCTAGAGGTTTCTTTAGAGGAGTCGTGGGCAAGTGGGGACGGTCTACTATGGCCTGGTGTATAAAGTACCTAGCCGCTCCGGAATCCAGACAAGCTGAAACAGAATGAGATGCGTCACCAACGAAGATAGAGACTGTAATCGAGAGTCTAGGAGAGAATTTTGCAGAAGGCGTTTGCACACTTAGGGAAGCTCTCTTATCAACCCTAGGTGCTGGAGTTTCCCGGCTTCTGAGGACACTGTCGCACAAACTGACCCTTTCTCGCATAGTACATGCACAAATTAGCAGAGCGTCTGTGCTGCTGCACTTGGTCCGATAGACTGATCCTGTCAACCTGCATAGTCTCTTAAGAAGTAGCAATAGAAGGTGAGAGCAGATGTCTTGGGAAGTTAAGTGTCAGTCCTGTAGTCCTTCTCTCCCTTAGAGCTTCTTGAGTGTTCCCGGACTCTCTAGTCAATGCGAGTAGCCAACGCAATTAGAACATCCAGAGTTACGGGGAGATCACGTCTTGTCAGTTCGTCTTTGATCCTACTGGCCAATCCTTGCCAGAAGGTTGCCACCAGGGCCTCATTATTCCAGGCAAGCTCAATTGCGAGGGTATGGAATTGTATGGCGTATTCTCTCAACAGTCGAACTTCCTTGATGAAGGAACAGAAGGGAAGCAGCTTCTGAAGACATACGCCCTGTTTCTTTGAAGACGGTGTGGAAGGTGTCCAAGAAGAGCTGCAAATTAGAACACTCTGGTCCCTGGTCCCTCACATTCTCAGAGGGGATTTGCCCGTGCCAAGGCATTGCCAGACAACAGGGAGACGATGAATGCTATCTTCGTCTGGTCTGAAGGGAACAGGTGGGCATGCAATTTGAAGTGGATCTTGCCCTGATTGAGAAAGTCCCGGCAGGTTTTGGAATCACCATCAAAGCGGGGTGGGAAAAGTAACTGAATTAAATCTTCAGAGCTGACTGGAGCTACAGCGGACTGAGGGGTTTATGGAGCTACAGCTTTTGTGTTTCTCAGACTAGGAACAGGAGTGATGTCCAGGAGATTAACAATAGATTAACAGTTTACATTAGCTGATCCTGGCATATACGGTGGTCTCTCATAGCCTGAACAGTAGTCTTGGATTTGGCAGCAGGATCCATGACCTAAGCAAACTGTAAAGTCCACTGGGTTGTGAACCCTCTGGACTACTCCACAGAGAAGAGTAGTAGCTGACAGCAGATATAGGCAGGCAACAGGTAGCTGGAATACTGGATACAGGCTGGTACCGGATTACTGGATAGAAGCAGGAACTGCATTAATGGATACAGGCAGGAACTGCATTACTGGATACAGGCAGGAACTGGATTACTGGATACAGACAGGAACCAAATTACTGCATACAAGCAGGAACCGGATTACTGGATACAGGCAGGAACCGGATTACTGGATACAGGCAGGAGCTGGATTACTAGATACAGGCAGGGACCGGATTACTGGATACAGGCAGGAGCTGGATTACTGGATACAGGCAGGGACCGGATTACTGGATACAGGCAGGGACCAGATTACTGGATACAGGCAGGGACCGGATTACTGGATACTGGCAGGTACCGGATTACTAGATACAGGCAGGAGCCGGATTACTGGATACAGGCAGGAGCCGGATTACTGGATACAGGCAGGAACCGGATTACTGGATACAGGCAGGAACCGGATTACTGGATACAGGAAGGAACCGTACTGCATACAGGCAGGAACCGGATTACTGGATACAGGCAGGAACCGGATTACTGGAAGCAGGCTGGTGCCGGAATACTGGAGTCAGGAAACCAAGAAGTAACGGACACAGGATACAGGATAGCGACTGGTGACGGTCAAAGGATAACAACTGGTAATGGATAAAGGATACAGAACCTTCCCAGGATAACTCAAGGTAATTACAGCTTTGCTCAGGTACTGGAGTAGTGTGCAGGTACAACCATATAGCCTGGGTATAAAAGGATAAGCTGGGGACATTTTTAGTGGTGCATGCGCTGGCCCTTTAAGATATAGCAAGAGAGCACGCACCCTATGGGCATAAGGAGCAGGCGGCAGAACGTGTCGGCATCCCAGGGAAGCAGGAGGGAAGCCCCAGTGAGTGAATATAAACTGAAGGCAGTGGCTGCTGGGTGGAGGGAGATGACGGCGGTCCGCGGCCGTCAGTGATACACATATGAAGGTATTGTCAAAAATACTTAATTTTATGTTAATATATCAAACTCTTTTCTAAATAAATAAGGTACAAAAGGTTTGAAAAGATGGATTTCACAATGTCTTGACATTTTAAAAACCTCTATAAACTTATTCTTTAAATTAATTTGTTTTCATATAGCCATATCATATGATTGAAGTACCAAGTACAATTAAGTCACTGTTGCATATTACTTGCTATTTTGTTGTCACTAGCGTTAGGAGTTGCAGCAATCATAATACCAAATAACCTACATGGATTTTGCCAAGAGCAACATTACTTAGCTCGAAAAGTCTTTTGCGTTGCTACTAATTGCGCTTTAAACAACATGTCCAATAACAGTTTGATTGTGTCGCAGTAATTCTGAACAAGCCTTTACATACCCGGTAAAAGCACACCAGTGTAAAATAAATATTTTAAAAGCTGTAACTTCTGTTTTAGTATAAGTTTGTGGTGTATACATATGTTATTGACAATGTGATGTTAATTTTAATTTTAAACACTTTTACGCCCTGGGTAGTATTTTAATTTTAAACACTAATTAAATAAAGTAAAAATGAGTAGACTAAATGAGCTAAACACTATAAAATACAAGAAACGGTATTATAAAAATGAAGCATTAGCAAATAAAAAAAGTTTAAAGAGTTTTTCTGTAAAATCTGAACATTTCTGAATTGTCAAGAATAGGCATGCCCCCCACCCCTAGCCGTACCACCCCTACACCCACTTTATTTTTAATCAAACCTAAAATCTCACAGTACAGTGCAAGGGGGGCAGAGTATAATACAGAGGATTTGGCCAGGGAGCTAGGGCAGGCATATGTATACAAAATGAGTTAAACACTATAAAATACAAGAAACTGTTTTATAAGAATGAGGCATGAGCAGATAAAAAAGAATAGTTAAAATAGTTTTTGCAATGAAAACATTTGTATTGTCCAAAATATACATGCTCCCCCACCCCTACCTTTACCACCCTTGCACCCCCTTTATTTTTAGCAAATCTCATGATGGATTATACACAGTACAGGGCAGAGCATGATACAGAGGATTTGGCCAAGGAGCTGGGACAGGCATGTGTCATGCTGCTTACCTCTAGCTGAAAACAGTGTCTGATTCATTATGGTAAAGGGAGCAGGGGGAACTTGTGTGAGCATATTTCAGGTAAAATGAAACTTTAATTTTTTTTCCAAGAATAAGGCTTTGTTCACATCTACGTCAGGGCTCCGTTCTAGCATTTCGTCAGAGCTTTCCGTCAGAATGGAACCCTGACTGAAACAAACGGAACCATAGGTTTCCGTTTGCATCACCGTTGATTTCAATGGTGACAGATCCGGTGCAAATGGTTTCCATTTGTCTAAATTGTGCAAGGGTTCCGCCATTTTGACGGAATGAATAGCGCAGTAGACTACGGTATTGATTCCGTCAAAACGACAGACCCCTTGCACAAGGGAGAAACGGAAACCTATGGTTTCCGTTTGTTTCAGTCAGGGTTCCTTTCTGACGGAAAGCTCTGCCAGAACGCCAGAACGGAGCCCTGACGTAGATGTGAATGAAGCCTAACTAATAAAACTAATGTTAACTTTTTCTAGCTGCTAAATTCATAAAATAAATTAATAAACAAACAAATCATTTTATTTAATAGATTTCAATGGAAAGTAAAGGACATTGTAAAAAATGTTTGGGCTAAGGGACTGTTCACATTTGTGTTGGTGTTTCTGTTGCTCAGCTCCATTAGAGGAGCAGTGCAACAAAAATACCGGAAGCCCCAGTTCCATTGAATGACGGACACCATAGACGCCCGACAGAATCCATAGACCCATAGACTTTATTGGGTTTCGTCGGGTTTTCGTCATGGTGTCCATCGCTTTAGCAGAATGAATAGCGCAGTGGTATCTGTCAATCTCTGAATAATATCTATAACAGCAAATATGGTGCTATCAGGGGCGCACTAACAGGAGATTTCCTAGTACCTAAAATTCCCCTCGGAGCAGTCTGTACCATCCTGATAATATAATTGTAAAGGATCTGCCAGACACAGCTTCTGTGTCGACGCCTGTGGTTAATCAGTCTGCATCTGCTCCTAGGTCTGATAGAGTGACTCCATCTGCTACCATTCAGGCTGGTAGGATGAGGCCAGGCCAGAAGGAGCTAGCTCCCGCCCTCTGTCTATTTATACGTTCATTTCCTGCTCTTCCTTGCCTGTGAGTCTGTCTGGTTTCCTGGCTCTTCTGTTCCTGCTTGTACTATTGACCTCTGCTTCAAATTGACCCTGGCTTTACTGACTACTCTCCTGCTCTGCGTTTGGTACCTCGTACACTCAGGTTCTGAGAGCCTGTGAGTGGGTATAATTATGTCCGGGCTCCAGGGCAGCCCCAAAGAATGGGCCTTCTCCTTGGCTCCTGATGCCCCTGAACTTTCCTCTGTTGACCTTTTTTTTCTGCTCTCGGGCTTATCTATGACGAGACTGACAAGACTGCCTTGGCCGAGAGTCAGCTGGTGACCTTACGTCAGGGTAAGAGACCCGTTGAGGAGTACTGTTCTGACTTTAGGAAGTGGTGCGTAGCTTGTAAGTGGAATGACCCTGCCTTGAGGTGCCAGTTTAGATTGGGTCTGTCGAACGCCCTAAGAGACCTATTAGTTAGCTATCCCTCTTCTGACTCTCTAGATCAGGTTATGGCTTTAGCGGTACGTCTTGACCGACGTCTCAGGGAACGACGACTTGAACGTTTTTGTGCCTTCTCCTCTGACTCCCCCATGATGCCTCCCGAGGTTCCGTTGCTTCGTTCTTCCATGGGAATCTCGGATGAAACTATGCAACTTGTCTCCCCAACAACGTAGAGAGCTCCGCAGGAAGAATGGTCTCTGCTTCTACTGTGGGGATGACAAGCATCAAGTGAACAACTGTCCAAGGTGTAAGAATAAGAAGCACGTGAGTCTTCCGCGCCTAAGTGACCATCGGGGAGGTCACTTGGGCGCACAGGTATTTCCAGTAAATATGAAACCTAATAAGTTCTTGCTTCCCTTTCAGGTCTCTTTTGAGGGTAGGTCTGCCACCGGCAGTGCCTTTGTGGATTCAGGGTCTTCTGCTAATATTATGTCTGTGGAATTTGCTATATCTCTAGCTATGCCATTGTTTGATTTGCCTAAACCTGTCCCGGTAGTGGGTATCGACTCCACTCCACTTGCTAATGGTTCTTTTACGCAGCATACTCCTGTTTTTTATTTCATTGTTGGCTCCAGTAATTTGGAGCAGTGCTCTGTACTGGTGATGCAGGGATTATCGTCCGATTTGGTTTTAGGCCTTCCCTGGTTGCAGATGCATAATCCCACGTTTAACTGGAATACTGGGGATCTTACCAAATGGGGTAATGAATGCATGACGTCCTGTTTTTCTGTTAATTTTATTTCTCTCCCTGAGGAGGAGAACACTCTACCTGAGTTTATTCAGGACTTCGCTGATGTTTTTTCTAAAAAGGCCTCCGAAGTGTTACCTCCTCATAGAGAATACGATTGCACAATCGATTTGGTACCAGGAGCTAAGCTCCCTAAGGGAAGGATTTTTAATCTCTATTGTCCTGAATGTGAGTCCATGAGAGAGTATATTCAGAAAAGCCTGGCCAAGGGTTACATTCACCCCTCTACTTCTCCGGTAGGTGCTGGCTTCTTCTTCGTAGGGAAGAAGGATGGTGGTCTTAGGCCGTGCATGGATTACCGAAACTTGAATAAGGTCACTGTAAGGAACCAGTATCCCCTTCCTTTGATTCCTGATCTCTTCAATCAGGTTCAGGGGGCCCAATGGTTCTCTAAGTTTTATCTTCGGGGGGCTTGTAACGTTATCCGAATCAGAGAAGGGAATGAGTGGAAGACTGCGTTTAACATGCCCGAAGGTCATTTCGAATACCTCGTCATGCCCTTTGGGTTGTGTAATGCTCCCGCGGTCTTCCAGAATTTCCTAAATCATTTTTTAAGAGACTACCTGGGGGTATTTCTTGTAGTGAACCTTGATGACATACTTGTGTTTTCCAAGGACTGGTCCTCCCACATTGAGCATGTCAGGAAGGTGCTCCAGGCCCTTCGGGAAAAAAAACTCTTTGCTAAATCCGAAAAATTTATGTTTGGTGTGCAGGAGATACCATTTTTGGGTCAAATCCTCACTCCTAATGAATTCTGCATGGACCCTGCCAAGGTTCAGGCTGTGGCTGAATGGGTCCAACCTGCCTCCCTGAAGGCGTTACAGTGCTTCCTGGGGTTTGCTAATTATTACAGGAGATTTATTGCTAACCTCTCGGTCATCACTAAGCCTCTTACGGATCTTACTCGCAAAGGTGCTGATCTCCTCCACTGGCCTCCGGAGGCGGTCCAGGCTTTTGAGATCCTTAAGAAGTGCTTTATCTCTGCCCCAGTGCTGATTCAACCTAACCAAATGGAGCCATTCATCGTCTCCGAGGTGGGAGTGGGTGCTGTCTTGTCCCAGGGTACCAGGTTCCTCACCCATCTCCGTCCCTGTGCCTACTTCTCCAGGAAGTTCTCGCCCACTGAGAGTAAATATGACGTGGACACCACAAACTCTTAGCCATTAAATGGGCATTTGAAGAGTGGTGCCACTTCTTGGAGGGGGCTAGGCACCAGGTAACTGCCTAGAATCTGCCCAGAGGCTAAACCCGATAGAAGCTAGATGGGCGTTGTTTTTTTACTAGATTTAACGTTGTGGTCACCTATAGGGATGGGTCTAAAAATATGAAAGCTGATGCACTGTCGCGTAGCTTCATGGCCAGCCCTCCTTCGGAGGAAGATCCTGCTTGTGTTTTGCCCCCAGTTATAATCATATCCTCTGTTGATTCTGACTTAGTCTCCGAAATTGCGGCTGATCAAGGTTCAGCTCCCGGGAACCTTCCTGAGAACAAGCTGTTTGTTCCCCTGCAATTCCGACTAAGGGTACTCAGGGAAAATCATGACTCTGCACTATCTGGCCACCCAGACATCCTCGGTACTAAGCACCTCTTTGCTAGAAACTATTGGTGGCCTGGGTTGCCTAAAGACCTTAAGGCCTACGTCGCCGCTTGTGAAATTTGTGCTAGGTCCAAGACTCCCAGGTCCCGACCAGCGGGCTTACTATGTTCTTTGCCCATTCCCCAGAGACCTTAGACCCATATCTCCATGGATTTTATCACTGATCTGCCTCCATCTCAAGGCAAGTCGGTGGTGTGGGTTGTAGTAGACCGCTTCAGTAAGATGTGCCACTTTGTGCCCCTCAAGAAACTACCCAATGCCAAGACGTTAGCTACCTTGTTTGTCAAACACATCCTGCGTCTCCATGGGGTTCCTGTCAATATTGATTCTGACAGAGGGGTACAATTTGTTTCATTGTTTTGGAGAGCTTTCTGTAAAAAGTTGGAGATTGATCTGTCCTTCTCGTCGGCCTTCCATCCTGAAACTAATGGCCAAACTGAGAGGACTAATCAGTCTCCAGAACAATATTTTAGGTGTTTTATCTCTGACTGTCAATATGATTGGGTCTCCTTAATTCCCCTCTCCAAATTTTCCCTTAATAACCGGGTCAGTAACTCGTCAGGGGTCTCCCCCTTTTTCTGTAATTTTGGGTTTAATCCATGGTTCTCCTCCGTTTCACCTGGTGGTTCCAACAATGCCGAGGTAGATGTCGTTCATCGGGAACTGTGCACAGTCTGGGGCCAGGTTCAGAAGAACCTAGAGGCGTCCCAGAGCATACAAAAGACTCAGGCAGATAGAAGACATTCTGCTAACCCCTTGTTTGGGGTCGGGGATCTGGTGTTGCTGTCTTCAAAAAATTTGCACCTAAAGGTTCCGTCCAAAAAATTTGCTCCCCGGTTTATAGGGCCATACAAGGTCATTGAGGTCCTTAACCCTGTCTCCTTCCGGCTGGAGTTACCCCCGTCTTTTCAAATACACGACGTGTTTCATGCCTCCCTCCTGAAACGCTGCTCCCCGTCCTTGGTTACCTCGAGGAAACTTCCTGTCCCAGTTCTCACCCCTGAAGCGCATTCATTTATGGAATAGACCTGTGGGGTGAAATGCTCACTACACCCCTTAATAAATGCATTGAGGGGTGCAGTTTCCAAATGGGGTCACTTCTCAGGGGTTTCTTTTTAGTATTTCACATCTGAGCCTCTCCAATTGTGAGCCAATACTTTGTAAATCGCCAAATTAGGCCTCAATTTCGCATGGTACGCTTTTACTCCCGAGCCTGGTCAAATGTCCAGGCAAAAGATTAGGGCCACACGTAGGGTGTTTCTAAAACCGGGAAACACCGCACAATAATTCGAGAGCTGTCTTGTTATGGTGGCACAAGCTGGGCACCATATATCCGCATATCTATGAAAAAAAAATCCAATTTTCACTCTGCAACATCTAATTTCTGCAGGGTTAACATGCTTACTACACCACTAGGTAAATGCATTGAGGGGTGTAGTTTCCAAAATGGGGTCACTTCTAGGGGTTTTCCACTGTTTTGGTCCCACAGGCGCCCAGAAACCAAGCCAGCAAAATCTGCACTCCAAATGGCGCTCCTTCCCTTCTGAGCCCTGCCGTGTGCCCAAACAGCAGTTTATGACCACATATGAGGTATTGCCTTACTTGGGAGAAATTGCTTTACAAACGTTGGGTTATTTTTTTCCTTTTTTTGTTGAGTAAATGAAAAAATTTGCACTAAATCCATGTCTGATTGATCTGTCCTTCTCCTCGGCCTGCAGTCTGCATTTGCTCCTAGGTCTGATAGAGTGACTCCATATTCTACCATTCAGGCTGGTAGGCTGAGGAGTGGGAGAACCTATCTCAGCCTGGCCAGACGGAGCTAGCTTCCGTCCTCTGTCTATTTATACCTTCATTTCCTGCTCTTCCTTGCCTGTGATTCCGTCTGGTTTCCTGGCTCTTCTGTTCCTGCTTGAACTATTGACCTCTGCTTCAAATTGACCCTGGCTTTACTGACTACTCTCCTGCTCTGCGTTTGGTACCTCGTACACTCCTGGTTTGACTCGGCACGTTCACTACTCTTGTTGCTCATAGTGTTGCCGTGGGCAACTGCCCCATTTCCCGTAGCTTCTGTGTACCCTTGTCGGTTTGTCTCTCGCCTGTTGGTGATGGATTTTTTTCGTCATTTGTAAGCGTAAATCCCTATGTAGCGTAAATACTGTGGATTTTCCGCAACAGATTTATTTGCGGAAAATCTGCAGAGTAATACGGTACCAGCAAAGTAGTTGAGATCTAAACAATTCTCATCTACAAGCTGCATAAAAAAACAGCCGAAAAAACTTTCATAAATTGACATGCAGTGCGGTTTTTTAATCCGCAGCATGCTAATTTATGCTGAGCAATTGATGGTTTTCTGTTGCGGGTTTCCCCCATTTAATTCAATGTGGAGGTAAAACCTGCAACTAATAGGAGATATTGCAATGGGAAAAGCTGCGATTTCACCACAAAAATCGCAACTCAGAAAAAAAAAAGTTTATAATTACCCAAATCTTTATGCTACTGTGTTCAGCCCGGCCTCTAGGGGTAAACTTTAATCCCATGTGACTGCTGCAGCCAATCACAGGCTGCAGCACTCATATGGGCTGAAACGTCATCCCAGGAGGCTAGGCTGCAGGATATCAGAGGGTCGTATTGTCATGACTACGGGTAAGCATGAGCTTTTTTTTTTTTTACCTGCTATTTTCCGTCCAAAAAACTGCACCACCATTTGGTGCAGTTTTTCGGCCAAAATTGCCTTTGGAGACCGGGGTGGATACGCTGCGTAATTTTTTCGCCCTAATTTTTGCAATGTCTCTATGATATGTATATTATATATATATTTTTAGATTTATCATACATGTCCTCATATTTGTGTAATATACTATACTATATATATATATATATATATATATATATATATATATATATATATATATATATATATATATATATATATATATATATATATATACACATAGTAGAGTCAAAAAATCAGGCAGCACTCCAAGGTATAGGCAAAAAAAGTGGTGGTGTTTTATTGGTCCATCAGTAAATGCAATGTTTTAGCTCAACACAAGAGCCTTTCACCTGCTTGAGAAAGGCTCTTGTGTTGAGCTAAAACGCTGCATTTACTGATGGACCAATAAAACACCACCACTTTTTTTGCCTATACCTTGGAGTGCTGCCTGATTTTTTGGATCTACTAGTTTTGTGTCTTATGATCGTGACCAAGGCAGGCTTACACCCACATACCTTTGGGGGCTGTGCGGCTGACGTCTTTTTTTGGATATTATATATACACATATCCAAGAAATGGTGTCAGCACTCTGCGAACACTAATGCCACCTAAATACTATAAATAAATAAATATGCATTGCTGCTGAATCTACTTACAATAGTGAGGTTCTCAGCGCACATTTTTATTAAATTGTGTGAGCCCACCTGTCACGACAAGACGACCTCTTTAAGTTCGATCCCTACGCTGCTTGTACCCCTAGAAATGGGACTAAGCCTACATATACCTAGGGATGGTAGGAACCAGCATTAAACTAATTAAATTCACCTAGGGCAGAATGGGGGGAGTGCAAGATCAACAATGGAGGCAGTCAACCCCACATATATGCAATACATAAGAGACAACAAAATTTTATCAGCACATTCCAACAAAATGAAACAAAACGTGTATATAGGCGCAAGGAAGCCTAAGACTGCAAAACAATATAATCTCCAAAAAATGGTGACAGCACTCTGCGAACACTAATGTCACCTAAACACCATAAATAAATAAATATGCATTGCTGCTGAATCTCCGTACAATAGTGAGGTTCTTAGTGCACATTTTGATCAAATTGCGTGAGCCCACCTGCCACGACAAGCCGACCTCTATAAGGTGGTCCCTACACTGGTCGCACCTCCAGAGCTGGCTGGGACTAAGCCTACATATATACATATATATGTATATATATATATATATATATATTATATATATATATATATATATATATTATATATATATATATATATATATATATATATATATATATAGCTGATGAACCTCACGGCTGGAGCAAAGCTTCAGAGGAGCGACCCCTCCTCGCAGTAAATTGAAGAAATAGCAAGGGAGCAGAACAGAATTTTAGAAATTTTCCAAACACCCTTTGCTATGACACTGTTTGAAATTTAGCTCTGGGGGTCTCCCATTTCTCTATATCATCTTTTTAATGTGTCTACACCTTGATTGGAGTATATCTGTGGTAAATTCATTTGATTGGACATGATTTGTAAAGACACACCACTGTCTATATAAGCTCTCACAGCTGACAATGAATGTTAGGGCAAAAACCGAGCCATGAGGAGGAAAGAATTGCCTGTAGAGCTCAGAGACAGGATTGTGTGGAGGCACGGATCTGGGGAAGGGTTGAAAAAAAAACTCTGCTGCACTGAAAGTTCCCAAGAGCACAACGGTCTCCATAAAGCTCCAAAGATCCTGTGTGCAGATGGGAGAAACTTCCAGAAGGTCAATCATCACTGCAGCATTCCACAATTCTGGGCTTTATGGCAGAGTGGTCAGAAAGAAGCCTCTCCTCAGTAAAAGGCACATTAAATCTTGTTTGCAGAAACACCACCTAAAGGACTCTCAGACCGTGGGAAATAAGATTCTGTGGTCTGTTGAAACCAAGATTGAACTTTTTGGCCTAAATTCTAAACGTCTTGTCTGAAGGAAACCAGGCACTGCTCATCACCTGCCCAATACCATTTCTACAGTGAAGCATGGTGTCAGCATGCTGTGGGGGTGTTCTTCAGCAGCTGGGACAGGGAGACTGGTCAGCGTTGCGGGAAAGATGAATGGAACAAAGTACAGAGATATTCTTAATGAAAATCTGATCCAGAGTGCTCTGGACCTCACACTGGGCCGAAGGTTCACCTTCCAACAAGACAATGACCCTAAGCACACAGCCAAGACAACATAGGAGGGATGGGGGGACTACTCTTTGAATGTCGTTGAGTGACCCAGCCAGAGCCCTGACTTGAACCCAATCGAACATCACTGGAGAGACCTGAAGATGGATGTCCACGGTGAGTACCCATCGAACCAGACAGAGCTTGAGAGGATCTGCAGAGAAGAATGGCAGAAAATCCTCAAATCCAGGTGTGCAAACCTTGTGGCATCAAACCCAAGAAGACTGGAGGCTGTTATCACTGCCAAAGGTGCTTCAACTAAGTACTGAGTAAAGGGTCTGAATACTTATGTCATTGCAATATTTTAGTATTTTCCTTTTTCAATAAATTTGCAAAGATTAATAACATTCTGTTTTCACTTTGTCATTATGAGGCATTGAGTGCAGAATGATGGGGCAAAATTAGAATTTTTTATTTATTTTAGCACAAGGCCTCAACATAACAAAATGTGAAAAAATGTAAAAGGTCTGAAGACTTTCCGAATGCATTGTATATGGATTGATGTGGCATTATAATTGCTCATTTAATTTGTATTTACTCCCGGTCCCAGTCCGTTTGTTAACCTTTATATGCTTCTATTCTGCTTGCGTTACTACTTCAGCTGTGGGCAGCAGAACGAGTCCCAGGCATGTGCTCTTTTGTGTACATGTTGCTATGGGGTGGGCGTGATGACATGGTTGACCTCGTCCACAGTCCCATTCTGACATGCACACCGAGCGCGGTCACCTCGGCGTCTTGTGCCATCATACTGAGTACTCGCCCTCATGCTTCCTTGCAGGTGAAGCTTTTTAAATACTCTTGGCTTCACCATATATATGCCCCTCTATTGCTATTCCACCATCCCCTGACGAAGCTGGTATAACAGCAAAACACACATTGAGAACTTTAGCGTTTTTGTTTTGTTTTTTATCCCCTTATACCTCCATAGCATGTCTAAGGTTAAGAATTCACGTTTAATTCCCTACACCCCGTATAAATGGTTTCATTATAAATGTTTTCATTTTCTGGTATTAGCCTGTGTTGTGTATTACTTTCCAATCAGTGATCTATTTATCCTTGCAATGATTTGTTACCATCATACTGGTTGTATATGCATATCCTTCTTCATTATATAGGTATGTTAGTATATTAAAGGCTAAATCCCTCTCATATTTTTTGAGGATATATTTATAATTTTGCAACAACAGTGTGGGCTCTACCCTTAATGATTCATGTACTGAGCTTGATATTTGTAGTGTTAGTCGGGGAGGCTTCACGTATTTGGCAGAGGTCTGGGTCATGCCATCTTAGCCTCTTTGTGTTCTCGATTTATTTTATATTGGATTTATATTTATTTATGTATTTTATGTATAATAAACTTTGTTATTTTTTCAAAAATGATCATTCCTGTTGGATATGGTACTACTTGTTCTTTGTTTTGCTTTTTCACCAAAGGTATTAGGTACAGCATTTTCCACTAAACTGACAGAAATATTATCACTAACCTCCGAAACCACCCTATGTAAAGTATATAATGTCATTTATGTAGTAAGCTGCCAAAATCCATATAATTAAGGACAATTTACTGTCTCCAAAGCACTTGAAAATCCCCGTTAAAAACAACCGTTATTCGCCCCTTTAGTACTTATGTAACATATGGAGAATAGAATTGTTATTACAAGCATTTAAAGACAAAAAGGCTGCAATATAATTTCAATTATTATGCAATGGTATCAATTCTACAACACTATTCTCAGCTCTTGCATAGTAAAAAAACATATCCTTGAGGGACTTTTCTATCCTGTCTCCTCTATGTATGTTTTGGTCAGGTTCACACATTGCTTTTTTTTTAAATTATTTTATTTACCAAACCAAAGAGTGGATTCTAAATAGAGGAAAAGCATATATAAAATAATCTGGTTTTGATTAAAACTGCATCAAAATTGCAGTGTGTGAACAAAATGTTATTCTTCAAGTCTTTCCAGGAAAGTGATATGTGATTTCTCAAGAGTTAAAGAGGCTCTGTCACCAGATTCTGAAATCCCTATCTCCTATTGCATGTGATCGGCGCTGCAATGTAGATAACAGTAAAGTTTTTTTGTTTTTTTTTAAAACGTTCATTTTTGGCCAAGTTATGAGCTATTTTATATATATATGCAAATGAGGTTTGAAATGGACAACTGGGCGTTTTTTTTTTTTGTTATATCCAACTGGGCGTGTATTGTGTTTTTAACTGGACGTGTTTACGTGTATGATGCTGACCAATCAGTGACCAGTCAGCATCATACACTCATCTCCATGGATTTACACAGCAGCGATGTGCAGCCACATAAACAGAGATTAACGTTACTGCAATGTCCTGATAATGAATACACATGAAATCCAGCCTGGACGTCATGTGTATTCATTATCAGGACACTTCTGAATCTTTTCTGTGAGATTTGCAGCAAGGGAAACGAAATCTCGTTTATCTCCGAAATCTCGCGAGATTTAGTTTCCCGTGCTAGAAATCTCACAGAAAAGATTCAGAAGTGTCAGGATTCTGAATACACATGACGTCCAGGCTGGATTTCATGTGTATTCATTATCAGGACACTTGATTAACGTTAATCTCTGTGTATGTGGCTGCACATCGCTGCTGTGTAAATCAATGGAGATGAGTGTATGATGCTGACTGGTCACTGATTGGTCAGCATCATACACGTAAACACGCCCAGTTAAAAACACAATACACGCCCAGTTGGACATAACGGAAAAAAAACGCCCAGTTGTCCATTTCAAAGCTCATTTGCATATACATAAAATAGCTCAGAACTTGGCCAAAAATGAAAGAGTTTTAAAAAAAAACAAAAACGTTACTGTTATCTACATTGCAGCGCCGATCACATGCAATAGGAGATAGGGATTTCAGAATCTGCTGACAGAGCCTCTTTAAGGTCCATTTACAATGATTGCGCAATTCAGCATTCGTACGAATGCTCTTTCCCGATCATTGCCCTATGTACACCTTTAGATATGACTGTTATCCACCAGTGACTCACACCAATACTCCTCATGAATGGCTGTGCTAAAGGGAGGGCTGCCTGCAAGGGATTATGGGGAAGACTGCCCTGCTATCACTTGAAGTCATGTGATGCTTCATCTCTGTCTTTTTGTCTTATTTTGATCTGTTAAATGGTGGACACCATTTTGAGCAATTCATGCGGGACGACTCAAAATAGTTTCTTATTTGCTAAAATCCAAAACGTTTAGCAAATTTGTAACAAATTCGATTCATGTAGAACTGATTTGCTTATCTCTAGTAATTAGTACATTTTAAAATAGAATATAAATTCATCTCACATGTAAATGGATTTATAACTTTAATCATTGTCATTCATCGTGAACATTAATTTTTAAGTTAAAATTATAACAGAGGACCTTGCCAGCAATCACTTTACACACATTTAAATCAATCTTTTAGAGCAGAAGAATCAAAAGAGCTTTGTCAATAAAGTATGTAATGCACTTGGACTTCAGCCAGAATAATTGAAGACTTGCATAAGTGGTAAAGACCGACAAGACTCTACCTATTTACATTATACCATTGATTTGCATTAAAATATGATAATGAGGATGCAAATATGTCTGTATTCACAATTTTCTAAGTAAATATTCACTCGTTATGAGAACAGAGAAGCTTTCATATTGTATAAATTGTCTGTAATATATATTAAAAAAAAGCATTTCTACAATAATATATATTCAATCAGGGAAAGTTGCTCATTTTCCCTGCAGTGGCCGCTACATGGGTAATGTAGTACTACATAGCAGCCCAGTCTGCCAGAGCTTGCTAGCAGCTCTTAGTTCTGACTCATAGATAGGAGTCCTGAGCACAGGACCCCTCTCTATAACATAAATATTGCTTAATAGGTCATTTGAACATAAGTTTTCATAATGTGAAAACCCGACACAACACTAGATTCGGGCATATATCTCCAGATCTGTGCCTACACACAATCCCATCTCTGAGCTCTACAGGCAGTTCTTTCCTACTTATGGTTTGGTTTTTGCTCTGATATGCATTGTCAGCTGTGAGACCTTATATGGACAGGGATGTGTCTTTCCAAATCATGTCCAATCAAATTAATTTACCACAGGTGGACTCCAATAAAGGTGTATAAACATTTTAAAGATGATCTAGTGGAATGGGATGCCCCCAGAGCTACATTTTAAGTGTCATAGCAAAGGGTCTGAATACATATGTCCATGAGAAATTTGAGATTTTAGTTTGTAATAAATTTGTTCAAATTTCTAAAATTCTGTTTTCACTTTGTCAATATAGGGTATTGAGTGCAGAATGATGGGGGGAAAACTGCTGTGTGCAGCACGAACAGCAGCAAGATGGGTTGGGAGGGACTCAAAAAGGTGCTGGTAGGTCTCAGGTTTCTGGAGCCATGCTGACTGCAGTGCATCCCACATTTGCTGGAGGGGGAATTAGGGAAGATCCATAGAGCGAACAAGATGACCAAGGTGGTCCCACGGATGCTCAATTGGGTTCAGGTCTGGAAAATTAGGGGGCCAGGGAAGTACTTGGAAGTCTTGGTCGTGCTCTTACAACCCCTGTCGGACATTTCCAGTCATGTGACATGTCACATTGTCTTGCTGGAAGATTCATCTGCCCCAGGAAAAACAAACAGCATATATGGGTGGACGTGATGGATTCATACCCAAATCTCAAGCTTGAAAAAGACCCAGACTTGGGTCGAAATGTCGCTCTACATTATGGTGGAATAAAAGTATTTTTCACCATTTTGATACCCTGAGATACATGTGCTGCAGTTTTTCTACTTTGCATGATTATACTGGAGTCACAATGGCTACGACTTAACACTGCTTGCACCGGTAATTTGTTCTATTGAAAAAAACTAATCTACATAAATATTGGGACTGTGATGTGCTGCTGTTTTCTCCTTTTCCTATCTTTGTTTTATCCACTTTGCAACCTAACCTATAATCTATTAATATACTAACTCCCCATAAAAAATATGATTGAAGGAACAGGGGGAGTGGGAAAAGTAGTGTGTTACATCAATGAAAAAAATAAAAAATACTTTATTATTAAATTAATTTAATAATAAAGTATTTTTTATTTTTTTCATTGATGTAACACACTACTTTTCCCACTCCCCCTGTTCCTTCAATCATATATTGACAATTGGTGGTGTACACCTAGTGTGAATTACTCCAACATATTATATATAAATTGTACGGGGGTAATACCCATCCAAATACATAACTCCCCATAAAAAATAAGTATACATAGAGTGATAACTGTCTCCCATCAATGTTTTGCTTTAATATTCCAGTAGTGTCTACAGTAAGGGTTGTATCTACAGACACACTATAGTCGGGAGGTGATACCTCAGTGCATTAAAGATAGCTAATCTCTTTAATCTATCCTTAACTCCTCTTACATTTCATAGTAGAACCTATTCCTCCAGGATCAATGAAAAATAAAATCCCTCTCTCTGTTTCCTTGCCCTCAACCTCCCCCTCCCCCATAACCCAAAGATGAAAGGTACAACTATCATCACAGGTTCCTACACTAGCGTTTCACCCCCATCAGTCATCCCTCCAGCAACTCCAACACCAAATTAATATAAGGCGTAAACGTCTCATATAAACATAGTCCGGGCCAGAAAAAAACTGAGTAGTGAATTAATAATCCGCCCATGTCCAGTATGAATATAATTTAAACTTTGCTGAGTCCACACAACCCTTAGGTTCATTTAGAAGATGTTTGTACATTGTGTATGACTTTTAACTTAGCTGGATATAACATAGCCTACTGTATACCTTAATTTCGCATCCGCTTTTCTGAGTGGCTAACGAATAATCTGAAAAAAGCATAGCCTTATTCCCATTTAAGGTCAATGCTAAGTCTCTTGCATCTTCTCAAAATGGCTAACTTACCTTCATTAGCATCTTGAAGAGTACAGATCTGGGTGACATTCCAGGCTGGGGGTGGGTCTGAAGGGCCCCCGATGAACCCACTGTATATAAAAAAAAGTCTTGAGAGGTTTTACTCCGCTATGTTTTTTTTCAGCCATGAGGAAGCAAATAAAACACAGTTTGCATTTTCAGCCCTAACATACCCAGCCACCTATTGTACATCCTCCTTGAATAGTCCTCAAAGTCCCCAAACCATTTCTTTAGTCAGGTCGGAGATTGCTTCTCAACCCAGGAAGCAGCCATTAATTGCTTCAAAAATATAATTCAACGTGGGTTCTTTACGCGCCATATTGTCCGCTGGCCCAGAATATAACACCGTGCAATCCAGGGCATCAATTTCTTTCCCCTCTCCTCTATCAGAAATTTGCGCCCCTTATGATGTGCCTTTATCTGAAACTTCCAGATCACTTTCACCCCTATTGTTTATGAGGGTATTTATAAAATGGTCAATTTAGTTCCCTTTATCCCCTTTTGTTTTAGGACGTTCTGGTGTAAAAGTAACACTCTGACCGTCTTTGTCTGCGACATTGGTTTTTCTCATTTTTCTCATCTTTTTTCCTAGTCATTCTACCTCCAAATCAGGACGCTAATATATGGTCTGGGCTTCTGCCTGTATATGTCTCTAATGTATGAATATAGACTGCCCCTGACCCGGTCTATGAAATCAATATGAGGAGCCTCAACTACTGACAGCAATGCCAATAAATCATGGATTAATTGAACTTATCAGTTACTGAATTTAATACATTTCAGTAACTTAATGTGATGTAGCCTCAGAGGTTTTTTTTAAATCAATGGATGTAGTTAAACCCTCCAATAAGAGAGACAAAAAGAAAGAAAGAAGGAACTTTATCACCTAGACCGCAGGCTTGATGGAGAAGGTTACCCACAGTCCTTAGAAGCAGATAGCAGTTCATAGCATTCCAATAAACAGATTAGGAGGCTAGAGTCCTGGTCTTTCCAACAGGTATATATCCAGGGTGTAACGAATCGGGGTAGGAAGACGGACAGGTGAGACCTAATCTACCCGCAACTCAGTCCCTGCCTACTTGTACGGCCCGTCCTAAGTGACGGCGTACAACTGGACGACGGTCTCTACGCTCAATAAGTGAAAGACAGACAACACAAGACAAGGGCACACAGAAGCAAAGGGGAACTACGTGCAGTTGCCCACGGAACACCGTGAGCAACAGGAGTGGTGAACAAGCCAAGTCAAACCAGAAGAGTACGTAGTAACAAAATCAGAGCAGGAGAAGAGTCAGTCAAGCCAGGGTCAAAAAGTAACAGCGGTCAATAATGTAAATAGCAGGAATCACAGAGCCAGGAAACAAGACAATCACAGGCAAGGAACAACTGCAAGTGAGGGTATAAATAGACCAAGGGTGGGAGCAGAACAGTCAGGCCAGCCTGTGATAGGTTCTCCCTCTCCTCAGCCTGTGAGCCTGAGTGGTAACAGATCGCGTCACTCTAGCAGACCTTGGAGCTGATGAAGGCTGATTAACTCCGGGCGTCGACACAGAACCTGTGTCTGGCAAATCCATTACACAGGGAGAGCAGGAGGTAAAGGGAGGTAGAAGGCAGAAATCCACATTACCTGTATTTATCCATTGGAACTTGAGAACATGGCAAGGTGAAGCTGACAGTCTCCATCCACGTTTCTAGAAGCCTTTTTTAAATATATAGGGGACAGCCAGGAAGGAGCTGGCAGGCTCTGTCCACAAATGTCAAGAATACTTTCTTGATCATCTAATTGGCTGTGCCTCCAAGCAACACACAAGAGGGAGAAACTACAGCTGTGTCTCACTTCTATACGGAGGAGAATTAAAGTGGTTTTCCCATCAGAGACATTTATGACATATTCACAGAATATTGCACCTCTGGGACCCGCACCTATCTCTGGAACGGGGTCCCCTAAACCCGCATCTATCTGACATTTATGACATATCCTGTGGATATGTCATATATGTCCCTCATGGGAAAAGCCCTTTAAATAAGCAAAGTCACAAAAAACAAAGGGATGGCAAGCTCCCCTCACTGGATAGCAAACTGTGTATCCTGGTCAGTGCACAGAGGAAACGGGCAGCAAAGACGGCGTCCCATGGTCATCAGGGTAAAATAAGCATATCTGAATTGTACCCGGCACTTCCCAGCACCCCTGGTGGCGGGGTAATAATGTGGGGTTAGTGAGCCTCTTCAACGGCTAACCTTAGGCCCTGCCATAGTAATGGACGCTAACGTGTCAGTGGTAATGAAGTTAAAAAAACACCAACACAGAAAAAATATTTTATTGAAATCAACCCCCCCAAAACCCTAGTTAACCAATTTATTGAAAATAAAAACGCTGTCATCGAAGTAGTCCTCGAATGCAACATAGTGACCGAATGACCGAACCTGTAAAAAACATACAATAAAAGATTAGCAACACTAAGACCTAGTTCCCACAGAGTTTTGTGCAGGCGGAAAAATCTGGTTAAGGCAGATTTTGACCTGCCGGCTGAACATTTGACACGTTTTTTGCTCCATTTTTTGCTGATGTCAATGGGAAGTCCGAGACGGAAATGCCTAAAGAAAAGACGTGATGCTTTTTATTCCCGCAAGTGTTTTTTACGCTTGCGGGAAAAAAATGCCTCCGCCTCCCATTGACATCAATGGGAGTCAATTTCGGACATTTTTTGCCACGGTTTCAAACGCGATTTCAGCTTTAAAAAGAGCGCCAAAAAACTTAGTGTTAACTCCTTCCAATAAGTAAAAAAAAAAAAGAAGCAAAACCATTATCATACTTACCTTCCTGGGTCTGTGACAATAAACTAAGCAGGGACAGCACTAAGCTGTCATGGGTTAATTTACATCACATGATCCAAGGTTACCTCAGTTCATTGGCCTACTTTTAAAAGAGGACCCACACCTTTCACTAGAACGGGTTCCCCTAAACCCAGTTCGAGCTTTTTGTGCTCACGCGGCCACTTACTGATTGCTACGCTGTTTCCGTAACTCCTGACATGGCAATCAGGAAGTGGACGGAGAGCACAAAAAGCTAGAACAGTGTTTAGGGGACCCTGTTCTAGAGATAGGTGCGTGTCCCAGAGATGGGACCTGCATCTATCTGACATTTATGACATAACCTGTGGATATGTCATAAATGTCTCTGATGGGAAATCCCTTTTAAGAAAAATAAAATGATCTGCCCCCCCCCCTGCTGGACGCCCTAGGCACTGAATCCCCAGTGAAAGGTGATGAATACGGCCCTGCTTCTGGTATATTTGTTGACCTTTTTCCCAGTGATCCAACCTTGTCCTGTCTATGATTCTGTACTGCACTGCCTGATTGTTGCCAACCCCTGCTTGATTCACTACAATTTGTCTCTTTGGTATTGACTTTACCTTTATTGTTGCTGGGCCTAGTCATCAACAACAGTAGTTTTGCCTTGTTGGCATTATCAACCATTACTTTCCAGTGAGAGTTAGTTTGACTTAGTTCATGCCAATTTATCCAAAAATCTTACCCTTAGAGATCCACCTTGCATCTAAATCCTGAAGCCAGCAGAATGCCAAGTATTTAACTGATGTTATAGGAAAAATATTTGTAGATATTATCAGATATAGATGAATTGTGCAATCTGCTTAGGTTCTTTCTTAGGGTATTACTGGGACATTACAACCACACATTTGATGAGAGATGCTCTTCTAGTCTATATTTTTTTTATATATACTAATCTTATAGCGCTTATACTTTTTAAATACTATGCACATAATAATAAGACTAATAATGTAAATGAGTTAAGCCTCATTTACATCTGTATTGGAGGCTCCGTTAGGGGTGTCTGTCGCAGATCTGGCTGAAAATACCCGAAACCACGGGTTACCCCAGCGGAAACCCGATAGAAACCATTAAAGTCAATAGGCTGCCAGTAGTGCTTGTCATACAACAAAACCTGCGATTCCGATATGTCCGATGTTCTGCAGAATAACGGAAACACTGACGCAGTTGTAGATCCAGCCTAAATTTCATTTTCTAGGTAAAAATCAGATCTTTCAGTGTATCTACAGCAAAAACACAATACATTTACAAAACAATTTGAAGTGTTACATTAAAAAAATGTAGAAAGTATGTCTGACATTCATACCGTATTCTGAAATGCCACAGAAAATAAGATTATCCTCCATTATTTGACTTCTCTGTTACTGCCATCTATTGAACAAAAATTTAAGCATTGTGCAACCTTGTCTGATTGTTTTAGTTTAAATACCTTTTATGTAATTTATTGGATAATCTATGACTCACACATTGATGATATTTTGTATGACCTCGGTTTGTTGTCTTTAACCCCTTCCCTCTTTAGCCACTTTTGACCTTCCTGACAGCCTCATTTTTCAAATCTGACATATTTCACTTTATGTGGTAATAACTTCGGAATGCTTTAACCTATCCAAGCGATTCTAAGATTCTTTTCTCCTGACACATTGGACTTTATGTTACTGGCACAATTTGCTCGATACATTCAGTATTTAAATGTGAAAAACACCAAAATTTAGCGAAAAATTGCAAAAATGTGCATTTTTCTAAATTTTAATGTATCTGCTTGTAAGATAGGCAGTTATACCACACAAAATAGTCGCTAATTAACATCCCCCATATGTCTACATTAGATTGTCATCGTTTTTTGAACATCCTTTTATTTTTCTATGACGTTACAAGGCTTAGAACTTTAGCAGCGATTTCTCACATTTTCACGAAAATTTCAAAAGGATATTTTTACAGGGACCAGTTCAGTTGTAAAGTGGCTTTTAGGGCCTTATATATTAAAAACCTCCAAAAAGTCACCCCATTTTAAGAACTTTACCCCTCAAAGTATTCAAAACAGCATTTAGAAAGTTTCTTAACCCTTTAGACGTTTCACAGGAATTAAACCAATGTAGAGGTGAAATTTACAAATTAAATTTTTTGTTGTTGCAGAAATTCATTTTGAATCCATTTTTTTTGTAACAAAAAGATTTACCACAGAAACGCAACTCAATATTTATTGCCCGGGTTCTGCAGTTTTAGGAAATATCCCACATGTGGTCCTAATGTGCTAATGGACTGAAGCACTGTCCTCAGAAGCAAAGGAGTACCTAGAGGATTTTGGGTCTTTTTATTAGAATATATTTTAGGCACCATGTCGGGTTTGAATGGCTCTTGTGGTGCCAAAACAGTGGAAATCCCCCAAAAGTGACCCCCATTTGGGAAACACACCTTAAGGAAATTATCTAGGGGTATAGTTAGCATTTTGATCCTACAGGTTTATTGCAGAAATTATTGGAAGTAGGCCGTGAAAATGGAAATGACATTCTTTCAAAGAAAATGTAGGTTTAGCAAATTTTTTTCTCATTTCCACAAGGACTAAAGGTGAAAAAGCACTGCAAAGTTTGTAAAGCTATTTCTCCCGAGTAAAACAATACCCCATATGTGGTAATAAACGGCTGTTTGGACACACGACAGGGATTAGAAGGAAAAGTGCGCCATTTGGCTTCTGGAGCTCAAATTTAGCAGGAATGGTTTTCGGACGCCATGTCGCATTTGCAAAGCCCCTGAGGGACCAAAACAGTGGAAATCCCCGACATGCGGCCCCACTTTGGAAACTACACCCCTTGAGGAAATTATCTAGGGGTATAGTTAGCATTTTGACGCCACAGGTTTTTGCAGAAATTATTGGAAGTAGGCCATGAAAATGAAAATCTACATTCTTTCAAAGAAAATGTAGGTTTAGCTATTTTTTTCTCATTTCCACAAGGACTAAAGGAGAAAAAGCACCGTAAAATTTGTAAAGCTATTTCTCCCGAGTAAAACAGTACACCATATGTGGTAATAAACGGCTGTTTGGACACACGGCAGGGCTTAGAAGGGAAAGAGCACCATTTGGCTTTTGGAGCTCAAATTTAGCAGGAATGGTTTGTGGAGGCCATGTCACATTTGCAGACCCCCTGAGGGGACAAAACAATGGAAACGCCCAAAAAGTGACTTCATTTAGGAAACTACACCCCTTGTGTAATCCATCTAGGGGTGTAGTTAGCATTTTGACCCTACAGGTGTTTCATAGAATTTATTAGAATTGGGCAGTGAAAATAAAAACAATCCTTTTTCTTCAATAAGACGCAGTTTAGCTCAAAATTTTTCATTTTCTCAACAAATAAAGGGAAAAAAAGAACCCAAACATTTGTAAAGCAACTTCTCTGGAGTACGGAAATATGTGATCATAAACTGCTGTTTGGGCACATGGCAAGGAACAGAATAGAAGGAGTGGCATTTGGCTTTTGGACCACAGATTTTGCTGGATTAGTTTCTTGACACCATGTCGCTTTTGCAAAGCCCCTAATGTACCAGTACAGTGGAAACTACTCAAAAGGGACTCCATTTGTCATACTACACCCCTTGAGGAATTAATCTAGGGGTGTAGTGAGCATTTTGACCCCACAGCTGTTTCATAGATTTTATTTGAATTGGGCAGTGAACATAAAAAATTTTTTTTTTTTCCAATAAGACGTAGCTGTAGCGCAAAATTTTTCATTTTCTTAAAAAATAAAGCAGAAAAAGAACACCAAAATTTGTTAAGCAATTTCTCCTGAGTATGGCAATACCCCAATGTGTCAGTGGTAATGAAGTTAAAAAAACACCAACACAGAAAAAATATTTTATTGAAATCAACCCCCCCAAAACCCTAGTTAACCAATTTATTGAAAATAAAAACGCTGTCATCGAAGTAGTCCTCGAATGCAACGTAGTGACCGAATGACCGAACCTGTAAAAAACATACAATAAAACATTAGCAACACTAAGACCTAGTTCCCACAGAGTTTTGTGCAGGAGGAAAAATCTGGTTAAGGCAGATTTTGACCTGCCGGCTGAACATTTGACACGTTTTTTGCTCCATTTTTTGCTGATGTCAATGGGAAGTCCGAGACGGAAATGCCTAAAGAAAAGACGTGATGCTTTTTATTCCCGCAAGTGTTTTTTCCGCTTGCGGGAAAAAAATGCCTTCGCCTCCCATTGACATCAATGGGAGTCAATTTCGGACATTTTTTGCCACGGTTTCAAACGCGATTTCAGCTTTAAAAAGAGCGCCAAAAAACTTAGTGTTAACTCCTTCCAATAAGTAAAAAAAAAAAAAGCAAAACCATTATCATACTTACCTTCCTGGGTCTGTGACAATAAACTAAGCAGGGACAGCACTAAGCTGTCATGGGTTAATTTACATCACATGATCCAAGGTTACCTCAGTTCATTGGCCTACTTTTAAAAGAGGACCCACACCTTTCACTAGAACGGGTTCCCCTAAACCCAGTTCGAGCTTTTTGTGCTCACGCGGCCACTTACTGATTGCTACGCTGTTTCCGTAACTCCTGACATGGCAATCAGGAAGTGGACGGAGAGCACAAAAAGCTAGAACAGTGTTTAGGGGACCCTGTTCTAGAGATAGGTGCGTGTCCCAGAGATGGGACCTGCATCTATCTGACATTTATGACATAACCTGTGGATATGTCATAAATGTCTCTGATGGGAAAACCCTTTTAAGAAAAATAAAATGATCTGCCCCCCCCCCTGCTGGACGCCCTAGGCACTGAATCCCCAGTGAAAGGTGATGAATACGGCCCTGCTTCTGGTATATTTGTTGACCTTTTTCCCAGTGATCCAACCTTGTCCTGTCTATGATTCTGTACTGCACTGCCTGATTGTTGCCAACCCCTGCTTGATTCACTACAATTTGTCTCTTTGGTATTGACTTTACCTTTATTGTTGCTGGGCCTAGTCATCAACAACAGTAGTTTTGCCTTGTTGGCATTATCAACCATTACTTTCCAGTGAGAGTTAGTTTGACTTAGTTCATGCCAATTTATCCCAAAATATTACCCTTAGAGATCCACCTTGCATCTAAATCCTGAAGCCAGCAGAATGCCAAGTATTTAACTGATGTTATAGGAAAAATATTTGTAGATATTATCAGATATAGATGAATTGTGCAATCTGCTTAGGTTCTTTCTTAGGGTATTACTGGGACATTACAACCACACATTTGATGAGAGATGCTCTTCTAGTCTATATTTTTTTTATATATACTAATCTTATAGCGCTTATACTTTTTAAATACTATGCACATAATAATAAGACTAATAATGTAAATGAGTTAAGCCTCATTTACATCTGTATTGGAGGCTCCGTTAGGGGTGTCTGTCGCAGATCTGGCTGAAAATACCCGAAACCACGGGTTACCCCAGCGGAAACCCGATAGAAACCATTAAAGTCAATAGGCTGCCAGTAGTGCTTGTCATACAACAAAACCTGCGATTCCGATATGTCCGATGTTCTGCAGAATAACGGAAACACTGACACAGTTGTAGATCCAGCCTAAATTTCATTTTCTAGGTAAAAATCAGATCTTTCAGTGTATCTACAGCAAAAACACAATACATTTACAAAACAATTTGAAGTGTTACATTAAAAAAATGTAGAAAGTATGTCTGACATTCATACCGTATGCTGAAATGCCACAGAAAATAAGATTATCCTCCATTATTTGACTTCTCTGTTACTGCCATCTATTGAACAAAAATTTAAGCATTGTGCAACCTTGTCTGATTGTTTTAGTTTAAATACCTTTTATGTAATTTATTGGATAATCTATGACTCACACATTGATGATATTTTGTATGACCTCGGTTTGTTGTCTTTAACCCCTTCCCTCTTTAGCCACTTTTGACCTTCCTGACAGCCTCATTTTTCAAATCTGACATATTTCACTTTATGTGGTAATAACTTCGGAATGCTTTAACCTATCCAAGCGATTCTAAGATTCTTTTCTCCTGACACATTGGACTTTATGTTACTGGCACAATTTGCTCGATACATTCAGTATTTAAATGTGAAAAACACCAAAATTTAGCGAAAAATTGCAAAAATGTGCATTTTTCTAAATTTTAATGTATCTGCTTGTAAGATAGGCAGTTATACCACACAAAATAGTCGCTAATTAACATCCCCCATATGTCTACATTAGATTGTCATCGTTTTTTGAACATCCTTTTATTTTTCTATGACGTTACAAGGCTTAGAACTTTAGCAGCGATTTCTCACATTTTCACGAAAATTTCAAAAGGATATTTTTACAGGGACCAGTTCAGTTGTAAAGTGGCTTTTAGGGCCTTATATATTAAAAACCTCCAAAAAGTCACCCCATTTTAAGAACTTTACCCCTCAAAGTATTCAAAACAGCATTTAGAAAGTTTCTTAACCCTTTAGACGTTTCACAGGAATTAAACCAATGTAGAGGTGAAATTTACAAATTAAATTTTTTGTTGTTGCAGAAATTCATTTTGAATCCATTTTTTTTGTAACAAAAAGATTTACCACAGAAACGCAACTCAATATTTATTGCCCGGGTTCTGCAGTTTTAGGAAATATCCCACATGTGGTCCTAATGTGCTAATGGACTGAAGCACTGTCCTCAGAAGCAAAGGAGTACCTAGAGGATTTTGGGTCTTTTTATTAGAATATATTTTAGGCACCATGTCGGGTTTGAATGGCTCTTGTGGTGCCAAAACAGTGGAAATCCCCCAAAAGTGACCCCCATTTGGGAAACGCACCTTAAGGAAATTATCTAGGGGTATAGTTAGCATTTTGATCCTACAGGTTTATTGCAGAAATTATTGGAAGTAGGCCGTGAAAATGGAAATGACATTCTTTCAAAGAAAATGTAGGTTTAGCAAATTTTTTTCTCATTTCCACAAGGACTAAAGGTGAAAAAGCACTGCAAAGTTTGTAAAGCTATTTCTCCCGAGTAAAACAATACCCCATATGTGGTAATAAACGGCTGTTTGGACACACGACAGGGCTTAGAAGGCAAAGTGCGCCATTTGGCTTCTGGAGCTCAAATTTAGCAGGAATGGTTTTCGGAGGCCATGTCGCATTTGCAAAGCCCCTGAGGGGCCAAAACAGTGGAAATCCCCGACATGCGGCCCCACTTTGGAAACTACACCCCTTGAGTAAATTATCTAGGGGTATAGTTAGCATTTTGACGCCACAGGTTTTTGCAGAAATTATTGGAAGTAGGCCATGAAAATGAAAATCTACATTCTTTCAAAGAAAATGTAGGTTTAGCTATTTTTTTCTCATTTGCACAAGGACTAAAGGAGAAAAAGCACCGCAAAATTTGTAAAGCTATTTCTCCCGAGTAAAACAGTACACCATATGTGGTAATAAACGGCTGTTTGGACACACGGCAGGGCTTAGAAGGGAAAGAGCACCATTTGGCTTTTGGAGCTCAAATTTAGCAGGAATGGTTTGTGGAGGCCATGTCACATTTGCAGACCCCCTGAGGGGACAAAACAATGGAAACGCCCAAAAAGTGACTTCATTTAGGAAACGACACCCCTTGTGTAATCCATCTAGGGGTGTAGTTAGCATTTTGACCCTACAGGTGTTTCATAGAATTTATTAGAATTGGGCAGTGAAAATAAAAACAATCCTTTTTCTTCAATAAGACGCAGTTTAGCTCAAAATTTTTCATTTTCTCAACAAATAAAGGGAAAAAAAGAACCCAAACATTTGTAAAGCAACTTCTCTGGAGTACGGAAATATGTGATCATAAACTGCTGTTTGGGCACATGGCAAGGAACAGAATAGAAGGAGTGGCATTTGGCTTTTGGACCACAGATTTTACTGGATTAGTTTCTTGACACCATGTCGCTTTTGCAAAGCCCCTAATGTACCAGTACAGTGGAAACTACTCAAAAGGGACTCCATTTGTCATACTACACCCCTTGAGGAATTAATCTAGGGGTGTAGTGAGCATTTTGACCCCACAGCTGTTTCATAGATTTTATTTGAATTGGGCAGTGAACATAAAAAAATTTTTTTTTTTCCAATAAGACGTAGCTGTAGCGCAAAATTTTTCATTTTCTTAAAAAATAAAGCAGAAAAAGAACACCAAAATTTGTTAAGCAATTTCTCCTGAGTATGGCAATACCCCAATGTGTCAGTGGTAATGAAGTTAAAAAAACACCAACACAGAAAAAATATTTTATTGAAATCAACCCCCCCAAAACCCTAGTTAACCAATTTATTGAAAATAAAAACGCTGTCATCGAAGTAGTCCTCGAATGCAACGTAGTGACCGAATGACCGAACCTGTAAAAAACATACAATAAAACATTAGCAACACTAAGACCTAGTTCCGACAGAGTTTTGTGCAGGCGGAAAAATCTGGTTAAGGCAGATTTTGACCTGCCGGCTGAACATTTGACACGTTTTTTGCTCCATTTTTTGCTGATGTCAATGGGAAGTCCGAGACGGAAATGCCTAAAGAAAAGACGTGATGCTTTTTATTCCCGCAAGTGTTTTTTCCGCTTGCGGGAAAAAAATGCCTCCGCCTCCCATTGACATCAATGGGAGTCAATTTCGGACATTTTTTGCCACGGTTTCAAACGCGATTTCAGCTTTAAAAAGAGCGCCAAAAAACTTAGTGTTAACTCCTTCCAATAAGTAAAAAAAAAAAAAAGCAAAACCATTATCATACTTACCTTCCTGGGTCTGTGACAATAAACTAAGCAGGGACAGCACTAAGCTGTCATGGGTTAATTTACATCACATGATCCAAGGTTACCTCAGTTCATTGGCCTACTTTTAAAAGAGGACCCACACCTTTCACTAGAACGGGTTCCCCTAAACCCAGTTCGAGCTTTTTGTGCTCACGCGGCCACTTACTGATTGCTACGCTGTTTCCGTAACTCCTGACATGGCAATCAGGAAGTGGACGGAGAGCACAAAAAGCTAGAACAGTGTTTAGGGGACCCTGTTCTAGAGATAGGTGCGTGTCCCAGAGATGGGACCTGCATCTATCTGACATTTATGACATAACCTGTGGATATGTCATAAATGTCTCTGATGGGAAATCCCTTTTAAGAAAAATAAAATGATCTGCCCCCCCCCCCTGCTGGACGCCCTAGGCACTGAATCCCCAGTGAAAGGTGATGAATACGGCCCTGCTTCTGGTATATTTGTTGACCTTTTTCCCAGTGATCCAACCTTGTCCTGTCTATGATTCTGTACTGCACTGCCTGATTGTTGCCAACCCCTGCTTGATTCACTACAATTTGTCTCTTTGGTATTGACTTTACCTTTATTGTTGCTGGGCCTAGTCATCAACAACAGTAGTTTTGCCTTGTTGGCATTATCAACCATTACTTTCCAGTGAGAGTTAGTTTGACTTAGTTCATGCCAATTTATCCAAAAATCTTACCCTTAGAGATCCACCTTGCATCTAAATCCTGAAGCCAGCAGAATGCCAAGTATTTAACTGATGTTATAGGAAAAATATTTGTAGATATTATCAGATATAGATGAATTGTGCAATCTGCTTAGGTTCTTTCTTAGGGTATTACTGGGACATTACAACCACACATTTGATGAGAGATGCTCTTCTAGTCTATATTTTTTTTATATATACTAATCTTATAGCGCTTATACTTTTTAAATACTATGCACATAATAATAAGACTAATAATGTAAATGAGTTAAGCCTCATTTACATCTGTATTGGAGGCTCCGTTAGGGGTGTCTGTCGCAGATCTGGCTGAAAATACCCGAAACCACGGGTTACCCCAGCGGAAACCCGATAGAAACCATTAAAGTCAATAGGCTGCCAGTAGTGCTTGTCATACAACAAAACCTGCGATTCCGATATGTCCGATGTTCTGCAGAATAACGGAAACACTGACGCAGTTGTAGATCCAGCCTAAATTTCATTTTCTAGGTAAAAATCAGATCTTTCAGTGTATCTACAGCAAAAACACAATACATTTACAAAACAATTTGAAGTGTTACATTAAAAAAATGTAGAAAGTATGTCTGACATTCATACCGTATGCTGAAATGCCACAGAAAATAAGATTATCCTCCATTATTTGACTTCTCTGTTACTGCCATCTATTGAACAAAAATTTAAGCATTGTGCAACCTTGTCTGATTGTTTTAGTTTAAATACCTTTTATGTAATAAATTGGATAATCTATGACTCACACATTGATGATATTTTGTATGACCTTGGTTTGTTGTCTTTAACCCCTTCCCTCTTTAGCCACTTTTGACCTTCCTGACAGCCTCATTTTTCAATTCTGACATGTTTCACTTTATGTGGTAATAACTTCGGAATGCTTTAACCTATCCAAGCGATTCTGAGATTCTTTTCTCCTGACACATTGGACTTTATGTTACTGCCACAATTTGCTCGATACATTCAGTATTTAAATGTGAAAAACACCAAAATTTAGCGAAAAATTGCAAAAATGTGCATTTTTCTAAATTTAAATGTATCTGCTTGTAAGACAGGCAGTTATACCACACAAAATAGTCGCTAATTAACATCCCCCATATGTCTACATTAGATTTTCATCATTATTTGAACATATTTTATTTTTCTATGACGTTACAAGGCTTAGAACTTTAGCAGCGACTTCTCACATTTTCACGAAAATTTCAAAAGGATATTTTTACAGGGGCCAGTTCAGTTGTAAAGTGGCTTTTAGGGCCTTATATATTAAAAACCTCCAAAACGTCACCCCATTTTAAGAACTTCACCTCTCAAAGTATTCAAACAGCATTTAGAAAGTTTCTTAACCCTTTAGACGTTTCACAGGAATTAAACCAAAGTAGAGGTGAAATTTACAAATTTAATTTTTTGTTGTTGCAGAAATTCATTTTTAATCCATTTTTTTTGTAACACAAAGATTTACCACAGAAACGCAACTCAATATTTATTGCCCGGGTTCTGCAGTTTTAGGAAATATCCCACATGTGGCCCTAATGTGCTAATGGACTGAAGCACTGTCCTCAGAAGCAAAGGAGTACCTAGAGGATTTTGGGTCTTTTTATTAGAATATATTTTAGGCACCATGTCGGGTTTGAATGGCTCTTGTGGTGCCAAAACAGTGGAAATCCCCCAAAAGTGACCCCATTTGGGAAACACACCTTAAGGAAATTATCTAGGGGTATAGTTAGCATTTTGATCCTACAGGTTTATTGCAGAAATTATTGGAAGTAGGCCGTGAAAATGGAAATTACATTCTTTCAAAGAAAATGTAGGTTTAGCTAATTTTTTTCTCATTTCCACAAGGACTAAGGGTATGTTCACACGATGAGAGGCATTTACTGTTAACAGCTGCCTCGTTTCACACGTAAATGCTCCTCCTCGCATTTTGCGAGGCGTCTGAGACGCTCGTAAATCTTGAGCTGTGCTTAATTGAGTTCAATGAAGAACAGCTCAAATTACATGGCAAAGAAGTGCCCTGCACTTCTTTGCCGAGGCAGTCCATTTACGCGTCGTCGTTTGACAGCTGTCAAACGACGACCCGTAAATTACAGGTTGTCTGCACAGTACGTAGGCAAACCCATTCAAATGAATGGGCAGATGTTTGCCGACGTATTGCAGCCCTATTTTCAGGCGTAAAATGAGGCATAATACGCCTCGTTTACGCCTGAAAATAGGTCGTGTGAACCCAGCCTAAAGGAGAAAAAACACTGCAAAATTTGTAAAGCTATTTCTCCCGAGTAAAACAGTACACCATATGTGGTAATAAATGGCTGTTTGGACACACGGCAGGGCTTAGAAGGGAAAGAGCACCATTTGGCTTTTGGAGCTCAAATTTAGCAGGAATGGTTTGCGGAGGCCATGTCACATTTGCAGACCCCCTGAGGGGACAAAACAATGGAAACGCCCAAAAAGTGACTCCATTTAGGAAACGAACCCCCTTGTGTAATCCATCTAGGGGTGTAGTTAGCATTTTGACCCCACAGGTGTTTCATAGAATTTATTAGAATTGGGCAGTGAAAATAAAAACAATCCTTTTTCTTCAATAAGACGCAGTTTAGCTCAAAATTTTTTATTTTCTCAACAAATAAAGGGAAAAAAAGAACCCCAACATTTGTAAAGCAACTTCTCTGGAGTACGGAAATATGTGATCATAAACTGCTGTTTGGGCACATGGCAAGGAACAGAATAGAAGGAGTGGCATTTGGCTTTTGGACCACAGATTTTGCTGGATTCGTTTCTTGACACCATGTCGCTTTTGCAAAGCCCCTAATGTACCAGTACAGTGGAAACGACTCAAAAGGGACTCCATTTGTGATACTACACCCCTTGAGGAATTAATCTAGGGGTGTAGTGAGTATTTTGACCCCACAGCTGTTTCATAGATTTTATTTGAATTGGGCAGTGAACATAAAAAAATTTTTTTTTTCCAATAAGACGTAGCTGTAGCGCAAAATTTTTCATTTTCTTAAAAAATAAAGCAGAAAAAGAACACCAAAATTTGTTAAGCAATTTCTCCCGAGTATGGCAATACCCCATATGTGGTTATAAACTCATTTTTGGGCACACGGCAGGGCTCAGAAGGGAAGGAGTGCCATTTGGCTTTCGGAGTACAGATTTTGCTGGATTGGTTTCTGGTCTCTATGTAGCATTTGCATATTGGTATTTTTTGTGTGGTGAAGTTGTAATCGACTCACCTGATGTAGTTGTGCAGGTTCATCAGCACAACTTGACTTTATTGCTCGTCTGGTGAACTTTCCGGTACACTGTGCTAGCATCTGGAGCGTACCCATGGTGGATACCTCCTGTGCTGGAGTTTCCTCGACGTGGTCTTCAAACATGCTTTTTGGGATAAAAAATTATATGTGATATGCCTGACGAAGACCTCAGCCCGAGGTTGAAACGCGTTGCAGCACATTCTCTCCCACCTCTTTTTATTGTTTTTTAAATATACGTAATGTTCAATAAATCATTTATATTTTATCCAATGGGTCTGTAATGAACAACGCACCAGCTACATAGAAGCGCCCGACACAAGGAGCTATTTTTTTTTTATCCCAAAAAGCACGTTACAGCAGGATGTCAGCTGTAAGATACAGCTGACATCCGTGGATGATGGCACCGACTCAGCTTCTAAGCCGGTGCCATGCATTTGTTCTAAATATACGACATTTTGCGGGAAGCACTGGCTTTACATGTCGTATACTTACGACAAATGTCAGGAAGGGGTTAAAGAGCAAGTGTTAGCTCTCCTGACATGTCTCCTATAGTAAATACTTCTATTTCCCATGAAATAACACTTCAGGTACATGTTTTCTTAGGAGAAATTTGGCACAGCCAGCGCTGATTGAAAGTGTCACACTGTGTGGGGATACACGCTATTGACTAGGACAACGATAGCACCCAGTTGTAAATGTATTCATATACTGCATGGGTGTAGCTAAAGGCTCATGGGCCCTGGTGCAAGAATTCAGCTTGGACCCCCCTACTACTCCCCAACACCACCAGACCACTGCGCACGCCTATGCCCAACCACCTTGCCTCACAGCCCCATGGATGCCCCCACACTATAATGCCCCCCATATCTGCCCCCACAGTATAATGCACCCCATAGCTGCCCCCACAGTATAATGCCACCCATAGCTGCCCCCACAGTATAATGCCACACCATAGCTGCCCCCACTGTATGATGCCACCCATAGCTGCCCCCGCCGTATAATGTACGCCATAGCTGCCCCATACAGTATAATGCTCTCCAAAGCTGCCCCCAAACAGTATAATGCCCCCATAGCTGCCCGCACACAGTATAATGCCCCCATAGCTGCCCCCACACAGTAAAATGCCCCCATACCTGCCCCACACAGTATAAAGCCCACCATAGCTGCCCCCACAGTATAATGCCCCCCATAGCTGCCCTCACAGTATATTGCAACCCATAGCTGCCCAACAGTATATTGTCACTCATAGCTGCCCCATACTGTAAAATGTCCCATATGGTATAATGCACCCCATACAATATAATGCCCACATAGAGTATAATGCCGCCCATAGCTGCCCCATACAGTATGCCACCCATACAGTATAATGCCCCCCATATCTGACACATGCAGTATAATGTCCCCATAGCTGCCCCATACAGTATAATGCCCTCCATAGCTGCCCCATACAGTATAATGCACCCTCAGCAGCTACAATATTAGCCCCCCTCCCATATCCAGTATAATGCCACCATATGTGCGTAATAGAAAAACAATAACATAATTACTTACCTATCCCCATTCCCACGATGGGTGGAGGCGATCCTTCTCCTCCTCTGCACTGTGCATGACTCGGCGCAAACAGGCACGATTACGTCACTACATCGCACCTGCCTGCGCAGAGCCGCTCACGACACAGTGAATTGAATTGAACTGTATCTGCGTCCTGAGGACGCAGATACAGTTGGAAGCCGGACCAGTATGGTCAACGTTCTGTGGCAACGGGGGTCCTGTGAGCCCCCCAGGCTTAGGGGGCCGGGTCGCAACTGCAACCGTTGCAACCCCTATAGCTACGCCACTGATATACTGTATTTCCATACTGAAAAACATAGGACCTGCACAACATATTTCTAGGAAAAGGTGCTCCAGAATTCATGAGGAACACAAATATTTACTTATGCTAGGTTCACATCTGCTTTGAAATTTCTGCTTTTTTGTTCTGTCAAGGAAACTAAAAAATGGAAAAAGAACGCTTTCGTTAAAACACCCATTAAGTACAATGTTTTTAACATCAGTTTGCTACAGTTCCGTTCTGTTAGGTTTGAGTTTGCATTCATTCCACTTGACGGATCCGTAAAACAATTTCCGCACTTGTGCAGAAGAACTACCCTCCAGCCCCTCCAGACATGTGCATTATGTATCACTCAAAAAACGAGTCATTAAAAAATGGAGCATAACATATTTCATATTGACACAAACTGAAGCAAAATTTCAGTTTTTTGAACATTCAGTCGAATGGATCTATAAAAAACAAATATAAAACTTGTTTACATTGCTTTCCATTTTGGTCTGCTTTTATTAACTGTTCGTCAAATAAAATAAGGATACATTGAAAACAGATTCCAGACACAGATGTGAACCCAGCCCAACACAGAGTATACCAGTGTGAAGGAAATACATCAGTAGCTGCTGCACACATTTTTCTTATAGTTTGCTACAATGGGCCATATTTATTACTGTATCTGGGTCTAGAAAATTTTGAAAAATGCACCAAATTCTGGGGCAAATTGGAACAATTTTCTCACTAGACACTTTTATAAAGTTTTCCCGAAAAGGGGCAAAAACTGGCACAAAATTTTGGCTAATGTATCAGTTTGGAGTCCAGAATGTTTAGCTTACATAACATTGTCTAGACTGGATACAACTGCATTCACTTTAGGTATGTTCGAGTTTGCTGCCTCTGAATGTAAACAAGAGTGTTTTCATTCACTGACAGTAAACTAATATTTTGAAAATAGTGATTAAAATGCAAAGTATATTACACAGTTGTATAACTTTACAGCGATTAAGAATTATTTGGATCAAACTGTAAACCTTTATCTTTGTTAACTAATTACTGTAGTCTTCTAATTCATTCTGCTATGTCTTTACTTCTGGTCATGTGAAGTTCCACATTATATTGCCGTTTTGTGCTGGAAACAAGCGCTGTGCAATGTGTACGTACTGTACATTCCGATGAATAAAAGCAAGAATGAACATTGCCTGAAATTGTTATCCTCTGGGTTCACTTTGTGATATTTACTTGTTAGATTTATTTAAGATTTATAAGCCTGCTAGGAAGCTTAATTTACAGAAAAGTTCCCTTTTAAAAATTGTTCTATTGTCCATCCATCGTTTTCTATTAAATTAAATTGAGAAGTAACTGGATTGTCCAAAAATATAAAAGACAAAGATCATGAGTCCAATTTAGTCATATTTATCATCATACATCAGCTAGATAAAAATACCTCAGCTGGAAATATAATTTAGAGATTATTTTCAAGGTTATTGCTAGTGTGTCATGAAGAAAACACTTTCATGTATTAGTATAAAATTGTTTAATGTAAACCATTCAGATTTTGTAAATCATTCTATTTTGTGATAGATGCAGCTAGAGATAAGCAAACCCTTAATACTTTTTTTTCTCCATGGATTCTACAAAATGTGAATCACTAAGATTTGTTGTGAGTCTGTAAACTGGTAAATCAATTCTGCCATCTCTGTATACAGCATGAAGAGACCTGGCTGGTAATGAAAAATACAACGCTTCTGAGGCTACAAATTCTAGTTCAGGTTAATGTAAACCTAAGATTAAATGAACACAGCATGTATTCTTCCTTTTTCTGTAGCATATTAGCATGAAGGGTAAACTTTGAATCCATTTAAAATACAATTTAAAAACAAAAATCTTCATGCCTCATAGTTAATGTTATTTTTCAAGGAGTGCAGAGTTTCTGAGCAGTTACATACGGTGTAAAAGCCAGCTAAAGAGGGGAATAGGAAGAGAGTAAGTAGAGAAAGAGACATTTTTATTTAACAAGATATATTACAAAGTTTATTATCTTTTCATACATTATTCATTTATTTAAAAAAATAAATAAACGATAGGTATGCTTTTAGCAATAATATTTCAAAAGTTTAATAACAAATCAAGAGAAATATGATTTTGAAATGAAGTGAGGTAGTAATTGGGACTGCAGTCAAGGCCTTTATAATAGATAAAATACCCAAAGCCCAACCAGTCTGTAAAATCCAGTCAACAGCCTTTCATGAAAAATATTACACCTACAATCATTAACACTGAAATAATTCCGGGTAGCAGCTAGCTATTTATGACTATTTATCCTACTTTTAGAATGGTTTGAATGGCTACACTATAGTAGTTTAAAAAGTTGCATGTCTTCAACCAGGGTCAAGTTCCAGTTGTGTTACTACTATTGGCCTCTCTTATATTGTTGATATCAAATTATTTTCGAAACGAAATGCATCATGCCTGCAGCATTTTCCTCCAACACGTACACGTACCTTACACAAATTTCCTAAGGAATTGCTTCTTGGATCTGAAAAATATTCTTCCAATTAAACAAGAAGTTATACCAGGTGCTTAAATGCGCATACTCCATAACTCATAGACCAATTGTTTAGTTCTAAATTTAAACTCTGAGAAATGTGAGATGGAAATTCAGTTCCTGGAGTGTACTCTCTTTTTCAGGTTTTGCTAGAATGGCAGTACTAAAGATCTAAAATCGTTTCTGGACAAACTTAAATCACTAGCTTTTTTATTTGGCTGAGGTGAAAACACAAAAGAGGCGAAACTAGATTTATGTTTATGCATCCACATTCCGCCCTCTAAACAGACTACAAGCACAAACCTACAGTATTTCTGCTTCCCTCCTAACAGACTATAGAATGGCTCTGGAATAAGAACTTGTATGAAATTTAAATAATAGATATGAAACTGGACCTCTGAACACCATTGTTTAATAATCCTCATGTCCAAGTAGATAGAAATAAAATTCCCTGTTCTTACTAGTTTTATAGCATTAAAATGATGGGTTGTTATGTGTACGGATGCGAGTAGGTATACCGTATTGTCATAGTAACCAATAAATATTATAAACAGGAGGTTCTGTTAAAAAGTAACCTAGTTTCAGGAGTTGATGGGTTAGAGTATGTTCACACACAGATTTTTAAAGAGGCTCTGTCACCACATTATAAGTGGCCTATCTCCTATATAAGGAGATGGGCGCTATAATGTAGGTAACAGTAATGCAATTTTGGTCAGCGTCATACACTCCTCTGTACAACGCCCACTTGGTCTAAAGTAAAAACACGCCCAGTTGGGCATTAAGAAACTCATTAGCATAATGCTAAAAATCGCTCATAAAGTGGTTTAAAATAGATTGTTTTTCTAAATAAAAAACATTACTGTCACCTACATTATAGCGCCCATCCCCTTATGTAGGAGATAGGGCACTTATAATGTGGTGACAGAGCCTCTTTAAGGCGTATTTCAGGGCATTACCGCCTTGAAATACGCCTTGAAAAACGCTAGCTAAACGCCTACAAATATCTACCCATTGAATTCAATGCGTTAAACGATGTTTAGGTCAGACAGGGCATTTGTTTACGCAGCTTCTTTAACCCCTTCCCTCTTTAGCCACTTTTGACCTTCCTGACAGAACCTCATTTTTCAAATCTGACATGTTTAACTTTATGTGGTAATAACGTCGGAATGCTTTTACCTGTCCAAGCGATTCTGAGATTGTTTTCTCGTGTCACATTGAACTTTATGTTACTGCCAAAATTTGCTCGATATGTTCAGTATTTAATTGTGAAAAACACCAAAATTTAGCGAAAAATTGAAAAAATGTGCATTTTTCTCAATTTAAATGTATCTGCTTGTAAGACAGGCAGTTATTACACACAAAATTGTTGCTAACTAACATCCCCCATATGTCTACTTTATATTTGCATCGTTTTTTGAAAATCCTTTTATTTTTCTAGGACGTTACAAGGCTTAGAACTTTAGCAGCAATTTCTCACATTTTCAAGAAAATTTCAAAAGGCTATTTTTACAGGGGCCAGTTCAGTTGGGAAGTGACTTTGAGGGCATTATGTATTAGGAACCCCCAAAAAGTCACCCAATTTTAAAAACTTCACCCCTCAAAGTATTCAAAACAGCATTTACAAAATTTCTTAACCCTTTAGACTTTTCACAGGAATTAAAGCAAAGTAGAGGTGAAATTTAAAAAAATTATATTTTTTTGCAGAAATTAATTTTTAATCCAATTTTCTTTATAACACAGAAAGTTTTACCAGAGAAATGCAACTCAGTATTTAATGCCCAGATTCTGCAGTTTTAGGAAATATCCCACATGTGGCCGTAGTGTGCTACTGGACTGAAGCACCGGCCTCAGAAGCAAAGGAGCACCTAGTGGATTTTGGGGCCTTATTTTTATTACAATAAATTTTAGGCACCATGTCAGGTTTGAAGGGCTCTTGCGGTGCTAAAACAGTGAAAATCCCCCAATAGTGACACCATTTGGGAAACTACACCCATTGAGGAAATTATCTAGGGGTATAGTGAGCATTTTGACCGCACAGTTTTTTTACAGAAATTATTGGAAGTAGGCCGTGAAAATTAAAATCTAAATTTTTTCTAAGAAAATGTAGGTTTAGCAATTTTTTTTCTCATTTCCACAAAGACTAAAGGAGAAAAAGCACCGTAAAATTTGTAAAACGATTTCACCCTAGTAAAACAATACCCCACATGTGGTAATAAACAGCTTTTTGGACACACGGCAGGGCTTAGAAGGGATGGAGCACCATTTGGCTTTTGGAGTTCACATTTAGCAGGAATGGTTTGCGGAGGCCATGTCACATTTACAAAGCCCCTGAGGGGACAAAACAGTGGAAACCCCGCACAAGTGACCCGATTTTGGAAACTACACCCATTGAGAAAATTATCTAGGGGTATAGTGAGCGTTTTGACCCCACAGGTTTTTTGCAGAAATTATTGGAAGTAGGCCCTGAAAATATAAATCTACATTTTCTCAAAGAAAATGTAGGTTTAGCTAATTTTTTCTCATTTCCACAAGGACTGAAGGAGAAAAAGCACCATAAAATTTGTAAAGCAATTTCTCCCGAGTAAAACAATACCCCACATGTGGTAATAAATGGCTGTTTGGACACACGGCAGGGCTTAGAATGGAAAGAGCGCCATTTGGCTTTTGGAGATCACATTTAGCAGAAATGGTTTGCGGAGGCCATGTCGCAATTGCAAAGCCTCTGAGGGGACAAAACAATGAAAATGCCCAAAAAGTGACTCCATTTAGGAAACTACACCCCTTGAGGAATTCATCTAGGGGTATAGTGAGCATTTTGACCCTATAGATGTTTCATAGAATTTATTAAAAATGGGCAGTGAAAATTAAAAAAAAACTTTTTCTTCAATAAGACATGGATGACCGAGAAGTTAGCAATAACTCTCCTGTAATGATTAGCAAACCCCAGGAAGCACTGTAACACATTCAGGGAGGCAGGTTGGACCCATTCAGCCGCAGCCTGAACCTTGGCAGGGTCCATGCGGAATTCATTAGGAGTGAGGATTTGACCCAAAAATGGTATCCCCTGCACCCCAAACACACATTTTTCGGATTTAGCAAAGAGTTTGTTTTCCCGAAGGGCCTGGAGCACCTTCCTGACATGCTCACTGTGGGAGGACCAGTCCTTTAGAAAACACAAGTAAGTCATCAAGGTACACTACAAGAAATACCCCCAGGTAGTCTCTTAAAATCTCATTTATGAAATTCTGGAAGACTGCGGGACCATTACACAACCCAAAGGGAATGACGAGGTATTCGAAATGACCTTCGGGCGTGTTAAACGCAGTCTTCCACTCATCCCCTTCTCTGACTCAGATAAGGTTATAAGCCCCCCGAAGATCAAATTTAGGGAACCATTGGGCCCCCTGAACTTGATTGAAGAGATCAGGAATCAAAGGAAGGGGATACTGGTTCCTTACAGTGACCTTATTCAAGTTTCGGTAATCGATGCACGGCCTAAGACCACCATCCTTCTTCCCCACGATGAAGAAGTCAGCACCTACCGGAGAAGTAGACGGGCGAATGTAACCCTTGGCCAGGTTTTCCTGGATATATTCTCTCATGGCCTCACGTTCGGGACAAGAGAGATTAAATATTCTACCCTTAGTGAGCTTAGCTCCTGGTACCAAATCGATTGCACAATCGTATTCTCTATGAGGAGGTAACACTTCGGAGGCCTTTTTAGAAAAAACATCAGCGAAGTCCTGAATAAACTCAGGTAGAGTGTTCTCCTCAGGGAGAGAAATAAAATTAACAGAAAAACAGGACGTCATGCATTCATTACCCCATTTAGTAAGATCCCCAGTACTCCAGTTAAACATGGGATTATGCATCTGCAACCAGGGAAGGCCTAAAACGAAATCGGACAATAATCTCTGCATCACCAGTACAGAACACTGCTCCAAATGAATGGAGCCAACAATGAGTTCAAAAACAGGGGTATGCTGCGTAAAATAACCATTAGCAAGTGGAGTGGAGTTGATACCCACTACCGGGACAGGTTTAGGCAATTCAATCAATGGCATGGCTAGAGACATAGCAAAATCCACAGACATAATATTAGCAGAAGACCCTGAATCCACGAAGGCACTGCCGGTGGCAGACCTACCCTTAAAAGAGACCTGAAAGGGAAGCAAGATATTATTAGGTTTCATATTTACGGGAAATACCTGTGCGCCCAAGCGACCTCCCCGATGGTCACTTAGGCGCGAAAGTTTTCAGGCTGCTTATTCTTACGCCTAGGACAGTTGTTCACTTGATGCTTGTCATCCCCACAGTAGAAGCAGAGACCATTCTTCCTGCGGAGCTCTCTACGCTGTTGGGGAGACACAGTGGCCCGGAGTTGCATTGGTTCATCCGAGTTTTCCGTGGAAGAAGGAAGCAACGGAACCTCGGGAGCCATCATGGGGGAGCCAGAGGAGAAGGTACAAAAACATTCAAGTCGTCGTTCCCTGAGACGTCGGTCAAGACTTACCGCTAAAGCCATAACCTGATCTAGAGAGTCAGAAGAGGGATAGCTAACTAACAGGTCTGTCAGGGCGTTTGACAGACCCAATCTAAACTGGCACCTCAAGGCAGGGTCATTCCAGTGAGAAGCTACACACCACTTCCTAACGTCAGAACAGTACTCTTCAACGGGTCTCTTACCCTGACATAAGGTCACCAGCTGACTCTCTGCAAAGGCAGTCTTGTCAGTCTCGTCATAGATGAGCCCGAGAGCGGAAAAGAAAAGGTCAACAGAGGAAAGTTCAGGGGCGTCAGGAGCCAAGTAGAAGGCCCATTCTTGGGGGCCATCCGGGAGCCGGGAGACAATTATACCCACTCGCTGGCTCTCAGAACCTGAGGAGTGGGGCCTTAGACGGAAATAGAGTCTACAACTCTCCCGAAAGGAGAAAAAAGTCTTCTGGTCCCCTGAGAACCGGTCAGGAGGCAACTTGAGATGGGGTTCAAGAGGTGAGGTGGAGGGCACTAGCTGGTTAGCATCACGCTGGTCGCACCTCTTAGCCTGGGCTTGGACCTGTAGGGAGAGACCCTGCATTCAAGGGGGTCCATAGTAGTAGGAACAAGGGTAGAAAAAGTATATGGGCCTGTGATTATGTAATGACGGGGTAGGGAGACAGACAGGTGAGCCCTAATCTACCAGCCACTTAGTCCCTGCCTATTTGCACAACCCGTCCTAGGCAACGGCGTACAACTGGGCGACGGTCCCTACGCTTAGTAGGTGCACGACAGACAAACAGACAAGGGTACACAGAAGCTAAGGGAAATGGGGCAGTTGCCCACGGCAACACCGTGAGCAACAAGAGTAGTGAACGAGCTGAGTGAAACCAGGAGTGTACGAGGTACAAAACGCAGAGCAGAAGCATAGTCAGTAAAGCCAGGGTCAATAAGAAGCAGAGGTCAATAGTAATATCTGGAAGAGCAGAGCCAGGAAACAAGAGAGAATCACAGGCAAAGACAAGAAGCAAATGAAGGTATACATAGACCGAGGGCGGGAGCTAGAACCGTCTGGCCAGGCTGTGATAGGTTCTCCCACTCCTCAGCCTACCAGCCTGAGTGGTAGCAGATCGAGTCACTCTATCAGACCTAGGAGCAGATGCAGACTGATTAACCACGGGCGTCGACACAGAAGCTGTGTCTGGCAGATCCTATATATATTATATTATATATGAAACTATTCATGTCCTCATTATTGCAAGAAAGATCCTAATACTATTTCCCATAGTGGCAGCACATTATGATTGACAAGTCCAAAGTGTAAGATGCATATATATATATATATATATATATATATATATATATATATATATATATATATTTAAATTCCTCTAAATAGGTTTTCTTTGAATGTACAGTTAAAGGGGTTGTCCAGGAAAAAAAAAATTCTAAAAAGTGTCCCCCAGCCTTGGTTTGCCTTCCCTAATACACCCTATTAAACTTCTAAACAGTTCCTGTTTGATTTCCATCGTCACTGCTGCTCTTTCTGTTTGTTTACATCCCTTGCTGTTTGTTTACATCCGTTACTGTCTGTTTCCTGTCTTGTAACCCACTATACCCATGATCCCCTGTAATGTAGATGTTACCTGCAGTCCTATGTAACACCACAGATAACAGTGATAACTCTCTGATTACAGATAATGTGGTAGATGTTGCCTGCAGTCCTATGTAACTCCACAGATAACACACTGATAACTCCCTGAGAACAGATAATGTAAGAGACAAACACATGCAGAGACACAGACAGAGACACACACACTGTAACATATACACATACAAAGACAGAGGCACACGCTGTAGACACACTACACACACAGACACTCACCATGTCTCCTGGCTGACAGGTCAGGACGGGCTGTGGGCGGAGCTTCCTCTCTGCTTCTCGGCAGAGCACAGAGCACAGAGTAGAAGCAGCTGCTGGGAGGCTGCAGCACGGGAGTGGACCTGTCCCCTGACCTGAGTCACTGTGCGGGCAGTAATGAGCCAGCACACGCCGAAACAACACATCACCAGTGACGTGTCGTATCCCATCCGAGGTCTCTCTGGGGAGAGACCATATGATCGGGATATGACACGACAGTGGAGGAGCCTGTAAAAGTGACGTCAGAAGTCATGTGTTCCGAAGAAAAGAACAGCCAGAGCGGAGAACAGAAGCAAGATTGCACAGGTAAGTATATTATTCAACTGTAAATATGTGCAAATTGTGTTTAAATTTACTGAAAAAAAAAATGTCAGACAACCCCTTTAAGTCTCTTTGAGATAACCACCCAAAATTGCAAGAAACATTGTCTTCTCAAAGAAGAGAGACAATATACTTAGAACATAAGGGAAATAAAAATCCATTACAGAAAAATCAGACCTAGATCCCTGGTTGTCTTCTCAAAGAGGAAGTCTTTTAAAGAGATGTCAGTGTATTTGTGATTTTTTTTTCCCTTCTCATCAACATGACTAAAGAGTAAAAAACATTGTACACATGCTTACAAAACAAGAGGAAAAACTCAAAGTCTATGTACACCTGAAAGCTATATATTTTTTTTTAATAAAAATGACAATCAGTGTGTTTGGTGCAACTTAATAAATAGTTTTTAGTAAAAAAATCTTTTAACTTTTTGAGATACAGCTGCTTTGTATCTTGTATACAGAACAGCTATATCCTTTGTTAAAACCTAAATATGTCAGTCTTACATGATCCACATGTAATCGATTACATTCAAATTATGAACATAGATGTGATGGATAACAGGTAGATCCTGCGTGTCAGAAACATGCTGGACACGCTGACACTGAACCTGTCGGACTTGACAGGTACAGTATTCAGCGTAAGATACAGCTGCTCTGTATACAGAACACAAAGCAGCTGTATCTGTAAAAGGAAATGTAATTTTTAATAAAAACTAAGAGAAAGTTGTACCAAACAAGCTGGTTGACCTATATATACAACTCAGAGGTACGGCAATGGGGTCAAATGTGGCCCCCACGTACGCCAATATTGTTATGGCTGACATGGAGGAGATGTCAATCTATGTATCCCACCACTTCACTTCGATTTTGGGGTGGTGGCGATACATAGATGATGTCTTCCTCATTTGGACTGGAGATGCACCAGATCTGGATCTGTTTTTTTATTTTTTTGAACCATATTGACCTTGACATAAAATTCACGATGGTGGCCTCCATCACTCACATTCAATTTCTTGACACCTTGGTTAGTATTCAAGATTTACATATCAAACAGACAGATTGTAATAACCAGCTGAGTTTTTATAGCCATCACCCCAAGGGAATGATTAAATCCTTACCATATAGCCAATTACTGAGAGTGAAACGAATTGTGGATGACCCTATCAGTTTGGATAATAACCTCAATAAGATGAAAGGGAAATTTTGAGAAAGAGGATATCCAGAAAAGCTCCTGGAAAAAACATCTTGAAACAGTGAAGTTGATGGCTAAGAGTCAGCTCTGTCAGGGTGTGAAAAAGACCGACATAAAAATGCTAGACTCCCTATGGTTTCAACCTATAGTGTGTGCAGCCCTAATGTAGCAGGGATTATTAAAAGACATTGGAGAATTGTTGGTAATTATTATGATAGGGTAACTGAATTTCAGTCCCCTCCACTATTCTCATATAGAAGGCCCCGTAATCTTAGGGACAGACTTCTTATGACCGATGTCAGTAAAAAAAGTAGTCTTAACAGGGGTGCAAACCCAGACTTGACACGTAGAGGCTGTTTCCCCTGTTTGTCTTGTGACAATTGTGCTATTATGCTTAAAGAGGCTCTGTCACCACATTATAAGTGTCCTATCTCCTACATAAGGAGATGGGCACTATAATGTAGGTGACAGTAATGCTTTTTATTTAAAAAAAACTATCTATTTTCACAACGTTAGGAGCGATTTTGGTTTATGCTAATGAGTTGCTTAATGCCCAAGTGGGCGTATTTTTACTTTCGACCAAGTGGGCGTTGTACAGAGGAGTGTATCACGCTGACCAATCGGCATCATGCACTCCTTTCCCATCATTTAGACAGCAGAATCGCGTTCTTACTAGAACATGATCTGCAGCCACATACACAGCGATTCTGCTTGACTAACGTTAATCCAGTGTCCTGATAATGAATACACATGACCATCCAGCCTGGACGTCATGTGTATTCAGAATCCTGACACTTCTGGATCTTTTCTGTGAGATTCCAGCAACGGATCCGAAATCTCGTGAGATTTCGGAGATAAACGAGATTTCGTATCCGTTGCTGGAATCTCACAGAAAAGATTCAGAAGTGTCAGGATTCTGAATACACATGACATCCAGGCTGGATGGTCATGTGTATTCATTATCAGGACACTGGATTAATGTTAATCAAGCAGAATCGCTGTGTATGTGGCTGCAGATCATGTTCTAGTAAGAACGCGATTCTGCTGTCTAAATGAATGGAGAGGAGTGCATGATGCTGATTGGTCAGCGTCACACACTCCTCTGTACAACGCCCACTTGGTCGAAAGTAAAAATACGCCCACTTGGGCATTAAGAAACTCATTAGCATAAACCAAAATCGCTCCTAACGTTGTGAAAATAGATTGTTTTTTTAAATAAAAAGCATTACTGTCACCTACATAATAGCGCCCATCTCCTTATGTAGGAGATAGGACACTTATAATGTGGTGACAGAGCCTCTTTAAAGGCAATGTCATTGTACATCCCACTACGGGGAAAACATATAACATTAAATCATACTATACCTGCAGGAGTGATTTTGTTATATATGTGCTACAGTGCCCGTGCAATCTAATCTATGTGGGTGAAACCACAACGGAGTGTAGATTAAGGTTAAACAACCATAAATCTAGTATACGCACAAAAAAAGTTGAATTCCCTGTAGCGCGACATTTCGTGGAGATGGGACACACTGTACGACAACTTAGGTTCACCATACTTGACAGGGTCCCTCCTCTGAAATGTGGGGGAAATAGGGAATTGATCCTGAAAAAGCGAGAAGTCTATTGGATCAATAAATTGAATTCATTACATCCGTGTGGGCTTAATGTTGATTATCCTCTAAATGTATTTAAATGATGATCTCGGATGCCATATTTGATTTTTATCTGTCATATATACATAGTCTCTTCTTGATTTAGACTTTGTCGCCCCTTGAGGTATTGTTCTTTTGCCCTGTGATATCTGCTCAGGATTCGTTCAGCGTTCTTAATAGCTCGTGGGAAGAGGGTCATGTGACACATAAAACTTATCGAGAATTTCACAAGAAAAACAATGGTGTGCTTGGTTTCAACGTTACTTTATTCTTTCATGAGTTATTTACAAGTTTCTGACCACTTATAAAATGTGTTCAAAGTGCTGCCCATTGTGTTGGATTGTCAATGCAACCCTCTTCTCCCACTCTTCACACACTGATAGCAACACCGCAGAAGAAATGCTAGCACAGGCACCCAGTATCCGTAGTTTCAGTTGCTGCACATCTCGTATCTTCACAGCATAGACATTTGCCTTCAGATGACCCCAAAGATAAAAGTCTAAGGGGGTCAGATCGGGCGACCTAGGGGGCCATTCCCATTTTATTTAGGTGTATCCATATAAATGGCCCACCCTGTATATTGGCATTTTGCCCTTAATAAAGATGGTGGTACACAGCACATTTACTTGAAAGTGATTGCGCGGCTGGAAAGGCCTTTTTAGCTGCTGTGATTATGTTTGACACCACGTTGTTGGCAACCATAGAACACGAGGACGGCCGTACCCAATAGACAACTAGGATGTGGGCATGCGCCATTCGGCTTGTGAAACGCCAAGATTCTAGTAATTAGCACATGAGTCATTCAGTCCAGGAGGTTTCATTCAACTTAGTTTGGTGAGTGTCAGCTGTTTTTATATTTCATTATTTAATCACTATTGACACCTAATTTACAGAATATACCTGTTCACATGTATATGGTGGATATTAAAAATTTACATTTTTTAACATTACTTGTCCAGATTGGACTCTTAAATCACATGTCTTTTGTACGTGGTCACATTGTTACACTGTGCGATTTTTATATGTTTTGTACCAATTGCTATTAATTATAACCCTTGTTTATTGAACTATGTGCTCTGTATTTATACCTGTGTGTTACTATCACTGTTTGCTTGAAAATGCTTCCATTGAGTGAAACGTTGCATCTGTTGGGTGAATAAACTCCACTTTTTTTTCGTGAGTGCTGCTTCCATGCTCTTATCTTCTTGTTTTATATATATATATATATATATATATATATATATATATATATATATATATATGTACATAGCCTTTAAGTACATGTATGTCAATTAAATTCTTGAGTGTTTGCTGACAAATGTTTTTACTGCAAATCCAATTTATCAATAAAATTAAATTTTGTGCTTGTGTTATCTCTTCCTTGCAGTGACTAAAAAAAGGAAAACAAAAGTTGAAAATGTTTCTTCTGTGTGATTTATGAAAAGCAACAGACATGTCATAATTAGAACTGAAGGGAAGTTGCAATCTGCTGTTTGGACACACTAACTACCATCACCATCTGTCAACTTATTTAGTTGTTTAGGTTGATTAGTTGATGCTTTTTAGCATTGCATAAAACAACTCAGAAGCAACTTGAACACAAAAAAATAAGTCAATAAATAAGTACCTATAGCTTGATGTAGGTGTTGTACAGTCATCCTGCTTAAATTTTAAAAACTACAGTGACTTCTTCTAAGGCTCTGTTCAAATCTGTGCTATGAATTCCATTTTACTGTGCCGTAACAGAGCCTCCAATGCTGATGTGACCACATCCTTACTTCTTGCATATGATAATGATAATGAATTTATTATAAGAAAAATACTTATGCTTTTAAATTGTTTGTATGGCTTTACATTATGATGTAGCTAAGAATTCATTAATACACTACATATATATATATTTACTCTATCACCCACTTTGTTACACATTTGTGGATTAGCGTTTTCAATTGCAGTACGTTATTTACACTATGTTCATATAATTTCGACAAAGCATATTTAATTAACTTAGGTTCATTAAGTTCTACTCGGTTGGATTTTTTTCCATGGTTGGAAGGTCACCTGTGACATATAGGTTGTGTTTTGGGAGCCCGAATCTAAAACGAAAAGGATGAGAAAATGTTGACTTCCTAAAGGTATTCTATCAGCAATTTTTTAAGAAAAACATTTGTATTGTTAAGGCTGTTTTTAATTTTCCTTTTAACTATTCATACTGAAATAAATTCTGAAATATTATAGTTTTTACACTGGCCACTTAGAACATACACATTAGGATATCACCTACTGCCCTGTCATTCCATCCCATTACCTCTAAAGCAGGGGTGCGGAAACTTTTCTCTGCCAAGGGCCATTTGGATATTTATAACATCATTCGTGGGCCATACAAAATTAGCAACTTAAAAATTAGCCTTCTATATTTTGTCAAACATTTAATTAACTCACCCCTAATGTGATGGCTGGAACGGCTTCTCTTTGGTGAGGCGTTTGATGTTAGCTGGTATTGATGATATTGCTACTGTGTCGTTTAGTCTGGAACGCAGTCGACTCTTTGCAATGGTAAGTTTTGAAAAGAACTGCTCGCTGCAGTAAGTTGTTCCGACTTACTTACTTAAAAGGGGTTTTCCCATCAGGGACATTTATGACATATTCACTGAATATTCTTTGGTTGAAATATGCAAAAATTGATTTATTTGAATAGGGCAATATAAGAGAAAAAGTGTAACGTTTTGGCCACAATCCGGCCTTTGTCAAACTCTACTGCCGCTGGTCAATAGATAAAATCTTACCGGAGATGGGTAGCTTGTGCCTTGGGTATCAGAGTTGGTTGAGGTTGCTTAAGATTGTCTGATGTTAGTTTTTTTTTTAACCTCTTCCTTGCTGCATACCTTTTGAACTCTTCTCTGTTTTTAGTGCACCTCTATTGCTCCCTCCAGTCTTGTACAATACTCTCTCACTTCAGTCTTTTGCTCCTCGCTCTACTATTGCCACTTCTCCGACCCTATTTGAACCAATCTGTTCTCCTGTTCTATGTCCTCTCTTGTACATTACTCTGCTCCTCCATGTACTAACATTGACATGTTGAGTTAGTATGTAGGTACACAGAATGCCTGTAGCATAGATTTGACAAGATTTTGTGTGAAAGCTTTATGTCCTGCCTGAACATGTTGTAATTATAGGTATAAAGTAGCATCACAATCAGAACTGGATTATGGTTAGTGGAGGTGCCTCAGAAATAAATTGGTAGAGGCCATCATTTCATCTCTGGAATCTAGACCCCTTTATAGCAGCCACATATGGGAGAGATGGGGGAGATGGTGTGTGGCCCTGTCCACTAAAATCTATGGGAGTTATGGAATCTTTATCCACATGCCTTTCCTCCTCAGTGTAGGTCCTTAATTCATAAACGCCTACTTAAAAAGTCAATTAATAGATAGATAGATAGATAGATAGATAGATAGATAGATAGATAGATAGATAGATAGATTCAGATACAAAAATATACACAATACATAAAAACACAAAAGTTTTTTTTTAAATAAATTTATTTTTTATTAAATAAAAGTCAATAAACCGTAAAATAAAACAAAAAAAAAACTAACATATACAGCATTTGGCATCCCTGTACTTGAAATGACCCATCAGAAATGCTTTTTTTTTAATCTGTCTGCCATAACAAAATTAAAAATGATGCTGTAAAAACTACCACTCATTGTGCAAAAGCAGCTACATAGCCTAGAAAATCTAAAAGTTATAGATCTTGCAATGAAAGGAGGCAAAAAAGAAAAAATCCCTCAGTCCTTAAAGTCTTAAGCCTCCATGATGTACATATAAATCACAGAAAGCGTTATCTAAAGCCTCCATGACATACTGTATATGTGTGACAAGATAATCGTGCGGGGACAGAAGTTGTGTCTGCACGATCAACAGCAGGTGCAGCAAGTGCAGCAAGTGCAGGTGCCGGACTATATAAATTTGGTATCGCCATATTCACATTAATCCGTAACATAAAACTTTTATTATATTGCACAGTAAACAGCATAAAAAAAATCCTTAAAAAATTCATATAGTTCGTTCATTAATTATATGTACCCCAAAGTGGTGCCAATAAAAACTATTACTTGTCCTGCAAAAAACAGGCTAAATCATGCGGCTACTGTAAGTAGATGAAAAAAATTTAAAAAGTTATGGCTCTTTAATATTATATTTATTCATAAAACTTACTTTTATTGTGCTAAAGTACTAAAACAAAAAAATAACTATAAAAACGTGTTATTGCCGTATTCATACCCACTCGTACAATAAAGTTAACATGTTATTTATACCGCACAGTAAAAAGCGTAAAAAAAAAATCCACGTAACTCAAAATAGTACCCTAAAATTATGTCAATAAAAACTATAACTCGTTCTGCAAAAATTAAGTTATCATACGGCCACGTACCTGAAGTAGCTAATGTGGATTCACCAGGCTGCCACGGATTTGACTTGGGCTAAACCCGGAAGTCTAAGGAGATACCCGGCATTCAACCTTTAACTCCTGTACAGGAATCCGGACTTTCCTGCAGGAAATTTTCCAGGTCGATGCCCCAGGAGTAGTCTCCAATAGCAAAAGCTAGCTAGTGGTGTAGAAGAAACCGATGATGGAGACCAAGTCAGCAGGAAGAGCGCATAGTAAGTCAGGAAATTTACCAGGGCTGGCAGGGTTCAGTCAAAGTGAGAGTCAGACAAAGGTAAGGACAGTCAGCACACTTGATTATTCAATGGACAGGCATAAGTCCGGGCAGGCAGCAGACAAGATACGTGGTCAGGATAAGCTGGGCAATAAAAGTAAAACAGTACAAAACTCAATTAAGCACTTAATACACTTTAAGGAACCTAATGGCTCAGGCAGAGAGCAATGGTGGAAGGGTCCTTTAAAAAGGCTTAGCAAAAAGGGCACTGATAAAGGAGGAAAACTTTTTGCGCGTGCTGGCCCTTTAAGAAACCAATGGGCCAGCACGCGCATGGCGCATCACAGTAACAGAAGAAGAGCAGTAGCGACCGTCAGGATGCTGGTCAAGGATCAAAGGAATAGAGGAGCAACAGGGCAGAATGGGACATCGACCAAAGGCAAGAGCGGGTCGGCAACCACTTGTAGGAGTTGGACGGTAGCCAGAACAGTGGCTGGCTGTGGCAGCTACATTGATAGAAAAATAAAAAAGTTATCGGTCTTTGAATGTGATGATGAAAAAAGTAAAAAAATGTCTTTGTCCTGAAAGCCCAACATAATCTGTGCTTAAAGAGAACCTGTCACCTGCCCATACACGTGCAGCTGAGTGTAGCATGTAATGGGCCGGGCAGCACAAACCCTGGGGCACTTTAAATTTTTTCCCTATCCTCCTCCGTTATTTAGATATCGGTGTTGTTACATTTGGCGCCCGATATTTAAATTACCCCCTGAACTGTCAATGGGGCGTGTAATGGCAAAGAGGCGTGTTACTATGGCTGTCACACAGTCCAATCAGCTATGGACAGTGGCACAGCAAAAGCTGGAGAGAGGAGAGCGTGTTCGCGTGCATGCTCTCACTCTTCAGCTCTCGGCAGACAAGGACAAGTCTGTGATCTCTCAGAGAGATCACACAGTCTTGTACTTGTCTGCCGAACTGGCAAGGGGGCGTGTAATGGTAAGGGAGCGTGTCACTGTTATGGACAGTGCAAGTGCTGGAGAGAGAGCGCCTCCTTTAGCGGTCAGCCGCACCTCTATCACGCCACTACAAAGGATCCAATTACATTACAGTGCCTGAGGAAGGTCAAGGTTTGACCGAAACGTCGCACTGACACTGGAATAATAAAAAAACACCTTGGAAAATTACTTGTATTTGGTGTGCTTAGTACTTCTTTTCTACTTATTGGGTTGGGCCCCTACGTACGCACCCACGTGAAAACATAGTGCTTTCCGAACCTTGTTCCAGAGCTGGAGAGTGAGAGTGCACACAGCTCCGAGCTCTTTAAAGCAACCATGTCTCTTCCCCGTATATAAGCCTATACAATTATGGTGTCAGCTTTTCCCCCTTATTATTCCATTCTATACCTACATCTTGAAACCAATCTATCCCACTATACCTATGCTTGTATACAATCCTTTGACCCAGCATCCTTCATAGATGACATGGGGGCATGTAACATCGCAGAGCTGGTGAGAGGAGAGCATGTGCACACACGCTCTCCTCTCTCCAGCTCTTGCACTGTCCGTAGCAGTGACACGCCCCCTTGCCATTGCCAGTTCGGCAGACAAGTACAAGACTGTGTGTTCTCTTGTGAGAGATCAGTCTTGTCCTTGTCTGCCGAGAGCTTTAGAGTGAGAGCGTGCACACTTTCCTCTCCCCAGCTCTTGCTGTGAGACAGACAGTGTGACAACAACGTTACATGCCCCCTTTCCATTACACGCCCCATTGATCGTTCAGGGGGTTATTTAAATATCGGGCGCCAAATATAACGGCACCGATATATAAATAATGGAGGAAGGTAGGGAAAAATTTAAAGTGCTATAGGATTTGTGCAGCCCTGCCCATTACATGCTGCACTCAGCTGCACATGTATGGGCAGGGGAAAGGTTCTCTTTAAGCAGCTATAATCTTAACAAAGTTTGGACATGTGTCAGGGGCTCTGTGGTCATGTGACTTCCCCGATATCAGTCAAACATGGTTTTCAGTGGTTGTCAACTTATTTTTTAAGATTGATGTACTTTCATAGTTTGCTCATTATGATTCACTTGTTTTTGCTACTTATTTATGTGCCATCCAGAACTATGAGGAGTTGCGTACTTATATAGAGCTGTATTGTGTAAGCCTCTTTGGTTGTCATTCATATATATATAAATGTTTAGTTTCTTCCTTGCTTGAGTTTTTTCTACATTCATGCTGGGAACACCCAATACCTTAGTTTGTAGATGTTTTTATTGGTCGGTCTTTTTCTATTTTGACATCAATAAAAATACATATTTTAAATATAATGAAGTTGTTATTATTTTATGTATGAGGGTACAGGTTTTACAGTTTAGAACAGTAGTCCTCCATTCATCTAAGGTAGACTATAAAAGAACAGATGGTAGAATCGGTTATCCAGGTTTAAGATTCACAATAAGCTGGGCAGATTCACATCTTGGAGAATCAATAAAGAAGGGAACTTTAACATTCCCTTATCTGTATAAGAAGGGAGAATTGATTTGCCAAAATGAGATTTAGGCAGATATTCCTCCTGTAAATCAATGCAGAAGATTTGTTTATCCCTACACATAAGTAATTGATCTAGCTGTATAAATCATTGATGGCCAATGGATTTGGATTAATTGTTGGCCACAGGATCAAGGAATGATTGACACTATGTTATTTAGAATTTCTAGTGAGCGACAGTTGAACTTATGCTCCTTGGTCCTATGGGGCAATCCTGATTATTGTACATTTTTCTGAAAATTACACTATCTTTTTAAAGAAAATAGTTTTGTTATTCGCATAAAATAATCCTAACATCCTTTTAATCTGACTTCAGTTAAAGGAGTTGTCAGGTTTCAGCAAATGAATGTTATTTTTCTTATACAATTTTCCAATATACTTTCTGTATTAATTCCTCATACCCCAGGAAGAAGCCGTTAAGGTATTCCCATCGAGGACATTTATGACATATCCACAGGATATGTCATAAATGTCAGATAGATGCGTGCCCCACCTCTGGGATACACACCTATCTCTAGAACGGGGCCCGCTAAACCCAGTTCTACCTCTTTCTGCTCCTGCTGCCTCCCGTTCACTTCTTGCCTATATGGTCGGGAGTTATGAAAACTGCAAAGCTCGCTAAGCTACGCTGTTTCCGTAACTCCCATAGTAGTGAATTGCAGTTACGGAAGCAGCATAGCATGCGAGCTACGCTGTTTCTGTAACTACCATTTAGTTCTATGGGACTTACGGAAACAGCGCAGCTCAGAGAGCTACGCTGTTTTCTCCTTCATGGTCGGGAATCACACGTGTCAGCCAGAGCACAGAGAGGTAGAACGGGGTTTAGGGGGTCCCGTTGTAGGAATAGGTGCGGGTCCCAGAGGTGGGACCCGCATCTAGCTGACAATTATGACATATCCTGTGGATATGAAGCAAAGTAAACGATTTTGAAGCAGCACAAGTCCCGAGTCTGGTGCGGTGCACGCTGTCAAGCCAGGCAAACCCACTCCGGCATAATGTAAATTCCAAGAAAAGTAGTAGGACAACAGCACACGTCTCCAGATCTTCAAAGTGGTTTTATTGTCAAAAAATCCACGGCAAACAGGCAACGTTTCGACCCCTAGTGAGTGTAGGGTCTTTGTCAAGCCTAACATTATGTCTAAAAACATCATCTTTAAATAGGTGAATACAAAAAAGTCACATGGTACATTTCAGCCTGTGAAAATCATGATCAGAGTCTCCCAGGTGAATTATAAATTCATCTCATCGACATCAATCAACTTGTTACATAATAAAAAAAACTGTGTATAAAAACCACATACAATACATCTTCAATAAACAGTTGATATATATACATCAATCATTGTTCTACCAATGAAAAAATTAAGAAGAGAAGTTCACCACACTAAAGCTCCCAGCTCCGATCCTAGGATGTTACTGTGCATGCTCTGCAATCCGTGAATCACCGAAGCACAATCAAAACAGTGAATAGACTCTCATCAACTCACAACTAAATAAATCGGTCAGGACTGTTAATCAGGTATGTATAAGAGCCATAATTTCTGATTCAAACTGTATTTTCCAGTCTAACAAATTAGGTCTTAGACCAATCAGTACATATATGCCTCCCTCTAGCCCAGTGATTGAGACATTTTCTAAGATCGTGCTAGAGGAGATTAGGACACTGAAAGAGAGTACAATTCATGATACAAGAATTTATTTAAATCTGTCTAAAAAGGAAGGTATGGCTTTGAAGGAACTTATGAGTAATAGGGAAAATACTATAAAGCAGGCCGATAAGAGCGGGGCTACGGTTATTATGGATAGTAATAAATATGAATCTGAGATATATAGACAATTGGAAGATACTGAAATATACCAACTGCTACCCAGGGACCATCCGATTTACTTAAAGAGATTAAAATGATTATTGATGTTGCAGTGGAACAAGATATTATTGACCAACAACTGGGTAATTTTTTGAGGGAAGAAGAGCCTATCACTCCAGTACTATATACACTTCCCAAGATTCATGAAAGTTTACATGCCGCCCCAGGTAGACCAATTGTATCCGAGAGAGGTTAAATTTTTAATAACATTGCAATTTTTTGGGATAAAGTTCTGAGAGATTTTGCCATTAAGGCATCATCATACATCAAAGATACGACCGACTTCCTGAGTAAATTACAGAACATCGGGGGCTAGAGGTTCATTGTTGCTTGTATAATTTGATATTGTGTCATTATACACTAGCATTGAACATGATAGAGTTTTAAGGGCAGTAGAGGATTGTCTCGCCAGCGCCGAGTGTGACCCAGGGTGTAGAAGCTTCATCCTCCAGCTGTTGAAGTTGGTGCTAGGGAGGAATTATTTCCTCTTTGGTGACCGGTTCTATTTGCAGTTCAGAGGGACTGCGATGGGGTCCAATGTGGCCCCAACGTATGCTAACATCTTCATGTCCATCTTTGAGGAGGAGCATGTCTTCACCTCCACACATATGGGTCATATCCGACGCTGGTGGAGATTTATCGATTACATTTTTGTCATCTGGAATGGTGACAGATTGAGTTTAGATCAATTTATTTTGGAGTTGAATAGCCATATCCCGACCCTGCAGTTCACGATGGTTTGTTCTGACCATGAGCTGCAGTTCTTGGATATATTGGTGCAATGGAAAGATGGATTGTTCTCTACGGATTTATTAGTGAAGTCCACAGATAGAAACAATCTACTTTTATATAGCAGAAATCATCATAGACACATGATAGAATCTTTACCATGGAGTCAACTATTACGAGTTGATAGAATTGTGTCAGATACAACAGGAGGGGATACCCTAGGAATCTTGTGCAGAAACACAGGGATAGATTAGACATTAATCAATTGGAACCAAAAAACAAGAATAAACAGGTTGAACGCATACCCTTTATTTCAACCTTTGGCAACTTGAGTGGTCGCATAAGTAACATTCTGCGAAAGCATTGGTCGGTAGTGTCCAAGGGACACAATGATATTGACACATTGAGTATACCACCCATTATGTCCTATCGTAGGACTAAGAACATCAGAGATGCATTAGTTAAGTCGGATGTGGGTAGTAAAAAGAAAAATACGCAGATGTTGCTTTGCCCCCCCCTAAAAATTGAAATTTTCTGTGTCTGAATTGCTGTAATTGCAATAATATCTTGAAGGGTAACAAATTTCAGCACCCCTATACTGGGAAAGTTCTCAATATTAGACACAGGTTTACATGTAACTCGGATTTCGACGTATATATGATAACATGCCCTTGTTCACTAATCTATATAGGAGAAACGACTATGCCCATTAAATTGAGAATCAATAAACACAAGAGTACAATTACGAAGAAAATGATTGAACTACCATTACCGAAATATTGTATTGAAAAAAATCATCAGCTAAATCAAATAAGATTTAGGGTGATAGATTGTGCCCCAACACTCAGAAGGGGAGGGGCAGACAGAAGTCACTAAAAAGAAAGGAATTACGTTGGATTTTCGAGCTTGACACCTTGTACTTCAGGGGTTTGAATCTAGAGTACAAGATTACACCTGGACTCTGAGGCTTCATTGCTGTTTTTAACATTTTTATCTAATATTTTGCACATCATTTGGTGATTTTCAATATATTCTCATTTTATTTTTATTCTTTACAGTTAAAGATTGCTCTACATGGAGATTCGTTCACCACATACCAGCGAACACACGACCAGGATGAAGACTGCATTCTTTCTCCTTTTTTGTCCATCTACTGTTCGTTTTTATTATATTTTTGTAATAATTGAAGAGTATACATGGGTCCCAAGGGAGATACTATAGGAGTTGTTCATGAGCCCGTTATAAGTCTGGTGTGTATTACGCTGTACATCTATATGATGATTTTTTTTCGGATATATGTTACGAGCGTTCCGTGCAACTATATTTTGATCACTTTTGTGATCTAGTTTATATAGGCGATCTAACATATTAGATAACTTATGATGTGAGCACAGATTAGGCAATTTATCAATCCATACATATAGTTATGAGTCGATGCCTTTTCTCCCATTGACCCATTGGGTATTCAGACACATGTGACTTATTGTAGCCTAGTGATGGCGTCCTTACCAACACAGTAGATCATGGTTACATACTTACAGCGTCTCTTACAAATCACAATTATATTGTGATTAACATACTCGAGTCACAAGGAGTTGGATGGTTGAAATTATGGCTCTTATACATACCTGATTAACAATCCTGACCGATTTATGTACTTGTGAGTCGATGAGACTCTACTCGCTGTTTTGATTGTGCTTCGGTGATTCATGGATTGCAGAGCATGCACAGTAACATCCTAGGATAGGCGCTGGGAGCTGTAGTGTGGTGAACTTTTCTTCATTTTTTCATTGGTAGAACAATGATTGATGTATATACAGTATATCAACTGTTTATTTAAGATGTAATGTATGTCATTTTTATACACAGTTTTTATTATGTAACAAGTTTATTGATGTCTATGAGACGAATTTATAATTCACCCTGGAGACACTGATCATGATTTTCACAGGCTGAAATGTACCATGTGATTTTTTGTATTCACTTATTTAAAGATGATGTTTTTAGACATAATGTTATGCTTGACAAAGACCCTACACTCACTATGGGTCGAAACGTTGCCTGTTTGCCGTGGATGTTTTGACAATAAAACCACTTTGAAGATCCGGAGACGTGTGCTGTTGTCCTACTACTTTTCTTGGAATATCCTTTGGATATGTCATAAATGTCGCTGATGGGAAAACCCCCTTTAAAACAGTGGATTTTTTTTGTGGCAACATTCTGTTGAGCTCAATCACATTTTATGTCACTATCATAGATCACTCCCTGACTTACCTACCAGCAAAAACTGAGAGATGTGACAACAAATACATAAAATATCAGGAATCATATGAAGAAAATTTTGAGTCGCTGAAGATTGAGAGCGTGCAATGTAATAACAAAAGACATGTAGGCAGACCTGGAGCATAGTTGAAATATATTGAACTTCATGGCAGTGATGGGGTCCAATGTGGCCCCAACGTATGCTAACATCTTCATGTCCATCTTTGAGGAGGAGCATGTCTTCACCTCCACACATATGGGTCATATCCGACGCTGGTGGAGATTTATCGATTACATTTTTGTCATCTGGAATGGTGACAGATTGAGTTTAGATCAATTTATTTTGGAGTTGAATAGCCATATCCCGACCCTGCAGTTCACGATGGTTTGTTCTGACCATGAGCTGCAGTTCTTGGATATATTGGTGCAATGGAAAGATGGATTGTTCTCTACGGATTTATTAGTGAAGTCCACAGATAGAAACAATCTACTTTTATATAGCAGAAATCATCATAGACACATGATAGAATCTTTACCATGGAGTCAACTATTACGAGTTGATAGAATTGTGTCAGATACAACAGGAGGGGATACCCTAGGAATCTTGTGCAGAAACACAGGGATAGATTAGACATTAATCAATTGGAACCAAAAAACAAGAATAAACAGGTTGAACGCATACCCTTTATTTCAACCTTTGGCAACTTGAGTGGTCGCATAAGTAACATTCTGCGAAAGCATTGGTCGGTAGTGTCCAAGGGACACAATGATATTGACACATTGAGTATACCACCCATTATGTCCTATCGTAGGACTAAGAACATCAGAGATGCATTAGTTAAGTCGGATGTGGGTAGTAAAAAGAAAAATACGCAGATGTTGCTTTGCCCCCCCTAAAAATTGAAATTTTCTGTGTCTGAATTGCTGTAATTGCAATAATATCTTGAAGGGTAACAAATTTCAGCACCCCTATACTGGGAAAGTTCTCAATATTAGACACAGGTTTACATGTAACTCGGATTTCGACGTATATATGATAACATGCCCTTGTTCACTAATCTATATAGGAGAAACGACTATGCCCATTAAATTGAGAATCAATAAACACAAGAGTACAATTACGAAGAAAATGATTGAACTACCATTACCGAAATATTGTATTGAAAAAAATCATCAGCTAAATCAAATAAGATTTAGGGTGATAGATTGTGCCCCAACACTCAGAAGGGGAGGGGCAGACAGAAGTCACTAAAAAGAAAGGAATTACGTTGGATTTTCGAGCTTGACACCTTGTACTTCAGGGGTTTGAATCTAGAGTACAAGATTACACCTGGACTCTGAGGCTTCATTGCTGTTTTTAACATTTTTATCTAATATTTTGCACATCATTTGGTGATTTTCAATATATTCTTATTTTATTTTTATTCTTTACAGTTAAAGATTGCTCTACATGGAGATTCGTTCACCACATACCAGCGAACACACGACCAGGATGAAGACTGCATTCTTTCTCCTTTTTTGTCCATCTACTGTTCGTTTTTATTATATTTTTGTAATAATTGAAGAGTATACATGGGTCCCAAGGGAGATACTATAGGAGTTGTTCATGAGCCCGTTATAAGTCTGGTGTGTATTACGCTGTACATCTATATGATGATTTTTTTTCGGATATATGTTACGAGCGTTCCGTGCAACTATATTTTGATCACTTTTGTGATCTAGTTTATATAGGCGATCTAACATATTAGATAACTTATGATGTGAGCACAGATTAGGCAATTTATCAATCCATACATATAGTTATGAGTCGATGCCTTTTCTCCCATTGACCCATTGGGTATTCAGACACATGTGACTTATTGTAGCCTAGTGATGGCGTCCTTACCAACACAGTAGATCATGGTTACATACTTACAGCGTCTCTTACAAATCACAATTATATTGTGATTAACATACTCGAGTCACAAGGAGTTGGATGGTTGAAATTATGGCTCTTATACATACCTGATTAACAATCCTGACCGATTTATGTACTTGTGAGTCGATGAGACTCTACTCGCTGTTTTGATTGTGCTTCGGTGATTCATGGATTGCAGAGCATGCACAGTAACATCCTAGGATAGGCGCTGGGAGCTGTAGTGTGGTGAACTTTTCTTCATTTTTTCATTGGTAGAACAATGATTGATGTATATACAGTATATCAACTGTTTATTTAAGATGTAATGTATGTCATTTTTATACACAGTTTTTATTATGTAACAAGTTTATTGATGTCTATGAGACGAATTTATAATTCACCCTGGAGACACTGATCATGATTTTCACAGGCTGAAATGTACCATGTGATTTTTTGTATTCACTTATTTAAAGATGATGTTTTTAGACATAATGTTATGCTTGACAAAGACCCTACACTCACTATGGGTCGAAACGTTGCCTGTTTGCCGTGGATGTTTTGACAATAAAACCACTTTGAAGATCCGGAGACGTGTGCTGTTGTCCTACTACTTTTCTTGGAATATCCTTTGGATATGTCATAAATGTCGCTGATGGGAAAACCCCCTTTAAAACAGTGGATTTTTTTTGTGGCAACATTCTGTTGAGCTCAATCACATTTTATGTCACTATCATAGATCACTCCCTGACTTACCTACCAGCAAAAACTGAGAGATGTGACAACAAATACATAAAATATCAGGAATCATATGAAGAAAATTTTGAGTCGCTGAAGATTGAGAGCGTGCAATGTAATAACAAAAGACATGTAGGCAGACCTGGAGCATAGTTGAAATATATTGATCTTCATGGCAGTTTTAACCTTAGGGAATATCTTATTTCACTCATTATTTGTTCTGTGGTTAAAATTTTCAAATCTCAGACATCCTAGACATCTTTAATGTCTGTAACATTTAGGGCACGTGCAGACGTGGCGGAATTTTTCTGCTGCAAATGTTGGTGCAGATTTGGGGCAATTACGCAACGAATCTGTACCAACATTTGCATATTTGACAGGTAATTCAGACGTTGCAGATATCACAGCGGACTTGCCACAGATTTCAGTTTTTGCATTGCAAAGGCTGAAATCCGCAGTGAAATTCTGCTTCTTCTCTGCAACCTCATGAGCATGCTGCGGAGGGAAAATTCTGCAACGTCTGAACTAACTTTCCTAAAAATGTATAGAAACAAATGTAAAAAACGTCTGCTGCAGAATTCCACTGCGGACTGTCCGCAGCGGAATTCAACAGCAATTCCGCCATGTGTGAATGTGCCCTTATAGGACAATTACAACGTAACAAAATATATATATTCATTTTCCATCCACACATATAATGTGATATTCATCAGGCTGTGTTGTACCAATTTGTACCATGATATTGATTGGCAACTTTGAATTAGCTTCTAGGTAAATAATCATTTTGTTAAAGCTTCAACAAACTGACATAATGACAATAGATCATTGGTTTAGACATTTTACAGTGTCCCTATCCTGTCTGTACCCGATCTTTAGTGTAAAATCAGCTGAACATTTCTCTAGCCAAACCTGTTACAATTTACAGTCATAGCGATAATGACTATCACCATGGAGCAGGGGTCTCAAACTCGGCTGGGTAAGTGAGCCACATATAGAAAAAATGGGAAGTTTACGGGCCGCATTACTTTCAAATTTGATACAATACAAAATTATTGTTAATCAATTAGTTATTTGAACTACTATAACAATACTACATTACTATAACACTACATTACTATAATAATAATAATAATAATAATAATAATAATAATACTACATTACTATAATACCGCTAGGTTTAAAATTTGAGAGAATTCTCCACGTGCTTAATTCAACAATACAGTTTTCCAGTTTAAGTGTCGCTAAATGAAGTCCGGCGGATCAGTTGGCAGCGTTTGGCAGACACACATGTCAAGATTGGGCAGCCCCTTTTTAGATAGTGCCACAGTACCCTCTGTAAATAATGCCACAGTGCCCTCCGTAGGTGCTGCCACAGTGCCTTCCGTAGGTGCTGCCACAATGCCCTCCATAGGTGCTGCCACAGTACCCTCCGTAGGTGCTGCCACAGTGCCCTCTGCAGATGCTGCCACACTGCCCTCTGCAGATAATGCCACACACACCCCAAGTAGATAGCTCCATTGGGGCTCCCTCTAGGAGTGGAATCCCCAGCCAGAGCGTTGCCGACGCTTTGGCTGGGGATTCCTCTGCTGTTGGGGCCCCTGACGTAACTGTCCATACACTGTGACGTCAGGGGATCCTCCTGGACGGGAATGTGATATCAGGGGAAACCCCAGAGCCGGTGTCCCAGAACAGAGCACTAGTATAGGCTCTGCGCCAGAACTCTGGGGAAGCCACTGACATCAGTGTCCATATATGGACAGTGATGTCAAGGGCTTGCCCAGAGCTGGGTTCCCGGAGCAGAGCCACATCTAGCACTCTGCCTGGGATTCCAGCTCTGCTCCTGACATCACTGTCCATACATGGACAGGGATGTCAGGGGCAACCCCAGAGCTGGAGTCCCGGGCAGAGTGCTAGTAGGCTCTTCCTGGGACTCCAGCTGTGCTCCTGACATCACTGGGACTCCTGCTCTGGGGAAGCCCTTGACATCACTGTCGATGTACGGACAGCGATGTCAGAAGCTTCCCCAGAGTCCCGGAGCAGAGCCTATACTAGCGCTCTGCCCAGTACACCAGCTCTGGGGAAGCCCCAGACATCGCTGTCCGTATGTGGACAGCAATGTCAGGGGATTCCACAGAGTCCCAGAGTAGAGCCGATACTAGCGCTCTGCACGAGACTGCGGCTCTGGGGTAGCCCCAGATATAGTGATGTCAGGGGATTCCCCAGAGTCCCAGAGCAGAGCCTGAACTGGCACTCTGCTCGGGACTCCGCTCTGGGGAAGACCCTGACAACACTGTCCATTATTGGACAGCGATGTCAGGGAATTCCACAGAGTGCCGGAGCAGAGCCGATATTAGTGCTCTGTACGGGACTCCGGCTCTGGGGAAGCCGCAGACATCGCTGTCCATATGTTGGACAGTGATGGCACGGAATTCCACAGAGTCCCGGAGCAGAGCCTGTACTAGCGACTCTGTGTCCCGCGGGCCGCAGATGACTGCCCCAGGGGCCGCATGCGGCACGTGGGCCACGTGCTTGAGATCCCTGCCATGGAGGAATGTCTAATACATTTTCACCCAATGACTGTTGCCATAAACAATAGTTTCCAACTAGTTCTATAAACTAAATCAGTATTATTTAATACGTTAGATTAGGTTTGAGTTATGCAATTATTGACTACGGTATGTCAGTGTTCACAAGTTGCAGTAAGTTTGTGGGGGTTTTTACCACGGCAAAAAATGTGTTTTTAATACAACGCTTGAACACAGCCTTAGAATTTGAATAGGGGCATGGAAAATTATATACCTACCATATATAATCCCAATTTCATTAGCATGCAAAAGTTGGTTGACACTTTCCTGGGGTTTAACCCCTTAATACCGAAGGTATTTTAAACCTTAATGACCGAGCAATTTTTTAAGTTTTTCCATCGTCGCATTCAAAGATCTATAACTTTTTTATTTTTGCGTCGACATAGCTGTATAAGGACTTTTCTTTTGCGGGACAAGTTGTATTTTATAATAGCACAATTTTGGGGTACATATAATTTATTGATTAACTTTTTAATAACTTTTTTAGTGGGGTACCGGAAAAAAAACTGAAATTTCACCATTTGTTTTGTGTTATAATTTTACGCCGTTTACCGTGTGGTATAAATAACATAAAAACTTTGTTCAGCGGGTCATTACCATTGCGGCGATACCAAATTTATATGCATTTTTTTATGTTTTCCTACTTTTACACAGTAAAAACAATTTTTTTTCAAAATTAGTACTTTTATGTCGGCATATTTTAAGAGCCATAACTTATTTATTTTTTGACCGATGCAGCTGTATGAGGGCTTTTTTTTTGCGGGACGACTTGTAGTTTGTATTGGTACGATTTTGGAGTAAATGCGACGGTTTGATCACTTTTTATCAAATTATTTTGAAGGCAGGATGAACAGAAAACAGCAATTCTGGCGTTGTTTTTTATTATATTTTTTACGGCATTCACCGTGCAGGTTAATTAATGTAATAATTTTATAGTTGGGTTTGTCACGGACGTGGCGATACCAAATATGAGTAACTTTTAACTTTTTTTCATAAAGTATTTTGTAAGGGGAAAAAGTGTTTTTTTATTTTTATTTTTACTTGGGATATTTATTTATTTATTTCAAACTTTATTTAACTTTTTTTAACTTTATTTTTAGCCCCACTGGGGGACTTTACTGTGCAGACTTCTGATCGCTATATAATACACTGCAATACTTCGGTATTGCAGTGTATTATTGCCGGTCAGTGTAAATCTGACAGGCACCTTGCTAGGTCATGCCTCTGGCATAGTCGAACAGGCAATCACTAAAGGTAGTCCTGGGGGCCTTTTTAGGCCCCCAGGCTGCCATAGAACCCATCGGCACCCCGCGATGCACGCGGGGATGCCAGTGGGATGAGAGAGGGAGCCCCCTCCCTCTAAAATCACTCAGATGCGGCGCTCGCTATTCAGCACCGCATCTGAGGGGTTAAATATGATCGGAGACCACTGCTAGTGGTCTCCGATAATTTCCCTGAAGCCCGAGGCTGTTACTAACAGCCCGGGCTTCAGCAGCACCCCGCACGATGCGGGGAAAGTTCTTCTGAAGTGCTGACGTGGAAACCCGTCGCTTCAAAAGAACTACCCTGAACGGCCGACGTAAAGACACTATACGCCGGTCGTTAAGGGGTTAACAAATACACCTGTACATTTAGACATTTAGACATGGTATGTATGAACTCATCGCATCTTACAGTTTTTTTACAGAATATCTTTGGATTGCATTAGAGGTCTGTTTGAGTACATATTTTGAGTCACAAAGTTAAATAATCATAATTTTTTTTTACCTATAATCACTGTTTGATGCAAACAGGCATGAAGGTAGTTGTGTGTTTAAATAATTTAAGTTATATTTTTATACACGGTATGGTGTGTGCTTTTTTAAAAAAAAATAATAGATTTTGGTAATATACTAGTATATATATTACATTTTTTTTCTTTTTTTTATTGTTGCAAATCAATATTACATGTAAAAAAAAAAGCTAATTTTTACAAAAACATTTACATCTCCTTTTCTCCCACCCCCACCTTCCCCCACCCGTTTGTCTCTCGTGCTACCATGTTCAACTCAATTTCTCTGGAAAAAATCGTATTCCGCTAAACGAAAATATCCTGAAACTCAATTCCATAATATTTCTTTAGAAATTCTCCCCACCTCTCTCACGAGGGAGTACATCCATCTGGCTTCTCCTCATTTCCTTCAACCACTACTTCCATAAGCATAATTTTCCTAAAATATCTATTATCATTTCTTTTGTAGCAGGTTGTGGTTTAATCGATTTTATTAATATTGCCTTTTTGTGAACCAAGACCACTAAATCTATCAAGACCATCCTGCCTGCTGGTATTTGCTTCTCCTGAAAGTGGAACAAAAAAAACCACATATCTGTAATGGCAGGAAGGAGGTGAAGGGAAAGTGAGCCCTAATCTACCCACCGCCCTGTCCCTGCCTACTTGCAACGACCCGCCCTAGGCGACGAGGTACAACTGGGCGGCGGTCCCTACGCTGTCTAAGTGCACAGGAAAACAAACAGGGAACATGCAAGGGAAGGGGCAGTAGCCACGGAACGTCACGAGGAAACGGAGCGGCGAACGGACAGTCAGGACCAGGACGAAGTGAGTACACCCAAGCGGGCAAGGAGACAGAAGCAAGCCAGGGGCAAAGCAAAGCAGGTCAAGCAGAACTGCAGCAAGGCAGAAGCACGGCAGAAGCAGGCTGGAGCAAGCAGCAGTGGGGCCAGGAATCCAAAAGAATTACAAGCACTGAGGGAGAGAACAGGGCAGGTAATAAAGGACAGGGGGCGGAGCTAACTCCGACAGACCAGGCCGCGATAGGCTCTCCCACTCCTGAGCCTGCCACCCTGGTTGGTGGGAGATGGTGTCAGTCGAACAGGTCTGGCCTCAGGTGTGGATTGATTAATCCCAGGAGTATACCTAGATGAAGTACCTGGCAGATCCCTAACAATATCTATTATGATACTCACTCCAGCCACTTTATAAATTACCTCCTCCACTTCTCTAATAAACGGCTGGATTCGATTACATATCCAGAATCCATGAAATAAAGAGGACTTCAATTCTCCACATTTTGGACATTGGGCCTTATAAGCAACCAGATATTTTTCTAATGGGATACTAAAATCATAATACAGCCTATTCACTATAAAGAAATGCATTTCTCTCCAGTTTTCAGGGATCATTACTCTTTTAACCATTGTAATTTCTTTCTGCAATCTTTCCATGATCTCATATGCTGGCAAATTTATTTCCATTTTACTGCGCCACCCTTCCGCTGAGCAAAGCTCTCCCTTTACCTGCTCTTTATTTTTTTTATATTAGCATAAATTTTAGCCAACGAGATAGAGGTCCTGGAGGTAGTTACATATTCAAATAATGGGATCGGCTTAAATCTATTCATCCTCCTTTCATTATTTTCTCAAAACTCGCTCACTTGTTTATATGTAAAATAATATCTGTCGCTGATCTGAAATTGACGACAAAGATCATGAAAGCTCCTCATTTTACCTGTATGATCTAATAAATCTTTAACCCAAATCAGACCCTTATTTTCCCATTCATCCAAGACTTTTGGCAAAATCTTAAATGATAAGCCAGGATGATCTTTAACTTTAAATGTCTAGAAATATGTATCGGAAGGTTACACCATTTTCGAATTTGTTGCCAAACTTTCCTTGCATCTGACACTATTATCATACTTTTTTCAGGGGTTATATCTAGAGATGAGCGAACTTATCAAAAGTTTGGTTCGGCTAGTTCGCCGAATTTCACAAAAAAGTTCGGTTCGGACCGAACTAGTTCTGACCGAACCTGTCACTTACGTGCGCCGAGCATGCTACTGTCCGGGGTGCTGATAGAGTTAATGGGCTGCACTAACTCTTTCAGCAACCTTCACAGTACATGCTCGGCGCGCGGAAAATACAATTTAAATGTAATAAAAAAATAAAAATTATACGTTCGTACTTACTTTCCTCCTGTCCGGCCTCCAGCGATGACGTTTCATCCCTTTCGCCGCTGCAGCCAATCACAGGCTGTAGTGGCGGTCACGCACGTCAGGATGACGCTTCATCCCACGTGACCGCCTCTGCAGCCAATCAGAGGCTGCAGCGGCGACATGGATGAAACGTCATCGCTGGAGGCCGGACAGGAGGAATGTAAGTATGAACGTATTATTATTATTTTTTGGCATGTATGTATGTTGTCATGTATGTATGTATGTATGTTGGCATGTATGTATGTTGTCATGTATGTATATCTGTGCATGTATGTTGGCATGTATGTATATATGTGCATGTTTGTATGTATATTTGCATGTATATATTTGCATGTATGTATGTATGTTTGCATGTGTGTATGTTTGCATGTATGTATTTTTGCATGTATGTTGTCATGTATGTATGTATGTATGTATGTTGTCATGTATGTATGTATATATGTGCATGTGTGTATGTATATTTGTATGTATGTATGTATGTATGTTTGCATGAATGTATGTATGTATGTATGTTTGCATGTATGTGTGTTTGCATGAATGTATGTTTGCATGTATGTATGTATGCATGTTTGTATGTATATTTGCATGTGTGTATATATATATGTATGTATGTATGTATGTATGTTGTCATGTATGTATGTATGTATGTATGTATGTTGTCATGTATGTATATATGTGCATGTATGTTGGCATGTATGTATATATGTGCATGTGTGTATGTATGTATATTTGCATGTATATATTTGCATGTATGTATGTTGTCATGTATGTATGTATGTATGTATGTATGTATGTATATATGTGCATGTATGTTTGCATGTATGTTGGCATGTATGTATACATGTGCATGTTTGTATGTATATTTGCATGTATATATGTTTGCATGTGTGTATGTATGTTTGCATGTATGTATGTATGTATGTTTGCATGTATGTATGTTATCATGTATGTTTGTATGTATGTTGTCATGTATGTATGTATATATGTGCATGTATGTATGTTTGCATGTTTTTATTTTTGCATGTATGTTTGCATGTATGTTTATATATATGTGCATGTATGTAATTATGTTTGCATGTATATTTGTGCATGCTTGTATATATGTATGTATGTATGTATGTATCTTTGCATGTTTGTATGTATGTATGTTTTCATGTGTGTGTGTATGCATGTATGTATGATAGTTTGCATGTATATATGTGTGTATGTTTGCATGTATGTATATTTGCATGTATATATGTGCATGCTTGTATGTATGTTTGTATATATGTATGTATGGCCATGTATGATACTGTCTGCTGGCGCCCTGTATCTAAGTCAACTTCACGGCAGGCTTCTATACATGGTATAACAGTCAGTATCACACATTAAACTGAATCTAAGCCTACGACATGTTTTATTTCATTTTTTTTTTTTTTTTACAGGTTTGGTGTTTGGACTACGTCGGTTTCGAGGACTACTTAGATGACGTTTTTTTTTCTACAATAAAATGGTTAATGAGGGTTGTGTTGGGGGTGCTTTATTTCAATAAAATATTTTATCTATATCTTTGTCTTTTTCTTTTCAAATTTTATTACTACCACTTTAGTAATGGCCGCTGTCTGAGTGACAACATCCATTACTAAGGTGAGGCTTAGTGTTAGCCGGTGCAGAGGCTAACACTAACCACCATTATTACCCCGGTACCCACCACCACCAGGGGTGCCGGGAAGAGCCAGGTACGATCCAGTACCCGACCATCTGTTGTGATGGTCGGGCTCTGGGGCGGTCGCAGGCTGGTATTATGAGGCTGGGAAGGGCCAAAAACAGTGGACCTTCCCACCCTTGTAATGCTAGGCTACTGCTGCTGTGTTGTATCTGGCTGGTTATAAAAGTGGGGGGGACCCCACGTCATTTTTTTAAATTATTTATTTATTTACATTTCTTTTTAAAAAAAGACATGGGGTTCCACCCAATTTATCATAACCAGCCACTTACAACACAGTGTTATTAGCCTGGGAATGGAAAAAACCAGTGGCCCTTCCCACCAATGTAATGCCAGACTGCTGCGGCCTTGTATATGGCTGGTTATTAAAAATGTGGGGGACCCGTCTATTGCTAAATTTGTTAAATTCAAAAAAAAAAAACGACGTGGGGGTCCCCCCCACTTTTATAACCAGCCCGATACAACACAGCAGCAGCAGCAGCCTAGCATTACAAGGGTGGGAAGGTCCACTGTTTTTGGCCCTTCCCAGCCTCATAATACCAGCCTACGGCCGCCCCAGTACCCGACCATCACAACAGATGGTCGGGTACTGGATCGTACCAAGCTCTTCCCGGCACCCCTGGTGGTGGTGGGTACCGGGGTAATAATGGGTGGTTAGTGCTAGCCTCTGCACCGGCTAACACTAAGTACCGCCTTAATAATGGACGCTGTCAATCAGCCAACTGCCATTATCTAGGCACTAATAAAGTTTAAAAAAAAACACAAAGACAAGACTTTTTTATTGAAATAAGAAATCCCCAACAAAACCCTCGTTAACCATTTTATTAAAATTTGAAAAAACGTAGATCTACGCAGTAGTCCAACGAATCGAAGATGTAGTCTAATCGGTACATCAAAATCTGCAACAACATAAAAAAACAGTTATCAATGTGAACAATACCAATACTTCTACTCACCTACACACATATATACACGCACACACAAACAAACAACCATACACAGACACACACATATATACACAAACACAACAAGATATACACACACACACACATAAACAGACAAACACACACATATACACAAACTCACACATATACAAACAAAAACACACATATCCAAACACACACACACACACAGTTATACACACACATACACTAACACATATACACATACACATATACAAACAAAAACACACATACCCAAACACACATATACACAAACACATATACACAAACACACCCATATATACACACAAACACACAACCATATACACAAACACACACATATACAAAAACACACACAAACATCTACACACAAACATATACACAAATACACCCATATATACACAAACATATACACAAACACATATACACAAACACACCCATATATACACACACATATACACAAACACACATATAAAAACAAAAACAGACAAAGTCACATACCCAAACACACATATATACACAAACACACACATACACAAACGCGGTTTCTTTTAAATGCTGCTGGGGAACCCGCTCGATCCACTATATAAGGCTGCGCTACAGTGCAGCATTTAAAAGAAACAGGATCCTGACCTGTCCATAGAGTTTAAGGCAGCACAGAGTATTTCAGGAGATGAGCGTGCAGATTCAGTGCTGCTGTGAACTCTGCTCTTACCATTACGTAGCTCTCAGTCTGTTACCTCTCCTCCACTCCTGTCCTCCAGAACACCTTCACATGATTGGCAAGTCACCACGTAATGGTAAGAGCAGAGTTCACAGCAGCACAGAGTATTTCAGGAGATGAGCGTGCGGATCTTGTGCGGGGTGGTGACTTGCCAATCATGTGAAGGTGTTATTGAGGACAGGAGTGGAGGAGAGGTAACAGACTGAGCTACGTAATGGTAAGAGCAGAGTTCACAGCAGCACTGAATCTGCACGCTCCTCTCCTGAAATACTCTGTGCTGCTGTGAACTCTGTTCTTACCATTACGTAGCTCAGTCTGTTACATCTCCTCCACTCCTGTCCTCTATAACACGTTCACATGATTGGCAAGTCACCACCACGCACAAGATCCGCACGCTCATCTCCTGAAATACTCTGTGCTGCTGTGAACTCTGCTCTTACCATTACGTGGTGACTTGCCAATCATGTGAAGGTGTTCTTGAGGACAGGAGTGGAGGAGAGGTAACAGACTGAGAGCTACGTAATGGTAAGAGCAGAGTTCACAGCAGCACTGAATCTGCACGCTCATCTCCTGAAATACTCTGTGCTGCCTTAAACTCTGTGGACAGGTCAGGATCCTGTTTCTTTTAAATGCTACACTGTAGCGTAGCCTTATATAGTGGATCGAGCGGGTTCCCCAGCAGCATTTAAAAGAAACAGTATCCTGACCTGTCCACAGAGTTTAAGGTAGCACAGAGTATTTCAGGAGATGAGCACGGGCAGCCGTTCGTTTTTCCGAGCCGTGCTCCCATTATGCACACGACCGTAAAAACACCCGTTATTGCGGGTCGTAATTACGACCCGCAATAACGGGCTCATAGACTTCTGTTACCCACGGGTACCTTTGCGTTTTCTCACGGGAAGGTGTCCGTGCCGTTAAAAAAATAGAACATGTTCTATTTTTCTATTTTACGGGCCGTGCTGCTATAATTATAATAACAGCACGGTTCGCAAAAGCGGCCGGCTGCCCGTGGCCGGCCGGCCGTGCTCGTAGTTACGAGTCGTAATTACGAGCACGGCCCGTAAAATAAAAAAATAGAACATGTTCTATCTTTTTAACGGCACGGGCACCTTCCCGTGAGAAAACGGGAAGGTACCCGTGGCTAACAGAAGTCTATGGGCACGCTATTTCGGGTCGTAATTACGACCCGTGATAACGGGTGTTTTTATGGTCGTGTGCATGAGGCCCCCGTAATGACGGGTGGCTACATGTGTGCACCCGTCATTACGGCAGCGTTGCTAGGCGACGTCAGTAAGGGTATGTGCACACACACTAATTACGTCCGTAATTGACGGACGTATTTCGGCCGCAAGTACCGGACCGAACACACTGCAGGTAGCCGGGCTCCTAGCATCATAGTTATGTACGACGCTAGGAGTCCCTGCCTCTCCGTGGAACTACTGTCCCGTACTGAAAACATGATTACAGTACGGGACAGTTGTCCTGCAGAGAGGCAGGGACTCCTAGCATCGTACATAACTATGATGCTAGGAGCCCGGCTCCCTGCACTGTGTTCGGTCCGGTACTTGCGGCCGAAATACGTCCGTCAATTACGGACGTAATTAGTGTGTGTGCACATACCCTAAATAGTCACTGTCCAGGGTGCTGAAAGAGTTAACTGATCGGCAGTAACTGTTTCAGTACCCTGGACAGTGACTACCGATCACAGTACCTGTAAAAAAAAAGACGTTCATACTTACCGGGAACTCCCTGCTTCCTCCAGTCCGGTCTCCTGGCCGTTGCCTTGGTGACGCGTCCCTCTCGACATCCGGCCTGACATTCCATTATGACGATGCAGCCCATGTGAGCGCTGCAGCCAATCACAGGCTGCAGAGGCCTCTGCAGCCAATCACAGGCTGCCGCGTCAGAAAAGGTCGGACTGGAGGAAGAAGAGGGACTCGTCACCAAGACAACGACCGGGTACGTATGAAATGCTTTTTATTTTATTTTTAATCAGCAGCCTCTTTTCTCTATCAGTGATTGATAGAGATAAGTGGCTGCCGATTTGTATAATGTTTTTGACCGGGTTCGGTCAAAACGGGTTCGACCGAACCCGGTGAAGTTCGGATTCGCTGCGAACCGAACTTTTCCGGAAGTTCGGACCGAAACCGGGTTCGGTTGTCCCGGTTCGCTCATCTCTAGTTATATCTTTCAAATTGGCTTGTAACATACCCACTAGGGAAAATGGTAGTACTTATTCTTCTTCTACCTGTTTATTCACAAACTTATCTTTATTATGGATCCAATCAATAAAATATCTAGTTAGGCATGCCATAATATATTTTTTAATGTCTGTAAATCCCAGTCCCCCCTTTTTTTAGTCATCATCAATCTTCTTATTGCCATACATGTTTTTTTATTTTTCTATATGAATTTCTTAAAATATTTTTCAATTTGGAGAATATATTTAGTTTTTTCTATTAGTGGGAGTGTCTGCATTGGATGCAGTAAGCGGGTAAAGCTAATCATCTTTATAAGCAGTATTCTAACAAACAGTGAGATTGGAAGCTCTTTCCATTTATATAATTCTCTTTTCATCTTTTTCATTGCCTCACCGATGTTGAGATCGTAAATCCCTTGTTTTGAGCGAGCCACGACTATTCCTATATATGTAAACTGCCGCTCGGCTATTTTTATCCTTAGGTCTCTAACCCAATTCCTATCTCCCACTTGTTTCAAAAAGATCTCTCTTTTTGATCTATTAATCCTATACCCTGACCGAGGCTCAAAATCTTCTAATATGTCGAAAGTATTTCTTATGGAGTGTTTAGGATCCGACAAGAAGACTAGAACATCAGAAGGTCGGTTGCAAGCAGGCTAGTTTTTATTTCTAGTGTGTTTATTTTTATACCTTCAATCGACGTTTGATTAGCAAAAAATCTTGATAAAGGCTCAATTAACAAATTAAAAAGGAGAAGGGATATGGCACATCCCTGTCTTGTGCCTTCACCCAATTGCAATATATATATATATATATATATATATATATATATATATATATATTTATTTTTTTATAATATTTATTTTCCATTATTCAAAACAGCACACAAGATGTGCAGTAAACATTTGCATAATATAACATCAGCTCATCAAACACTTCGAGCAACTTTGCGTTCATTCCAGAGGTTCAAGTATACATTTCAAAATCATTGAGTAAATATTTATTATTAACATATATTTAATAAAACTAATGTAAAGGATCTGCCAGGCACAGCTTCTGTGTATACGCCCATAGATAATCAGTCTGCACCTGCTTCTATGTCTGTGAGACTGACTCCATCTTCCACCACTCAGGGTGGCAGGCTTAGGAGTGGGAGAACCTATCACAGCCTGGCCAGACGGAGCTAGCTCCCGCCCTCTGTCTATTTATACCTGCCTTTCCTGTTCCTCCTTTGCTTGTGATTCTTCTCGTTTGGTTTCCTGGCCCTGCTGCAGCTTCTTGTACCATTGTCCTTGCTTCATATTGACCCCGGCTTGCTGACTACTCTCCTGCTCTGCGTTTGGTACCTCGTACACTCCTGGTTTGACTCGGCTTGTTTACTACTCTTCTGCTCTGCGTTTGGCACCTCGTACTCTCCTGGTTTGACTCGGCTTGTTCACTTTCTTGTTGCTCACGGTGTTGCCGTGGGCAACTGCCCCTTTCTCCCCCTAGCTCTGTGTACCCTTGTCTGTTTGTCTGTCGTGCACTTATTGAGCGTAGGGACCGTCGCCCAGTTGTACCCCGTCGCCTAGGGCGGGTCGTTGCAAGTAGGCAGGGACTGAGTGGTGGGTAGATTAGGGCTCACTTGTCTGTCTCCCCACCCCCGTCATTACAACTAATAATGAAAAGAGCAGAGGGAGGGTAAGGGAAGGGAGGGGAGATAGGTTCATATGTCAAGTATTATTACAGAGTATCTTCAAAATGTCGGTGTGTGATCCAAGGACACCAAATTTTCTTGAACTTAGAGTGGTTTCTATTTTCCCAGTAAGACAAAGCCTCTAGGCGGCAAATCTGGTCTACATTGTTAGTCCATTGAGAAATCGTAGACTTCCAAGAAGCAGCTAGAAGAAGTCTGGCAGCAGCTAAGAGTGGTCTTATCAGTGGCACGAGAAACGGTGGGATGACATCAGGTATCAAATGCAATAGAAAGAACACAGGCGTGCAGGGTATGGTAAGGTTACATACTTTGTCTATCAAGTCTGCAACCTCTGACCAGAACAGTTGAACAACAGGAGATGTCCACCACAGGTGGAAATAAGTACCAATCTCGGTACTACATTTCCAACACATTTCTGGATAAGTGTTATACATCTTATGTAATCTGGATGGGGTGATATACCATCTAGAGAAGACTTTATAGCCATTTTCCTGAATGTGTATACATCTAGATGATATTTGTAACGTCTATGGCCGGGGGTCGTCATTTAGACTTACCCCTTGACGATCCCGGCCTTGGACATCTCTCTTCACGGCGTCAGCTCCCTCCAGGGAGACGCCGGCACTGTCTCCCGGATCTTCGGACTGATTCCCATAGGGCGCGCGCGCCTGCACGGCCTTAAAGGGCCAGTACGCGTCCAGCTGTCACCCATCAGTTATCAGCCCAAATGGCTGCTGGACTATAATAAGGGGCTCTGCCCACTGGTTCCTTGCCTGAGCATTTTTGTATACCTAAGTTTGTCTTGCAAATGGTCTCCCAGTGCTTTCCAGTTCCCAGTGTTACCCGTTCCTGCTACCTGTACCCTGTATCCCGTGCTATAGTATCTACAAGTGAAAGTCAAGTCGTGTCTTCCTGCTGCATCCACGGTGTCACCTGCTGTGAAAGTCAAGTCGTGTCTTCCCGCTGCATCCGCGGTGTCACTTGCTGTGAAAGTCAAGTCGTGCTCCCGCTACTGTCTACATTGCCTCAGCTACCCACTTCTGAACCATAGACATTGTTTTGTACCTTGTTGGCCAGCTGCTACTCCGCTACGCGGTACAGCCCAGTGGGTCCACACCCCGCGCCGTGACAGTACCCTCAGGCCATGGACCCCACTGGCCAAGTCAAGAGCCTGTCATCCTCCCAAGCCATGCAGGCGGACCTGCAGGATCTGCAAGCACGACAGGATCAACTCTTTGTGGCAGTAGACTCCATGGCACAGCATCTAGGTGCGCTAGTTACTTCCGTCACCACTCCTATTCAAGCTTCTCCGATCGACCCTCCTGCTACACCTCCTGGCAGCCCCAGTTTGGACTCTCGGTTCTCGCTGCCATTGCCACCTCGGTTCCATGGAGACGCAAGATCGTGCAGGGGGTTTCTGAATCAATGCCAAATCCACTTGAGTCTGCACGCCCAAGCATTTCCTTCGGACAGAGCCAGGATCGCCTTCATTATATCCCTACTCGCCAATCCAATCTGGGAACGACAGGGACGCGAGACCCGAGACTTCTAAGTGTTTGTGCGGTTGTTCCGTTCCGTATTTGAGGAGCCTGGACGAGACTCATCGGAAGCCACTGCTATCTTTAACCTGCGTCAGGAGGACGCCTCCATGTGCGAATACACATTCCAGTTCCGGACTATGGCAGGAGAATTGTCCTGGAACAATCAGGCCTTGGTAGCATCCTTCTGGCATGGCCTATCGCCTGTGATCAAAGACGAACTGGCTGCTCGAGATCTTCCAGCTGCCCTGGATGACCTGATTCTACTGGCTACCCGTGTGGACATAAGGCTCAGAGAGAGATCCCAAGAGATTCTACAGGAGAAACGGCTTCTTAGACTGGCACCCAACTTCCAGCAACCCCTCTTGCCTTGTTCTTCTGCTGCGCCCGAGGTTCTGATGCAGGTGGATTGGCTTAAACGGTCCGATCAAGAAAAACAGCACAGGCGCACCTTTGCCTATATTGCGGCCTCTCTGGCCATGTCGTGTGTTTGTATTCCCAGAGGCCAAAGAAACCCCAATTCCTGGGATTGGTTTGAGAGACCACCCTGGGCGCTACTGCACTTAATAGAGAACTCTCTTCCAAGCTGTTTATTCCTGTGTCCATCATCGCTGGCGAGAGACCTCATCCAGTCTCTGCCTACCTGGACTCTGGCTCCGCAGCCAATTTCATCTGTCAAGACCTTGTGGATCTTCTTCAATTGCCTACTGTTTTGCTGGAGAGACCACTGATCGTTGCCTCGGTAGATGGACTGCCTTTGCGTGACCCAGTATTGTCTGTGACCAAACCTTTGAGACTCCAAGTGGGAGTTCTGAGGGATATTGCCATTAAGGCATCATCATACATCAAAAATATGACCGACTTCCTGAGTAAATTACAGAACATTGAGGCTAGAGGTTCATTGTTGCTGGTATCATTTGATATTGTGTCATTATACACTAGCATTGAACATGATAGAGGTTTAAGGGCAGTAGAGGATTGTATCGCCAGCGCCGAGTGTGACCCAGGGTGTAGATGCTTCATCCTCCAGCTGTTGAAGTTGGTGCTAGGGAGGTATTATTTCCTCTTTGGTGACCAGTTCTATTTGCAGCTCAGAGGGACTGTGATGGGGTCCAATGTGGCCCCAACGTATGCTAACATCTTCATGTCCTCCTTTGAGGAGGAGCATGTCTACACCTCCAGACATATGGGTCACATCCACTGGTGGAGATTTATCGATTACATTTTTGTCATCTGGGATGGAGACAGATTGAGTTTAGATCAATTCTTTTTGGAGTTGAATAGCCATATCCCGACCTTGCAGGTCACGATGGTTTGTTCTGACCATGAGCTGCAGTATACACCTGCATACAGTATACATATGCAGTATACACCTGACCCAGTATTTTCTGTGATCAAACCTTTGAGACTCCAAGTGGGAGCTCTTCATTCTGAGCTCATCTCCCTGTATGTCCTGTCCAAGGCCGTCAACCCCGTGCTGCTGGGTTTGTCTTGGCTCCGTCTTCACGCCCCAGTCGTGGATTGGAACTCCGGAGAGGTTCTCCAGGGGGGCCCCAAGTGTCTAGACCGCTGTCTGGGTCATGTCCATCCATCCCAGCCTTCTCCATATCAGTCATTGACAGGGTTGCCTCCTTGTTACTCTCAGTTCACTGATGTCTTCGACAAAAAGGAGGCAGAGATATTGCCACCGCATCGAGAATACGATTGTCAACTTGGTTCCTGATTCATCCCCTCCTCACGGTAGAGTATACCCTCTCTCCTTGCCAGAGACCCAGTCTATGTCAGCCTACATTAAAGAGAATCTGGAGAAGGGCTTCATACGAAAGTCTTCATCCCCGGCCGGAGCCGGGTTTTTCTTTGTCAAAAAGAAGGATGGATCCCTTCGACCCTGCATTGACTACCGAGGCCTCAATCAGATCACGGTGAAGAACTGGTACCCTTTGCCGTTGATTTCAGAGCTCTTTAATCGTATATGGGGGCAAAAAATTTTTCCAAGCTTGACCTGCAGGGGGCTTACAATCTAATCCGGATCCATCAGGGAGACGAGTGGAAGACTGCTTTTAACACACGTGATGGACACTACGAATATTTGGTCATGCCCTTCGGCCTGTGTAACGCTCCCGCAGTATTTCAAGAATTTGTGAATTACATTTTTCGTGATCTCCTCTATGTCTGTGTTGTGGCTCATCAGGGCCATGTCCGCCAGGTGTTGCTTAGATTAAGGGAGAATCATCTTTACGCCAAGTTGGAGAAGTGCGTGTTCCGAGAGAAGTCCCTACCCTTCCTGGGCTATATCATCTCTTATCAGGGTCTCAAGATGGACCCTGTAAAGGTCAAGGCTGTCCTGGAGTGGCCACGTCCCCAAGGCTTAAGGGCCATACAATGCTTCCTGGGATTCGCCAAACTTCTCTTCTTTGACAGCCCCCATCTCCACCCTCATTAAGAAGGGTATGAATGCCAAGGTATGGACTCCAGAGGCAAAAATCGCATTTGAAACCTTAAAAAAGGCCTTCACGTCAGCCTCTATACTTCACCACCCTGATGCATCCTTACAGTTTTCATTAGAGGTGGACGCCTCCTCTGTTGGTGCCGGTGCACTACTGTTCCAGAGAGGTTCGAAAGGCAAGACGGTGGTATGTGGTTACTACTCCAAGCTGTTTTCTTCTGCAGAGCGCAACTACTCGATTGGAGATCGGGAGTTACTGGCCATCAAGCTGGCCCTGCAGGAGTGGAGACACCTACTGGAGGGTGCAGCTCATCCTATACTGGTCTTCACGGACCACAAGAACTTGACCTACCTACAGACGGCTCAAAGGCTGAATCCTCGTCAAGCCAGGTGGTCATTTTTTTTTGCACGGTTCCGGTTTGAACTCCACTACCGACCTGCCGACAAGAATGTGAGGGCTGATGCCTTGTCTAGGTCATTTGAGACAGAGGACACTGTGGAGTCCCCACAGAATATTATCGATCCTTCCTGCATCTACTCCGTTAACCCTCTGCAGGTTAGAGACATTCCTCCAGGAAAAACTTTTTTTCGGCTGGCATACAGAAGAAGAATCCTTCGCTGGAGTCACAGTTCCAAGCTGGCAGGTCACGCGGGTGCCTGTAAGACCCGAGACCTAATTTCTCGTCACTTCTGGTGGCCCACGCTGCCCAAAGACATCTTGGACTTTGTCTCCTCCTGTACGGTGTATGCTGCAAACAAAGTTGCCCACTCCAGACCAGCCGGTCAGATCCAACCACTGCCCGTGCCCGATGCCCCCTGGCGGCATATTGTTATGGACTTCGTCACAGATCTGCCTCTCTCTGTGGGGTGCAGTGTGAGCTGGGTGGTGGTGGATCGTTTTTCTGAAATGGCACATTTTGTTCCTCTGACTGGCCTGCCTTCTGCTGCTCGACTGGCTGATCTCTTCATGCAACACATCTTCCGTCTGCACGGATTACCCCTGCATATTGTCTCGGATCGAGGGGTCCAGTTCACCTCTAAGTTCTGGAGAGCACTCTACGGCCTACTCGGTATAAAGTTGGACTTCTCCTCAGCTTACCACCCTCAGTCCAATGGACAAATTGAGAGGATTAACCAAATTATGGAGAACTATCTGCGGCACTTTGTTTCTAGACGACATGATGACTGGGTGCAGCTGCTCGGCTCTACTATGTCTCAGGTGCCTGCAGCCGACTCTACCTTCAGGAACTTTCTGCAGATATGGCAGCAGACACGATCTTCTATTCTACTGGCGATGGACCGCATGAAGAGAAAGGCAGACACTAGAAGACGAGAACCTCCCCAGTTTCTTCCAGGTACAAAGGTATGGCAGTTTTCGAGGAATATCCGGCTTAAGGTGCCATCCTGCAAGTTTGCTCCCAGGTTCCTTGGACCCTTCAAGATTCTACTACAGATGAATCCTGTGTCGTACAAGCTTCGACTGCCTCCTACCCTCAAGATCCCTAACTCCTTCCATGTCTCCTTGCTGAAACCCGTGGTCCTGAACTGCTACTTCAGGACTCCTAGTTCCGCAGTGGGTCCTGGTGGTTCATCTGGAACTTTCTAAATGAGGGAAATCCTGGCCACCAAGAAAGTGGGAGGAAGGACGTTTTACTTGGTAAGAGGGGGGATACTGTAACGTCTATGGCCGGGGGTCGTCATTTAGACTTACCCCTTGACGATACCGGCCATGGACATCTCTCTTCACAGCGCCAACTCCTTCCAGGGAGACGCCGGCACTGTCTTCCGGGTCCTCGGACAGATTCCTGCAGGGCGCACGCGCCCGCGCGTGCACGGCCTTAAAGGGCCAGTACGCGTCCAGCTGTCACCCATCAGTTATCAGCCCAAATGGCTGCTGGACTATAATAACGGGCTCTGCCCACTGGTTCCTTGCCTGAGTGTTTTTGTATACCTAAGTTTGTCTTGCAAATGGTCTCCCAGTGTTTTCCAGTTCCCAGTGTTACCGTTCCTGCTACCTGTACCCTGTATCCCGTGCTATCGTATCTACAAGTGAAAGTCAAGTTGTGTCTTCCCGCTGCATCCGCGGTATCACCTGCTGTGAAAGTCAAGTCGTGTCTTCCCGCTGCATCCGCGGTGTCACTTGCTGTGAAAGTCAAGTCGTGCTCCCACTACTGTCTACATTGCCTCAGGTACCCGTTCTGAACTATAGACATTGTTTTGTACCTTGTAGGCCAGCTACTACTTCGCTACATGGTACGGCCCAGTGGGTCCACACCCCACGCCGTGACAATATTTTTTGTGCAGCTAATATATAGCAAACGTCTTGGTCCATAAACGTGTAATATAAATCTTTTTCCCAAGTAGAGATATAAGGGAGGGTGTCATGGTCATGGGAAGTATCACAAATTAGTCTCTTATATACTGTAAAAAGTAGTTTCCTAGGGGAAGCTGTTTGCAGGACAAGTCTCTCAAACCAGGTGGGTGATCTATTAAGGTCAGCATTTTTCAGAAGCTGCCATAAAGTCAGTGTCAGGGCATTATAAGAAAGAAAATCGAGGTTGACTATCTTCAATAGGGATTTGAGTTCCGGTAGAGTAGGGATGAGGCCATGTAAGAGTATTGATTTGAATGGTGTTGTGTTTGCAATATATATTTTTAACAAATTTGTGGATGATGGTCAAATATTGCATTGCCTCTGTTGCAATGCTTTTTAAGAGCACAAATTCTTGTTGATGTAGACATTTAGGGTATACACTACCGTTCAAAAGTTTAGGGTCACTTAGAAAGTTCCTTATTTTTGCAAGAAAAGCACAGTTTTTTTCAATGAAGATAACATTAAATTAATCAGAAATACACTCTATACATTGTTAATGTGCTAAATGACTATTCTAGCTGCAAATGTCTGGTTTTTAATGCAATATCTACATAGGTGTATAGAGGCCCATTTCCAGCAACCATCACTCCAGTGTTCTAATGGTACATTGTGTTTGCTAACTGTGTTAGAAGGCTAATGGCTGATTAGAAAACACTTGAAAACCCTTGTGCAATTATGTTAGCACCGCTGTAAACAGTTTTGCTGTTTAGAGGAGCTATAAAACTGACCTTCCTTTGAGCTAGTTGAGAATCTGGAGCATTTGTGGGTTCGATTAAACTCTCAAAATGGCTAGAAAAATAGAGCTTTCATGTGAAACTCGACAGTCTATTCTTTTTCTTAGAAATGAAGGCTATTCCATGCGAGAAATTGCCAAGAAACTGAAGATTTCCTACAACGGTGTGTACTACTCCCTTCAGAGGACAGGACAAACAGGCTCTAACCAGAGTGGAAAGAGAAGTGGGAGGCCCCGCTGCACAACTGAGCAACATGACAAGTACATTAGAGTCTCTAGTTTGAGAAATAGACGCCTCACAGGTCCTCAACTGGCAGCTTCATTAAATAGTACCCGCAAAACGCCAGTGTCAACGTCTACAGTGAAGAGGCGACTCCGGGATGCTGGCCTTCAGGGCAGAGTGGCAAAGAAAAAGCCATATCTGAGACTGGCTAATAAAAGGAAAAGATTAATATGGGCAAAAGCACACAGACATTGGACAGAGGAAGATTGGAAAAAAGTGTTATGGACAGACGAATCGAAGTTTGAGGTGTTTGGATCACACAGAAGAACATTGGTGAGACGCAGAACAACTGAAAAGATGCTGGAAGAGTGCCTGATGCCATCTGTCAAGCATGGTGGAGGTAATGTGATGGTCTGGGGTTGCTTTGGTGCTGGTAAAGTGGGAGATTTGTACAAGGTAAAAGGGATATTGAATAAGGAAGGCTATCACTCCATTTTGCAACGCCATGCCATACCCTGTGGACAGCGCTTGATTGGAGCCAATTTCATCCTACAACAGGACAATGACCCAAAGCACACCTCCAAATTATGCAAGAACTATTTAGGGAAGAAGCAGGCAGCTGGTATTCTATCTGTAATGGAGTGGCCAGCGCAGTCACCAGATCTCAACCCCATAGAGCTGTTGTGGGAGCAGCTTGACCGTATGGTACGCAAGAAGTGCCCATCAAGCCAATCCAGCTTGTGGGTGGGCCTTCTGGAAGCATGGGGTGAAATTAATGCTTGTACATTTTCATGCATATTTTTTTAGAATCATGCCTGTTTGGCACAAAGTTAAGTGAAGGTGGACATGGCTGCCAACAGCAGGTCAAGAATGCAAGACAGCATGAAGCAACTGCAGTCATCAGGTTGTCTGCTTTTAGGAAATATATATGGTTTGTGGATGTACTTACTTTTGAAGGTGTGTAATCCTTGTATTTTATAAGATGTTTTTTTAATTTCCAGCTGAAAATATTGTGATCTGGTGATTTTATGAACATATGTACATGTAGACATAGGCCTAAGTGGTATGTATGTATGTATGTATGTATGTATGTATGTATGTATGTATGTATGTATGTATGTATGTATGTATGTATGTATGTACATAAATTTTTATTTTTAAGATCTGTGGTGCATCTATTTTTTTATGCTTTTTCTTTTAAATATAAGATTACATTTTGACACAAAATTGCATTAAGTTGCCTTTGTGAATAAAGTGCGGTGTGGCGTTTTGTAAATGTGCCAGGTGTCTACTTTCAGAAAATATATGGGTATGGGGGTTTAGTATGAATTTTTAAGTGTGTTAAGTGTGAAAATTGTCCTTGCAACCAGAGTTGTACATTGTCCAAAACCCCTTCCCGACATTTGTCGTAAGTATACGTCATGGAAAGCCAGTGCTTCCCGCAAAATGTCGTCTACTGACGATAAATGGATGGCACCGGCTCAGAAGCTGAGTCGGTGCCATCATCCCTGGATATCAGCTGTTTCTTAAAGATGACAGCCTGCTGTAATGGCGGGGAACAAAATTAGCATTAAAACCTTAAATGCAGCGGTCTAAAGCGATCGCTGCATTTAAGGTGTTTGCTACTTATCGGCACCCCAGCAATGAAATTGCCGGGGTGACGGTGGCTGCAATGGCATCCGGAGGCCTAATAGTGGCCTCCCGGCCTGCCTAGTATGGAAAACTACCAGCCCCTACCCGGAGGTTGGGCCTAAAAGGCTTCCGTAGCCATTGGCTAGATAGCGCCGGCTCAGGAGAGGAGCCAGCGTCATCAGCGGTGGATATCAGCTGTGTTACAGCTGAAATCCACCTGTAATGGCAAGAACCAGAGCTTGCACCGATTCCTGCCATTAACCCCTTCTGATGCAGCAATTGAAAGTGATCACTGCATTTTTGTGGATGGCAGCAGATCGGCAGCTCTGCCCTGCAATAGACTGCTACTATGGCAACAGGATGCCTAACAATGGCCTCCTGCCCTGTCAATACAGAAGCAGATTAGGCTCCGCCCGGAAGCGAAGCCTAATCAGCTTGCTGTCAGTGAATGACTGACAGATCTAATACATTGCACTACATCGGTAGTGCAATGTATTAGAAAAAAAAATCTGACAGTTGGACCTTCAAGTCCCCTAGTGGGACTAAAAAAAAGTGTCAAAAAAGTGAAATTTGTTTTGTAAAAATATAATAAAAGTTTCAAGTAATAAAAGAAAACACATGTAAAGGATCTGCCAGGCACAGCTTCTGTGTATACGCCCATAGGTAATCAGTCTGCACCTGCTTCTATGTCTGTGAGACTGACTCCATCTTCCACCTCTCAGGATGGCAGGCTTAGGAGTGGGAGAGCCTATCACAGCCTGGCCAGACGGAGCTAGCTCCAGCCTTCTGTCTATTTATACCTGCCTTTCCTGTTCCTCCTTGCTTGTGATTCTTCTCGCGTGGTTTCCTGGCCCTGCTGCAGCTTCTGAACTATTTGACCCTGCTTCATACTGACCCTGGCTTACTGACTACTCTCCTGCTCTGCGTTTGGTACCTCGTACACTCCTGGTTTGACTCGGCTTGTTCACTACTCTCCTGCTCAGCGTTTGGTACCTCGTACACTCCTGGTTTGACTCGGCTCGTTCACCACTCTTGTTGCTCACGGTGTTGCCGTGGGCAACTGCCCCATTTCCCTTAGCTTTGTGTACCCTTGTCTGTTTGTCTGTCGTGCACTTACTGAGCGTAGGGACCGTCGCCCAGTTGTACCCCGTCGCCTAGGGCGGGTCGTTGCAAGTAGGCAGGGACTGAGTGGCGGGTAGATTAGGGCTCACTTGTCCAGGTTATGGCTTTAGCGGTATGACTTGACCGACGTCTCAGGGAATGACAACTTGAACGTTTTTGTGTTTTCCCGTCTGACTCCCCCATGATGCCTCCCGAGGTCCCGTTGCTTCGCTCTTCCACGGAAGACTCGGAGGTACCTATGCAACTCGGGGCCTCCGTGTCCCCCCGACAACGTAGAGAGTTCCGCAGGAAGAATTGTCTCTGCTTCTATTGTTGGGATGATAAGCATCAAGTGAACACCTGTCCTAGGCGTAAGAATAAGCAGCCGGAAAACTTCCGCGCCTAAGTGATCTCTCTTGTCCCGAACGTGAAGCCATGAGAGAGTATATACAGGAATGCCTGGCCAAGGGTTACATTCGCCCCTCTTTTTCTCCGGTAGGTGCTGGCTTCTTCTTCGTAGGGAAGAAGGATGGTGGTCTTAGGCCATGCATTGACTACCGTAACTTGAATAAGGTCACTGTAAGGAACCAGTATCCCCTTCCTTTGATTCCTGATCTCTTTAATCAGGTTCAGGGGGCCCAATGGTTCTCTAAGTTTGATCTACGGGGGGCGTATAACCTTATCCGCATCAAAGAGGGGGATGAGTGGAAGACTGCGTTTAACACGCCCGAAGGTCATTTCGAATACCTCGTCATGCCCTTTAGGTTGTGTAATGCTCCCGCGGTCTTCCAGAATTTCATAAATTAGATTTTAAGAGATTACCTGGGGGTATTTCTTGTAGTGTACCTTGATGACATACTTGTGTTTTCCAATGACTGGTCCTCCCACATTGAGCATGTCAGGAAGGTGCTCCAGGTCCTTCGGGAAAACAAACTGTTTGCGAAAAACGAAAAATGTGTGTTTGGGGTGCAGGAGATACCGTTTTTGGGTCAAATCCTCACTCCTCATGAATTCCGCATGGGCCCCGCCAAGGTCCAGGCTGTGGCGGAATGGGTCCAACCTGCCTCCCTGAAGGCGTTACAGTGTTTCTTGGGGTTCGCTAATTATTACAGGAGATTTATTGCTAACTTCTCGGTCATCGCTAAGCCTCTTATGGACCTCACTCGCAAAGGTGCTGATCTCCTCTACTGGCCTCCTGAGGCTGTCCAGGCTTTTGAGGTCCTTAAGAAGTGCTTTATCTCGGCCCCGGTGCTGGTTCAGCCCAACCAAATGGAGCCATTTATCGTGGAGGTTGACGCATCCGAGGTGGGAGTGGGGGCTGTCTTGTCCCAGGGTACCAGGTCCCTCACCCATCTCCGTACCTGTGCCTACTTCTCCAGGAAGTTTTCGCCCACTGAAAGTAACTATGATATTGGCAACCGTGAACTCTTAGCCATTAAATGGGCATTTGAAGAGTGGCGCCACTTCCTGGAGGGGGCTAGGCACCAGGTAACGGTCCTTACCGACCACAAGAATCTGGTTTTCCTAGAATCTGCCCGGAGGCTAAACCTGAGACAAGCTCGATGGGCGCTATTTTTTACCAGATTCAACTTTTTGGTTACCTATAGGGCTGGGTCTAAAAATATTAAGGCTGATGCACTGTCGCGTAGCTTCATGGCCAGCCCTCCTTCGGAGGAAGATCCTGCTTGTATTTTGCCTCCAGGTATAATCATTTCTTCTATTGATTCTGATTTAGTCTCTGAAATTGCGGCTGATCAAGGTTCAGCTCCCGGGAACCTTCCTGAGAACAAGCTGTTTGTTCCCCTGCAATTCCGGCTAAGGGTACTTAGCGAAAATCATGACTCTGCACTATCTGGTCATCCAGGCATCCTGGGTACCAAGCACCTCATTGCCAGAAACTATTGGTGGCCTGGGTTGCCTAAAGACGTTAAGGCCTACGTCGCCGCTTGTGAGGTTTGTGCTAGGTCCAAGACTCCCAGGTCCCGACCAGCGGGCTTACTACGTTCTTTGCCCATTCCCCAGAGACCTTGGACCCATATCTCCATGGATTTTATCACCGATTTGCCTCCATCTCAAGGCAAGTCGGTGGTGTGGGTTGTAGTAGACCGCTTCAGTAAGATGTGCCACTTTGTGCCCCTCAAGAAACTACCCAATGCTAAGACGTTAGCTACCTTGTTTGTCAAACACATCCTGCGTCTCCATGGGGTCCCTGTCAATATTGTTTCGGACAAAGGGGTACAATTTGTTTCATTGTTTTGGAGAGCCTTCTGTAAAAAGTTGGAGATTGATCTGTCCTTCTCCTCTGCCTTCCATCCTGAAACTAATGGCCAAACAGAGAGGACTAATCAGTCTCTAGAACAATATTTAAGGTGTTTTATCTCTGACTGTCAATATGATTGGGTCAAATTCATTCCCCTCGCCGAATTTTCCCTTAATAACCGGGTCAGTAACTCGTCAGGGGTCTCCTCCTTTTTCTGTAATTTTGGGTTTAATCCACGGTTCTCCTCCGTTTCACCTGGTAGTTCCAACAATCCCGAGGTAGAGGTCGTTCATCGGGAACTGTGCACAGTCTGGGCCCAGGTTCAGAAGAACCTAGAGGCGTCCCAGAGCATACAAAAAAGTCAGGCAGATAGAAGACGTTCTGCTAACCCCTTGTTTATGGTCGGGGATCTGGTGTGGTTATCGTCTAAGAACTTGTGCCTTAAGGTCCCGTCCAAGAAGTTTGCTCCCCGGTTTATAGGGCCGTATAAGGTCATTAAAGTCCTCAATCCTGTTTCCTTCCGAATGGAGTTGCCCCCATCTTTTCGAATACTCGACGTGTTTCATGCCTCCCTCCTTAAACGATGCTCCCCATCCTTGGCTCCCTCGAGGAAACCTCCTGTCCCCGTTCTCACCCCTGAGGGGGTGGAATTCGAGGTGGCCAAGATTGTGGACAGCAAGATGGTCCAAGGCTCCCTCCAGTACCTTGTCCATTGGAGAGGATACGGGCCTGAGGAGAGGACTTGGGTACCCGCCCGGGATGTTCACACTGGGGTATTGGTCAGGAAGTTCCACCTTCGTTTCCCCAATAAACCAGGTCCACCTAGAAAGGGTCCGGTGGCCCCTCATAAAAGGGGGGGGTACTGTAAAGGATCTGCCAGGCACAGCTTCTGTGTATACGCCCATAGGTAATCAGTCTGCACCTGCTTCTATGTCTGTGAGACTGACTCCATCTTCCACCACTCAGGATGGCAGGCTTAGGAGTGGGAGAGCCTATTACAGCCTGGCCAGACGGAGCTAGCTCCCGCCCTCTGTCTATTTATACCTGCCTTTCCTGTTCCTCCTTGCTTGTGATTCTTCTCGTTTGGTTTCCTGGCCCTGCTGCAGCTTCTGAACTATTTGACCCTGCTTCATACTGACCCTGGCTTACTGACTACTCTCCTGCTCTGCGTTTGGTACCTCGTACACTCCTGGTTTGACTCGGCTTGTTCACTACTCTCCTGCTCAGCGTTTGGTGGCGGGTAGATTAGGGCTCACTTGCCTGTTCCCTACCCCCATCATTACAACACAATCGCCCTTTTTACCTTATCAAGTCCCTTATTATTGAAAAAATAAATAAACCATACATATTCTGTATCACCACGACCACAACGGCCTAAACTATAAAAATATTATGATATTTATTCCACGCGGTTAACGGCGTAAAAAAACCCCGTAAAAAACAATGCCAGAATTTCAGTTTTTTTGGTCACTTTGCCCTACAAAAATTTGCATGTATCCAAAAATGGTACCTATAAAAACTATAGCTCGTCTCGCAAAAAACAAGCCCTCATACAGCTCTGTCGATGAAAAAATTCAAAACTTATGGTTCTAACAACATGGCGACAGAACAAATACATTATTTTTACAAAAGTAATTTTATTGTGCAAAAGGTTGTAAAACATAAAAAAGTGCTATAAATGTGGTATCGCCGGAATCGTACTGGCTCACAGAATAAAGCTAACATGTAATTTATAATGCATGGTGAACGCTGTATAAGAAAAACGAAAAAACTATGCCAGGGCGTGGCTTAGCTCTGTCGGAGTGAGCACGCGTCTTGGGGGAGCTCCGTGCAGACGAGTACACTACTGCAGCTAGATCCCATTTAGAACCGGCGGGAGATGCCGGGAAAACGTTGGGGACCTAGTGCTACACCCTACCGAACCTTACCTCGCTCCCTCACACGCAGAGCCAGCATGGACAGGTTGCTCTCTGCGTCGCAAGCCGCTCCGGTGACTCCAGGTGTCATGGCGGACCTCGAGCCGACTTCTTCATCCTCGTGGGGGCCCGATAGATCCTCTGGCCCGTCTGCTGGATCCACTCTGCAGGGACCGACAAGCTTCCTCGTCTGGGATCAGCATCTCTGAGGTACCGTCTGCATCCCCTACCCTCTCCCCGTCTGTACTGCCGTCAGCAATGTTACCCTTGACAAGAAAGTCAGATGAACTGCCTCTGCAGCCTGCGCTGCATGCAGATTTGCATTTACTAAGAGAGTTGATTCCGGCTCTCCCTACCAGACAGGATTTAGACTCCCTGGTTACTAGGATTGAGCAATCCCATCAACAAGATATTGCTGATTTGCGCCTAGAAGTGGATAGAGTGGACACTAGGATTAACACCACGGACCACACGGTTTCTACTATTGACTCCAGAGTGATAGCCTTGGAGCAGGCAGCCATTTCGAACAGGTCACACATGCAGTCCCTAGCACTTCAACTAGATGATCAGGAAAACCGGGGTCGTAGACATAAGGTCCGCCTGAAAGGACTCCCTGATCTTGGATCAAGGCATAATCTCTCTGCGAGGGTTTCCGCCATCTTTAACACGATCACCAATAGACCCCTGGAAGCTACATTCTTAATGGACCGTGTTCACAGAGTCTCCCGCCCTGGTCCGAGCGACCCATCCAACCCTCGTGATGTTCTGTGCCGCCTACACTACTATTCCGATAAGGATTTAATTGTCCGAGGAGCGTGGTCGCATGGTCCGGTATCCACTGATGGCAACAGGGTCACCATTTATCCTGATGTTTCTCCACTAACACTGTATATGAGACGTCTCCTACACCCGTTATTGGAAAAGATTAAGGCGGCGGGAGCCACATACAGATGGGGGTCACCCTTTCCACGTGGTTATCAGGAAGGAATCAGCCTCCTTCCTGTTGCGCCATTTCTCGGACTTGCGTGTCCTATTTAGATTCTTACAGATCGATCCTTTTCCAGTCCCGGATTGGTTGGCACTGGACAGGCCTGAGCTACCTCAACGACAGCGAAGTCGGCGCCCCAGTCGACCCTGCAATAGTCCCCCACTTAGGGAGTCGCTACTGTCCCATCCGGATCTCTCGCTGAGGCTCCCCCCAGAGGCCTGAGTCGGACTACCTTATGGGTTCACACCTTGACTACGTGGCAACGCCATGGTTTCACCTTATGTCTCCATATACCGTATAGTGCCTAGCGGATTCTTTTGTTTCAGGTTCTTGTAACGACACTAAAGACGAGTGCCCCCTTCTGCGGAACTTTTTGAGAAGACTTCCTATTTCTCGCTTGGATTATTTTTATGCATTTGGGTCCCACAATGCCAACGTGGATTTCACAGACACTTCCGTGACAGTAGATATACCCATACTTGCATAATACCCTTCTTCTGTTACATGTCTTCCTCCCCCCTTCCCTACTTTCACAATGTCCCTTCCCTAACATGTTAGTCCCCCCCTCCCTTTACTTACCCTACCCTTACCCCACCCCTCTTCCTCTTCCTCCTATACTCTCCCTCCTGTGATCTGTCTGGTAGATGTTCAGTGTCATGCAGCCCTACAATCTTGTTGCTCCGGTCCCCACTTCACTCTACATGTGTATTGTCGCACACTTTATAGGGATGCATATACTTCAAGTGGTCTTACAGCATATAAGGGTGGTCCGCGAATACATTATTGCGTAAAATATTTTTGTCTGCCCCTACCTTCTTTCCCAGCCCTGCCCCCCCTTTACCTTTCCCTCTCTCTTTCCTATCCCAGTCTGCTTCTTTTTCTCTCCCTCTCCTTTCCCCTCCTACACATCTCCCCCTCCCCATCTTTTTCACCTTCCCCCTATTAAGGGCCTACTTGATCTAATGGCCCCTTCTCAGGTAGCTGTAATTGCTGGATATTTCTCTACTGCGCTATTTTAGATTTGTTTTTTCCTTGATCACCATTAACTAAAGTCGGGAAGTGGGTTGCTATTGTTCTTGTTATCTCGTCCGCAGAATCAGGATGTATAAGTGTTTGTCCCTCCAATGCTCACCTCGTGGTGGGTGCCGGAAGATTTTGTTTATGTTCTTGTGATGCTCGCTGTATGGGGCTCCCCCCCACCCCCGTGGTTTTCCATAGCCCCCGTTCATTTAACAACTTTTTCTCCACAGGTTTTCTTACCGTCAAGGAGTCGGCCTTTATGCCTCTTTTCTGTCTACTTTTTCTACCTCCCCCTGTCTTTCGCTTGTCTTCTACCTTGTGATCCCTCTCCCCCCTCCCTCCTCTTCCAACCGTGGACATGGCACGTCACTCCCAGACAGACCTGCAGATAGGTTCGCTGAATGTCAAGGGTCTCCACGGACCTGGGAAGCGATCCATTCTTTTGAACATGTTGAAAGGTAGACACTTGAATGTTGCTTATCATAGTTTCTCGCCTAACCCGAAATCCAGAGGGACGAGTATTCTCCTCTCTCGATCTCTTCCGTGGAAGTTATTGGACTCTCGCAGTGATGATATGGGGCGAATGCATTTAGTCAAGGGCTGTATAGATTCTCAGATCTATACCTTTGCCTCCTTCTATCTGCCCAATGTGGGACAGTTTACGGCCCTAATTGGCTTTCTGGATGTTCTGGAGGAGTTTGGAGAGGGTACCATTGTTCTAGGGGGTGATTTCAATGTTGCATTGGAGCCCACCAACGATGTTTCTACTGGATCGTCGTCAATCCCATACTCTCAACTGCGCCGTATTAAACGTGCATTACATGAGCATGATCTTGTGGATACTTGGCGTTTATTACATCCGGCAGACAAAGACTTCTCCTTTTACTCTCCTGTTCATGACACCTACTCCAGACTTGAATTATTCTTTATCAAACACCATTCCTTTCCAACCCTCGAAACAGCCGTCATTGACACGATCTCTATCTCGGACCATGCCCTTGTCACGCTGACATTATCTTTTCAAACTCCGATATTCCATCAATCCCAATGGAAACTTAATCCCTCGCTTCTCAATGACTCCTTAGTCTCATCTGATGTGCAATGCGCACTTGATGACTACTTCACTAACAATATCTCTACAGATACTAATCCACGAGTACTATGGGAGGCTCACAAATGTGGCACCTTTATTAAACATGGATCTCGGTTGAAAAAGGAGCGCTCCGCGGCCATCGTTCAACTTCTTTCAGAGATTAAGACTTTGGAGTCCGCACATAAACGATCCCGTGAGTTGGAATGTAAAATCGTGTTACTTCAAAAATAGGAAGACCTTCATACCCTGTTGCTGTCCAAGGCCAAAGCCACACTCTCTAAGTGCAAACGCCATTCTTACGAATACGGCAACAAATGCAGTAAGTCACTTGCCAGAGCGCTACGAATCCAACAAGCTCGTACTTATATGCCCTTTATTGCATCATCCCCCACTAGACATAGCATCGAAGTTCCGCGACCTTTATGCTTCTCTAAATGATACTGATTCCACCCATCCGGCCACGCTATCTAGAGATTTCCGTTCAAATATTAAGACCTACATTGAGGACTCGGGCCTTCCCTCCCTATCAGAGGAGGTCCTTACTGCTCTGCAAGCACCAATTACTGTGCAAGAATTAACCTACACTCTCAAGAACTCATCCTCTGGCAAGGCCCCTGGACCTGATGGATTTACGTTTCCTTACTACAAAAAATTCCTCGACATCCTGAGCCCGCATTTTCTATCTTCCTTGAATTACTTTTCCTCCTCCACTCCCGTCCTGCCTGAAGCGCTTAGGGCCCACATTGCCATGATTCCTAAACCAGGGAAAGATCCTTCCCAGTGCGCGAGTTATAGGCCAATTTCTCTTCTTAATGCGGACATCAAATTATTTGCAAAGATTTTGGCGGTATGTATGGCCCCGTTGCTAGGGGATGTCATACATGCTGATCAGGCGGGTTTCATGTTGGGTAGAGAGGCCCGTGACAACACCACAAAGGCGATTAATCTAATCCATAAGGCTAAGCTGTCCCATACACCACTCATGCTTTTGTCCACGGACGCTGAAAAAGCTTTTCGGTTCAATCATTTTTATTGTTTTCCAAAATTATAGAACAAATGCGTAAGTTAACAATACAACTTTACAGCAACATTACACAAATAAAAAGAAAGAATGAAAGAAAGAAAGAGAAACAGCAGCGTAAAATAACATTTACACCCGATAATTTGTCATTGTAAAACATGCTTACCCCTTAGCAAATATTTCTCACAAAGCTATATTTTATTGCATAGAGAACTCTCCGACCACCCCTTCCATACTTCCGTGAATTTGTGGAAAGAGAAGTTACCGTAAGCTATTATTTTTTCAAAAGCATAGGAGGTATTTACTAGTGCTATTAATTTGTCTAGGGTAGGTGATTCTACACTCTTCCAATGCCTGGTCAGTACTAGCTTTGCCATAGCTAAAATTTTACAGGCTAATGTTCTGAATTTGGAAGGGATAACCTCTATTTGAAGGAGAAGTAGAGCTAGCTGAGGGGAGGGAGGAATCCGGGTACCAATCAATGACTCCATCAAATCAAACACATTGTTCCAGTAGCTAGTAATCAAAGGGCAACCCCACAATATATGCATTAGTGTACCTTTCTGTCCACATCCTCTCCAACATTTATCCTGTACATTTGGAAACATTAGATGCAACCTATCAGGAGTATAATACCAGTGTAAATGCGTTTTAATTACTGCCTCTACCTGAGAGCAGCATTGTAAGGAACTGTGAATTAATTGATATGCTTTCTTCCATTCAGCTTCATGAAAGGTTGCGTCTAGGGATCTTTCCCATACTCGCATATTCCGAGTTTTATAAAATTCCGCGTTTATCGTTAATACATTAAGTATCCCTTTCAGAATTTTAGAAGATTTACCAAGCATGATAAACACTGTGAGGTTGCATATTGGCTGAACTTTTTGTAGAGTAGCAACATAATGTCTGATCTGTAAATATTTATAGAATTCTGACCGGGGGAGAGCAAAGGTATGCTTTAGATAGTCAAAGGAACTAAAGCCTGCGCTTCCATATAGTTGAGACAGCAGAGTAATTCCTCCCGACTTCCAAGTCATTAAATTTAAATCAGGTATAGCCAGCTCTAAAATGTCAATTGGAGTGTATGCGATTGGAAGAGGACGGCGTTCAGATGCGTTTTTGTGAATATATGCCCAGCAATCCAAGGCCGCTTTAGTTAGGGGGGAGATATTAGATGGTAAGTTAATATTCCAAAGTTCTAAAAACAGAAGAGCTTTCAAACTTGAGGGGAGAACATAAGTCGATTCAATCTGAACCCAATGTGTAGAGAGTTCTTCTCTCCACCCCGGACTCATGAGTGCTACTAAAGTGGATGAATAGTAGTTATAAATGTCAGGGATCCCCAATCCTCCTAGCCTTTTATCCCTAATTAAGATATGAGAGGCGATACGTGGTTTACGATAGGACCAGACAAATTCTAGTATAGCCTTTTGAATACTTACGAAGAAAGTTTTAGGAACTGCAATTGGGACAGTTCGAAACAAGTATAAAAGCTTGGGCAGAAGGAGCATTTTAAAAGCCGCAATCCTGCCTATCCAAGACATTTCCGTTTTGTGTAATCTAGTCATTTCTGCTTGAACATTCTGTAGAAGGGGTTCATAGTTAACTCGGTACAAAGATTTGTGCGATGGCGTCAAAGAGATGCCTAAATATTTAATATCTCTATCCTGCCAGTCAAGTGGGTATCTATTCTTAAGAAAGTGAAGCGTGGAAGTTGATAAGTTTAGTGGGAGTACTTGAGATTTCTGGGTATTGAGTTTGTATAAAGAGATTTGTCCAAAATTTCTAATACATTCCAAATCTAGAGATTCTTCCGGGGAAGATAGCGAAAGAATGATATCGTCGGCGTATAAAGAAATGGTGTGGGTTCTATTACCTATGCGGATTCCCTGGACATTGGGCTTTGTTCTGAGGAGTTGAGCTAGAGGTTCCATTGATAAAATAAACACCAGAGGAGAGAGAGGACACCCTTGCCACGGGCCATTTGTAATTATAAAGCTATCCGAGAGAATCCCGTTAGTGAACACCTTAGCTGAAGGACAGGAATATAATGCTTTAATCGCCACAAGGATACTTCCCCCAAATCCCATTTTCTCTAATGCGGAGAAGGCATATTCCCAGTGAATGCGGTCGAATGCTTTTTCAGCATCAAGCGCTAACATAACTGCAGGAATGTGTGTGTTCTCAATAGCATGCAACAAACCCAAGACTCTACGGGTATTGTCTGACCCCTGTCTTCCTTTTACAAATCCAACCTGATCTTCACCTATCAGCAATGGCAACAGAGGGAATAATCTCATAGCCAGAATTTTGGCATAGATCTTTACATCTACATTCAGTAGAGAGATTGGGCGAAAAATTTTGGGCGTGTCTGTGGGTTTCCCCGATTTTGGGATGGTAACTATTAATGCGGATTGATTCTCCGCTGGCATGGACCCAGAAATCATGGCTGCCTGATAAAATCTGCTCATAAACGGCAATAAAATGTCCTTCATTGATTTGTAATACATATTGGTCAGACCATCTGGTCCTGGAGACTTCCCCATAGGCATCAACTGAATTGCAGCTATTATTTCCTTTTCCATTAACAGAGAATTTAAGGTATTCAGTTGGCTCTCAGATAGTTGTGGTAGATGAATTTTACGGAGGAAGGACTGGATGTCCTCCTCCGACAGGTGGGGTGAGAAAGGGTCATTCTTTAAATTGTACAGAGACGAATAATACTCCTTAAATTGATTTGCTATGTCTGTAGGATGGATACTTTTGGCTTTGGTGTGAGGATCTATCAAGAATGGGATCCTTGCTTTTTGGTATTGCGCCTTAATCCTACATGCTAAGAGCTTGCTTGCTTTATTATTCTGCGAGTAATATCTAGCCTGCGTTTTCTTAAGATTCTTTCCATACTCTGAGAGTAAGCTATGTCTATGTTGTTGACGCAGAATAAAAAGCCTTTCTGCTTGTTGTGGGGTCTGAACTGTTTTATTTAGGGTTTCCAATTTATTAATTTCGGATTGGAAATGGCAGCCATCTTTTGTTTTTTAACTTTATGGCCTAACCGTATAAAAGTACCTCTGATGAACGCTTTATGGGCATTCCAAAGGGTAAAAGCATTTATTTGGGAGGTGTCGTTCTTTTGGAAGTATTCTCTCAGCTCGTTCGTTATAATTTGTTTGTGTTCAGAGTGAGATAATAGGAAGGGGTTGCACCTCCAAAGATATGTTGGGGTACTTGTGTTGTTGTCTTTAAAGGTTAGTGTGATTGCCGCATGATCCGACCATTTAATGACCTCAATAGTTGAACTTCTAGCATTAAGGAGTAATTCTTTCTCTATAACTACCATATCTATACGGGAATAGCTGTTATGTACAGGGGAGTGATAGGAGTAATCTCTTTCCGCACTGTGTTGGGCGCGCCAGACGTCATAGAATTCATGCTGCCATAGCAACGGACCCAGCTGTGAATGGCGTTGGCGAACCGGATTTGTTGTATCTAAGGATGAATCAATTATAGAGTTGAAGTCTCCACATAGTATTACTTTACCCTTTCTTAATTTGTTTATAAGCCTAAAAATTTTGTGAAAGAAGCGATTTTGATGCCTATTGGGAGCATAGATAGATATTAACCAAGGTATACGTTGCATTGTTAATAAGACATGTCAATATAAGAAATCTACCCTGTGGATCCGTGTGGGCTTGAATTAGCTGAAACGACGCTGAATTTTTGACCGCAATCATAACCCCTCTTGATTTGCTAACATAATGTGACTGGAATATGTGTGGGAAAGCCTGATGATGAATACGCATCGCATCTTTGGACAGTAAGTGCGTTTCCTGTATACAGAAGATGTCACAAGCTAGGGATTGTGACTCCTGCCACATATGGGCCCGTTTATGTGGGCTGTTGAGGCCGTTAACATTTAATGATGCTAATTTTAAAGCCATCTTATTATTTCTGGAGTAGCTGTTGACAGCAACCCTACCCGGGGTACATGGTTACTTTCAATTAACCTTTTGTAAAAGTAAGCTACATTATACAAGCCTGTTTGAAGCATGGTATATCTGTTGTTACTGCTGCTGAAATATAAAGAAAAATAAAAACAACACAGTAAACAAAAGTACTGCACAATACCAGAACAGATCAGACTGTTCAACTTATTGGGGGAGAAGAAATTCTCAATCAGCTTGAAGTCAAACCGAGACACCACTACTGCACCAAAGTAGTTTGGCCTCCGTGTTTATCTTTTGGTGGGCCTGAATCTGTCGAGAAGGACGTGAAACAGGTGTACTGGAACGGAGAAAATAAGGAACAAAATACGGAACAGAAGGAAAGGACCTCTCATCTTCTTCTTTGTTTGCGCTGTTTGACCTGTTGCCAATCCTCCTGCATTCTTGCGGGATGATGAGTGGGAGGTTGCTCCTGGAAATGAACTTGAATGTTCCATTCTTTTAATAAAGCCACTCCATCATGAAGGTTTCGGATTATGTGAAGGGAATCGTTGCGATGGATGAGCAAGCGAAAACCGGGAAACCCCTTCGATATAAGATCTTGTTGTCTCTTAATGCGCCAGTGATTGGGGCCAGTTGTCTTCTTAGTTGCAGCGTGATAGCTGATAGGTCCGCAAAAACAGAGATATTCTTGTATGAAGATGGAATTGCCTCCTTCTTCCTGAGGGAGATCATCAACTGCTCTTTAATATGATAAAAGTGAATTCGCGCTATCACATCACGCGGTATCTCATCTGGCAGATGTTTAGGCCGTGGGAGTCTGTGCACCCTATCTATGATAATATCTCTTGGCGAACACTTCGGGATCATGGTCTTGATAAAATCTTGAACGTTCGTGGGCAAATCTTTAGCGACAACGTCCTCAGGAATCCCTCTAAATTTTATGTTATTCCTGCGAGATCTGTCTTCAAGATCCGCCATCTTAGCCTTCATTTGTGAGACCTCATCTTCTAACTCATAATGGGCATCAATTAATTCATTATGTGATGCGACAAATTCACTTATTTTTTCCTCCGTATGATGTACTCTTTGCTCTACCTCTTGAACTGCTACAGATAAGGGGTGAAGTAGTTTAGCGAACCCACTCTGTAAGGAAGCACTGAGGGCTTGTAGCATTAACTTCATAGAAAGTTCTGTAACAGGGGAGTCTGAGGAGGGTAGAGTATTCAGCTCCATTCCTATTTCTAAAGCAGGGGATTCATGGGGTATAGTTTCCCCTACCTGGTCAGTTGCTGTGTCCCTGGAGGACCTTCGTCGTCTCTGCCGCTCCGGGCTCTTAGATCCCAGCGATGTCGGCGAGGGGGATTCAGTTTCTGGTCCTGTAGACGCCGAGGAGCTCCCACGTGTTCCTGCTCTTTGGCTCCGGCCGAGTACCTCACTCTCTTCTCGGGTGGCTGTGAGCAGAGGATCTAGCACCGGGACCGAGGCACTTCGTCGAGGGTTCGACGCTGCATATGAGGACTGAGTCGGTGAGTGCGCTGCAGGCTCTGATGACAGTGATCCCCTCTGTGATCTTGTCCGTCCGCCATCTTGTCTTCCTCCTGCATGTCGCGGCGGGTAGAAGTCAGTGAGCCGGACCGGCCTTGTTACCGTCTTTTTGCGTCTCGGCATCCTGAGTGTTTCCTGGTCACTTGGGGTAAGGGTCGGTGTGTGGCAGACCGATTTCGGAGGCTTACGATGCTTCTTTAGTGAGGATGGTGCCGGAGCTCAAGTCTCACGGGGCCATTCGGTTTCACAGCCAAGCCACGCCCCCGCTGAAAAAGCTTTTGACAGAGTCAACTGGACGTATATGGAGGAAAGTCTTCTCCGACTTGGTCTTGGATCTCAAATGATGGGGTGCTCCTGCCCCTCTGCCAGGGTCCGTGTGAACAGAATCCTTTCGGATGAATTCACCATCCGCAAAGGCACCCGTCAGGGCTGCCCCCTGTCCCCCCTGATTTTCATCCTGACACTGGAACCATTTCTTCGCCATGTCCGAGCAAACTCTGATATTAAGGGTTTGGGTGTGGGATCTAGGGTCGACAAGGTTGCAGCGTACGCGGATGACTTGTTATTTTTCTTGTCCAATCCGATCATCTCCCTCCGAAATCTTATGCAGGAGTTTCGACGCTTTTCCATCTTATCTAACTTCAAAATAAACTTTTCCAAATCGGAAGCCATGAATGTCTCCCTTCCCTCCCCCCTACTACTCACATTGGAACAATCCTTTAGCTTTAAATGGAATTCGGTGGCCCTCAAGTACCTTGGAGTGCGCATCCCGTCGGATCTGAAGGAACTCTTCAATCTGAACTTCCCATCGTTTCTTGCAGGATTGTGATAGGTGGTCGGGGGGCACATTCACTTGGATGGGTCGCTGTACTATCTTTAAAATGAACATTATTCCTCGACTACTCTATTTATTCCAAGCTCTTCCTATAGCAGTCCCAATGTCGTTCTTCAAAGCAATCAACTCCCTACAAATCTCTTTTGCCTGGCATAGTAAATCTCCCAGACTTAAACGGGTGCTCCTGTGTCATGCTAGGGAAGCGGGGGGATTGGCACTTCCTGACATCCATTCGTACTACATAGCATCTCATTTGTCGCGCGTTGTTGATTGGTGTAGGCACTCCCCTTTCAAGTCATGGGTGGGTCTTGAGCAAAGCTTTTGCATGGTTCCCCTTGTGGTGGTTCCGTGGCTGGATTGTAGTCATCTCAAACCCCTTCGTCAACACCCCACTATTGGCCCCACTCTGAGATGTTGTGGCCTTCATACGGTAAGATCAAGTCTACTACTTCTCTGCTCCCACATGTTTCCAATCCTGGGGAATCCCTCTTTTTCTTCTGGGTTGACAGATCCAGTTTTCCGTTCCTGGTTCACGTCGGGTATGTTTAGGGCAGCTCAATTCCTGAAGGACTCGGAGTTTCATCCCTTTCTGAGCTGGCACGGATAACTGACCTTCAACCTTTGGGTCATAGGAGAATATTACAACTTCGCCATTTCTGTTCCTCATTATCGCCCCCTGCCATATACCAAGCTCCTAGATCTCCATTGGAAGATATGTGTGTTGGCACAGATCTAGCATGTCATACGCTGTCCACAATATACTCCCTCCTTCTGAACCCGCCGGACCTACCCCCCCTGACTACATTGCTAAATGGGAGTCGGATCTGGGTATTTCCTTTACCGTCAGTCAATGCACTCTCATCCTCATTTTAGCCCATAGAATGTCGATTAGCACGCGTTACCAGGAAGTAAGTTTTAAATTGCTCTCTTGTAGGTATAGGACACCGGTTCGCTTGCACCGTATTTTCCCGACAGTGTCCCCCCTTTGTTGGAGGTGTGGATTGGATAATGGTACCCTTCTCCACACCTTTTGGTCATGTCCACTACTCACAGAGTTCTGGGGAGGGGTTAAGAGCGTGATTTACGAGGTAACAAATACCGGCCTTGATATGGATGCGGCCTTCTTTCTCCTTCATCACTGCGACATTAAAGCAAATATATACAAACGCTCCTTACTTCACTTTTTAGTGATGGCCGCTCAACACTGCATTCCATTGAGATGGAAGAGTTCCTCTCCTCCTACTTTGTCCCTCTGGGTGTCTAGGGTTAATGACCTCATGCATATGGAGGATCTGACCTCTTGCGTTCATGATTCTCATGCTAAGTTCTGCCTAACGTGGTCTCCTTGGCTTGTTTTCCCGGACTCTGATTCCTACAAAGACATTCTTCGAGAGATGGACACTGTTCAGTAGCCCGTTGAGGGCTCTCTCTGGAGATTGAGGAATCTCCTCGTTGGGAAGTGCTGTCTTTCCCCCTCCCTTCCTTATATTTTTTTTTTTCTCTTTCATTTCTTGCTCTTCTTCCTCTGTGTCTTACATTTTGGGGTGTGTTTACCAGTTAGCATGGATTTGAACGTCACTGTTCTATCTATTAATATGATTAGAGTGCACTGCTCAGTGAATCCGCCTGCATTTCTGTCTATGTTTTTCACTTTCCCTTATGTACAAGCTGTATTCTTTGTGTTTGGAAAATGTGGCTGTAGGTCACGAAAATAAAGAATTAAAAAAAAAAAAGCCAGAATTGCTGTTTTTTGGTCACATTGCCTCCCAAAAAATAGGATAAAAATTGATCAAAAAGTCGAATGTACCCCAAAATGGTACCAACAATAACTACAGCTGGTCCCACAAAAAACAGCCCTCATACCACTATGCCTATGAAAAAATAAAATTAGTTAAGGCTCCAATAAGTCAGGAAATAAAAATATGCGGTTGTTTCTCCTGTTTCAAGACGTGGTTTATCGAGGCCCTATAATGAGGGAACCAGGAAGGGGGGGGGGCAAAAATATCTGCTGGAAGCGAGGGTTCCCGTATTATACCAGGACAACACTTCCCAGAAAAATTCTTCAAACTGCAAGCTGCAGAGTGCGGACCAAAAGGGTAATAAGAAAGGACACCATTTATCAGTGCGACACTGGCCTGTGCATAAATAATTGCTTCACAGCGTAACAAATATCTATGGATTATTTTATTGTTTTTTTTTACCCCATCATTATACCACCTGACTATGCCCCCGATGTACTCTGCCCAGCTTACTTATGCCCCCACATTATAAAATGAAATACCAGTAAAACTCCCCAAAAAATTACCGCCAAGCAAAATCTACGCTTCAACAGCCAAATGGTGCTCCCTCCCTTCTGAGCCCTACAGCGTGCCCAAACAGCGGCTTACTTCCACATATATGGCATCGCCATACCCGGGAGAACCAATTTAACCATTTTTTGAGTGTGTGTCTCCAGTGGCATAAGCTGAGCATGACATATTTGCCACTGAAATGGCATATCTGGGGAAAAAAAATGTAATATTTACTTTGCACCATCTGCAGCACAATCATTTATGTAAAATACCTGTTAGGGTGAAAATGCTCACTACACACATTAATAAATGCCTTGAGTGGTGTAGTTTCCAAAATGGGATCACTTCTCAGGGGTTTCTTTTATTATTTCACACCAGAGCCCTGCATTTGTGAAGTCGCCAAATTAGGTCTCAATTTCGCATGGTACTCTTTCACTCCTGAGCCCTGACGAATGTCCAGGCAAAAGATTAGGGCCCCATGTAGGGTGATTCTAAAACCGGGAAACACAGAATAATAATTAGAGAGCTTTCTTGATATGGTGTAACAAGCTGGGCACCACATATTGGCATATCTGTGGAAAAAAAATTCAATTTTCACTATGCAATATCGAGTGCACAGTCATTTCTGGGGGGTTGCCACTGTTTTTGTCCCACAGGGGCTTTGCAAATGCTATGTAGCGACCAGAAACCAATCCAGCAAAATCTGCACTCCAAAAGCCAAATAGCGCTCCTTTCCTTCTTAGCCCTGCCGCATGCCCAAATAGCAGTTTATGACCACATATGGGGTATTGCTCAGGAGAAATTGCTTTACAAATGTTGGGGTATTTTTTCGCCTTTATTTTTTGAAAAATATTTTGAGCTAATGCTACATCTTATTGGGAAAATAATATTTTTTTATTTTCACTGCCCAATTCAATTAAAATCTATGAAACACCTGTGGGGTCAAAATGCTCGCTACACCCCTAGATTAATTCCTCAGTGGGTATAGTATCCCAAATGGAGTCACTTTAGGGAAGTTTCCACTGTACTGGTATCTTAGGGGCTTTGCAAATGCGACATGGTGTCAAGAAACCAATCCAGCAAAATATGTGCTCCAAAAGCCAAATGGCGCTCCTTCTCTTCTGATCCTTGCCGTGTGCCCAAACAGCCATTTAGGACCAAATATGGGGTATTTCCGTACTCCGGAAGTTGCTTTATAAATGATTGGGGTTTTTTTTTCCTTTATTTGTTGAGAAAATTACAAATCTTATTGAAGAAAAAGGATTGTTTTTATTTTTAGTGCCCAATTCTAATAAAATCTATGAAACACCTGTGGGGTCAAAATGCTCACTACACCCCTAGGTGAATTCCTCAAGGGGTGTAGTTTCCTAAATGGAGTCACTTTTTGGGCGTTTTCATTGTTTTGTTCCCTTAGGGGCTTTGCAAATACGACATGGCCTCCTCAAATCTTTCCTTTAGATTTGAGCTCCAAAAGCCAAATGGCGCTCTTTCCATTCTAAGCCTCGCTTTGTGTCCAAACAGCCATTTATTACCACATATGAGGGATTGTTTTACTCGGGAGAAATTGCTTTACAAATTTTGCGGTGCTTTTTCTCCTTTAGTCCTTCTGGAAATTAGAAATAATTAGCTAAACTTACATTTTCATTGAAAGAATGTAGATTTTCATTTTCACGGCCTACTTCCAATAATTTCTGCAATAAACCTGTAGGGTTAAAATGCTCACTATACCCCTAATTTCCTTGAGGGGTGTAGTTTCCAAAATGGGGTCACTTTTCCACTGTTTTTGCCCCGCAAGAGCCCTTCAAACCTGACATGGTGCCTAAAATATATTCTAATAAAAAGAAGGCCCCAAAATCCTCTAGGTGCTCCTTTGATTCTGAGGCCGGTGCTTCAGTCCATAAGCACGCTAGGGCCAAATGTGTGATATTTCCTAAAACTGCAGAACCTGTGCAAAAAATATTGAGTTGCGTTTCTCTGGTAAAACTTTCTGTGTTATAAAAACAATGGATTAAAAAAGAATTACTGCAAAAAAAAAAAAAAAAATGTGTAAATTCCACTTCTACTTTGCTTTAATTCCTGTGAAACGTCCAAAGGGTTAAGAAACTTTCTAAATGCTGTTTTGAATACTTTAAAGATACTTTTAAATTTAGAAAAATGCTGATTTTTGCAATTTTTCACAAAATTTGGGTGTTTTTCACAATTAAATACTAAATGTACCGAGCAAATTTTAACAATAAAGACAAAGACTTAAAGAGTCTTTGTCACCACATTATAAGTGCCCTATCTCTTACATCGGCGCTGTAATGTAGATCACAGCAGTGGTTTTTCATTTAGAAAAACAATCAATTTTGACGGAGTTATGACCTATTTTAGATTTATGCTAATGACTTTCTTAATAGACAACTGGGCGTGTTTTTAATTTTTGACCAAGTGGGCGTTGTAAAGAGAAGTGTATGATGCTGACCAATCAGCATCATACACTTCTCTCCATTCATGTACTCAGCACATAGAGATCTTGCAAGATCACGATGTGCTGTCACTTACTCACACATTAACGTTACTGAAGTGCCTTGAGAGTGAATAGACATCACCTCCAGCCAGGACGCGATGTCTATTCACAATCCTGACACTTCGGTAACGTTTGTGTGGAACTTACAGCACAGCACATCGAGATCACGCTTGCTGTCATTAAGTCCCACACAAACGTTACCGAAGTGTCGGAATTGTGAATAGACATCGCATCCTGGTTGGAAGCGATGTCTATTCACTCTCAAGGCACTTCAGTAACGTTAATCTGTGAGTAAGTGACAGCACATCATGATCTCGCGAGATCACGATGAGTACATGAATGGAGAGAAGTGTATGACGCTGAATGCTCTTTACAACGCCCACTTGGTCAAAAAGTAAAAACACGCCCAGTTGTCTATTAAGAAAGTCATTAGCATAAATCTAAAATAGGTCATAACTCGAAATAATAAACACTGCTGTGATCTACATTACAGCGCCGATCACATTATGAAGGAAATAGTGCACTTATAATGTGGTGACATTTCCTCTTTAAAGTCCAATGTGTTACGAGAAAACAATCTCTGAATCGCTTGGATAAGTAAAAGCATTCCGAAGTTATTACCACATAAAGTGAAACATGTCAGATTTGAAAAATGAGGCTCTGTCAGGAAGGTCAAAACTGGCCAAAGCGGGAAGGGGTTAAAGTATATAATTTAATGTGATGGTTAATTTTGGATTTTTAGCTTGTGACCTCATTTGGGCAGGGACCTTTGTAATTTTTTCTCATTGTTTTTCATAAGTTTTGATTATTTGCCATTTACCTGTTAGTTACTTCCACAAATGTAAAGCGCTGTGGAATGTGTTGGTGCTGTATAAACAAAGATTATTGTTATTTACCCAGGACAGCCTTTTTTTTTTTTTTTTAAATAAATCAGTGCCTCTGCTGCATTACTGCACTATGTGAACAGGAATATAGATATATATTTTTACAGATAAATATCTGGCTATTTCTTTTTAGTAAATTTAAAATTCCCAATCACACTGAAACTTTTTTTTATAGACAAATTGGAATTCCATAAATTACTAATAAAGATGATGAGTGACATTAAAAGGCCAAAAGTATGAAAAAAAGTGTCAAAAACATACCTGTATGAGCTCATTTAAAAAACATGGGGGTTAATACGGTGTTGGGCCCCCTTATGTGTCTATAACAGCCCTCACTCTTCTGGGTAGGCTTTTCACAAGATATTGGAGTGTGTGTGTGGTAATTTGTGCCCATTCAGCTAATAGAACATTTGTGAGGTCAGATAATGATGTTAAGGTTACAAATAGAGATGAGCGAACTTATGAAAAGTTCGGTTCGGCTGGTTCGCCGAATTTCATGAAAAAGTTCGATTCGGACCGAACTAGTTCTGACCGAACCTGTAATTCAAGAAAGCCCCTAAAAATCGTGTATAACACTGTTTAAAAGCCCTAGAAGCCCTGTATAACACTCTTAGGTCACCCATGAGTGTATCCAAGTACTTTTGAGCTGTCTCTAAGGCAAAGTTAGTGTCAAAGTTACGCCAACATGTATGGTATAGGAAAACGGGTGGGACACGGTGATAACTAACAGAAACCACTGCACTTGTGCATGTTGTATGCTTAATGCATTGTTAAAAAAGATACAAAAATTAACCATTTTTGGCGGCAGATGCCTGCCAGGGTTCATACATATAAGGTGGTAAAAGAAGAAGCAATGGCTTTTGACAAGCCCTCAAAAAATGTACCCTTTATGGTGGCAGATGCCTGCCGGGGTTCATCCATACATGGATGTAAAAGCAACAAGCAATGGCTTTTCACAAGCCCTCCAAAAATTTAACCTTTTTATTGGCAGATGCCTGCAGGGGTTCATCCATACATGGATGTAAAAGCAACAAGCAATGGCTTTTCACAAGCCCTCCAGGCCTGCTTGTAGCAGACGGCAGTGGAGGTGTATTGGTGGTAGTAGAGGTAGCCAATGGACAGCAAGCGTGGTGGTAGTAGTAGTAGCAGCACATTAAAACAGACTGGACAGTCACAGGACAAAGCCCTGTGGTGGGGCTGGCCTCAGGCCTGCTTGTAGCAGACGGCAGTGGAGGTGTATTGGTGGTAGTAGAGGTAGCCAACAGACAGCATATGTGGTGATAGTAGTAGTAGTAGCAGCACATTAAAACAGACTGGACAGTCACAGACAAAGCCCTGTGGTGGGGCAGGCCTGCTTGTAGCAGACGGCAGTGGAGGTGTATTGGTGGAAGTAGAGGTAGCCAATGGACAGCAAGGGTGGTGGTAGTAGTAGTAGCAGCACATTAAAACAGACTGGACAGTCACAGGACAAAGCCCTGTGGTGGGGCTGGCCTCAGGCCTGCTTGTAGCAGACGGCAGTGGAGGTGTATTGGTGGTAGTAGAGGTAGCCAACGGACAGCAAGGGTGGTGGTAGTAGTAGTAGCAGCACATTAAAACAGACTGGACAGTCACAGGACAAAGCCCTGTGGTGGGGCAGGCCTGCTTGTAGCAGACGGCAGTGGAGGTGTATTGGTGGTAGTAGAGGTAGCCAATGGAAAGCAAGGGTGGTGGTAGTAGTAGTAGCAGCACATTAAAACAGACTGGACAGACACAGGACAAAGCCCTGTGGTGGGGCTGGCCTCAGGCCTGCTTGTAGCAGACGGCAGTGGAGGTGTATTGGTGGTAGTAGAGGTAGCCAACGAACAGCAAGGGTGGTGGTAGTAGTAGTAGCAGCACATTAAAACAGACTGGACAGTCACAGGACAAAGCCCTGAGGTGGGGCAGGCCTGCTTGTAGCAGACGGCATTGGAGGTGTATTGGTGGTAGTAGAGGTAGCCAACAGACAGCACGGGTGGTGGTAGTAGTAGTAGTAGCAGCACATTAAAACAGACTGGACAGTCACAGACAAAGCCCAGTTGTGGGGCAGGCCTGCTTGTAGCAGACGGCAGTGGAGGTGTATTGGTGGAAGTAGAGGTAGCCAACGGACAGCAAGGGTGGTGGTGGTAGTAGTAGTAGCAGCACATTTAAACAGACTGGACAGACACAGGACAAAGCCCTGTGGTGGGGCTGGCCTCAGGTCTGCTTGTAGCAGACGGCAGTGGAGGTGTATTGGTGGTAGTAGAAGTAGCCAACGGACAGCAAGGGTGGTGGTAGTAGTAGTAGCAGCACATTAAAACAGACTGGACAGTCACAGGACAAAGCCCTGTGGTGGGGCAGGCCTGCTTGTAGCAGACGGCAGTGGAGGTGTATTGGTGGTAGTAGAGGTAGCCAACGGACAGCAAGGGTGGTGGTAGTAGTAGTAGCAGCAGCACATTAAAACAGACTGGACAGTTACAGACAAAGCCCTTTGGTGGGGCAGGCCTGCTTGTAGCAGACGGCAGTGGAGGTGTTTTGGTGGTAGTAGAGGTAGCCAACGGACAGCAAGGGTGGTGGTAGTAGTAGTAGCAGCACATTAAAACAGACTGGACAGTCACAGGACAAAGCCCTGTGGTGGGGCAGGCCTGCTTGTAGCAGACGGCAGTGGAGGTGTATTGGTGGTAGTAGAGGTAGCCAACGGACAGCAAGGGTGGTGGTAGTAGTAGTAGCAGCACATTAAAACAGACTGGACAGTCACAGACAAAGCCCTTTGGTGGGGCAGGCCTGCTTGTAGCAGACGGCAGTGGAGGTGTTTTGGTGGTAGTAGAGGTAGCCAACGGACAGCAAGGGTGGTGGTAGTAGTAGTAGCAGCACATTAAAAGACACTGGACAGTCACAGGACAAAGCCCTGTGGTGGGGCTGGCCTCAGGCCTGCTTGTAGCAGACGGCAGTGGAGGTGTATTGGTGGTAGTAGAGGTAGCCAACGGACAGCAAGGGTGGTGGTAGTAGTAGTAGCAGAACATTAAAAGACACTGGACAGTCACAGGACAAAGCCCTGTGGTGGGGCAGGCCTGCTTGTAGCAGACGACACTGGGGGTGGATTGGTGGTAGAAGTAGTAGCAGCACCAACAGCGGCACATTAAAAAAAGAGTGGACAGGACAGAATCCCGTAGTAGCAGGCGGCAGTAGCAGGCGGCAGCGGCAGCAGCAGCAATGTCAGATCTAATCAGTGGCATCAGGCACAGGGGTTTTAAAATCCTCACCGATCCACGCTTGATTCATTTTCAGAAACGTGAGATTTTTCAAGCTGTTGGCGGACAATCTTGTTCGCTTAGGGGTGACAAAGCCCCCTGCCCAGCTGAATACCCTCTCTGACGCTACACTGGAGGGTGGACAAGACAGTACACCCATGGCAAACTGGGCCAGTTCTTGCCAATGATCCAATCTGCTGACCCAAAAGTCCATGGACCATGGGGTCTGGGATCAGGATTTCTGACGGAGAAAGGGCACAGTCCAAGTATGAGTGAACCTGGTTGTTTAGGTGCTGGTGATGGTGAACATCCCTTTTTATGACTACGATGTGTGTCAGGTCGGGGTATTGGATGTAAAAATGTTGTCATCATATTTTCCAAACTGAATTGGCTGCTGCTGCTGCTGCTCCTGCCGCCTATTGCAGAGGTAGCTCTGCCAGAGGCGGTGGAACGATGAGACAGTGGGGAGCGGAGAGTGGCCCCCCGGTCAGACATGCATGCAGCAGGGGTTTGCCGTTTGAAAGCCGTGACAAGCTGGCTGCATAGCTTCTCTCGATAATAAGCCAATTTTGCCTCCCTCTCGGAAGGCGCAAAAAACTCCCCCATTCTGGCTTTATACAGAGGGTCTAAAAGTGTAGCTATCCAGTACTCATCTATTTGCTTCATACTAACAATACGACAGTCAGCGCGCAAGTAACGAAGCATACAGCTCGCCATCCTGGCCAGCGTTTCAGAGGGCCCGGTTGGTTCCATCTCCGCCCCATACTGCCATGGTTGTCCATCATCAAGGTCGTCGTCAGACTCGTCATTGCCATCACTGTAATGTTGTGCGGCTGCCTCGTCCCCTATCCCTTCCTGTGATTCCATCTCCAAATCCAGCTCCTCTTCAGGTTCCTGTTTCCTCATCCTCATCCTCCTCCTCCTCCTCCTCCTCCTCAACATCCATAGCCAGATGTGATCCTTCCTCTATCCTTTGCTAAATCATCGCTGTGAGCGTTTGCTCCATAATGAATATCAGCGGCATAACATCGTTCATTCCGCTAGCGTCACGGCTCACAAATCGTGTGGCCTCTTCAAAGGGCCTCAAAACGCGACATGCGTCTCTAACCAGCTGCCAGTGCCTGAGCTCGAAATTACACTGGCTCCAAACGCTGCCCGTCTGCTGCATCAGGAAATCATTCACGGCTTTCTGCTGTTTGTACAGATAGTCCAACATGTGCAGGGTGGAATTCCAGCGTGTTGGAACGTCGCAAATCAGGCTGTGTTCTGGGAGATTGTTTTGACACTGCAAGTCCAGGAGGGCGTGCTTAAATTCATACGAACGTCTAAAGCGAATGCAAACCCTCCTGGACATGGCCAGCACACCCTTCAAACCAACATATGACTTTAAGAAGCGTGTTATGACCAGATTGATCACATGTGCCATGCAAGGAGCATGTGTCAGGTGACCTAGACGCAGCGCAGCCACAACGTTCTTCCCGTTATCAGAGACAACATTGCCCAGTGTGAGTTTCAGAGGAGACAGCCAGCGTGCGATTTCCTCCTTGAAGCACAGCAGCAGCTCCTGCCCTGTGTGGCTTTTCTCGCCCAGGCTCAGCAGGTGTAAGACAGCGTTGTGGCGCTTCACCTTGCACCTATGAAAAGAGGAGGGAGGAGGAGTGGAAGATACGCTGTGTCCTGTCGGGGACGGGAAGACCTCCATTGAGGAGGGCAAGGAGGAGGAGGAGGAGTAGAAGGAGGATGGTAGGCGCCTGGTGTCCGGAGTTGAACCAGAAAGATACAAGCTAGGAGGTGGTAATGCCTGGCATTGCTGCGGTGGTGCAACGGACTGCAAAATATTGACCCAGTGGGCAGTGAAAGACATGTACTGTCCCTGCCCATAGTTGCTGCACCACGTGTCGACGGTGGCATGTACCCTGCTGCACACGGATAATTGAAAGGACTGGCACACCTTTTCCTCCACGTGCTTGTGCAAGGCAGGGACAGCTGTCTTGGAGAAGTAATGGCGCCTAGGTATTCGCGACCAAGGCTGAGCACACACCATCAATTGCTTGAAGCCGGCGGAGTCGACCAGGTGGTACGGCAGCGACTGCACCACCCACAACTTAGCCAGGTGTGAATTAAGCCACATGACAAGTGGATGATTGGGTATATATTGTTGCTTATTGGACAACGATTCCGTAATGGATAACTGACGGGACGTAGGAGGAGCACTAGATGACAGTGATGATGATGACAACGAGATGGTGTATAAGGCCTGGCTACTACATAGATGACAGGGACTCGAAGCAGCAGCAGCAGCGGCAGAGGGGTCTTCATTAGATGTACATGATGGTGGGGCATGTCGATTGTCCCACATGGAATTGTGATGCCGCTCCATGTGTTTACGTAGAGCGGTAGTTCCTACATTGCTGCCCTGCCCACGCCTTACTTTCTGCTTGCAGATACGGTACTGTGCCATGTTTTCGTCCACCGGGAAGGTACAGAAAAATTGCCACACGGCAGAGTACCGAAAAGAGGTAGTACCACGTCCACCACCACCACCACCACCCGAGCTTGCCCCTTGTCTGGCAGGCTTTTTTCGGGAGCCTACACCAGTAGCAGCAGTGTCGCCGTCACCGGCTCCTGAGCTGACCCTACCGCTGCAATGTTTTGCAGATTAACTTCTGCCCCTACCTCGGCTTGGCTGTTTATCACTGCCAGTGCCGCCACTACTACCCTCCTCCTCTGACGCCGTCATCACCTCGTCACCTGGTTCCCACGTCCTGTCTAAAACAACATCATCATAGCCCTCCTCATCATCGATGCCACTTCTGTCACTGTGTTGTGAATGTGATGTGACATCATGGCGGGCTCCATGCCCCCCCTCATTACTGCGTCTGCCACCACGGCTACCACCAACACCCCCACTACCACAGCTATGCGTCTCGGACACCGCTTCCACCTCCACCACCGCCGCAACACACTCCGTTGGCTGACTCGCGGAAAACAAATCATCATCACTATGTTGTTCAGTATCTTCCTTCGCACCCGAGGAGATGTCTCTTAGGACTCTCAGGAAAGATGGCTTCCCGCTAGGAAGGAGGAGTGAAGAAATAGATGATGGAATGGAAACGCTAGAAATACCCATATTACTACTGTCACTGTGCCAAGGAACTGTAGAGGATCTGGAATCCAACGAAACCTGGCTTGAAGCCAGATCGTCAGAGTCTTCCTGCTGAGATGACCATGAGCCAGCCAACCAGTCCACAATGGCCGTATTGTCTAAAGTAGTAGTAGAACTGGGCACGTCTTGTGCCACAAATGCTGGTACTGGGTCTGGCACCAACAGAGCCAACATTTGGACTGGAAGAGGACATGGCATGGGTGTTTTTTCCTCTACCCCGTCCTTTCACAACCTTTTTTTTACCAGACATTTCACTGCTGTGCTGGAGTGCAGCAAGTTGAATCAAAACCCCTTCCCCTACCAGAGGAATGAGGCCCTTATAATATATTATTGGACTGGCTGAAAATGAGTGACTGTGAACAGGTGGCAGTCAGTGTATGCTGTGACTTGTATAATAGCACCAAAGGCACCGGCTGTACTTAATTAGCACGTTGAATTAAACCCTTAGGGTATGTTCACACGGCCAAATTTCAGACGTATACGAGGCGTATTTTGCCTCGTTTTACGTCTGGAAATACGTCTCAAATACGTCGTCAAACATCTGCCCATTACTTTCTATGGGTAGAACGCTGTATTGTCCACACGACGCGTAATTTTACGCGTCGTACGGCAATTACGACGCGTAAAATTACGCCTCGTAAAAAGAAGTGCAGGACACTTCTTTGGACGTTTTTGGAGCTGGTTTCTCATAGACTCCAATGAAAACAGCTCCAAAAACGGACGTAAAAAACGCAGCGAAAACGCCGCGAAAAATGCGAGTTGGTAAAAAAACTTCTGAAAAGCAGGGTCTGTTTTCCCTTGAAAACAGCTCTGGATTTTCAGACGTTTTTGTTGACTACGTGTGAACATACCCTTAGACAGAAATGAGGCTCTTTTAAATTATTATTCGGACTGGCGGAAAATCAGTGACTCATAAGGTGCCAGTCAGGGAATGCTGGGCGTTATAGTACTACAAAGGCTGCCTGGATTGCAAGTTGGATGTTAACCCATGCAACGGGGATGAGCCCCTTCTAAAAGCTTATTCACACACTGGCTTGGCAAATGGCAATGAATGAGAATTTCTATCAGCCACTGTGCGCTCAGTGAATGCTGGGTGTTGTAGTACTACAAAGGCTGCCTGTAATTGCAAGTTGGATTGTTAACCCATGCAACAGGGATGAGCCCCTTCTAAAAGCTTATTCACACACTGGCTTGGCAAATGGCAATGAATGAGAATTTCTATCAGCCACGGTGCACTCAGGGAATGCTGGGCGTTGTAGTACTACAAAGGCTGCCTGGATTGCAAGTTGGATTGTTAACCCATGCAACGGGGATGAGCCCCTTCTAAAAGCGTATTCACACACTGGCTTGGCAAATGGCAATGAATGAGAATTTCTATCAGCCACGGTGCACTCAGGGAATGCTGGGCGTTGTAGTACTACAGCTGCCTGCCTGGATTGCAAGTTGGATTGTTAACCCATGCAACGGGGATGAGCCCCTTCTAAAAGCTTATTCACACACTGGCTTGGCAAATGGCAATGAATGAGAATTTATATCAGCCACGGTGCACTCAAGGAATGCTAGGTGTTGTAGTACTACAAAGGCTGCCTGGATTGCAAGTTGGATTGTTAACCCATGCAACGGGGATGAGCCCCTTCTAAAAGCTTATTCACACACTGGCTTGGCAAATGGGAATGAATGAGAATTTCTATCAGCCACTGTGCACTCAGGGAATGATGGGTGTTGTAGTACTACAAAGGCTGCCTGTATTGCAAGTTGGATTGTTAACCCATGCAACGGCGATGAGCCCCTTCTAAAAGCTTATTCCCACACTGGCTTGGCAAATGGCAATGAATGAGAATTTCTATCAGCCACTGTGCACTCAGGGAATGCTGGGCGTTATAGTACTACAGCTGCCTGCCTTGATTGCAAGTTGGATTGTTAACCCATGCAACGGGGATGAGCCCCTTCTAAAAGCTTATTCACACACTGGCTTGGCAAATGGCAATGAATGAGAATTTATATCAGCCACGGTGCACTCAGGGAATGCTGGGCGTTGTAGTACTACAGCTGCCTGCCTGGATTGCAAGTTGGATGTTAACCCATGCAACGGGGATGAGCCCCTTCTAAAAGCTTATTCACACACTGGCTTGGCAAATGGCAATGAATGAGAATTTCTATCAGCCACTGTGCACTCAGGGAATGCTGGGCGTTGTAGTACTACAGCTGCCTGCCTGGATTGCAAGTTGGATGTTAACCCATGCAACGGGGATGAGCCCCTTATAAAAGCTTATTCACACACTGGCTTGGCAAATGGCAATGAATGAGAATTTCTATCAGCCACGGTGCACTCAGGGAATGCTGGGCGTTGTAGTACTACAGCTGCCTGCCTGGATTGCAAGTTGGATGTTAACCCATGCAACGGGGATGAGCCCCTTATAAAAGCTTATTCACACACTGGCTTGGCTAATGGAGAATTTGGATGTTGATTGTTGAGAGTAGAGTAGACTCCCGCTTTAGTGGCTGAGCACCTTCGATTGCTGGATTCCTGGCTTTTAGATTCCTAAAGCTTTCCCTTACTGCACAGAGATGCTATCCCTACAGCTCCTGTCTGTAAAATGGCCGCTGAGCTCCGTGCATAGACTTTTATTGCAGGCTTGAGCCCGCCCCTATGCTGCCTCCCGATTGGCTGGGAGAGCCGTTTGCAAGGCATTATGGGGTAGCCTGATGTCAGGTGATATTTTGAAATCCTCCATTTTACATCTAACATGTGGCAGATGTCAAAATGTAGCCCGGTTCGGTCAAAACGGGTTCGGCCGAACCCGGTGAAGTTCAGATTCGCTGCGAACCGAATTTTTCACGATGTTCGGACCGAAACCGGGTTCGGTTGTCCCGGTTCGCTCATCTCTAGTTACAAATACACAAAGCGTTTTCTGGGATACACTGCGTTAGGCTGCGCAGCATATCTGTCATGAACACCGCAGGGATTTCCGTCCGAAATCCTGCACCACACTGTGGTGTGTTATTTTGGGCATACATTCCGCTGCATAAATGATCGCACATACTTATCCCCTCCCTCCTCTGATGTCTGCTCTGGCATCCCTGGATGACGTTGCAGGCCCATGTGACTCTGCAGCCTGTGATTGGCTGCAGTGGTTACATGGCCTGCAACGTCATCCAGGGAGGCCAGACTGGAGAAAAAGCAGGGAACTCTGGGTAAGTATAACTTTATTTTTTCTTCTTATTTGCGATTCCGGTGCAAATATCGCAACACACACTGCTTTGTTGTGGGTTTAAGCACCCCATTAAATTCAATGGGTAAACCTGCAACAGAAGATTTTTGTATGTGCAGAATTAATTGACATGCTGCGATTGAAGTAACCACACTGCAGGTCAATTTATGTGCGTTTTTTTAGGCGGAAATTTACCGCAGTGTGGGGACGAGATTTGTTGAAATCTCACCCACACTGCTGCTACTGTAATACGCTGCGGATTTTCAAAAAATTAATCAGTTGCGGAAAATCCGCAGTGTTTACGCTGTATGTGTTCCTATCCTAAATGAGAAAGCCTGACTCGCAATTGGCATTCAAATTGCCAATTGTGAGCTATAGATAGTGTTACACAGGATGTGACGGGGAAAAAAATGCGTATTCGGGACACGGCGCCTGACAAGTAGATATTCAAAACAGAGTTTGTTATAGTAGGCTTTATTTGTAATTGATACTACGCATTTCAGGACCGGACAGGTCCCTTCCTCAGGTACATACATAGATAGTGTTAGGCCTAGTTCACACAGAGTTTTTTTGCAGGCAGAAAATCTGCCTCAAAATTCCTTCAGGAAAACAGCTTTCTCTGCCTCACATTGATGTAAATGGGAGGTCTGAGATGGAAATGCGGGAAGAAAGAGCATGTCGGTTTTTTTTCACGCTCGCGGGAAAAACGCCTCCACCTTCCATTGAAATCAATGGGAGGTGAATTCTGAAGTTTTTTGGCGTGGTTTCCGATGCTGTTTCCGCATCAAAAACAGTGCCAGAAAACTCAGTGTGAACTACACCTTATGGTCAGGGGTTGCGGTCTTACCCACCCACACTTCCTCACCTCTTCTCGACTGACGGCCGCAGCCCACCCATAACTTTCAGCTTCATCACTGGGTCTTTTATGTGACCCATTGATGCAGCACTAGCAGCCAGGGGCATTGCTAGGGTCTTGAAATATCAGGGGTACAAGCCCCAAGATATATGTCTCCACCCCATGCATATATATATCTGGGGTGTAGCTAAAGGCTCATGGGCCCCGATGCAAAGGTTTTTCTTGCCCCCCCGCCAAACTTCTCAGGGCCAATGGCCCGCAGCTTTCAGCTGCATCGCTGGGTCTCCTAAGTGACCCAACAATGCAGCACTAGCAGCCGGGGGCGTCACTAAGGTCTTAAAACATCAGAGGGAATAGTCCCAATGTGTGTATGAATATGTGCATATATATACACACTACCGTTTAAAAATTCATACTAAACCCCCATACCCATATATTTTCTGAAAGTAGACACCTGGCACATTTACAAAACGCCACACAGCACTTTATTCACAAAAGCAACTTAATGCAATTTTGTGTCAAAATGTAATCTTATATTTAAAAGAAAAACCATAAAAAAATAGATGCACCACAGATCTTAAAAATAAAAATGTATGTACATACATACATACCACTTAGGCCTATGTCTACATGTACATATGTTCATAAAATCACCAGATCACAATATTTTCAGCTGGAAATTAAAAAAACATCTTATAAAATACAAGGATTACACACCTTAAAAAGTAAGTACATCCACAAACCATATATATTTCCTAAAAGCAGACAACCTGATGACTGCAAATGCTTCATGCTGTCTTGTATTCTTGACCTGCTGTTGGCAGCCATGTCCACCTTCACTTAACTTTGTGCCAAACAGGCATGATTCTAAAAAAATATGCATTAAAATGTACAAGCATTAATTTTACACACAAAGACAATGTAAATATAATAGATCAAGGCGTGCAAAGTTTATATATACACTACTGTTCAAAAGTTTGGGGTCACCCAGACAATTTTGTGTTTTCCATGAAAACTTACACTTATATTTATCAAATGAGTTGCAAAATGACTAGAAAATATAGTCAAGACATTGTCAAGGTTAGAAATAATGATTTTTATTTGAAATAATAATTTTCTCCTTCAAACTTTGCTTTCGTCAAAGAATGCTCCATTTGCAGCAATTACAGCATTGCAGACCTTTGGCATTCTAGCTGTTAATTTGCTGAGGTAATCGGGAGAAATTTCACCCCATGCTTCCAGAAGGACCTCCCACAAGTTGGATTGGCTTGATGGGCACTTTTTGGGTACCATACGGTCAAGCTGCTCCCACAACAGCTCTATGGGGTTGAGATCTGGTGACTGCGCTGGCCACTCCATTACAGATAGAATACCAGCTGCCTGCTTCTTCCCTAAATAGTTCTTGCATAATTTGGTGGTGTGCTTTGGGTCATTGTCCTGTTGTAGGATGAAATTGGCTCCAATCAAGCGCTGTCCACAGGGTATGGCATGGCGTTGCAAAATGGAGTGATAGCCTTCCTTATTCAGTATCCCTTTTACCTTGTACAAATCTCCCACTTTACCAGCACCAAAGCAACCCCAGACCATCACATTACCTCCACCATGCTTGACAGATGGCGTCAGACACTCTTCCAGCATCTTTTCAGTTGTTCTGCGTCTCACAAATGTTCTTCTGTGTGATCCAAACACATCAAACTTCGATTCGTCTGTCCGTAACACTTTTTTCCAATCTTCCTCTGTCCAATGTCTGTGTGCTTTTGCCCATATTAATCTTTTCCTTTTATTAGCCAGGCTCAGATATGGCTTTTTCTTTGCCACTCTGCCCTGAAGGCCAGCATCCCGGAGTCGCCTCTTCACTGTAGACGTTGACACTGGCGTTTTGCGGGTACTATTTAATGAAGCTGCCAGTTGAGGACCTGTGAGGCGTCTATTTCTCAAACTAGAGACTCTAATGTACTTGTCTTGTTGCTCAGTTGTGCAGCGGGGCCTCCCACTTCTCTTTCTACTCTGGTTAGAGCCTGTTTGTGCTGTCCTCTGAAGGCAGTAGTACACACCATTGTAGGAAATCTTCAGTTTCTTGGCAATTTCTCGCATGGAATAGCCTTCATTTCTAAGAACAAGAATAGACTGTCGAGTTTCACATGAAAGCTCTCTTTTTCTAGCCATTTTGAGAGTTTAATCGAACCCACAAATGTAATGCTCCAGATTCTCAACTAGCTCAAAGGAAGGTCAGTTTTATAGCTCCTCTAAACAGCAAAACTGTTTACAGCGGTGCTAACATAATTGCACAAGGGTTTTCAAGTGTTTTCTAATCATCCATTAGCAGTTAGCAAACACAATGTACCATTAGAACACTGGAGTGATGGTTGCTGGAAAATGGGCCTCTATACACCTATGTTGATATTGCATTAAAAACCAGTTGTTTGCAGCTAGAATAGTCATTTAGCACATTAACAATGTATAGAGTGTATTTCTGATTAATTTAATGTTATCTTCATTGAAAAAAATGGTGCTTTTCTTGCAAAAATAAGGAAATTTCTAAGTGACCCTAAACTTTTGAACGGTAGTGTATATGAGACAGCATATCTATAGCACTACGACCCTAAAGCTATGGATAAGATTAGATACAGTGGCTTAGCAGAGAGTATCACACATTATATGATTAGATACAGTGGCTCAAAAACCAGTATCACACATTATAGGATTAGATATAGGGCCCTGCTCGCTGACATTGCAGCTCCAGCGCTGGACCCTGGAAAGAATAATAATTATTTTTCTTTTTGACGTGATACTAATTATTTTTGTGTTTGTTTTTTTACAAGTTCGGTTGTTGGACTACTTCAGATTCGAGGATAACTTCGATAACTGCGTTTTTTTTTATTCTCAATAAAATGGATAACGAGGGGTGTGTGGAATTTTTATTTCAATAAAATATTTTATCTATGTCTTTGTATTTGTTTAAACTTTATAACTACCGCCCTAGTAATTGTCGCTGGCTGATTCACAACGCCCATTACTAAGGGGGGGACTTAATATTAGACATGAAGAGGTTAACAATAATCCCCATTATTACCCTGGTATCCGGCGCCACCAGGAAGAGCCGGGTATGATCTAGCACCCGACCATCTGTAGTGGCAGAGGGGCACTGGGGCGGCCGCAGTCTGGTATTATTAGGCTGGGAAAGGCCAAAAACTGTGACCCTTCCCACCCTGGTAATGCTAGGCTGCTGCTGCTATGTTGTATCTGGCTGGTTATATAAATGGGGGAACCCCACATCGTGCTGTCCAATTATTTATAAAAAAAATTACGTGGGGTCCCCCCCATTTTTCATAACCAGCCAGATACAACACAGCGGCATCAGGTTAGCATTACCAGGGTGAGAAAGGGCCAATGTTTTTGGCCTTTCCCAGCCTAATAATACCAGCCTGCGGGCACCCCAGTGCCCGGCCATCACTACAGACTGTCGGGTACTGGATCGTACCCGGCTCTTCCTGGCACCCCTGGTGGCGGTGGGTACCGGGGTAATAATGGGGGTTAGTGTTACCCTTTTCACCGGCTTACACTAAGCCCCGCCTTAGTAATGGACGCTGTCAATCTGTCAGCGGCCATTAGTAAGTTGGCAGCGATAAAGTTAAAAAAAAATACAAAGACATAGAAAAAATAGATTTATTGAAATAAAACACCCCCACAAAACCCTCATTAACCACTTTATGGAGAATAAAAAAGCCGTCATCTAAGTAGTCCTGGAATCCGACGTAGTCGAACAACCGAACCTGTAAAAAAAACACAAAAAAAATCAGTAGTAAGGGCCCGTTCACATCACTGCTGCCCTTCCGTTGATGGGTTCCGTCGGGTTAACCCCTCAACAGAAAGGCAAACTGGAACCTTTGCTTCAGTTTCCCTCACCATTGATCTCAATGGTGACGGAAACGTTGCTAAAGATTTCCGTTTGTCACCGCTGTGACAGGGTTCCGTTGTTTTGCATTGTCGACTGCATTATTGATTCCGTCAAAACAACGGAACCCGTTCACAACGGTGACAAACGGAAACCATTAGCAAAGTTTCCATCACCATTGAGATCAATGGTGATGCAAACGGAAGCTAAGGTTTCCGTTTGCCTTTACGTTGAGGGGTTAACCAGACGGAACACCTCAACGGAAGGGCAGCGGTGATGTGAACAGGGCCCATGTGCATGTGTGATACTGTTTGTTGGACCCTGTATCTAAGCCTAATGTAGGCTTAGATACAGGGTCCAGCAGACAGTATTCTTATGGAGTATAAGCTGGGGCCCTGTATCTAAGCCTAACACACAGTAGGCTTTAAAGGTTGTCCAGTCCCTAAACATTGATGGCCTATCCTTAGTATAGGCCATCAATAGCTGATGGGTTGGGGTCAGACTCCCGGGACCCCTGCCAATCAGCTGTCTTGTAGGGGGTGCAGAGCTCGTACGAGTGCTGCTTCCCCCTCACTTCCACACACTGTGAATCGCTGACACGTCCGTGTCGGCGATTCAGTGTGAGAAAGTGAACGGAATGAAGGGGAAGTAGCACTCGTACGAGCGGCTGCAACCCCTTCAAAACAGCTGATTGGCGGGGGTACCGGGTGTCTGACCCCAACCCATCAGCAAGACACTAAAATTAAACTTGCCTCCTCTTCGGCCGCAGTTCCTCACTCCATCAAGTGTCGGAATGCTGTGCACAGCGCATAGCATCGTGATGTTATCCGCTGCGCATAGCACTGTGACGTCAGAACCTCTGATGCGCTCCAGGAAGAGGAGGGTAAGTACTGTCAGTTACTATAGTAACAGGGCCCAGTGTAGTTTATTACATAGGCCCCAGTTACTATAGTAACTTTTCATTGATGTGGTGCGGGGGGCTGCGGGACCCCCTGGCTTCTCGGCCCGGTCGCAGTTGTGACCGCTGCGACCCCTATAGCTACGCCACTGATAGATATATATATATATATATATATATATATATATATATATACTGTATATATACAGTATATCAGAGACAACATATCTATAAGATTATGACAGGTATGGATAGGATTACATGCAGTGGCTCAGCAGACAGTATTACACATGATACAATTAGATACAGATGCTCAGCAGACAGTATAACATATGACAGACTTAGATACAGTGGCTAAGCAGACAGTATCACATATTATAGGATTAGATGCAGCGGCTCATCAGACAATATTACACAAAATAGGATTAGATAAAGCGGCTCAGCAGACAGGATCACATATGATAGGATTAGATACAGTGGCTCAGCAGACAATATCACACATAATAGGCTCAGATACAGGGTCCCAGCAGGCAGTATCACACATGATAGTATTAGAAACATTGGCTCAGAAGACAGTATCACACATGTTGGGATCAGACACAGTGGTTCAGCTGACAGTATCACACATGATAGGCTTAGATACAGGGACCCAGAATACAGTATCACACATAATAGGCTTAAATACAGGCCTACAGCAGACAATATCACACATGATAGGCTTAGATACATGGCCCCAGCAGACAATATCCAACATGATAGGATTAGATACAGGATACTTAGATACAGGCCCAAATAGACAGTATCACACATGATAGGCTTAGATACAGGGCCCCAGAAGTCAGTAGTTATATATTTACCCCTCTCACTCCTGAGTCGGGTGCTTTTGCTTCTTAGTCCGCTTTGGACGAAGTGCTGGATCCACAATGTTATGTGCACCTGTCATACAACATCTTGATGCTGAATGGCGTCAGGACCCAGCGCTGTGCCGAAGCCAAAAAGGACTTAGGAGCGAGAGGACCCAACTCAGGAGCGAGAAGGGTAAGTATATGATGATGTAAGTGTAGTAACAGGGGCTCTTGTAGTTTACTACATAGGCCATAGTTACTACAATACCTGTGGAAAGACATAGTGCGGGGGGGCATGTAGACCCCCTTAATTCAAGGCCTGATCGCAACTGTAACCGTTGTGGCCTCTATAGATACGACACTGAGTCAGGGCTCTGTGAAGGCAGCTCAAGTTCCTCCACAAAAAACTACCCCAACCATGTCATTAAGGACCTTGCTTTGTACACATTGGCACAGTCATTCTGGAACAGAAAGGGCCTTCCCAAAACTCTTGCTACAAAGATAAAAGCATACAATTGTCTAAAATGTATTTTTTTGCGCAGTAGCATTAACATTACCCTTATTAGAAACCCTGAAAAACAGACCATTATCCATCCTCTATCAAATTTTACGGTAGGCACTATGCATTTCAGTAGGTAGTATTCTCCTGGCATCTGACTAACCCAGATTCGTCCATCAGACTGCCAGATACTGCAGAGAACACATTTTTTCCACTGCTCCAGAGTCCAGTGGTGGCGTGCTTTTATTTGCCGATATTTGGCATTGCGCATGGTGATCTTAGACCTGTGTGCAGCTGCAATGGACACCAATTTCATGCAGCTCATTTCTTGTGCTGATGTCACTTCCAGAGTCACTTCCAAAGTGATTTTTACATCCTTTAGCACTCAACAGCCCCACCCAGTTAGGCTGGATTCACACGAGCATGCTCGGTCCGTAAAGGACGGAACGTATTTCGTCCGCAAGTCTCGGACCGAACATAGGAGTCCCTGCCTCGCAGCGGAACAACTGTCCCGTACTGTAGTCATGTTTTCAGCACGGGACAGTAGTTCCACGGAGAGGAAGGGACTCCTAGTGTCGTACATAACTATGATGCTAGGAGCCCGGCTCCCTGCAGTGTGTTCGGTCCGGGACTTGCAGCCGAAATACGTTCCATCCTTTACGGACCAAACATGCTCTAACGTTTTGATCTAACGTTTTGTGGCTGAGCTCTTGCTACTCTAGACACTTCCACTTCACAATGATACTTACACTAACAGTTGACTGGGGCAGATCTAGCAGATCAAAAAATGTCACGTGCTGACTTGTGCCACGTTTAAAGTCACTCGGCTCGTCAGTACGAACCATAATACTGCCAATGTTCGTCTATTGATATTACATGGCTGTGGGATTGATTATAGGCACCTGTTTGCAATGGGTGTCACTGAAATACCTGAACTCAATTATTAGTATAGGTGTCTACATTCTTTTGGCCACATACTGTATGTCTATACTGTAGTTAAGATACTAATATAAACACATATGAAGCATTAACTGTGAACTAAATGCTGATAATTACAATCACAATAACCTGCACAACCTGGATTGAAAAAAAAATCACATCAATTTTTTATTTCGGAGTCCGGAAGAAAATTAACTATTTTTATAGATGGTCCATGAATTTATTCACGTTTGACACTGCTGATATATACATTTCTGTTCTGACTTATTAACGTTTATACTTTTATGTAAATGATTATTAATAGTAATGATTTTTTGGGTGTCTATATCTGGTTGAATGCAATCATTAAATGTATTCTGTTGTGTTAAATATATATTACAAAATACTTAATTTGCTAGACAGATTTTTTTTTCTATCTCTTGTATTCATTAACTAAAACAACACAGCTTTGTTATTGGAATGTGTGATAGAGATTTCAGAAGGCTTGATTTTCTTTAAAGCTGCATCTCAGTGGCAGAATTTATCATAGCTTAATATGACTCTGTACCATTAACATCTCTCTGTGTAAGTCCATTAGAGACACTGCGATCTTCTGGCATATACTTTTTCTATATTCCCAAATTGTTTTAATTTACTGTACAATATTTCACATTTAGTAAATATAAATTTTTATGTTGGTCATATTTGTAATTTTCTCACAGTACACTAGGAATTTTTAGTAGATGAGTCTTTAGGTTTATAACATTTTTGATTCATTTTTAATGCTTTAAGCCTATTTTTTTTTTCAACTGTATTTGTAGGGTATATGTAGGGTAAACTAAAAAAAAATCCAGATTGTGCAAAGAGTCATTTGTAATGAATTGATGATATAATATACAATATAATTTTTTTTAACATAATAGTATAAATATAGAATTGTAGCAAATTATATTACAATGTGTTATTTGTAGGTACATTAATAATTTATGTGAACTAACAGAATGCAGAAATGATAGTTATATTACAAATGTCTTTGCACAAACCTCTTTAAAAGCAGTTTGGCCATTTTTTGTGTGAGGGCACTGGAACATTTTAAACCGTACCTAACTTTTCAGATGACATTACAGAATAAGCTTTCATACATGTGTACATGAGGAACAACACTATTTCTGGCCATTATATGACTTGTATATGGCATTATTTAGCAGTTTTTCCCCTCTGCAGGCTCCATCTCTAATTCTGAGTTGTATTTGAGCAAGAAGGCGGAGCCTAATGGCTATCATGTCTTCTATACACTGCACACATTGAAGCTGCGGCAGCATGGAGGACATTACACAGTGGTAATGAGCAGTGTAACTGAGAATCCAGCACTGTAGTGATACAGAAATCTTACCAGCGCGGTAATGTGTATTTCTGACTCTAATCCTGTATCCTCCTCCTGCTCTCCCTCCTTTCACCATAAATTTTTGTGGGCAGTGTGTCTGTCTTTGTGCTCCCTTCTCCTGCTCCTCCTCCTGCTCCTCCTCCCTTCTCCAAAGAATTGTGTAGAAAGGCAGTGAAGAGCCACACTCAATTCTGCTCCGTAACAAGGAACGGACTTTATTTAACAACAGGGAGTCGACAGCAGATTACAAGAAGGGAGACTTCTAGTGGCAGTAACTTTACACAAAATTTGCATGGATAAAACAACAACATTTTAACAGTGAGTAAATAACAACATTGATCTATATAAGGTATACTATTAGATTAGCAAACGTTAATGTCTATTTAAGAAATGATTGAGGCCTGTGTTTCCTTTAAGCCAGGGGCCTCAAACACGCGGCCTCTGACCTCAAACACGCGGCCCGCGGGCCTCAAGCGGCCCCTGAGGCTCTCGTTTGCAGCCTGCAGGACACAGAGCCGCTAGTATAAGCTCTGCCCCGGGACTCTGGACACATATATGGACACTGATGTCAGTGGCTTCCCCAGAGTTGCAGAGTCTATACTAGTGCTCGACTCTGGGACACCGGCCAGCAGAGTAATCCTCGGCCAAAGCGTCAGCAACGCTCTGGATGGGGACACTCCTATAGGGGTCCCCAATGTAGCTATCTACTGTGCGGGTGGCACTATCTACAAGGGGTGTGTGGCACTATCTACAGAGGGCACTGGCAGTATGATCAAAGGGCACTGTGGCAGTATCTACAGAGGGCACTGTGGCATTATCTAGGGGGGTGGCATCTACAGAGGGCACTGTGTTATTATCTGAGGGGCATTATCTACAGAGGGCACTGTGGCATTATCTACAGAGGGCACTATGGCATTATCTACAGAGGGCACTATGGCATTATCTACAGAGGGTACTGTGGCATTATCAATGGGTGGGTGTGTGGCAGTATCTACAGAGGGCACTGTGGCAGTATCTACAGAGGGCACTGTGGCACTATATAAAAAGGTGCTGACGTTGACATTCGTGTGTCTGCCAAACACTGCCAACTGAGCCGCCGGACTGCATTTAGCGACACAAACTTGAAAACTGGATAAATAAGCACGTGGAGAAAAAGCGCAAATTTCTGGTAAGTTTAAACTGTATTATTATAGTAATGTAGTATTGTTATAGTAGTTCAAATAACGAATAGATTAACAATAACTTTGTATCAAATTTGAAAGTAATGCGGCCTGTCAACTTCACATTTTTTCTATATGTGGCCCACTTACCCGGCCAAGTTTGAGACTCCTGCTTTAACCCCTTCCCACACCTGGACGTACTATTAGGTCATGGTAGCTGTATCGTTCGCGCTTCATGACCTAATAGTACGTCACGGGAGTAATGGCCATTTCGGCCGTCTTCCCGACACATGCAGGAGCTGTGACAGCTGCTGTCTCGTACAGCAGTTGCCGCAGTTCCTATAGCGGGGACCGATCGCTGTGTCCGCTGATTAACCCCTTAAAAGCCGCGTTCAATAGCGATCGAGGCTTTTTAGGGGTTAAACCACCATCGACGGCCCGCTACATGATAGTGGCCGGCGATGGTGGCTATGGCAACCAGACGCATAACAATGGCATCCGTCTATGCCATCGATGGAAGCCTAGGATCAAGTCAGGACCCACTATGCTTGCTGTCAGTGAGTAGCTGACAGCTCTAATACACTGCACTACGCATGTAGTGCAGTGTATTAGAATAGCGATCAGGGCCTCCTGCCCTCAAGTCCCCAAGTGGGACAAAGTAAAAAGGTTATAAAAAAAGTTGTGTAAAAATAAGAAAATAAAAGTTTTAAAAGTGATAAAAGTAAAAATCCCCCATTTTCCCTTATCAGTCCTTTATTACTAATAAAAATAGATAAACAAACAAATAAACTATACATAATTGGTATCGCCGCGTATCGGCCTGAACTGCAAAATTATTTTGTTATTTATCCCGCACTGTGAACGCCATAAAAGAAAACAACAATAAAGCAACCAGAATTAAAAAAAAATTGTCACTTCACCATCCAAAAAATGGAATAAAAAGAGATCAAAAAGTCGCATGTACCTAAAAATGGTCCTGCTCGAAACTACAGTTCGTTATGCAAAAAACAAGTCCTCGCACGGCTTTCTTGATGGAAAAATAAAAAAGTTCTGGCTCTTAGAATAAGGTAACACAAAAAGTAAATGATTTTTTACAAAAAGTATTTTATTGTGCAAACGCCTTAAGACATAAAAATAACCTATAAACATATGGTATCACCGTTATCGCATCGCCCCGCAGAATAAAGTGAATGTCATTTAAAGCACACGGTGAGCGCTGTAAAAAAAAATACAATAAAACACAATAGTAGAATTGCTGTTTTTTAGTCACCACGCCACTTAAAAATAGAATAAAAACTGCAGTTTTCATGGGGTGCATGCGACTTTTTGATCAATTAATTCTTCAAGGGGTCTAGTTTCCAAAATAGGGTCACTTTTGGGGGGTTTCCACTGTTTTGGCACCACAAGACCTCTTCAAACCGGACATGGTGCCTAATAAAAAGGAGGCCTCAAAATCCACTAGGTGCTCCTTTGCTTCTGAGGACGAAGCTTCAGTCCATTACCACACTAGGGCCACATGTGGGATATTTCTCAAATCTGAAGAATCTGGGCAATAAGTATTGAGTTGCGTTTCTCTGGTAAAACCTTCTGTTTTACAGGAAAAAATGTAATAAAAAGGATTCTCTGACAAAAAAAAAAAAGGAAATATATCAATTTCACCTCTACTTTGCTCTAAATTCCTGTGAAACACCTAAAGGGTTCATAAACTTTCTATATGCTGTTGTGAATACTTTGAGGGGTCTAGTTTCTAAAATGGGGTGTTTGATGGGGGTGTCTAATATATAGGCCCCTCAAAGCAACTTCAGAACTGAACTGGAACCTAAAAAAAAATAAAAATGAGGCAATACTTTGCTTCTTACATTATACTGATAATGAGCCATGCCCACCCCGAGATGACCCCAGTTTTGACCGTTTGTATAAACGAAGACCCCTCTTCACCACTTCAGTGCCCGGTTTTCCCAAACATACACCCCCGGGAAGTGTATTTCTATTGATGAGTCCTTGGTAGATTTTATAGGGAGGCTTCAATTCCGCCAGCATCTGCCGAGTAAGAGGGCAAGGTATGGCGTGAAGATGTATAAGCTGTGCGAGAGTGCATCAGGGTATACCTACAAATTTAGGATATATGAAGGGAAGAACACCAGTATTCAGCCCCCAGAATGCCCCACCTTACTGGGAGTTAATGCAACAATTGTGTGGGATTTGGTGCACCCACTGCTGGACCAGGGTTACCACCTCTACCTGGATAATTTTTATACCAGCGTCTCACTCTTCAAGTGCCTCACTTCCAGAAGTACTGCGGCATGCGGCACTGCTAGAAGAAATCTGAGAGGGCTCCCTAAGACTGTGCTTGGGCAAACAAGAAGGGGTGAGAGCAGGGCACATTCTAGCAGCAACATATAGTGTGTCCAGTACAAGGACAAGAGAGATGTCCTTGTATTGACAACAATACATGGCCACACCAGTACCCATGTACCTATACGAGGTACCAGTACAGAGACCCCCAAACCAGACTGCATCCTGGCCAACAATAGGTACATGAGAGGGGTGGACTTGTCAGATCATGTCCTGAAGCCCTACAGCGCCAAGCGGTGTGGTATAAGAAGCTGGCCATGCACATCATTATTAAGAACCTAATCTTTAGGGACCAAGAAGGGGGCACCCAGTACTTCTAGAAGAGAAGCCACACGCATCGTACCAGGGCAATAGTTTCCAGAAGAAGTTCCGCAAACTGGCAAGAAGGGAAAAAGTCAGAAGAGGTGCAAAGTCTGCTATAAGAGGGGGATAAGGGAGGACACAATATATCAATGTGACACGCGTCCCGAAAAACCAGGGCTCTGTATGAAAGTGTTTTAAAATTTATCATACATCCCTTAGATTTTTAATCTACCCTAACGCACTCCGCACAGCTTATCCCCCTTATCTTTCCCTTCTGAGCCCTGCTGTGTGCCCAGGCAGCTAATAACAGCCACATGTACGGTATTGCCGTACCCGGGAGAACCCACATGACAGTTTATGGGGTGTATATCTCCAGTGGCACATGCTGGGCACAATATATCGGACACTGACATGGCATATATATAGAGAAAATTGCAAATCTCACTCTGCACCATCTGCTGCGCATTATCTTTTACACAGTACCTGTGGGGTCAAAATGCTCACTACACCTCTAGATGAATGTCTTAAGGGGTGTAGTTTTTAAAATGGGGTCACTTCTCGAGGGTTTCAACTGTAATGGTACCTCAGTGGCTTCTGCATACATGTGGCATCTAAATGGTCACAACACCTATAAATGAATTCCTCGAGGGGTGTAGTTTCCAAAATGGGGTCACTTCTGCTGGGTTTCCATTGCTTTGATACCTCTGGGGCTCTGCAAATACGACATGGCACCCGAAAACCAATCCAGAAAAATCTGGATTCCAAAGAACACATAGCGCTCCTTTCCTTCTGAGCCCTCCCATGGGTCCAAAGGACAGTTTATCACCACAAATCGGGTATTGCCGCACTCAGGACAAATTGGGCAACAAAATGGGGTATTTTATTTCTTGTGAAAATAAGAAATTTAATAAAAAATGACATCTTATTGGAAAAAATTTCATTTTTTAATTTTCACAGCCCAATTCAAATACGTGCTGTGAAAAAACTGTGTGGTCAAAATGGTAACAACAACCATACATGAATTCCTTGAGGGGTGTAGTTATCCAAAATTGGATCACTTTTTGGGGATTCCTACTGTTTTGGCACCTCAACACCTCCTCAAACCTGGCATGCTGCCTAAAATATATTCTAATAAATTTTTTTACCACTAATATAAAGCCCAATGTGTCACGAGAAAACAGTCTCAGAATCGCTTGGTTAGGTTTAAGCATTCCAAAATTATTACCACATAAAGTGAAATATGTCAGATTTCAAAAATGCGCTCTGAGCCTTAAAGGGAACCTGTCACCAGAATTTCACCTATTGAGCTTTACATATCTCTCGCAGGCCGCTGCTATCAAAAGTTCATTGCCGTTATCCTCTCTCCTAAACTCCTCCTCAGACTGTAAATAACGGCCTGCAAACATTTTGCGCCTTTTATCGTAATAATCCGGTGTCCCGTTGTGCGCACACACCAGAAGAGAACATCAATGCACAGGCGCAGTATTTTGTGTGCTGGGTAAAGGCGAGGAGCTGTCAATCAAAAGTAAGGAGGCGGGAAAAACTCGGAAAGACTTGAGGAATGAAGATTTGACTCTTTTCAAACGAAGATCTGACTCTTTTCAAACGAAGATCTGACTCTTTTCAAATGAAGATCTGACTCTTTTATGCTCATTTGCATACAGTGTGGAACACTAAAAAGCTGAATACTAAAGCTACTGAGCCGACTAAGAAGACAATTATAGGTTATATAGAAATGATTTTTCACCCACTACCACTCGGTAGTGCTGGTTTAATAGGTCAAATGCTGGTGACAGGTTCCCTTTAAGGCCAAAACAAGGCTGCGTCTGCTCTGTAAAGAGTCAAAACAAGAATTTAATGAGGTTTACTAGCCCAACCATTACCCTTGCACTAGCCACCTCATTACCCTTTAACCAATTTCTCCCTTCACTTGTTTGCTAACATATCTGTGATTTTGTTGGATCCCTGTTGAGTCCCCATTGTCTTGTGCTCAATGTAGGGCGTGTACATTTATTGCTTTTCACAGAATTAATGCCATACCACTGGTGAATAAGAGCATCTTCCCCAAGTCCTGCTGTTCTATACTCAGTGATGCCACTTGACCTTCACGAGAATGAGGATCCAACTGCTGTCACCAGCTCATGGTTCAAATTTGCTTGAACATTTCACTCGTAAAATAATAATAATAATTATAATAATAATAATATAATTAATAATAATAATAATAATAATAATAATAAACCTTCTAATTAAGAACCTGAATAAATAAATACATTGTTACTATATCATCTGATAGCAACAACACAGATGGATTGTTTTATTATTTTATTACTATAGCCACAATATAAACATTATCTCAGCACATAAAAATGTAAAATAAATACATTTCACACAACATGTTAGTATAACTAATCTTCCAAATGTAATACATTGTAGTAATTCACTCACAGAATGTTCCTGACACTTTTCAAGCTCAGTATGTTTGCTAGTATTACTATACTATACATGTGGGACATATCAAGAATGACAGCTTTTCTCCCATTATACCGTTTATGGAATCTTGTCCTTTCAAAGGATTTTCATTCACTGCTGCAATGATTAATATTTTCCCACAGAATCCTTTAATCTTGAATGCTGGATAGTTAGCAGATGGATTTACTATATAAACAGTGCATTATTACAAGCCTGCAAGAAGTTATTGCTTTTAGTCTGAACTGCATAGCCTTTTTGTCACCAAAATCTCAAGCAATTTTAGAGCAAAGTGATGAAAAACACCCACCACAAATCCATACTGGTGGAACTATATAATTGTATATGAGTCATTTATATAATATATCCACTGCAAGGCTAAGAACTGTAGAAATCATTGTCAAAAATTTACATTAAGCTCTGTCCATATTGTTGTTTCACATGTTCTTGATATGAGTAACTCTTCCTATTTCTTTCCTTTTACTACTATTAGGCCATGTTCAGACATGGTGGAATATTTCCGCTGCAAATGTTGGTGCAGATTCGGGGCAATTACGCAACGAATCAGCAGATATAACAGCGGACTTGCCACACATTTCAGTTTTTCAATTGCAAAAGCTGAAATCCGCAGGGAAATTCCGCTTCTCAGCAAGATAATGAGCATGCTGCGAAGGCAAAATTCTGCACCGCAGCCTAATTTCCACATAGTTATTTTCCGCAACGTATGAACTAAGTTTCCTAAAAGTGTATAGAAACAAATGTAAAAAACGGCTGCTGCAGAATTCCACTGCGGACTGTCCGCAGCGGAATTCAACAGCAATTCCGCCACATCTGAATGTGCCCTTGTATGTAAGAGTACCTTGATCAGATCATGACATACATTTCAACAGCAATATGGTAGTTACTTCTGTTTCCTTGTCTTGAAGTACTAGGGCAATGGATTTAAGGGTATGTACACACTGCTTATTTTCGCACGTTTTTCGGGGCATAAATGGCCGAAAAACCGACAAAAAATCGGAAGCTAAAGAAGTGCATGTCACTTCTTGAGTCGTTTTTGAAGCCGTTTTTTATAGACTCTATAGTAAAACAGTTCCAAAAACATCCGTTAAAAACGCAGCAAAAACGCGACTTTGAATAAAAAACGTCTGAAAATCAGGAGCGGTTTTCCCTTGAAAATAGCTCTGTATTTTCAGATGTTTTTGATTTTGTGTGTGCACATACCCTATAGTCTATGTACACTATTTTTTTTTTTTAGTAAATTAAGGTTTTACTTCATTTTGAACAGCATTTTAATTGGATTGTAATTAAAACATTTTTACTTTGAGATACAGCTTCGATGTATCATGTATACTTAAAAGCTGTATTGATGTAGCCATCTGTATCTTGACTCTTAACGCATTAAATACTCGGTGGCAAAGAAACTTTAACTTGACTTTTTCAATTGACTTTTGTTATATCACGCTGTGCAGCAAGTTATCAGTCAAGATAAACTTGGCTACATCTGTATCTTGCAGTTAAAGAGGCTCTGTCAGCAGATTATAACTGCCCTATCTTCTACCTAATGTAATAATGTAGATAACAGGTTTTTTTGTTTTTAAACGTTTATTTTTGACCAAGTTCTGATCATTTTTAGTTTTATGCTAATTTGTTCTAAATGCCCAACTGGCCGTTTTTTTACTTTTCACCAAGTGGGCGTTGTAAAAAAAAAAAGTGTATGACGCTGACCAATCAGCGTCATACATTTCTCTTCATTCATGCCCAGCTTGTTTCACAGCACAGTGTGATCTCGTGAGATCACACTGTGACGGGACTTCCTCCCACAGGTCCTTCACCGGAGTGACGGAAGAGTCAACAGACATCACCTCCAGCCGTGCACGGACCTTTAATCTGCAGCGGCTGGAGGCGATTTCTGTTCAGTCTTCCATGGCTACGGTGAAGGACCTGTGGGAGGAAGTCCCGTCACAGGTGTGCAGTGAAACAAGGTGGGCATGAATAAGAGAAGTGTATGACGCCGATTGGTCAGCATCATACACTTTTCTTTACAACGCCCACTTGGTGAAAAGTAAAAAAAACGTCCAGTTGGGCATTTAGAACAAATTAGCATTAAACTAAAAAGGATCATAACTTGGTCAAATATAAAAAAATTTAAAAAACAAAACAAATCTACATTAAAGCGCCCACTATATTATGTAGGAGATAGGGCAGTTATAAACTGGCGTCCATTACTAAGGCAGGGCTTAGTGTTAGGCGGTGGAGAGGCTAACACTAACCCCCATTATTTCCCCGGTACCCACTTCCCACCCTAGTAATGCTAGCCACCGGCTTCTATGTTGTATCTGGCTGGTTATGAAAAATGGGGGGGACCCAACATTATTTAAAAAAAATAATAATTGGAAAAAATGTTGTGGAGTCCCGCATTTTTCATAACCAGCCAGACAACATAGCAGCAGCAGGCTAGCATTACCAGAGTGGGAAGGGCCAATCTAATAATACTAGCCTGCGGGTGCCCCAGTGCCCGACCACCACTACAGATGGTCAGGTACTGGATTGTTCCCGGCTCTTCCCGGTACCCCTGGTGGTGGTGGGTACCGGGGTAATAATAGGGGTAAGTGCAAGCCTTTTCACTGGCTAACACTAAGCCCCGCCTTAGTAATGGACGCTGTCAATCAGGGAGTGGCCATTACTAAGGCGGTAGTAATAAAGTTAACCATTTTATTGAAAATAATAAAGTCGTAGTTCTACTGATATTCTGTCTCCTATATATACACATATGTATTGGGGCTATTGGTCCTGACGTTTTAGGACCTTAGTGACGCCCCTGGCTGCTAGTGCTGCATCGTTAAGTCACTTAGGAGACCCAGCAATGCAGCTGAAAGCTGCGGGCCATTGGCCATGAGAAGTTGGAGGGCCCAAGAATGACTTTTGCACCGGGGCCCATGAGCCTTTAGTTACACCCCTGACATCACATACAATGTCCTGACGCTGCCCAGCGTCAGGTTCTTGTATGAACGGAGCTGGAGTGATGAGGGATGAAGAGCAGTGAGTATCATTTTGCTTTTCTTTTTTTTTAATTTAAGTGTCTAATGGAAGTGGCGGGGTTAGCAAAGTAGGGGCCCAGAGAGGGCCTCTACTTTGCTACGTCCCACAGAGTGAAATCTATGCCAACAATTTCCACTATAATTTATGCCAGTTTTTTGGCCTAAATTATAATAAATTTGTTGGCCAGGGACCATGCCCCCTTTCACTGAGACTACACCCTCTTTTCACAAAGTATCGAGGGTGGCACAAAAGGGCCAAAAGCCACAATTTGATCTGCAAATTCCGACTTTGGGCCCCTTAGTGAATTTTTCTACGTTAGAAAACTGATGTAGAAAGATTGATAACTTGCCCCCTATTTCACCATCCTTTTTTAAGGAGAAAACTGCCATATTGACTTCCCTAACAATTGTTATACAGTAAAAAAAATAATTCTCTCCCCCTGTATTACTATCCTTAACCGGTTAAAGACCACCCACCATTTACATACAGTGCAGGATTAAGCTTGTGACCCGAGCGATTAGACAGCTGAATGTCAGGTGTCAGGTGTCTGACTGTCAGTGACTGCCAGGGACCCAAGAGAGAAGACCGAAGCAGTTTCACTGCTTCTGTCTTCTCTACTCTCACGTACACACCACTCAGTGAGAGCTGTGTATAGAAAAGAGGCTGCTGGCTCTATTGGTCCATGAAATCAGTTACATGATCGCCAGGATTCCGGTAGTAAGAGGTCTCTTCCGGGTCTAATTAGACCCAGCACAGTGGTAACAGTGTCAATAGTGAGGATATGTTCACACGGGCTATATTCAGACGTAATCCAGGCGTTTTACGCCTCGAATTACGCCTGAAAAGGCGGCTCCATTTCGACTGCAAAGATCTGCCCATTGCTTGCAATGGGTTTCACGATGTTCTGTTCAGACGAGGTGTAATTTTACGCGTCGCTGTCAAAAGACGGCACGTAAAAAGACGCCCACGTCAAAGAAGTGCATGTCACTTTTTGGGACGTATTTGGAGCCGTTTTTCATTGACTCTATTGAAAAACAGCTCCAATTACGTCCGTAATGGACGCCGTGAAAAACACAAGTACTTGCAAAAACGTCTGAGGATATGTTCACACGCTTAACAAAAAACGTCTGAAAATACGGAGCTGAATTCAGAGAAAACAGCCTCTGATTTTCAGGCGTTTTTGAAGCTGAAAATGTAATTTGGAGCTTCTTTTGAGGTTTCTTTTCAGGTGTTTTTTTAAGCGTTTTTCATAGTGTTGAATGGAAAATCAGCTCCAAAAAACTCCTCAAGAAGTGACATGCACTTCTTTTTACAGAGCGTCTTTTTACGCTCCGTTTTTTGAAACCGAGGCATAAGGCTGTGTTCACACAGAGTTTTTTGCAGAAGGAAAATTCTGCCTCAATTCCGTTTGGGATTTTGAGGCATATTTTGTCATTCCTGCACATCGTTTGCCGCGATTTTCGCTGCGTTTTTCACCCGCGGCCATTGAGTGCCAGGGGCAAAAAACTCTGCGAAATACGCTCTCTCTGCCTCCCATTGATGTCAATGGGAGGTCAGAGGCATAAACGCACGAGGATAGGGCATCATCGGTTAAACCGCCTCGCGGGAGAAAACCGCCCCCGCCTCCCATTGAAATCAATGGGAGGCATTTTCGGATGGTTTTTGACGAGTTTTGCGGATTGGTTTCCGCTCCAAAAAGCTTGTCAAAATACTCTGTGTGAACAGGCCCTAAAAAGATGCCCCGTATGAACTAAATGCTGTTTTTCCCATTGATTTCAATGGGCATATGTTTGTAGGCGTTCAGCTTCCATTTTTTAAGGCACTTTTCGTGGCGTAAACGCCCCAAAATACGCCTGAAAACACTGCGTGTGAACATACCCTCACTATAACAAGGCTGATTTCCCCAGTAACTCTGACTACGGTGCAACCCCAGTTACAGTGGAAAAGTATAGTGTAAAAAAAATAAATGTAATAATAAAGTTCCCCAAAGGTCTTTTCTGATCTTTGAGGGACAGGCCATAATAATAAAAAAATGTAAGTAAAAATAAATAAATAAAATAAAAATTACACATAAAATACCCCACATCAAAACGCTCCCCTCACCAATATTTGTGGTAATGCTAGCACTGAACCAAATACCCTAAAATAGACATGTAATATATCAAACATTTACGGTAAACCATAACGATAGCAAATATAACGTCTATTTTATGGTAACACTATATTATTACCAGAAAAAAAATTAGCTAAACAGTTGAAAAGCATATTTTACTATTCTTTTTCGAACTATAAGGGTATGTGCACATGAGACGTGGCTTTTACGTCTGAAAAGACACGGTTTACAACGACGCGTAAATGACAGGTCGTCTGCACAGTACGTTGGCAAACCCATTCAAATGAATGGGCAGATGTTTGCTGACGTATTGTAGCCCTATTTTCAGACGTAAAACGAGGCATAATACGCCTTGTTTACGTCTGAAAATAGGTCGTGTGAACCCAGCCTAAGACTAAAAATGCTAAATAAAAACAAAACAAAAATGTGTATAAAAATGATAAAGAAAGTTTGCATTGATAACAAAAAAAAAAAAAACATTGCAAAAATGACGTCACTACCCCAAGAAAGCTGTTTAACTAATGCGTGCTGAAAAAGGCTAAACCATGCCTGGTCCTGAAGCGGTTAACTAGTTGCAGATGCAGGACGAGAATGCTTGTTCTGAGCAGCGGGTCATTGCCACATTAGGACATGTATTCTCTTCCTGCAGTTAAACTGTCACCGCGTGTAAAGACATTGTGACAGGACAGTGACATCAGCTGTCACAGACAGCTAATCGTCACAGCCATCGGTGGCAGCACCAATCACAGCACTCTCCACACGGCAATCGCTGTGATTGGTCAGTCACTCCAGACTGACCAATCACAGCAGAGAACTGAATGTACCGCCTTCCTCAGTGACGATCTCCTCATTTCTGTCACAGTTGTGACGAGATCGGACCTGTGCGAATTTAGTGTCCCCTCACAAGTGTAAAAAACAGAACACAAAGCAGTTTTTTAATCCCATAGAGCTCCCTGATCCACCTTTCCCCCCTGTCCTTTTGGGGAACTGTCAAAAGTAATTTAGTTTGTTAAAAAATAAAATTATAAAAAATATCAAAAAGAAATCGAAAAAATTATATATGTAGTAGCGTAGTAACGTAGGATATATATATATATTCTGCTTTAATTACTAGGATAGCACCGTGTGGCATTTGGTCCACAAAATTTCTTGGGTTATTGGATATCAAATTTTCCCCTTTTTTTTATATACAGGGTGGGCCATTTATATGGATACACCTAAATAAAATGGGAATGGTTGGTGATATTAACTTCCTGTTTGTGGCACATTAGTATATGGGAGGGGGGAAACTTTTCAAGCTGGGTGTTGACCATGGCGGCCATTTTGAAGTCGGCCATTTTGTATCCAACTTTAGTTTTTTCAATGGGAAGAGGGTCATGTAACACATGAAACTTATCGAGAATTTCACAAGAAAAACAATGGTGTGCTTGGTTTTAACGTTACTTTATTCTTTCATGAGTTATTTACAAGCTTCTCTTTGTTTACAGCCATTGACATGTCGCATTCCTGGATGAACAGTTTCCTGGAAAGTGGATTGGTCCTTGTGGGCCAGTTGAATGGCCCCCTAGGTCTCCCGATCTGACCCCCTTAGACTTTTATCTTTGGGGTCATCTGAAGGCAATTGTCTATGCTGTGAAGATACAAGATGTGCAGCAACTGAAACTACGGATACTGGAAGCCTGTGCTAGCATTTCTTATGCGGTGTTGCTATCAGTGTGTGAAGAGTGGGAGAAGAGGGTTGCATTGACAATCCAACACAATGGGCAGCACTTTGAACACATTTTATAAGTAGTCAGAAACTTGTAAATAACTCATGAAAGAATAAAGTAACGTTAAAACCAAGCACACCATTGTTTTTCTTGTGAAATTCTCGATAAGTTTGATGTGTCACATGACCCTCTTCCCATTTAAAAAACTAAAGTTGGATACAAAATGGCCAACTTCAAAATGGCCGCCATGGTCAACACCCAACTTGAAAAGTTTCCCCCCTCCCATATACTAATGTGCCACAAAGAGGAAGTTAATATCACCAACCATTCCCATTTTATTTAGGTGTATCCATATAAATGGCCCACCGTGTATGTGTATGTGTGTGTGTGTGTGTGTGTGTGTGTGTGTGTGTATGTATATATATATATATATATATATATATAAAATTATAAATATACAGTGTATATATCACACGCAGACATCAGTAAAGGAGTGTTAAAGGGGTTTTCCCACCAGAGACATTTATGACCTATCCACAGGATAGGTCATAAATGTCAGATAGATGCGGGTCCCAGCTCTGGGACCTGCACCTATCTCCAGAACGGGGCCCTCTAAACCCCGTTCAGCCGTTCTGTGTTGCGGCTGAATGAGGTGAATGCCGACCATGAAAAAGGTTATATGGTCGTGAGTTACGTAAACAGAGTAACTCGCTGAGCTACGCTGTTTCCGTAAGTCCCATAGAACTGAATGGTAGCTACAGAAACAGCGTAGCTTGCATGTTACGCTGCTTCCGTAACTGCCATTCACTACTATAGGAGTTACGGAAACGGTGTAGCGCAGCGAGTTACGCTGTTTACGTAACTCCCGACAATATAACCAGGAAGTGGCCGGGAGGCAGCGAGATCAGACAGAGCTAGAACGGGGTTTAGGGAGCCCCGTTCTAGAGATAGGTGTGGGTCACTGAGGTGGGACCCGCATCTATCTGACTTTTATAATAACAGATTTTTTTTTAGAAGTAAAAAACTCAAAATGCACGGTCTCAAATTATTATGCACAACAGAGATCAAAACATTTTAAAGGTTGTAAAGAGAACTAAAATGGTAATTTGTTGAATTTGCAGCATCAGGAGGTCATATTTACAGAAATCAAAAGCTCTTTCAATCAAAAAAAACTTAACAGGCCAAGTTACATGTTAACATAGGACCCCTTCCTTCACAATTCTTGCATCCATTGAATTTGTGAGTATTTGGACAGTTTTTGCTTGAATATTTTTGCAGGATGTCAGAATAGCCTCCCAGAGCTTCTGTTTTGATGTGAACTGCCTCCCACCGTCATAGATATTTTGCTTGAGGATGCTCCACAAGGTTCTCAATAGGGTTGAGGTCAGGGGAACATGGGGACCACACCATGAGTTTCTCTCCTTCTATGCCCATAGCAGCTAATGACAGAGGTATTCTTTGCAGCATGAGATGGTGCATTGTCATGCATGAAGATAATTTTGCTATGGAAGGCACGGTTCTTCAATTTGTACCACGGAAGAAAGTGGTCAGTCATAAACTCTACGTACTTTGCAGAGGTCATTTTCACACCGTCAGGGACTCTAAAGGGGCCTACCAGCTCTCTCCCCATGATTCCAGCCCAAAACAGGACTCCGCCACCTCCTTGCTGACGTCGCAGCCTTGTTGGGACATGGTGGCCATTCACCAACCATCCACTACTCCATCCATCTGGACCACCCAGGGTTGCACGGCACTCATCGGTAAACAACACGGTTTGAAAATTAGTCTTCATGTATTTCTGAGCCCACTGCAACCGTTTCTGCTTGTAAGCATTGTTTAGGGGTGGCCGAATAATAGCTTTATGCACACTTGCAAACCTCTGGAGGATCCTACACCTTGAGGTTCGCGGGACTCCAGAGGCACCAGCAGCTTCAAATACCTGTTTGCTGCTTTGCAATGGCATTTTAAAAACATAAGTTTTTTATTGAAAGAAAAATCAAATATCACATACATACATTTGGCATATACAATTTGCATATACATTCTTGTAACATGTCATCCCCCACAGATATGAATACAAAGTGGACAATATATAGTACAAATTCTGAACCCAGACAAAGGGTACAAAGCCATAGATCATTGACAAATGTGTAAAGTAATGCACCAATCACTGTCATGGGGGTAAATTACACTGAAAACCAATGCATATGCCTACCCAGGATATGTAGATTATCAATCAATAATTTAGAAAAAAGGAAAATATAAAAACAGAACTTAAACAAAACAACTCCGCTTGCAAGAACAGACACTTCAATATGTAGAAGTTTAAGTATAGAGAGAGTCCACATAGTATCTAGAGGAAGTCCACTTGTCCCATTGAAGACATTGTGAAACATGGGATCTTTGCACGAGTATCGTTCTTTCCATAATACATGTGAGATTAACATACTGAATTAGATCAGTTAATGTAGGAGTGGAGCTTTTCTTCCAATATTTGGCTACAAGCATTTGTGCAGAGCATACCGTGTTTCCCCGATAGTAAGACACCCCCGATTGTAAGACGTATCGGGGGTTTCAGGGGGGTCGGCTAATATAAGCCGTACCCCGAAAGTAAGACATATGTCTTACTTTCGGGGAAACACGGGGGTATTTCTGATGCGCGGCTGCGTGATTTTCGCGCAGCCGCCATCATAGAGATGAGTCTAGTCGACGCCCGTCACTGTCCAAGGTGCTGAAAGAGCTAACTCTTTCAGCACCCTCGACAGTGAATGCCGTGAAAAAAAGAAAAAGTTCGTACTTACCGAGAACTTCCCGGCCGTTGCCTTGGTGACGCGTCCTTGGTGACGCGCCTCTCGACATCGGGCCCCACCTCCCTGGATGACGCGCCAGTCCATGTGACTGCTGCAGGCTGTGCTTGGCCTGTGATTGGCTGGAGCTGTCACTTGGCCTGAATCGTCATCCCGGGAGGTCAGACTGGAGGAAGACGCCGGGAGTTATCGGTACGTCAGAACTTCTTTTTTTTTTTGACAGGTTCATGTTTATTGGGATCGGAAGTCACTGTCCATGGTGCTGAAACAGTTTAACTCTTTCAGCACCATGAACAGTGACTATCTAGAAAATCGAGCAACGCAACGCAATATAAGACATACCCCGAAAGTAAGACATAGTGGGGATTTTGGGGATAAAAAGAAAGTAAGACACTGTCTTACTTTCGGGGAAACACGGTAGTACATGAAAAATAATTGACTTATCATGAGAATGGAAATCTGCTAACCCTACATGAAGCAGAGCTAAAGCAGGATTAGTAACTAGTGGGAATTGTAGAACAGTCGACAGTAGTTTATCTATCTTGTCCGAAAGTCCGTAGGACAGTACCAGAAGATATGCTTAAGAGTCCCCACCGCCACTCCGCATCTCCAGCAAATATTGGAAGAAGTAGGATATATTAAGGAGAGGCGATGAGGCGTCAGGTACCATCTATATAGCACCTTCCTAGTAGCTTCTAAATGGTGAGTAGAATTGGACAGTTGGGAGGCCAATGAAAAGGTAGATTCCCAGAACTGTTTATGACAGTTGATCGGCACAGTAAGATGGCAGGGGACCATTCACAGCGGTCTCCTGCTGGCGATCGCTGTGATTGGTTAGTCAAAGCAGACTGACCAATCACAGCTCCATCACGTGTGTATGTGATGGCGCTGGCTCAGAAGCTGAGCCAGCGCTATCACCGCTGGTATCAGCTGTCCAACACCCCTCTGCAATGGCCAGGACCGGAGCTAGTCTCCGATCCGGCCGATTAACTCCTTCAATGCATCGATCAACGCCATCGATGCATCAAAGTGTCTTGTAGCCTGTCAGCAACCACGATGGTTGCAACGGGCGCGGGTGTCAGCTCTTTGTCACAGCTGACATCGTGCTCTAATGGCCAGGACCGGAGCTAGGCGATCTAAGTGATTAGATCGCACCCTATGTTTGCTAATGACAACCATCTGCACCTGTGGGTTTTCCGATGGTTGCTATGGCAACCGTAGCCTAACAATCGCTTCCTAGTACCGAAGACTATTAGGCCCCGCCGGGAGGCGAAGCCTAATAGGCTTGCTGTCAGTGAATAGCGGACAGCTCTAATACACTGCACTATGTAGGTAGTGCAGAGTATTAGAATAGCGATCAGGGCTTCATGTCTTCAAGTTCCCTAGTGGGACACAAAAAAAGTTAAAACAAGTTAATAAAAAGGAGATGAACAACCGGAGCAGGTAAAAAAGAGGTGAAATCCTCAACACCACAAAAAACAGACAAAATTATAGGTTTTTTACCGCTCAGACGTTTGTAGATGTAAAGTCTGAAGGGTCCAGCAAGGGTTTGACCTTCCCCCAGCTAGCATGCAGAAAGAACGATCCAAATTTCCACTGGTGTGTATATCTCGCTGGTACTTGTGGTTCCACACAGAAATTAAACTGCAGAAATGCAACTGCTTGCTGTGTATATCCTCGTACGTGATGTTCTAAATCTCCAACAAGGGAGAAAAAGGAGATAGTGCACTACCTTTTGGAAACTGCAAATTCCACAAGTTTATTCCATACTTACAAAAATAGATATAGATAAAAGCATAAGATAAGCTCTTGTAACACGCCAAATAATGCAACCCGACCCTGGGTTTCGCCCTTCTGGCTTCCTCTGGGGCATATGGGCGTGTACCATACATGTACCACAACAATGATAAAATGACATGAAAAATAAAATCATTCACACAATAAGTGTAGTTTATGAATAAATTGAATTAAAAAAACCTCATTATTTGTTGTGAAACTGCGCTGCAGCATAATGAGATCTAATTGCATGACTCGTCTATGCTACTTAACTAAAAGCTGTGTGAATGAGGTTCAATCTCTCCAAGACATATACAAAAAACATATATAGAAGTACAACCAATACGATGCATTTTTCATGATCATCCCCACATTCCTTCCACCTACATGAATAACTATGCTCGGTTATATAAATCATAAAGATCCCCCTTATACAAATGACAATTTTGAAATATAGGTTATTACAACATTGTGTTTATCTTACAATATTATATACCGATCTTACATCTTATACATGTGGGTAAAAACCCTTTTTATTTTATTTTTTATTTTTTGGTTAGAAGGTGGCTACAAAAAAGAAAAAATTGATGTAGATGTAATTAGAGCTGTGATTTAAAGAAAACATTTTCATTCAAAGTCCAAGTTTAATCCCAAAGGGCATAGTGTTTTTAATTGATAGATCCAATAGGATTCTCTTTGGCTCATTTTTTTTATATAATTATCACCACGCCAATGATTTTCAACAGATTCAACTCCATAGAATTTTGTTCCATTAGGATTTTTATTATGAAACTTCGAATAGTGTGCGGATACGCTATGGTCAATTTTTCCTTTTCTAATGTTGTTGCAATGCTCAGCTAATCGTGTTTTCAATTTTCTAGCAGTTCTTCCCACATACATAAGTCCACACGGACAGACTAGCATGTATATGACTCCTTTAGTGTCACAGGTAATAAAATTTTCGATGTTAAATTCTTTGGTCATGTTGGAATTAGAGAATGTTTTGAATACGCCTTTCACTTTGTTGTAGCCAACTTCTTTACATGCCTTGCATTTATTGCAGGAAAAAAAACCTTTTGCAGAAATAATTGCTCCCTTGCTAGATTTTATATAGCTATTTGTTAATGTGTCCTTAATGTTTTTAGCTCTACGATAAATGACAATCGGGTCTGATGGTAACAATGGTCCTATTACAGGATCACTTTTTATAATATGCAAATTTTGTTAAAGAAGATTTTAAATTTTTACTGCCCCTGAAGAGAAGGAAGTAATAAAAGGGACATGCATACAATCTCCCTTTCTTTTATTTTCTTTTTTCTGGGTATCGGATTCTCCCCCACTGCAATCAGATTCTTCTTCAACCTCTTTTAATGCAGAGTTGACAATTTCAGGACTATAATTCCTTTCCTTGAGAAGTGATCGGATAATATCAGACTGAATATGAAAATCTGTTGTATTAGTGCAGTTATTTTTTATTCTTTTAAACTGTCCTTTAGTGATGTTATTAAGCCATGGTTTATAATGGCAGCTAGTATATTCAATGTAACTATTGCAATCCGTTTTTTTAAATAAATTTTTTTGTGTTCCATTTATTTCCATCTATAAAGACTTCCAGATCCAAAAAACAGTTTTTTTTTATAGCAATGTTCCGAGGTAAATTTTAGATTTTTAGTATTTATATTCATGCATTTGATAAATGACACTAAATCATCCTCGCTTCCTTCCCAAATGATGAAAATATCGTCTATATAGCGTTTGTATATTTTAATAGACTTTGAAAATAAATTTTTATTTGAATATATATGATCATCTTCCCAAACGGTTAGATATAAATTGGCATAGCTGGGAGCGAATTTGGCTCCCATCGCCGTGCCTGCAATCTGTAAATAATGAGAATCGTACCAAAAATATTTTTTTTCCAGACCAAATTTGATCAATTTTAAGATTACATTTTTTTGTTCTATTTTCATCTCATTATCTGCATTAAATATGTTTTGTATTGCATCTATACCCAAATTATGTGGTATGCAAGGGTATAAGGACTGTACATCACATGTGCAGAGAATGGTTGTCATTAACATTTAAGTCCTTTAATTCATTTATGAGATGAGTGGAATCTCTGAGGTACGACTTACCATTCTTTTTTGTAGCCACCTTCTAACCAAAAAAGAAAAAGGAAAATAAAAATGGTGTTTTACCCACATGTATAAGATGTAAGATCGGTATATAATATTGTAAGATAAACACATAATGTTGTAATAACCTATATTTCAAAATTGTCATTTGTATAAGGGGGATCATTGTGTTTTATATAACCGAGTATAGTTATTCATATAGGTGGAAGGAATGTGGGGATCATCATGGAAAATGCATCGTATTGGTTGTACTTCTATGTATGTTTTTTGTATATGTCTTGGAGAGATTGAACCTCATTCACACAGCTTTTAGTTAAGTAGCATAGACGAGTCATGCAATTAGATCTCATTATGCTGCAGCGCAGTTTCACAACAAATAGAGGTTTTTTTATTCAATGTATTTATAAACTACACTTATTGTGTGAATGATTTTATTTTTCATGTCATTTTATCATTGTTGTTTTCAAAATTGGCTGTTTTATATACATAAGCAATTTAAAACTGTTGTATGTTAAGAAGACTGACAGCTATTTAAACACATGTATGGTACACGCCCATATGCCCCAGAGGAAGCCAGAAGGGCGAAACCCAGGGTCGGGTTGCATTATTTGGCGTGTTACAAGAGCTTATTTTATGCTTTTATCTATATCTATTTTTGTAAGTATGGAATAATCTCGTGGAATTTGTAGTTTCCCAAACGTAGTGCAATATCTCCTTTTTCTCCCTTGTTGGAGATTTAGAACATCAAGTACGAGGATCTACACAGCAAGCAGTTGCATTTCTGCAGTTTCACTTCTGTGTGGAACCACAAGTACCAGCGAGTTATACACACCAGTGGAAATGTGGATCGTTCTTTCTGCATGCTAGCTGGGGGAAGGTCAAACCCTTGATGGACACTTCAGACTTTACATCTACAAACGTCTGAGCGGTAAAAAAAACTATCATTTTGTCTAAGTTAGTAAAAATGTTGTAAAAAAGTAAAAAAAAATAAGTTTCATGTTAAAAAAACACTGTAACAGCCTTTTATCCTATAATAAGTCTTTTATTATAGTAAAAAACAAAAAACATATGTTACATATGTGGTATCCCCGCGTCCGTAACGACCCAAACTACAAAAATATCATGCTATTTTACCCGTATGGTGAACACCGTATAAAAAATTTAATAAAAAACAAATCCAGAATCGCTGTTTGTTAGTCACAACTAGAGATGAGCGAACCGGGACAACCGAACCCGGTTTCGGTCCGAACATCCGGAAAAGTTCGGTTCGCAGCGAATCCGAACTTCACCGGGTTCGGCCGAACCCGTTTTGACCGAACCTGGTCAAAAATATTATACAAATCGGCAGCCACTTATCTCTATCAATCACTGATAGAGAAAAGAGGCTGCTGATTAAAAATAAAATAAAAAGCATTTCATACGTACCCGGTCGTTGTCTTGGTGACGAGTCCCTCTTCTTCCTCCAGTCCGACCTACTTTTCTGACGCGGCAGCCTGTGATTGGCTGCAGAGGCCGGATGTCGAGAGCGACGCGTCACCAAGGCAACGGCCAGGAGACCGGACTGGAGGAAGCAGAAAGTTCTCGGTAAGTATGAACGTCTTTTTTTTTTTTTTTACAGGTTACTCTATATTGTGATCGGTAGTCACTGTCCAGAGTGCTGAAACAGTTACTGCTGATCAGTTAACTCTTTCAGCACCCTGGACAGTGACTATTTACTGACGTCGCCTAGCAACGCTGCCGTAATGACGGGTGCACACATGTAGCCACCCGTCATTACGGGTAATATATTTTATAATGGGAGCACGGCTCGGAAAAACTACCGGCTGCCCGTGGCCGGCCATGCCCGGCCGTGCCCGGCCGTGCTCATCTCCTTAAATACTCTGTGCTGCCTTAAACTCTGTGGACAGGTCAGGATCCTGTTTCTTTTAAATGCTGCTGGGGAACCCGCTCGATCCACTATATAAGGCTGCGCTACAGGGCAGCATTTAAAAGAAACAGGATCCTGACCTGTCCATAGAGTTTAAGGCAGCACAAAGTATTTCAGGAGATGAACATGCAGATTCAGTGCTGATGTGAACTCTGCTCTTACCATTACGTAGCTCAGTTGTACCTCTCCTCCACTCCTGTCCTCAATAACACCTTCACATGATTGGCAAGTCACCACGTAATGGTAAGAGCAGAGTTCACAGCAGCACCGAGTATTTCAGGAGATGAGCGTGCGGATCTTGTGCGGGGTGGTGACTTGCCAATCATGTGAAGGTGTTATTGAGGACAGGAGTGGAGGAGAGGTACAACTGAGCTACGTAATGGTAAGAGCAGAGTTCACAGCAGCACAAAATCTGCACGCTCCTCTCCTGAAATACTCTGTGCTGCTGTGAACTCTGCTCTTACCATTACGTAGCTCAGTCTGTTACCTCTCCTCCACTCCTGTCATCAAAAACACCTTCACATGATTGGAAAGTCACCGCCCCGCACAAGATCTGCACGCTCATCTCCTGAAATACTCTGTGGTGCTGTGAACTGTGTGTGTGTGTGTGTGCGTAGATGTTTGTGTGTGTTTTTGTATATGTGTGTTTGCGTGTGTGTGTTTTTGTATATGTGTGTTTGTGTGTGTGTTTGTGTATATGTGTGCTTGTGTATATGTGTGTGTTTATGTGTGTGTGTTTGTGTATATATGGGTGTGTTTGTGTATATGTGTTTGTGTATATGTTTGTGTGTGTGTTTGTGTATATATGGGTCTGTTTGTGTACGTGTGTGTTTGTGTGTGTTTGTGTATATGTGTGTGTTTGGGTATGTGTGTTTTTGTTTGTGTATATGTGTTAGTTCGTGTATATGTGTGTGCGTGCGTGCGTGTGTGTGTGTGTGTGTGTGTGTGTGTATATATATATATCTTGTTGTGTTTGTGTATAACTGTGTATATGTGTTTGTGTGTGTTTGTGTATATGTGTGTTTGGATATGTGTTTTTGTTTGTATATGTGTGAGTTCGTGTGTGTGTGTGTGTGTGCTTGTCTGTTTGTGTGTGTGCGTGTATATATGTGTGTAGGTGAGTAGAAGTATTGGTATTGTTCACATTGATAACTGTTTTTTTATGTTGTTGCAGATTTTGATGTACCGATTGGACTACATCTTCGATTCGTTGGACTACTGCGTAGATCTACGTTTTTTCAAATTGTAATAAAATGGTTAACGAGGGTTTTGTTGGGGATTTCTTATTTCAATAAAAAAGAATTGTCTTTGTGTTTTTTTTTTAAACTTTATTAGTGCCTAGATAATGGAAGTTGGCTGATTGACAGCGGCCATTATTAAGGCGGTACTTAGTGTTAGCCGGTGCAGAGGCTAGCACTAACCACCCATTATTACAGTAATAATAAGGGTATGTGCACACACACTAATTACGTCCGTAATTGACGGACGTATTTCAGCCGGGACACCCGGACCGAACACACTGCAGGGAGCCGGGCTCCTAGCATCATAGTTATGTACGATGCTAGGAGTCCCTGTCTCTCTGCAGGACGACTGTCCCATACTGAAAACATGATTACAGTACGGGACAGTTGTCCTGCAGCGAGGCAGGGACTCCTAGCGTCGTACATAAGTATGATGCTAGGAGCCCGGCTCCCTGCACTGAGTTCGGTCCGGTACTTGCGGCCGATATACGTCCGTCAATTACGGACGTAATTAGTGTGTGTGCACATACCCTAACAGGGAAAAGGGAATGGGAGGAAACCTCCAGCTCACCAGCTCCACACTCCTGTGTCCAATATCGCCCGGATCAACCGCGACGGCACGCGGCAGGTAATCGTAGCAAAGAAGAGGAAGGATCCAGCGATGCGTAGTATAAATAGGGGAAACTCCGTTCCCACTTTATTGGAAAATAATCACACAAAGTAAGAAGAAACACCAGGAGGATGACAAGGTGGTAAGAATGGCAAAAACGAAGCCTACGCGTTTCAAGCACTGGCTGTGCTCTTAATCATGTCTTAGCCATGATTAAGAGCACAGCCAGTGCTTGAAACGCGTAGGCTTAGTTTTTGCCATTCTGACCACCTTGTCATCCTCCTGGTGTTTCTTCTTACTTTGTGTGATTATTTTCCAATAAAGTGGGAACGGAGTTTCCAATATTTATACTACGCATCGCTGGATCCTTCCTCTTCTTTGCACCCATTATTACCCCGATACCCACCACCACCAGGGGTGCCGGGAAGAGCTTGGTACGATGCAGTACCCGACCATCTGTTGTGATGGTCGGGTACTGGGGCGGCCGTAGGCTGGCATTATAAGGCTGGGAAGGGCCAAAAACAGTGGACCTTCCCATCCTTGTAATGCTAGGCTGCTGCTGCTGCTGCTGTGTTGTATCGGGCTGGTTATAAAAATGGGGGGGACCCCCACATCGTTTTTTTTTTAATTTAACAATTTTAACAATAGACAGGTCCCCCCCACTTTTATAACCAGCCAGATACAACACAGCAGCAGCCTAGCATTACAAGGGTGGGAAGGTCCACTGTTTTTGGCCCTTCCCAGCCTCATGATACCAGCCTGCGGCCGCCCCAGAGCCCGACCATCACAACAGATGGTCGGGTACTGGATCGTACCTGGCTCTTCCCGGCACCACTGGTGGTGGTGGGTACCGGGGTAATAATGGTGGTTTGTGTTAGCCTCTGCACCGGCTAACACTAAGCCTCGCCTTAGTAATGGATGTTGTCACTCAGACAGCAGCCATTACTAAAGTGGTAGTAATAAAATGTGAAAAGAAAAGACAAAGATATAGATAAAATATTTTATTGAAATAAAGCACCCAACACCACCCTCATTAACCATTTTATTGTAGAAAAAAAAAACTTAATCTAAGTAGTCCTCGAAACCGATGTAGTCCAAACACCAAACCTGTAAAAAAAATAAAAATGAAATAAAACATGTCGTAGGCTTAGATTCAGTTTAATGTGTGATACTGACTGTTATACCATGTATAGAAGCCTGCCGCAAAGTTGACTTAGATACAGGGCGCCAGCAGACTGTATCATACATGGCCATACAGACATATATACAAACAAACATACATGCAAACATACATATATACAAACATACATACATATATACAAGCATGCACATATATACATGCAAATATACATACATGCAAACATACACACATATATACATACATGCAAACTATCATACATACATGCATGCATACACACACACATGAAAACATACATACATACATACATACATACAAACAAACATGCAAAGATACATACATACATATATACAAGCATGCACAAATATACATGCAAACATAAATACATGCAAACATAATTACATACATGCACATATATATATAAACATACATGCAAACATACATGCAAACATACATACATGCACATATATACATATATGCCAACATACATGCAAACATACATGCACATACATACATACATACATACATACATGACAACATACATACATGCCAACATACATACATGCAAACATACACATACATACATGACAACATACATACATGCCAACATACATACATGCCAACATACATACATGCACATATACACATACATACATACATACATACATACATACATAAACTCACCTAAGACGTTCCCACGAAGATTTGAACAGTCCCGTCACTTTTCTTCTTACTGCTCCCATTCACAATAACAGAGCGGTGGGCGCAGATGACGTAATCACGTGTGCCTGATATGATTACGTCATCTGCGCCACAACGCATGTAATGTAGTGTAGTGTAGAGTGCCCTGCAGCCTGTGATTGGCTGCAGAGGCGGTCACGTGGGATGAAGCGTCATCCCTGGAGGCCGGCCTTCTGACGTCATCCTGACGTGCGTGACCGCCACTACAGCCTGTGATTGGCTGCAGCGGCGACATGGATGAAACGTCATCGCTGGAGGCCGGACAGCAGGAAAGTAAGTATGAACGTATTATTATTTTTTTTTTATTACATTAAAATTGTATTTTCCGCGAGCCGAGCATGTACTGTCAAGGTTGCTAAAAGAGTTAGTGCAGCCCATTAACTCTATCAGCACCTTGGACAGTACCATGCTCGGCGCACGGAAATTACAGGTTCGGTCCGAATCAAACTTTTTCGTGAAATTCGGCGAACTAGCCGAACCAAACTTTTGATAAGTTCGCTCATCTCTAGTCACAACCCCTCGCAAAACAGAATAAAAAAAGGGATCTAAAAGTTGCATGTGCCCCAAAATTATACCATTAAAAACTGCAGCCCGTCCCACAAAAAACAAGCCCGCCCACAGCTTTTTTGACGGAAAAATAAAAAAGTTATGGCTCTCAGAATATGGTGACACAAAAAATTTATTATTTGAAACAAAAGTGATTTTATCGTGTAGACGCTGCAAAGCATAAGAGAAACTATATACATCTGGTATCGCCGTAATCGCACCGACCCGCAGAATAAAGTAAAATTGTCATTCATTGCGCATGGCGAACGCCGTAAAGAAAAATAATAATAAAACACATCAGAATTGCTGGTTTTTGGTCACCTTGCTTGCCAAAAAAATGAAATACAAAGTGATGAAAAAAATCGCATGTACCCCAAAATGGTACCAATAAAATCTACAGATTGTCCCACAACAAATAAGCCCTCACCCAGCTCCGGTGGAGAAAAAATAAAGAAGTTCTGGCTCTCAGAATATGGGGATGCAAAATGTGTTCAAAAGCGGATAAGATCTGGCGCCATTTATCAGTGCGACACTGGCCACACATCTGTGGATAATTATTTATTTACCCAATTATTATACCTTCTTATTATGCCCTGATATACTCCGCACAGCTTACATATGCCCCACATCATAAACTGAAATACCAGCAAAACCCCCAAAAAAACTACCACTAAGCAAAATCTGCGCTCCAAAAGCCAAATAACGCTACCTCCCTTCTGAGCCCTGCATCAGTTTACATCCACATATATGGCATTGCCATACCCGGGAGAACCCGCTTAACAGTTTGAGGTATTTGTCTTCAGTGGCACAAACTGGGCACAAAATATTGTACACTAAAATGGCACATACCTGTGGAAATCTGCAATTATCACTTTGCACCATCCACTGAGCGTTCATTTCTAATAGAAAAAAAAAACCCTGTGTGGTCAAAATGCTCACTACACCCGTTAATAAAATGCCTTCAGGGGTGCAGTTTCCAAAATGGGGGTCACTACTTGGGGGTTTGTTTTACTATTTGACCCCAGAGCCCTGCCATTGTGGGCTAATGCTGCGAAAATCACCAAAATAGGCCTCACATGCGCCTTTCCCTCCTAAAACCTGTCATATGCCCAGGCAAATGATAAATGCCTTGAGGGGTGTAGTTTACAAAATGGGGTCACTTCTCAGAGTTTTACACTCTACTCTGGTACCTAAGGGAGCTCTGCAAATGCGACATGGCGCCCATACACCAGTCCAGCAAAATGTGTGCTCTAAAAGCTACATGGCACTCCTTCCATTTTGAGCTCTGCCATGTGCCCAAACAGTAGTTTTGGGCCACACATGGGGTATTGCCATACTCGGGAGAAATTGGGTAACAAATTAAGTGTTGTTTTTTTCTCCTATTACCCCTTGTGGAAAAAAAAATTGGGTGCAAAACGACATATTTTTTGGAAAAAAAAATAATTTTTCATTTTCACTGCCTCATTCTAATACAATCTATTAATCACTTGTTTAAACACTTGTCTATTGTACAATGTTTTAGTTTTTACAAGGACTAAAGGAGAAAAGGCACCCCAACATTTGTAAAGCAATGTCTCCCGATTACGGCAATACCCCATATGTGGCAATAAACTGCTGTTTGGACCCACGGCAGGGCTCAGAAGGGAACGAGCGCCATTTGGATTTTGGAATGCAAATTTTGCTGGAATGGTTTTCAGTGCCATGTCGTGTTTTCAAAGTCCTGGAGGGACCATAACAGTGGAAACTCCCAAAAAGTGACCCCATTTTGGAAACTACACCCCTCAAGGAATTTTTCTAGGGGTATAGTTAGCATTTTGAGCCCACAGGTTTTTTGCTAAATTTATTGGAACTGGTCTGTGAATATGAAAATCTACTTTTTTTTCTGAAATAACATACAATGTGTTAGTTTTTACAAGGAATAAAGGAGAAAAGGCACCCACAACATTTGTAAGGCAACTTCTCCCGATTACGGCAATACCCCATATGCGGTAATAAACTGCTGTTTGGTCCCACGGCAGGGCTCAGAAGGGAACGAGCGCCATTTGGAGCGCAGATTTTGCTGGAATGGTTTTTGAGAGCCATGTCGCATTTGCAGAGGTCCTGAGGTACCAGAATAGGGGTAGCCCCCAAAGGTTTTGGAAACTACACCCCCTAAAGTATATATCTAGTGGAGTAGTGAGTATTTTGAGTCAAAGATTTTTGTAGGATATGATGCATTTCCATGTGAAGAATTTAAATCAGATTTTTTTCTTACACATTTCCTACAAAGTACATTAAACTGAATAATTGCACCCCAACATTGATTATCCCTGTTCTTCTATGTTTATAAATACCCCCATCTGCTGCTCGATCAAATGGTGGGCCCCAAAAGGAGCATCCTGCGTCTTTCAGGTCACAATTTTATCTAAATTATAGGCCCTATTCCACGCCTCTGGGGATTTCGGCTTGCAGAATGATGTAAGACCTACAGAATTGTCTCCATTTTCAAAATTAAACCCCCTAAGGTATTCATCTAGGGGGTGTAGTGCGCATTTTGAGCCCACATTTTGGTCCAGAACTTATGCAAAGTTTCATTTTAAGGGTATTTTTGTCATGCAAAATTCATGATACTGAAGGAATGCACCCCAATATTTATTGCACCGTTTCTTCTGTGTTCAGTAATATCTCTACTTTGGCCATAGTCTGCTGCCTAGCCACACGACAGGGCCCAAAAATATACATCATCCCCAGAAGTTACTCCATTTTGAAAACTATACCCCCTAAACTATTCATCTAAGGATGTAGTGATAAAAGTTTTTAAAGCGGAAAATAATTGGGGTTAGGTGTAAAAAAAAAATGGAAATGTGCCATTCTGGTACAGCATATATAAATGGCATGTATTCTCACAATGTATTCCTTTACTCTGTTACTCCTATGTTTAGAAATATGCTGCGTTTCTGGGGGATCAAACAATAGAGGAGCACCAATTTTTACTGGTAAAAAGGGCTTGTCCCTAACAGTGATTTTTTGCCTGTAGTTACTGCATGACCATATAATGCCAACAAAGCTGTTGACCATCAAACATAGTCCTGGTTTGATATATAGTAAGTTAGCAACCTGTAGTGAAGGGCGACCTATCTAAAAATTGGAGGAAAAAAATAGATACAACCGTGTTGAAACTAAAGCGTGTTCACAGGATGAAAGAACAGTTGCAGGGAAATATATTCATCATCTTTTTTCAAAGGGACTGGTTGTACAACACCTCTTTAGCACCATCAATCACTATATGAGAGACGGACGTGCCAAGTGACGTTGGCACACCATAACAGGTCCCTGCCCGGCAAGGTAGGAACTGAAATATGCGCAAAACAACCTGTCACCTGCAGAATATTTAAGGGGCAGTGTCCAACTCCGTATATATGGATAGTAAAGGACCACCAGTCCCCAAAGTATTGTGAGCTTTACTAGAAGTTTTGTCGGTTTTAAGAGGTCAGTGAAGAAAAAGAATAGAACTATCAAGAGTCCATACTGTATTGATCATGAACAGCTTGATATCCTCCAAAAAAAAAAATGCAAGATGCCCATATCACCAGTTATGAGAATAAATATAACCGCTGAATTTGGCAGAATATGGTCATAATAACAGGCAAAGACAAGCAAAAATATAAAAACCTCAGATTTTTCAAAAGATATTATAATTATTCACTTCTCAAGGTATTCATCTAGTGGTGTAATAAGAATTTTTAAAGCACAAGGGGTTGTCAGAAATGTATGAGGTTGTACAGAGTAACAATTGTTGTTTTTTTCAGATGTGTCAGTTAATTAATTTTTTTTGCAGTTGGTAACAATAGAGAAACAAATGTCTGTTCTTTTTTCTGTAGTACAGAAATATTCTGTATGTTTTATTCATCTAGGGGTGTAATGAGAATTTTTAGTTTTGTTTGGTTAGTTTGTGTTCAAGTTTGTAATGGGTAATAAAGCAAGTGGCATAAGGATAAATGTATAAAATTAAAAGGGGCAAAAGTGGCAGTGAATAAATGTGAAAGATGGAAATAAAATTAACAAAATTAATAATCTAAAGAGGAGTGGAAGGTTTTAAAGCAATCTATTATACAAAGGCCAGGTTTGGAGGGGCATGTGTCGCATTGATAGCGAGAATCTTTTCGGATTCCTCGCTTGTAGCACACACGACATTTTTTTTGTGGCCGTAACTTTTTTTCTGTGGGAGGCACCTCTGAAGGAAAATGTTGCCCTCTAACTATTCTTGAGGCTTCACTGGCTGATGTTGAAGGTTCTCCTTCCTCCTCACTGCCTTCAAAAATAAATTTTCGGATAATGTTTTCCTGGTATTCCAGGTATTTTTCGCGATGGCCAGCAGATCTGTACAAAATGTACGAGTTGTACATCGCTACCTGGACAAGATGCATGACAATTTTTTTGTACCAGGTTCTGGATTTCCTCATCGCATCATAGGGCTTAATCATTTGGTCGGCGAGATCGACCCCCCCATATATTTATTATACGCCTGTATACAAATAGGCTTTGGGGTCTCATCAGATCTGCCTCGCACAGGGACGAGAGTGCTTGAGTCATTATGTATACTTGTGAGCATATGGACGTCTTTCTTGTCCCTATATTTTAAGAAGAGCACCCCATCACTGCACATTGCCCTGCTTTCGTCAATTTGTAGTCTTTGGCCTAGGAGGGTCTTTGGGAGGCCTCTCTGATTTTTCCGTACTGTTCCACAGGCTACGTTTTTTTTTACAATCAGGCATTTAAGTAGTGAAACGCTGGTGTAAAAATTGTCTAGGTACAAGTGGTAGCCGTGGTCTAGCAGGGGATGCAAGAGATCCCAGACAATTTTACCACTTGTACCTAGGACAGGAGGGCAGTCTGGGGGCTGAATCTTTGTGTCTTTGCCCTCATAAATTCTGAATGTGTATGTGTAGCCAGTTTCAGACTCACATAATTTGTACATTTTGATGCCGTATCTGGCTCTTTTATTGGGGAGGTACTGATTGAATTTAAGCGGCCCTTAAAATGAACGAGGGATTCATCAATTGCGATCTCTTTTCCAGGGGTGTATATTTCACTGAATTTGTTAGTAAAATGTGTGATCACAGGTCGGATTTTATAAAGGCGGTCAGAATTGGGGTCACTTGGGGGTGGGCACTGCAGGTTATCGTTATAGTGCAGAAATTTTATTATTGCGTCAAACCTTCCCCTGAGTATTGCGGTACATGGGAGTATGGTGCAACACGTCTGTTGACCAATATGATCTCACAGAGGGTTTTTTTGTGATGCCCATATTTAACAGCAACCCCCAGAATTTATGCATTTCCAATGCATTAACAGGATGCCACCTGTTTGGCTTGGCATAAAATGACTGCGGATTAGCGGCAATAAATTGCTCCGCATATAAATTAGTTTGCATAACAATAAAATTAACAAACTCATTTGAAAAAAAGAGTTTGAAAAAACTTAGATCATCAAGACCCACTGTGTCTACATGAATCCCTGAAGTAGCGTTAAATTCTAGAACTTGGGGGTTATAATTAACGGGGGGAACCCAGAAATGTTCGCTATTATCAGGGTAGACTTGATGGCGGCCCACTTCGTGACTCTGAGGAATTTCCTCATCATCGCTGGAAGATGAAAGAATAAATTCAGATCCGTCACTAGCGGATTCAGTATCAGAGCACAGCATTTCGTATGCCTCTTCCGCTGTATATGATCGCTTTGCCATACTGCCCTTTATATATATATATATATATATATATATATTTTTTTTTTTACACGTGCAAAACTGATACAGCAAAGTGTTTGTATCTCTCTATAGTAAAATTAATCTGTTACAATAAACTGTATTGTAACAGTGAACTATATAATTTGAAACAATTTTTTTGTAACTTTTTTTTATATATATATATATATATTTATTTATTTTTTAATTATTTTTTTTATAAAACCTCCCTAACTATTCCTAGCCAACTATCCCTATCTACCTATATAATTATATCTAACTAACCCCTAATAATCTAAACTTGTATGTTATCCCTAAATTCACTATCAGTAAAATTTCTCTCTCTCTCTCTCTCTCTGTGTCTCTCTCTCTCTCTCTCCCTCTCTCCTCGCTATTCTATCCCTGTCTCTCTCTCTCTCTCTCTCTCTCTCTATTATTATAATTATTATTTTTTTTTTAAAAAAGAGAAGCTCCCACAAGTAGAAGCACAAGAAGGGAGCAGGGAGCAGGTAAACAGTGGCAGTGGAGGGGTTAATGTGGGGTTAAATTCGCTGGATCAACAGGTGAATTCACACTGTCGCTGGGCACGTCTGATCTCTTCACTTCTCACTCTCGGACTGAAGAGATCAGACGCTGACAGCCCAGTTGCTTTTGTAATGCGCTGTAATTGGTCAGTCATAGAAGACTGACCAATTACAGCGATCGTAGTCAGGGGACCGCTATTATTGGTCCCCTGCCGTGTTACTGTGTCGATCAACTGTCATAAACAGTTGACGGCACATTTCTGTCACCTTTGTCTTTTGACAGGGTGACAGAAATTAGCCAGGACGCGCAGGTACGTCCCTGTGCTTTAAAGCACTTCAATGCAGGACGTACCGGTGCGTCCTGGTGCGCTAAGGGGTTAAAGGAAGGCTACGATTTAGGCAATATTTGCCAAGTAAAAGGGCAAAATATTGGATAAAAATGTATCAACTCTGTGAGAGTGAAAGTGGGTACACTGACATTTAGAATTTATGAGGGAAAAGACTCCCAAATTGCCCAACAGAGTGCCCCCTGTCCTCAATACAAGCGGCAAAATTGTGTAGGACCTTTTATACTCCCTGCTAGATAAAGGTTATCACCTTTATATAGACAATTTCCATACAAGCATACCACTTTTCCACATTCGATTTGAAAAAGATACAATCGCCTGTGGCAAAATAAGGAGGAATCAAAAAGGCCTTCCAAAAAATCTGGTCAACCAAAAATTGAGACCTGGTAATATATTGCAGGTCATTGTGTAATGGGACTGTGATGGTGGCCACATTTAGGGTTAAAAAAAAAAGGTTTTATTATCACATCCATTCATGTGGACAGCAGCACCCCTGTTCCTGTAAGAGGGCGTAATGCCACAGTCCTCAAGCCCGTGTAAATACAGGAATATAACCAACACATGGGAGGCGTGGACCTGGCTGATCAAATGCTACAGCCATACAGCGCAATGAGGAAGTCCCGCGTATGGTATAAGAAGGCTGCTATTTATCGGAAGTCAGGGAATCAAGCACGGTATCTTGAATACCAGGAGAAAGTAATTAAACAATTACTTTTTAAAGCCCGGGCAGAAGAGGCTGCAAACACATCACATAACAGTGAGGCCAGCAGAATTGTATAAGAGCACCACCTCCCAAGTGAAGTGCCCCCCACTGAGAAAAAGAGACGACCCTACAAAAAAATGTTGTCTTATAAAAATGGAATTAGAAAAGACACGGGCTATCAGTGTGACACTTGTCGTAATGCAGGGTTGTGTATCAAGGACTGTTTTCACACCTGCCATTCTTCCCTAAACCATTAGTTTTATGACTTATTCCCTAAGGTTTTTTTTACCCCTTTTTGGCCTTTCCATTAAGACATATAGACAATTTCACCACTATTTATATTACATTATTGCCCATTTAGGAATTATACCTAAAAAAAAAAAAAAAAAATTCATTATACCCCTAGATGAATACTGAAGGACAGTGTTTTCTGCTCCATCACTCCAGAAAATCTGCAAACAAATTGTGCCTGGAATTCATCTAACTAGGCCCAAAAAGCCACAAGGCGCTCCTTCAGTTTTATGCTCTCCGGTAATTCCAACTGAAGAAAACTATATGGTTAACATAGTCACTATACCCCTAAATTAATATTTTCAGGGTGTAGTTTTCAAAATGGGGTCACTTCTGGGGTTGTTACATTGTTCTACTTAAATCAAATCCTCTAAGTGTGGAGTGGGGCTTATAAGTCATTCAAGCTATGTCCTGAAATCCAGAGGGTATTCCTTTGCTTTTGAGTCCCTTTGTGCTGCCAGAAATCAGATTACGACCTAAGTGGGGGTATTTTTGAACACAAGAGAAATAGTCCAATAAACATTGGAGTACATTTCCTCAGTTTCATGTGCTGAATACAAAACTAAATGTCCTATAAATTGCGCATTTGTGCACCGGCTATGCATAAATTCCACAAAATGTGGGATCAAACTACTTACCAGACTCCAAAATATATTTCCCTGAAAGGGTGCAGTTTCCAAAATGGGGTAACTTTTTTTGGGTTTCCATTGTATTGGCATCTCATCTCATAAACGTGACATGGCACCCAAAAGCCATTCCAGTAAAATCTGCGCTCCAAAATCCAAATAGCGCTCCCTGCCCTGAGTTCAAAAGCAGTTTATTACCACCTATGGGGTATTGCGGTAGTCGGGAGAAATTTCTTTACAAATGTTGAGGTGCTTTTTCTCCTTTAATCCTTGTAAAAATTGTAACAATTCTATGTTTTTTCAGGAAGGGGGTCAAAATGCTAACTATACACTTAGATACATTCTTTGAGGTTTAGTATCCAAAATGGGGTCACTTTTAGGGGGTTTCCACTCTTTTGGCACCACAAGACCTTTTCAAACCAGACATGGTGCCTCAAATATACTAAAAATAGAAAAAAAGGAGGCCCCAAAATCCACTAAGTGCTTTTTTTTATTCTGAGGCCTGTGCTTCAGTCTATTAGCACACTAGGGCCACATGTGGGATATTTCTAAAAACTGCAGAATCTGGGCAATAAATATTGAGTTTAATTTCTCTGGTAAAATCTTCTGTGGTACAAAAATTTTTTATTACAAATTCCTTTTGGCAAAAAAAATGAAATTTGTACATTTTTCCTCTACATTGCTTTAAATCCTGTGAAACGACAAAAGGGTTAAGAAACTTTCTGAATGCTGTTTTGAATACTTTAAGGGGTTTAGTTTTCCCCAAGATTTCTGTCTTCTGCTTTCTGAAAACAACCAGGCACTAAATTCAGCAGAGAATGTGGTTCTCCCTCTGCAATAGGTTTTACCTAAAACCTAGAAAAGGGCCTGGTTGTTGGAGTAGGGAGAGATGTGTGGGTCCCATTTGTTTTCTTTTTTTATTCATGTACAGTACAGTCGTTTTGCTCTCACAAGCTCCTCTCCCCAGGCTGAGAGAGAGTGTGACTGAACTGCAGCCTTTTTAAAGGGCTATCACACCTGACCCCTGATTTAATAGCTAGACAGCCCAAGACCAGGACTGTGTGGAAGGAGTGGGGACCAACCCATCTCTCCCCACTCCAACAACCAGGCCCTTTTCCAGGTTTTAGATAAAACCTATTGCAGAGGGAGAACCACATTCTCTGCTGAATTTAGTCCCTGGTTGTTTTCAGATAGCAGAAGACAGAAATCTTGGGGAAATATAGACCCCATCCACAACCTCTCCACATGGTCTGTCACATTTCCTCCCCCCCTGTTTCAGACTAGTTTCTGCAACACACCCTAGCCCCACAGCAGAGAACTACAGGATTACCTGGTAAGACTGTTCTAAGGGAAAAGGGGGCTGGCAGATCTGATAGAATTGTGCCTACTTCTGGAGAGACTGAAGGGTCTAGAGACTGGCAAACTGTGCCAGGGAGGTCTGTGGCTTATAAGCGACTCAGTAATGACTTAATAAGATGCTTTAGATGTCATATGCCAGGTCATGTGATTGCTAATTGCCCAATGACTGATGAACCTATGCAATGTAATGCTGCATATATAAACTGTAGTTTGTCTTTGTATACTCGGCCAGCATGTACTGCATTGCCTAATGTAGCTGGTGAGAAACAAATGTGCACTATTTCTGTGGAAGGTAAAGATGTAAATGCATTATTAGATTCAGACAGTTTGGTGACTTTGGTAAAGTCTGATTTAGTAAACCCCAGAAAATGGCAGGATAAGACCGTCGATGTAATTTGCATACATGGGGATGCCCGTGATTATCACACTGCTATGGTGGACATAAACACCCAGTTTGGTGCAGTAAAGTTCACGGTGGCTTTAGTACCATTGTTAATGCATGATGTCATTGTGGGGCGAGATTTCCCACATTTCTGGGAGCTGTGGGAAAATAGAATTACTATTACACTGCCTGTATATGAGGACAAAAATGTTAGAGGTAACTCTAGTACAGAAGTATATATGCCTGTGGGAGTGGCTGTGGTAGACACACAAACTTTTCCTTTTTCTGTCATGGCTGGAGACTCTGAGGACGCTGACCATAGTGATACTGTCCCTACAGAGAGTAAGAGCAGACAATATGCCTGATCTTGAAGTGAGAAAAGATCTGTTTGGTGCTGAGCAGTTAAAAGATCCTATCCTAATGAGAGCCAGGGAAAATGTGAAGGTTAGGCCTCATGCACACGACCTTAAAAACACCCGTTATTACGGGTCGTAATTACGACCCGAAATAATGGGCCCATAGACTTCTGTTGGCCACGGGTACCTTCCCGTTTTCTCGCGGGAAGGTGCCCGTGCCGTTGAAAAAGATAGAACATGTTCTATTTTTTTCTTTTACGGGACGTGCTACTATACTTTATAATGGGAGCACGGCTCAGAAAAACGGCTGGCTGCCCGTGCCCGGCCATGCTTGTAATTACGAGTCATAATTACGAGCACGGTCGTGTGCATGGGGCCTTATTGATGAGGAACTGGTGGAGCCAGATACTAGACTTTCTTTTCCCTACATGGCTATAAAAAGAGACCTGTTGTATCAGGTGGTAAAAAAGGGAGAAGATCTTTTGGAACAATTAGTGGTCCCTAAAGCATTTAGAACAACGGTGTTAGATCTTGCTCATGGCCACATTATGGGGGGACATTTGGGAGTTGAAAAAAACACAGAGAATACTACAAAATTTTTTTTGCCTGGGGTTCAAAAAGATGTGAAAAATTATTGTGATTCCTGCCCTGAATGTCAGATTTCGGCTCCCAGACCACACTATCGTAGTCCCTTGGTGCCTCTACCAATTATTGAGGTGCCATTTGATTGAATAGCAATGGACCTGGTAGGGCCTATTATAAAATCATCATGAGGCCACCAGCATATTTTAGTTATTATGGATTATGCTACTCGTTATCCTGAAGCTATACCGTTGCGTGATACGTCATCCAAGACCATCGCTAAAGAGTTGGTACAGGTGTTCAGTCGAGTGGGAATACCAAAGGAGATCCTTACAGACCAGGGTACCCCTTTTATGTCACGAGTCATGAAGGAGTTGTGTAAATTGTTTAAAGTCACACAACTGCGTACATCGGTCTACCACCCACAGACTGATGGATTAGTAGAAAGATTTAATAAAACACTAAAGGCAATGTTAAAGAAAGTTGTGGATAAAGATGGGAAAAAACTGGGATTTTCTTCTTCCTTATCACATGTTTGCAGTACGTGAGGTCCCTCAGTTGTCCACAGGGTATTCTCCATTCGAATTGCTATATGGTCGTCATCCCAGGGGCCTTTTAGATATAGCCAAAGAATCCTGGGAAGGAGAAGCTACACCCTATAGAAGTGTCATTGAACACATTTCAGAAATGCAAGATCGAATCTCAGCAGTAATGCCCATTGTTAAAGAACATATGGCCCAGGCTCAGGTGGCACAACAAAGGGTGTATAACCGCAGTGCCAGAGTACGTTCTTTTGCACCAGATGACAGGGTACTTGTTCTTATACCAACCATTGAAAGTAACATTTCTGGCTAAGTGGCAAGGCCCCTTTGAGGTAATGAAAAAATTAAACGAGGTGAATTACAAAATTCGTCAGCCAGGGAAAAGGAAGCCTGAGCAAGTATATCATATAATTCTAATAAAACCATGGAAAGACAGACACTCTCGCTGCAGAAACTTTGTCTCAACCCGAGCATGTAGGCTCGAAGATGCCATTGCTGCCAGAGGTAACCGTACCGGACACCCTGGCAAATACCCAAAAGGTAGAGGTGCAAAGTTTCCTAATTAAAAATAAGGATTTTTTTCCTGAGATAGCAGGTCGCACCAGTCTAATTAAACATGACTGAACCAGGGAAAAAGGTTAAGTTGAGACCTTACAGAATAGCAGAGGCAAGGAGAGTGGTTATTACAGAGGAGGTAAGGAAAATGTTGGACCTTGGAGTAATTGAGGAATCCCATAGACAATGGTCTAGCCCAATAGTCCTCATTCCAAAACCAGATGGCAGTTGGAGGTTTTGCAATGTAAACTCAATTCTATTTCTAAATTTGATGCTCACCCGATGCCGCGGGTTGACGAGCTCATTGATAGACTAGGAAGTGCACGATATATAACAACCCTAGACTTAACTAAAGGGACTGGCAAATACCTCTTTCTGAAGATGCTAAGGAAAAAAAAGCTTTTGCCACGCCTGATTGGTTGTTTCATTATGTTGTCCTGCCCTTTGGTTTACATGGGGCACCAGCAACTTTTCAGAGAATTATGGATAACATTTTAAGACCCCACATGCGGTATGCAGCAGCATACCTTGATGACATCATCATCCAAAGTCCAGATTGGACAAGGCGGGATTTACTGCCAATCCCAAAAAATGTACGATTGGATTGGAGGAAGCCAAGTATCTGGGGTATACAATTGGCCTTGGTTTGGTGAAGTCCCAAGTAAATAAGATTGAAGCCATCCAAGGTTGGCCTCACCCTGTAAACAAGAAGCAAGTTTGTGTTTTCCTGGGGATCACAGGCTACTATAGAAGATTTATACCAAACTTTGCTTCATTGGCAGCCCCTTTGACAGACCTGACTAAAGGGAAAGACTGTAAGGGTCAAGTGGACAGCAGAGGCTGAACAATCATTTCAGGCTCTTAAAAACATTTTGTGTGCTCAGCCGGTATTGATTACCCCAGATTTTAACCGGTTAAGGACTAGGCTGTTTTACAGCTAAATGACCAGAGCAAATTTTACAATTTTGCTATGCGCTTGTTTAGATGACTATAACTCTGCAGGTGAATAAAGTTCATCTTTGAATTTTACACTCTTTTTAAAGGACAGATAGGGCTTTGTTTTAGTGGCATTTGTCAGTATATATAATTTTTATTTTTTTCTCTAAAGTGGGCAAAATTGGAAAAAAATTCAAGAATTTAGCAATTGCGTCAGTTTATGCTAGCATTTTTCACACACGGTATGGACCACGGACAAAATTAATCTCCTTTCACATTCTTCCACTTCTCCCGTGCATGGGGATACCAAATATGTGTGCCTTATTCACTGTGCGGGCATGTGCCAGGGCTTGGCATAAAAGGAGGCTTTTTGGCCTTTTCGGTCCAGGAATTTTGCATTTGATTTTATAGCCGCATACTGTTTTCTGGGGGGCCTAATGCTGCTGAAACATTAGAAACACCCCATAAATGACTTCATTCACACAAGTAGACCCCACAAGGTTTCCTTCAAGGGGTTTATCATATTTTTAGACAGTCCAGTTTTCTTATGAAAGTTTCTTGAATAAGATGGAACAAAATAAAATCAGCGCTTTTTTAGCAAATGCATCAGTTTAGGCTAGCATTTTTCACACACGGTATAGACCATGGACAAAATTAATCTCCTTTCACATTCTTACACTTCTCCCGTGCATGGGGATACCAAATATGTGTGCCTTATTCACTGTGCGGGCATGTGCCAGGGCTTGGCATAAAAGGAGGCTTTTTGGCCTTTTCGGTCCAGGAATTCTGCATCTGATTTTATAGCCGCATACTGTTTTCTGGGGGGCGTAATGCTGCTAAAACATTAGAAACACCCCATAAATGACTTAATTCACACAAGTAGACCCCATAAGGTTTCCTTCAAGGGGTTTATCATATTTTTAGACAGTCCAGTTTTCTTCTGAAAGTTTCTTGAATAAGATGGAACAAAATAAAATCAGCGCTTTTTTAGAAAATGCGTCAGTTTAGTCTAGCATTTTTCACACACGGTATAGACCACGGACAAAATTCATCTCCTTTCACATTCTTCCACTTCTCCCGTGAATGGGGATACCAAATATGTGTGCCTTATTCACTCTGCGGGCATGTGCCAGGGCTTGGCATAAAAGGAGGCTTTTTGGTCCAGGAATTCTGCATTTGATTTTATAGCCGCATACTGTTTTCTTGGGGGCGTAATGCTGCTGAAACATTAGAATCACCCCATAAATGACTTCATTCACACAAGTAGACCCCACAAGGTTTCCTTCAAGGGGTTTATCATATTTTTAGACAGTCCAGTTTTCTTCTGAAAGTTTCTTGAATAAGATGGAACAAAATAAAATTAGCTTTTTTTTTAACAAATGCGTCAGTTTATGCTAGCTTTTTCACACACAAAATGGACCACGGACAAAATTCATTGCATTTCACATTCTTCCACTTCTCCCGTGCATGGGGATACCAAATATGTGTGCTTTATTCATGGGCATGTGCCAGGGCTTGGCATAAAAGGAGGCTTTTTGGCCTTTTCAGTCCAGGAATTATGCACTTGACTTTATAGCCGCATACTGTTTTCTGGGGGGCCTAATGCTGCTGAAAGATTAGAATCACCCCATAAATTACATTTTGAAAACTATACCCCCTAAACTATTCATCTAAGGATGTAGTGATAAAAGTTTTTAAAGCGGAAAATAATTGGGGTTAGGTGTAAAAAAAAAATGGAAATGTGCCATTCTGGTACAGCATATATAAATGGCATGTATTCTCACAATGTATTCCTTTACTCTGTTACTCCTATGTTTAGAAATATGCTGCGTTTCTGGGGGATCAAACAATAGAGGAGCACCAATTTTTACTGGTAAAAAGGGCTTGTCCCTGACAGTGATTTTTTGCCTGTAGTTACTGCATGACCATATAATGCCAACAAAGCTGTTGACCATCAAACATAGTCCTGGTTTGATATATAGTAAGTTAGCAACCTGTAGTGAAGGGCGACCTATCTAAAAATTGGAGGAAAAAAATAGATACAACCGTGTTGAAACTAAAGCGTGTTCACAGGATGAAAGAACAGTTGCAGGGAAATATATTCATCATCTTTTTTCAAAGGGAATGGTTGTACAACACCTCTTTAGCACCATCAATCACTATATGAGAGACGGACGTGCCAAGTGACGTTGGCACACCATAACAGGTCCCTGCCCGGCAAGGTAGGAACTGAAATATGCGCAAAACAACCTGTCACCTGCAGAATATTTAAGGGGCAGTGTCCAACTCCGTATATATGGATAGTAAAGGACCACCAGTCCCCAAAGTATTGTGAGCTTTACTAGAAGTTTTGTCGGTTTTAAGAGGTCAGTGAAGAAAAAGAATAGAACTATCAAGAGTCCATACTGTATTGATCATGAACAGCTTGATATCCTCCAAAAAAAAAAAATGCAAGATGCCCATATCACCAGTTATGAGAATAAATATAACCGCTGAATTTGGCAGAATATGGTCATAATAACAGGCAAAGACAAGCAAAAATATAAAAACCTCAGATTTTTCAAAAGATATTATAATTATTCACTTCTCAAGGTATTCATCTAGTGGTGTAATAAGAATTTTTAAAGCACAAGGGGTTGTCAGAAATGTATGAGGTTGTACAGAGTAACAATTGTTATTTTTTTCAGATGTGTCAGTTAATTACATTTTTTTGCAGTTGGCAACAATAGAGAAACAAATGTCTGTTCTTTTTTCTGTAGTACAGAAATATTCTGTATGTTTTATTCATCTAGGGGTGTAATGAGAATTTTTAGTTTTGTTTGCTTAGTTTGTGTTCAAGTTTGTAATGGGTAATAAAGCAAGTGGCATAAGGATAAATTTATAAAATTAAAAGGGGCAAAAGTGGCAGTGAATAAATGTGAAAGATGGAAATAAAATTAACAAAATTAATAATCTAAAGAGGAGTGAAAGGTTTTAAAGCAATCTATTATACAAAGGCCAGGTTTGGAGGGGCATGTGTCGCATTGATAGCGAGAATCTTTTCGGATTCCTCGCTTGTAGCACACACGACATTTTTTTTGTGGCCGTAACTTTTTTTCTGTGGGAGGCACCTCTGAAGGAAAATGTTGCCCTCTAACTATTCTTGAGGCTTCACTGGCTGATGTTGAAGGTTCTCCTTCCTCCTCACTGCCTTCAAAAATAAATTTTCGGATAATGTTTTCCTGGTATTCCAGGTATTTTTCGCGATGGCCAGCAGATCTGTACAAAATGTACGTGTTGTACATCGCTACCTGGACAAGATGCATGACAATTTTTTTGTACCAGGTTCTGGATTTCCTCATCGCATCATAGGGCTTAATCATTTGGTCGGCGAGATCGACCCCCCCATATATTTATTATACGCCTGTATACAAATAGGCTTTGGGGTCTCATCAGATCTGCCTCGCACAGGGACGAGAGTGCTTGAGTCATTATGTATACTTGTGAGCATATGGACGTCTTTCTTGTCCCTATATTTTAAGAAGAGCACCCCATCACTGCACATTGCCCTGCTTTCGTCAATTTGTAGTTTTTGGCCTAGGAGGGTCTTTGGGAGGCCTCTCTGATATTTCCGTACTGTTCCACAGGCTACGTTTTTTTTTACAATCAGGCATTTAAGTAGTGAAACGCTGGTGTAAAAATTGTCTAGGTACAAGTGGTAGCCGTGGTCTAGCAGGGGATGCAAGAGATCCCAGACAATTTTACCACTTGTACCTAGGACAGGAGGGCAGTCTGGGGGCTGAATCTTTGTGTCTTTGCCCTCATAAATCCTGAATGTGTATGTGTAGCCAGTTTCAGACTCACATAATTTGTACATTTTGATGCCGTATCTGGCTCTTTTATTGGGGAGGTACTGATTGAATTTTAGCCGGCCCTTAAAATGAACGAGGGATTCATCAATTGCGATCTCTTTTCCAGGGGTGTATATTTCACAGAATTTGTTAGTAAAATGTGTGATCATAGGTCGGATTTTATAAAGGCGGTCAGAATTGGGGTCACTTGGGGGTGGGCACTGCAGGTTATCGTTATAGTGCAGAAATTTTATTATTGCGTCAAACCTTCCCCTGAGTATTGCGGTACATGGGAGTATGGTGCAACACGTCTGTTGACCAATATGATCTCACAGAGGTTTTTTTTGTGATGCCAATATTTAACAGCAACCCCCAGAATTTATGCATTTCCAATGCATTAACAGGATGCCACCTGTTTGGCTTGGCATAAAATGACTGCGGATTAGCGGCAATAAATTGCTCCGCATATAAATTAGTTTGCATAACAATAAAATTAACAAACTCATTTGAAAAAAAGAGTTTGAAAAAACTTAGATCATCAAGACCCACTGTGTCTACATGAATCCCTGAAGTAGCGTTAAATTCTAGAACTTGGGGGTTATAATTAACGGGGGGAACCCAGAAATGTTCGCTATTATCAGGGTAGACTTGATGGCGGCCCACTTCGTGACTCTGAGGAATTTCCTCATCATCGCTGGAAGATGAAAGAATAAATTCAGATCCGTCACTAGCGGATTCAGTATCAGAGCACAGCATTTCGTATGCCTCTTCCGCTGTATATGATCGCTTTGCCATACTGCCCTTTATATATATATATATATATATATATATATTTTTTTTTTTTATTTTTTTTTTTATTTTTTTTTTTTTTACACGTGCAAAACTGATACAGCAAAGTGTTTGTATCTCTCTATAGCAAAATTAATCTGTTACAATAAACTGTATTGTAACAGTGAACTATATAATTTGAAACAATTTTTTTTTAACTTTTTTTTATATATATATATATTTTTTTTTATTTTTTTTTATTTTTATCAAACCTCCCTAACTATTCCTAGCCAACTATCCCTATCTACCTATATAATTATATCTAACTAACCCCTAATAATCTAAACTTGTATGTTATCCCTAAATTCACTATCAGTAAAATTTCTCTCTCTCTCTCTCTCTCTCTCTCTCTCTGTGTCTCTCTCTCTCTCTCTCCCTCTCTCCTCGCTATTCTATCCCTGTCTCTCTCTCTCTCTATTATTATAATTATTATTTTTTTTTAAAAAGAGAAGCTCCCACAAGTAGAAGCACAAGAAGGGAGCAGGTAAACAGTGGCAGTGGACGGGTTAATGTGGGGTTAAATTCGCTGGATCGACAGGTGAATTCACACTGTCGCTGGGCACGTCTGATCTCTTCACTTCTCACTCTCGGACTGAAGAGATCAGACGCTGACAGCCCAGTTGCTTTTGTAATGCGCTGTAATTGGTCAGTCATAGAAGACTGACCAATTACAGCGATCGTAGTCAGGGGACCGCTATTATTGGTCTCCTGCCGTGTTACTGTGTCGATCAACTGTCATAAACAGTTGACGGCACATTTCTGTCACCTTTGTCTTTTGACAGGGTGACAGAAATTAGCCAGGATGCGCAGGTACGTCCCTGTGCTTTAAAGCACTTCAATGCAGGACGTACCGGTGCGTCCTGGTGGGCTAAGGGGTTAAAGGAAGGCTACGATTTAGGCAATATTTGCCAAGTAAAAGGGCAAAATATTGGATAAAAATGTATCAACTCTGTGAGAGTGAAAGTGGGTACACGGACAGATTTAGAATTTATGAGGGAAAAGACTCCCAAATTGCCCAACAGAGTGCCCCCTGTCCTCAATACAAGCGGCAAAATTGTGTAGGACCTTTTATACTCCCTGCTAGATAAAGGTTATCACCTTTATATAGACAATTTCCATACAAGCATACCACGTTTCCACAGTCGATTTGAAAAAGATACAATCGCCTGTGGCAAAATAAGGAGGAATCAAAAAGGCCTTCCAAAAAATCTGGTCAACCAAAAATTGAGACCTGGTAATAGCAGGTCATTGTGTAATGGGACTGTGATGGTGACCACATTTAGGGATAAAAAAAAAAAGGTTTTATTATCACATCCATTCATGTGGACAGCAGCACCCCTGTTCCTGTAAGAGGGCGTAATGCCACAGTCCTCAAGCCCGTGTAAATACAGGAATATAACCAACACATGGGAGGCGTGGACCTGGCTGATCAAATGCTACAGCCATACAGCGCAATGAGGAAGTCCCGCGTATGGTATAAGAAGGCTGCTATTTATCGGAAGTCAGGGAATCAAGCACGGTATCTTGAATACCAGGAGAAAGTTTTTAAACAATTACTTTTTAAAGCCCGGGCAGAAGAGGCTTCAAACACATCACATAACAGTGAGGCCAGCAGAATTGTATAAGAGCACCACCTCCCAAGTGAAGTGCCCCCCACTGAGAAAAAGAGACGACCCTACAAAAAAATGTTGTCTTATAAAAATGGAATTAGAAAAGACACGGGCTATCAGTGTGACACTTGTCGTAATGCAGGGTTGTGTATCAAGGACTGTTTTCGCACCTGCCATTCTTCCCTAAACCATTAGTTTTATGACTTATTCCCTAAGGTTTTTTTTACCCCTTTTTGGCCTTTCCATTAAGACATATAGACAATTTCACCACTATTTATATTACATTATTGCCCATTTAGGAATTATACTGTTAGGGATCTGCCAGGTACTTCATCTAGCTATACTCCTGGGATTAATCAATCCACACCTGAGGCCAGACCTGTTCGACTGACACCATCTCCCACCAACCAGGGTGGCAGGCTCAGGAGTGGGAGAGCCTATCGCGGCCTGGTCTGTCGGAGTTAGCTCCGCCCCCTGCCCTTTATTACCTGCCCTGTGCTCTCCCTCAGTGCTTGTAATTCTTTTGGATTCCTGGCCCCACTGCTGCTTGCTCCAGCCTGCTTCTGCCGTGCTTCTGCCTTGCTGCAGTTCTGCTTGACCTGCTTTGCTTTGCCCCTGGCTTGCTTCTGTCTCCGTGCCCGCTCGGGTGTACTCACTTCGTCCTGGTCCTGACTGTTCGTTCGCCGCCCCGTTTCCTCGTGGCGTTCCGTGGCTACTGCCCCCTCCCTTGCGTGTTCCCTGTTTGTCTTCCTGTGCACTTAGCCAGCGTAGGGACCGCCGCCCAGTTGTACCTCGTCGCCTATTGCGGGTCGTTGCAAGTAGGCAGGGACAGGGCGGTGGGTAGATTAGGGCTCACTTTCCCTTCACCTCCTTCCTGCCATTACATAATTACAAGCCCTTACCTAGTCTACCATTTCTCCTACGCTGACGCTATCATGGACCCCCTTGAGACCCTGACCCAGCAGATGCAGGGCCTCTCCCTACAGGTCCAGGCCCTGGCCCAAAGGGTCAATCAGGGTGACGCTGCTTTAGTAGTACCCCTCACCTCACCTCTAGAACCCGACCTCAAGTTACCTGACCGGTTTTCAGGGGACCGTAAGACGTTTCTCTCCTTCCGGGAGAGTTGCAGACTGTATTTCCGCCTAAAGCCCCACTCCTCAGGTTCCGAGAACCAGCGGGTGGGTATCATCATATCCCGACTCCAGGAAGGGCCCCAAGAGTGGGCCTTCTCCTTGGCTCCTGACGCCCCTGAACTTTCCTCTGTTGATCGTTTTTTCTCTGCCCTCGGACTCATTTACGACGAGACTGACAGGACTGCTTTAGCCGAGAGTCAGCTGGTGACCTTACGTCAGGGTAAGAGACCGGTTGAGGAATACTGTTCTGATTTTAGGAAGTGGTGCGTAGCTTCTCAGTGGAACGATCCGGCCCTAAGGTGCCAGTTTAGGTTAGGATTATCTGACGCCCTGAAGGATCTGCTGGTTAGCTACCCCTCGCCTGACTCCCTTGACCAGGTTATGGCCCTAGCAGTACGACTTGACCGACGTCTCAGGGAACGTCAGCTAGAACGCTTCAGTGTGCTCCCCTCTGACTTTTCTGCGATCCCCCCCGAGGTCCCGTCTCCTCGCCCCTCCACGGAGGACTCGGAGGTACCTATGCAACTCGGGGCCTCCATGTCCCCTCGACAACGTAGGGAGTTTCGCAGAATGAATGGTCTCTGCTTCTACTGTGGGGACGACAAGCATCTACTGAACACCTGTCCCAGGCGCAAGAATAAGAAGCCGGAAAACTTCCGCGCCTAAGTGATCATCGGGGAAGTCACTTGGGCGCACAGGTATTTCCCGTTAATGTGAAACGCAATAAAATTTTGCTTCCCTTTCAGGTCTCGTTTGCTGGCCGGTCTGCCACGGGCAGTGCTTTCGTGGATTCTGGCTCATCTGCTAATATCATGTCTGTGGAATTTGCTATGTCTCTAAAGATGCCTTGTATTGATTTACCTTATCCTATCCCTGTAGTAGGAATCGACTCAACCCCCCTTGCTAATGGTTATTTTACTCAGCATACTCCTGTTTTTGAACTCCTGGTTGGCTCCATGCATTTGGAGCAGTGCTCTGTACTGGTGATGCAGGGATTATCGTCTGATCTGGTTTTAGGCCTTCCCTGGTTGCAGTTGCATAATCCCACATTTGATTGGAATACTGGGGATCTCACCAAATGGGGTAATGAATGTCTTATGTCATGTCTTTCTGTTAACTCTATTTCTCCCCGGGAGGAGGTAAACACGCTTCCTGAGTTTGTTCAGGACTTCGCCGATGTGTTTTCTAAGGAGGCCTCCGAGGTGTTGCCCCCCCATAGAGATTACGATTGCGCTATCGATTTGGTGCCTGGTGCCAAGCTTCCTAAGGGTAGGATATTTAATCTTTCATGTCCTGAACGTGAAGCCATGAGGGTGTATATCCAAGAATGCCTGGCCAAGGGTTTCATTCGCCCCTCGACTTCTCCTGTAGGTGCTGGCTTCTTCTTCGTGGGGAAGAAGGATGGTGGTCTTAGGCCGTGCATTGATTATCGTAACCTGAATAAGGTCACCGTAAGGAACCAGTACCCACTTCCTTTGATTCCGGATCTTTTTAATCAGGTTCAGGGAGCCCAATGGTTTTCTAAGTTCGATCTACGGGGGGCATATAACCTTATCCGCATCAAAGAGGGGGATGAGTGGAAGACTGCGTTCAACACACCCGAGGGTCATTTCGAATACCTGGTCATGCCCTTTGGGTTGTGTAATGCCCCTGCTGTCTTCCAGAATTTTATTAATGAAATCCTGAGAGAGTACCTGGGTAATTTTCTTGTTGTGTACCTTGATGACATACTGGTGTTTTCCAAGGACTGGTCCTCCCACGTGGAGCATGTCAGGAAGGTGCTCCAGGTCCTTCGGGAGAATAATCTGTTTGCTAAGACTGAAAAATGTGTCTTTGGGGTACAGGAGATACCATTTTTAGGGCAAATCCTCACTCCTCATGAATTCCGCATGGACCCTGCCAAGGTTCAAGCTGTGGCGGAATGGGTCCAACCTGCCTCCCTTAAGGCGTTACAGTGTTTTTTAGGGTTCGCCAACTATTACAGGAGATTTATTGCCAACTTCTCGGTCGTCGCTAAGCCTCTTACGGACCTTACCCGCAAGGGTGCCGATGTCCTCCATTGGCCCCCTGAGGCCGTCCAGGCCTTTGAGACTCTCAAGAAGTGCTTTATCTCGGCCCCCGTGCTGATTCAGCCCAACCAAGAGGAGCCATTTATTGTGGAGGTTGACGCTTCCGAGGTGGGAGTGGGGGCCGTCTTGTCCCAGGGTACCAGCTCCCTCACCCATCTCCGCCCCTGTGCTTACTTCTCTAGGAAGTTTTCGCCCACGGAGAGTAACTATGATATTGGCAACCGCGAACTTCTAGCCATTAAATGGGCTTTTGAGGAGTGGCGGCACTTCCTGGAGGGGGCCAGACACCAGGTAACGGTCCTTACGGATCACAAGAATCTGGTTTTCCTAGAATCGGCCCGGAGGCTTAATCCTAGACAAGCTCGGTGGGCACTATTCTTTACCAGATTTAATTTCTTGGTTACCTATAGGGCTGGGTCCAAGAATATTAAGGCTGACGCTCTGTCACGTAGTTTCATGGCCAATCCTCCTTCCGAGAAGGATCCTGCTTGTATTTTACCCCCTGGTATAATCGTCTCTGCCACGGATTCTGATTTAGCTTCTGATATCGCGGCTGATCAGGGTGCAGCTCCCGGGAACGTCCCTGGGGACAAACTGTTTGTTCCCCTGCAATACCGGCTGAGGGTACTCAGGGAAAACCATGACTCCGCTCTATCTGGTCATCCTGGCATCTTGGGCACCAAACACCTCATTACCAGAAACTATTGGTGGCCTGGGTTGCCTAAAGATGTTAGGGCTTACGTCGCCGCTTGTGAGGTTTGCGCTAGGTCCAAAACCCCTAGGTCCCGACCTGCGGGCCTACTACGTTCCTTGCCCATTCCCCAGAGACCTTGGACCCATATCTCCATGGATTTTATCACCGATTTGCCTCCATCTCAGGGCAAGTCGGTGGTGTGGGTGGTAGTCGACCGCTTCAGCAAGATGTGCCACTTTGTGCCCCTTAAGAAGCTACCTAACGCCAAGACGTTAGCTTCTTTGTTTGTGAAACACATCCTGCGTCTCCATGGGGCCCCAGTCAATATAGTTTCTGACAGAGGGGTACAATTTGTTTCCTTATTTTGGAGAGCTTTTTGTAAAAAGTTGGAGATTGATCTGTCCTTCTCCTCCGCCTTCCATCCCGAAACTAATGGCCAAACGGAAAGGACCAACCAATCCCTGGAACAATATTTAAGGTGTTTCATCTCTGACTGTCAATTCGATTGGGTCTCATTCCTTCCCCTTGCTGAATTTTCCCTGAATAACCGGGTCAGTAACTCGTCAGGGGTCTCCCCGTTTTTCTGTAATTTCGGGTTTAACCCAAGGTTCTCCTCCGTCTCCCCTGGTTGTTCCAATAATCCTGAGGTAGAGGAGGTTCATCGGGAACTGTGCACTGTCTGGGCCCAGGTTCAGAAGAACCTAGAGGCGTCCCAGAGCGCACAAAAGATTCAGGCGGATAGTAGACGTTCTGCTAACCCCCGGTTTGTCGTCGGGGATTTGGTCTGGTTGTCGTCCAGGAACTTGCGCCTTAAGGTCCCGTCCAGGAAGTTTGCTCCCCGATTTATTGGACCTTATAAGATCATTGAAGTCCTCAACCCTGTATCCTTCCGTCTGGAGCTCCCCCCATCCTTTCGCATACATGACGTCTTCCATGCCTCCCTCCTTAAACGCTGCTCCCCGTCCTGGTCCCCCTCGAGGATACCTCCTGTTCCCGTTCTCACCCCTGAGGGGGTGGAATTCGAGGTGGCCAAGATTATGGACAGTAGGATGGTCCAGGGCTCCCTCCAGTACCTGGTCCATTGGAGAGGATACGGGCCGGAGGAGAGGACTTGGGTACCTGCCCGTGATGTTCACGCTGGGGTATTGATCAGGAGGTTCCACCTCCTCTTCCCCACTAAACTGGGTCCCCTTAGTAAGGGTCCGGTGGCCCCTCATAAAAGGGGGAGTACTGTTAGGGATCTGCCAGGTACTTCATCTAGCTATACTCCTGGGATTAATCAATCCACACCTGAGGCCAGACCTGTTCGACTGACACCATCTCCCACCAACCAGGGTGGCAGGCTCAGGAGTGGGAGAGCCTATCGCTGCCTGGTCTGTCGGAGTTAGCTCCGCCCCCTGCCCTTTATTACCTGCCCTGTGCTCTCCCTCAGTGCTTGTAATTCTTTTGGATTCCTGGCCCCACTGCTGCTTGCTCCAGCCTGCTTCTGCCGTGCTTCTGCCTTGCTGCAGTTCTGCTTGACCTGCTTTGCTTTGCCCCTGGCTTGCTTCTGTCTCCGTGCCCGCTCGGGTGTACTCACTTCGTCCTGGTCCTGACTGTTCGTTCGCCGCCCCGTTTCCTCGTGGCGTTCCGTGGCTACTGCCCCCTCCCTTGCGTGTTCCCTGTTTGTCTTCCTGTGCACTTAGCCAGCGTAGGGACCGCCGCCCAGTTGTACCTCGTCGCCTAGGGCGGGTCGTTGCACGTAGGCAGGGACAGGGCGGTGGGTAGATTAGGGCTCACTTTCCCTTCACCTCCTTCCTGCCATTACATATACCTAAAAAAAAAAAAAAAAAAATTCATTATACCCCTAGATGAATACTGAAGGACAGTGTTTTCTGCTCCATCACTCCAGAAAATCTGCAAACAAATTGTGCCTGGAATTCATCTAACTAGGCCCAAAAAGCCACAAGGCGCTCCTTCAGTTTTATGCTCTCCGGTAATTCCAACTGAAGAAAACTATATGGTTAACATAGTCACTATACCCCTAAATTAATATTTTCAGGGTGTAGTTTTCAAAATGGGGTCACTTCTGGGGTTGTTACATTGTTCTACTTAAATCAAATCCTCTAAGTGTGGAGTGGGGCTTATAAGTCATTCAAGCTATGTCCTGAAATCCAGAGGGTATTCCTTTGCTTTTGAGTCCCTTTGTGCTGCCAGAAATCAGATTACGACCTAAGTGGGGGTATTTTTGAACACAAGAGAAATAGTCCAATAAACATTGGAGTACATTTCCTCAGTTTCATGTGCTGAATACAAAACTAAATGTCCTATAAATTGCGCATTTGTGCACCGGCTATGCATAAATTCCACAAAATGTGGGATCAAACTACTTACCAGACTCCGAAATATATTTCCCTGAAAGGGTGCAGTTTCCAAAATGGGGTAACTTTTTTTGGGTTTCCATTGTATTGGCATCTCATCTCATAAACGTGACATGGCACCCAAAAGCCATTCCAGTAAAATCTGCGCTCCAAAATCCAAATAGCGCTCCCTGCCCTGAGTTCAAAAGCAGTTTATTACCACCTATGGGGTATTGCGGTAGTCGGGAGAAATTTCTTTACAAATGTTGAGGTGCTTTTTCTCCTTTAATCCTTGTAAAAATTGTAACAATTCTATGTTTTTTCAGGAAGGGGGTCAAAATGCTAACTATACACTTAGATACATTCTTTGAGGTTTAGTATCCAAAATGGGGTCACTTTTAGGGGGTTTCCACTCTTTTGGCACCACAAGACCTTTTCAAACCAGACATGGTGCCTCAAATATACTAAAAATAGAAAAAAAGGAGGCCCCAAAATCCACTAAGTGCTTTTTTTTATTCTGAGGCCTGTGCTTCAGTCTATTAGCACACTAGGGCCACATGTGGGATATTTCTAAAAACTGCAGAATCTGGGCAATAAATATTGAGTTTAATTTCTCTGGTAAAATCTTCTGTGGTACAAAAATTTTTTATTACAAATTCCTTTTGGCAAAAAAAATGAAATTTGTACATTTTTCCTCTACATTGCTTTAAATCCTGTGAAACGACAAAAGGGTTAAGAAACTTTCTGAATGCTGTTTTGAATACTTTAAGGGGTTTAGTTTTCCCCAAGATTTCTGTCTTCTGCTTTCTGAAAACAACCAGGCACTAAATTCAGCAGAGAATGTGGTTCTCCCTCTGCAATAGGTTTTACCTAAAACCTAGAAAAGGGCCTGGTTGTTGGAGTAGGGAGAGATGTGTGGGTCCCATTTGTTTTCTTTTTTTATTCATGTACAGTACAGTCGTTTTGCTCTCACAAGCTCCTCTCCCCAGGCTGAGAGAGAGTGTGACTGAACTGCAGCCTTTTTAAAGGGCTATCACACCTGACCCCTGATTTAATAGCTAGACAGCCCAAGACCAGGACTGTGTGGAAGGAGTGGGGACCAACCCATCTCTCCCCACTCCAACAACCAGGCCCTTTTCCAGGTTTTAGATAAAACCTATTGCAGAGGGAGAACCACATTCTCTGCTGAATTTAGTCCCTGGTTGTTTTCAGATAGCAGAAGACAGAAATCTTGGGGAAATATAGACCCCATCCACAACCTCTCCACATGGTCTGTCACATTTCCTCCCCCCCTGTTTCAGACTAGTTTCTGCAACACACCCTAGCCCCACAGCAGAGAACTACAGGATTACCTGGTAAGACTGTTCTAAGGGAAAAGGGGGCTGGCAGATCTGATAGAATTGTGCCTACTTCTGGAGAGACTGAAGGGTCTAGAGACTGGCAAACTGTGCCAGGGAGGTCTGTGGCTTATAAGCGACTCAGTAATGACTTAATAAGATGCTTTAGATGTCATATGCCAGGTCATGTGATTGCTAATTGCCCAATGACTGATGAACCTATGCAATGTAATGCTGCATATATAAACCGTAGTTTGTCTTTGTATACTCGGCCAGCATGTACTGCATTGCCTAATGTAGCTGGTGAGAAACAAATGTGCACTATTTCTGTGGAAGGTAAAGATGTAAATGCATTATTAGATTCAGACAGTTTGGTGACTTTGGTAAAGTCTGATTTAGTAAACCCCAGAAAATGGCAGGATAAGACCATTGATGTAATTTGCATACATGGGGATGCCCGTGATTACCACACTGCTATGGTGGACATAAACACCCAGTTTGGTGCAGTAAAGTTCACGGTGGGTTTAGTACCATTGTTATTGCATGATGTCATTGTGGGGCGAGATTTCCCACATTTCTGGGAGCTGTGGGAAAATAGAATTACTATTACACTGCCTGTATATGAGGACAAAAATGTTAGAGGTAACTCTAGTACAGAAGTATATATGCCTGTGGGAGTGGCTGTGGTAGACACACAAACTTTTCCTTTTTCTGTCATGGCTGGAGACTCTGAGGACGCTGACCATAGTGATACTGTCCCTACAGAGAGTAAGAGCAGACAATATGCCTGATCTTGAAGTGAGAAAAGATCTGTTTGGTGCTGAGCAGTTAAAAGATCCTATCCTAATGAGAGCCAGGGAAAATGTGAAGGTTAGGCCTCATGCACACGACCTTAAAAACACCCGTTATTACGGGTCGTAATTACGACCCGAAATAATGGGCCCATAGACTTCTGTTGGCCACGGGTACCTTCCCGTTTTCTCGCGGGAAGGTGCCCGTGCCGTTGAAAAAGATAGAACATGTTCTATTTTTTTCTTTTACGGGACGTGCTACTATACTTTATAATGGGAGCACGGCTCAGAAAAACGGCTGGCTGCCCGTGGCCGGCCGTGCCCGGCCATGCTTGTAATTACGAGTCATAATTACGAGCACGGTCGTGTGCATGGGGCCTTATTGATGAGGAACTGGTGGAGCCAGATACTAGACTTTCTTTTCCCTACATGGCTATAAAAAGAGACCTGTTGTATCAGGTGGTAAAAAAGGGAGAAGATCTTTTGGAACAATTAGTGGTCCCTAAAGCATTTAGAACAACGGTGTTAGATCTTGCTCATGGCCACATTATGGGGGGACATTTGGGAGTTGAAAAAAACACAGAGAATACTACAAAATTTTTTTTGCCTGGGGTTCAAAAAGATGTGAAAAATTATTGTGATTCCTGCCCTGAATGTCAGATTTCGGCTCCCAGACCACACTATCGTAGTCCCTTGGTGCCTCTACCAATTATTGAGGTGCCATTTGATTGAATAGCAATGGACCTGGTAGGGCCTATTATAAAATCATCATGAGGCCACCAGCATATTTTAGTTATTATGGATTATGCTACTCGTTATCCTGAAGCTATACCGTTGCGTGATACGTCATCCAAGACCATCGCTAAAGAGTTGGTACAGGTGTTCAGTCGAGTGGGAATACCAAAGGAGATCCTTACAGACCAGGGTACCCCTTTTATGTCACGAGTCATGAAGGAGTTGTGTAAATTGTTTAAAGTCACACAACTGCGTACATCGGTCTACCACCCACAGACTGATGGATTAGTAGAAAGATTTAATAAAACGCTAAAGGCAATGTTAAAGAAAGTTGTGGATAAAGATGGGAAAAAACTGGGATTTTCTTCTTCCTTATCACATGTTTGCAGTACGTGAGGTCCCTCAGTTGTCCACAGGGTATTCTCCATTCAAATTGCTATATGGTCGTCATCCCAGGGGCCTTTTAGATATAGCCAAAGAATCCTGGGAAGGAGAAGCTACACCCTATAGAAGTGTCATTGAACACATTTCAGAAATGCAAGATCGAATCTCAGCAGTAATGCCCATTGTTAAAGAACATATGGCCCAGGCTCAGGTGGCACAACAAAGGGTGTATAACCGCAGTGCCAGAGTACGTTCTTTTGCACCAGATGACAGGGTACTTGTTCTTATACCAACCATTGAAAGTAACATTTCTGGCTAAGTGGCAAGGCCCCTTTGAGGTAATGAAAAAATTAAACGAGGTGAATTACAAAATTCGTCAGCCAGGGAAAAGGAAGCCTGAGCAAGTATATCATATAATTCTAATAAAACCATGGAAAGACAGACACTCTCGCTGCAGAAACTTTGTCTCAACCCGAGCATGTAGGCTCGAAGATGCCATTGCTGCCAGAGGTAACCGTACCGGACACCCTGGCAAATACCCAAAAGGTAGAGGTGCAAAGTTTCCTAATTAAAAATAAGGATTTTTTTCCTGAGATAGCAGGTCGCACCAGTCTAATTAAACATGACTGAACCAGGGAAAAAGGTTAAGTTGAGACCTTACAGAATAGCAGAGGCAAGGAGAGTGGTTATTACAGAGGAGGTAAGGAAAATGTTGGACCTTGGAGTAATTGAGGAATCCCATAGACAATGGTCTAGCCCAATAGTCCTCATTCCAAAACCAGATGGCAGTTGGAGGTTTTGCAATGTAAACTCAATTCTATTTCTAAATTTGATGCTCACCCGATGCCGCGGGTTGACGAGCTCATTGATAGACTAGGAAGTGCACGATATATAACAACCCTAGACTTAACTAAAGGGACTGGCAAATACCTCTTTCTGAAGATGCTAAGGAAAAAAAAGCTTTTGCCACGCCTGATTGGTTGTTTCATTATGTTGTCCTGCCCTTTGGTTTACATGGGGCACCAGCAACTTTTCAGAGAATTATGGATAACATTTTAAGACCCCACATGCGGTATGCAGCAGCATACCTTGATGACATCATCATCCAAAGTCCAGATTGGACGAGGCGGGATTTACTACCAATCCAAAAAAATGTACGATTGGATTGGAGGAAGCCAAGTATCTGGGGTATACAATTGGCCTTGGTTTGGTGAAGTCCCAAGTAAATAAGATTGAAGCCATCCAAGGTTGGCCTCACCCTGTAAACAAGAAGCAAGTTCGTGTTTTCCTGGGGATCACAGGCTACTATAGAAGATTTATACCAAACTTTGCTTCATTGGCAGCCCCTTTGACAGACCTGACTAAAGGGAAAGACTGTAAGGGTCAAGTGGACAGCAGAGGCTGAACAATCATTTCAGGCTCTTAAAAACATTTTGTGTGCTCAGCCGGTATTGATTACCCCAGATTTTAACCGGTTAAGGACTAGGCTGTTTTACAGCTAAATGACCAGAGCAAATTTTACAATTTTGCTATACGCTTCTTTAGATGACTATAACTCTGCAGGTGAATAAAGTTCATCTTTGAATTTTACACTCTTTTTAAAGGACAGATAGGGCTTTGTTTTAGTGGCATTTGTCAGTATATATAATTTTTATTTTTTTCTCTAAAGTGGGCAAAATTGGAAAAAAATGCAAGAATTTAGCAATTGCGTCAGTTTATGCTAGCATTTTTCACACACGGTATGGACCACGGACAAAATTAATCTCCTTTCACATTCTTCCACTTCTCCCGTGCATGGGGATACCAAATATGTGTGCCTTATTCACTGTGCGGGCATGTGCCAGGGCTTGGCATAAAAGGAGGCTTTTTGGCCTTTTCGGTCCAGGAATTTTGCATTTGATTTTATAGCCGCATACTGTTTTCTGGGGGGCCTAATGCTGCTGAAACATTAGAAACACCCCATAAATGACTTCATTCACACAAGTAGACCCCACAAGGTTTCCTTCAAGGGGTTTATCATATTTTTAGACAGTCCAGTTTTCTTCTGAAAGTTTCTTGAATAAGATGGAACAAAATAAAATTAGCTTTTTTTTTAACAAATGCGTCAGTTTATGCTAGCTTTTTCACACACAAAATGGACCACGGACAAAATTCATTGCATTTCACATTCTTCCACTTCTCCCGTGCATGGGGATACCAAATATGTGTGCTTTATTCATGGGCATGTGCCAGGGCTTGGCATAAAAGGAGGCTTTTTGGCCTTTTCAGTCCAGGAATTATGCACTTGACTTTATAGCCGCATACTGTTTTCTGGGGGGCCTAATGCTGCTGAAAGATTAGAATCACCCCATAAATGACTTCATTCACACAAGTAGACCCCACAAGGTTTTCTTCATGGGGTTTATCATATTTTTAGACAGTCCAGTTTTCTTCTGAAAGTTCCTTGAATAAGATGGAACAAAATAAAATCAGCGCTTTTTTAGAAAATGCGTCAGTTTAGTCTAGCATTTTTCACACACGGTATAGACCACGGACAAAATTCATCTCCTTTCACATTCTTCCACTTCTCCCGTGAATGGGGATACCAAATATGTGTGCCTTATTCACTCTGCGGGCATGTGCCAGGGCTTGGCATAAAAGGAGGCTTTTTGGTCCAGGAATTCTGCACTTGATTTTATAGCCGCATACTGTTTTCTTGGGGGCGTAATGCTGCTGAAACATTAGAATCACCCCATAAATGACTTCATTCACACAAGTAGACCCCACAAGGTTTCCTTCAAGGGGTTTATCATATTTTTAGAGAGTCCAGTTTTCTTCTGAAAGTTTCTTGAATAAGATGGAACAAAATAAAATTACCTTTTTTTTTAACAAATGCGTCAGTTTATGCTAGCTTTTTCACACACAAAATGGACCACGGACAAAATTCATTGCATTTCACATTCTTCCACTTCTCCCGTGCATGGGGATACCAAATATGTGTGCTTTATTCATGGGCATGTGCCAGGGCTTGGCATAAAAGGAAGCTTTTTGGCCTTTTCGGTCCAGGAATTCTGCACTTGATTTTATAGCAGCATACTGTTTTCTGGGGGGCCTAATGCTGCTGAAAGATTAGAATCACCCCATAAATTACTTCATTCACACAAGTAGACCCCACAAGGTTTTCTTCATGGGGTTTATCATATTTTTAGACAGTCCAGTTTTCTTCTGAAAGTTCCTTGAATAAGATGGATCAAAATAAAATTAGCATTTTTTTTAGCAAATGCGTCAGTTTATACAAGCATTTTTCACACACAGTATAGACCACGGCCAAAATTAATCTCCTTTCACATTCTGCCACTTCTCCTGTGCATGGGGATACCAAATATGTGGGCCTTATTATCACATAGAGAAGTAGGAGGGCGGACGATAGAAGAAGATTATTTCACAAATCGCTTTTTTTCAAAGCTGGTTTTACAAAACTCAACAGAGTTTCTATAACACTTCCAAAATATCTGCTCTTGAAGCAGAAATCCCAAAATATTCATCTAGGGGTATAATGGGAATTTATTTTTTTGGGTTTTCTAAAATAAGAAATTGCAGGTTTATGCAAATGGACTCTCCAGCAGATGAACTTTAGAAAATATCAAAAATGACATCCCCCCCCCCCACCCATTCCCTCCCTCACCCTTGGAGTAAAATCAGGGGAAAAATAAAAAAGTAATGTAGGGCAAATATATTTTCAACGAATTAACTAAAATCTAATAATTCAGAACAGTGTAGTATTTTTTAAAACATGGCTCAATGCACAGGCCTGGTTGCGAGGGACATGAGGGACAGAAATATCGGGAATCTTTTCTGCAGACGCGGCACTTTTTCTGGGGTTTGCTTCTGGTTGGTGTTGGGGGAATCCGACTGATGAAGTGTCTTTCAGTCAGTCGCGTGACAACCTCAGACTGGGGGCATTCTTGGGTGTCCTGAACATCAAAAATGAGGCCTTCAATAAATTTTTCCTGGAAATCCAGGTATGTGTCTCTGCCTCTGTTTTTTTTGTAGAGCACAAATGAGTTGTGGATGGCCACTTTTTTGTACCAGGTTTTAGTTTTGCGTTTTACTAAATAGGGCTGTAAAACCTGGTCGCTTAAATCCACCCCCCCCCCCATGTACTTGTTATATTCGGACACGCTCACTGGTTTGTGCTTGTCCGATGATGCCCCCCTTTCCCTCACTGCCACTGTTCCTGCGGTATGAATCGTGCTTAGCACATACACATCTTTGCGATCCCTGAACTTGACCGCCAGCAATTCTTCAGATGCATAAGCACAGGAGTCCCCCTTTACCTTGCGCTTCCCCACTAATTGCTGTGGAAAACCAATTCGGTTTTTGCACATGGTACCACATGCCCCAGTCCTTGCAGCATGCAAATGCCTAAACAGGGGCACACTGGAATAAAAATTGTCGCAGTACAGGTGGTACCCCTTGTGAAGCAGAGGCTGCATTATCTCCCACACGATCTTACTGCTGGTGGAAAGATCAGGGGGGCATCCAGGAACATTTATTGTGCAGTCCCGCCCTTCATAAATCCTGAAGGCGGTGGTATATCCTGACCCGCTTTCACACAATTTGTGGAGCTTAACGCCATATCTTGCCCTTTTGGAAGGTAGATATTGGCGAAAGCTAAGTCTGCCATGAAAGTTGAGGAGGGATTCGTCCACACTTACATTCTGCTCAGGGGTGTAGAGTTGCAGAAATAAATTATTCAGGGAATTTATTAGCGGTCTTATTTTGAACAACCGATCCCGGTTTGCATCGGTACTTGGGGGGGCCTGTGCGTTGTCATTGAAGTGGAAGAACCTCATTATTGTCTCATAACGAGACCTGGGCATTACTGCAGAATATACTGGGGTGGCTTGGGCGGGTCTTGTTGACCAGTAAGACCTAATGGAGGGCTTTTTGACAATACCCATATTTAGGGTGAGCCCCAAATTTTTTTTTAATTCCTGCAAATTGGTGGGCGTCCAATCTCTGGCATGGGTGGATGAAGGTTTCTGCCTTATATATTGAGTGGCATATAAATTCGTTTTGTGGACAATCAGATTTAGGATGTCGTCCGTTATAAATAAATGGAAGTAATCCATTTGGACAAAATTTGTATTGTCCACGGTTATGCCAGGAGTGGCAGTAAATCCGTGGATTCTAGGCCCAAAAGATGGGGCAGGTGCCCATACAAGAGCCTGGACTGGAGGGATCAGGCTGTCCCGTGCTACAGGGCTACTTGGCCCTGCGCTTTCATGTTCTGCAGTTTCAACTGCGTCAGGGATAACGTCCCCTGAAGATGAACCTGAAGTGATGCTGTCATCGTCACTACCTAAGGCTGGGTTCACACGTGGCGGAATTTCACTTAAATTCCGCTGCGGACACTCCGCAGCGTTAATCCGCAGCGGATCCGTTTGTCCATTGACTTTCACTTTAATTTAGCAGTGTTCGTTTAGACGATGCGTAAAATTCCGCTGCGGAGCATAGGCTGCGGAGCGGAATTTGGTGTCCGCAGCATGCTCTGTCTGTTGCGGAGCAGTGGCGGACTCATGGCGGAATTTCTCCATTGACTTCAATGGAGATTATAATTTCCGCAATGAAGTCCGCAGCTGTCATGCACATGTTATGTGTGCTGCGGATGCGTCTTGCTTTTTTAACTTGACATTTCTTCATTCTGGCTGGACCTATGTATTTCTAGGTCTACAGCCAGACTGAGGAAGTCAATGGGGCTCCCGTAATGACGGGAGCGTTGCTAGGAGACGTCTGTAAATAGTCACTGTCCAGGGTGCTGAAAGAGTTAAGCGATCGGCAGTAACTGTTTCTGCACCCGGGACAGTGACTACCGATCACAATATAGAGCAACCTGTCAAAAAAATAGAAGTTCATACTTACCGAGAACTCCCTGCTTCTGTCTCCAGTCCGGCCTCCCAGGATGACGTTTCAGTCTAAGTGACGGCTGCAGCCAATCACAGGCCAAGCACAGGCTGCAGCGGTCACATGGACTGGCGCGTCATCCAGGGAGGTCGGGCTGGATGCCGAAAGAGGGACGCGTCACCAAGACAACGGCCGGTAAGTATGAAATTCGTTTACTTTCACTAGGGAAAGTGCTGTCCCTTCTCTCTATCCTGCACTGATAGGGAGAAGGGAAGCACTTTTCCCGCAGTCCGCAGCAGCTAGTCCGCATCAATTTTCTGCACATTTTGTGCAGATCCGCAGCAGAATCTGCAACGCAGATTCTGTGCGGCATTGATGCGGACAGTTGCGGAGGAAATCCGCCACGTGTGGTCATGCCCTAAAACAGGTTCCATCTCGGACGCCATCTCTGATGCGGTCTCCGACTCAGACCACAGCATGGCGTATGCCTCCTCGGCGCTAAACAACTTCCTCGCCATAACGTAACTAACACTAACTAAACAATTTTTTTTTTTTATAAAACACACAAACTAACTGGTATATATATATATATACACTACTGCTAACAAAAAAATAAACCGCTATTGCTATATATATTATATATATATGTGGATATATATATATAATTATATACACCCTACCTGCCTATTCTAATAGAATAAAAGAATGAAAGGTAGATAGATAGAAAAAAAGATAGATGGATAGATAGATTGTATAGATAGATAGAAATCTATCTATACAGAAAATGTTTTAGAGTGTAACTGTATTTTTTTCACTGTAATCTTCTGGCAGCAATTCTCTCGAGTCTCTTCTTCTCCTCAAACTGAAACAATGTTTGAGGAGAAGAAAAGAGGCAGGAGATTTACTGCCAGAAAAGTCAAAATAAAACAAATGTGGTCGCTGTGATAGGTTTTCACAGCGACCACATGTTCAGGGACCATCAGATTGGTCCCTGACATTCTGCCCAGTGCCCATGGCTGTTAGCAACAGCCAGGGCATAGAGCTGTGTGCACGCGATCGTGCACAGTCTCTGAAGTGCCGCCGTAATTAGTCTATACGGTGGACTTCAGAGACCCTGACCGCTGGCCGTATATATACAGCCAGCGGTCGGGAACCTGTTAAAAGAGAATTTATTCTACAAACGGATGCATCTGGGGGCTGTACTGTCACAGGTACGAAATGGGGAAGAACATCCCATACTATATCTGAGTAGGAAGCTGAACGACCATGATAAAAAATATGCTATAGTTGAGAGAGAGTGCCTTGCTATTAAATGGGCACTGGAGGCACTCTGCTATTACATTCTTGGTCGTCACTTTGAATTAATCACAGATCATGCCCCCCTTAAGTGGATGTGTGAAAACAAAGCGAAAAATAGGAGGGTCACAAGATGGTTCTTGGCTTTACAGTAATATAGATTTACTGTAAAACACAGGCCAGGGATTCAAATGGGAAATGCAGATGCATTGTCCCGAGTTCATTGCTGTGTGACCAGATGTGTTGCAGCCACTAGTCTGAAACAGGGGGGGAGGAAATGTGACAGACATGTGGAGAGGTTGTGGATAGGGTCTATATTTCCCCAAGATTTCTGTCTTTTGCTATCTGAAAACAACCAGGGAATAAATTCAGAAGAGAATGTGGTTCTCCCTCTGCAATAAGTTTTATCTAAAACCTGGAAAAGGCCTGGTTGTTGGAGTCAGTTGTGATAGCCCTTTAAAAAGGCTGCAGTTCAGTCACACTCTCTCTCAGCCTTGGGAGAGGAGCTTGTGGGAGCAAAACGACTGTATTCATAACAAGTTGTATGGTCTGCATGGTTTATGGTGCCAGGCATTAGGCCTGCACTGTGTTAGTTAGGATACCTGACTGTATAGTTAGTGCCGGACAGGCATAGAGTTTTCTTTTATTTGTTTTCTTTTTTATTCATGTACAACCTGTAAATAAAACTGGCTGAGGCCAGTAGTACCACATCTTTGCTGTGCGGACTGAAATTTACTGGCTTTGTTTGATACCGAGTGCCTGTCTACCCCAGGAGACGACTGTCCCGCTACCTAATTCCCTTACACTATATATAAGGATAAACAATCTCAGAACCCTCCAAAAGATAGCATCTTACCAGGACTCCCTTGATGTGGAAATCTCAATAGTTCTTCTTCCGTGTCCTCTTTATATCAATAAATACTCCCTCTGATTGATCCTATAATACCTAGTGGAAAAAAGTATTTATTTATATAGAGAAGACTTCGGACCTTGACACCACTTCATGCTGGCAATGAGGGCATCATGATTTATATAAAAAGGTCAGGAATATTGCAAAGATGTTTATATCACAGGACACCAGGTAAGATCTTGGGGGATGGGAAATACTCTCTGAACTCTTGTGAGTTACATTTGCCTTGGAAATGACTCTGGTACTGTTCCAGCAATGAGCTCCCCTCCATCTGAAATTTTTAAATCTCACTCCAGTCCATGATGTTTTATCACAGATCATTATCATGATATAAATGAGTTAAATGATATCCATAATATGAAAGACTGCAAATATCGTAATCTGCAGTGTTAGTGAGATTTCTCTTTTCATTTTAGTTTATCATTCAATTGGATAGTAGCTGGAACATTGAATATTTTGGAAAATCAATACAATAATAATTAACATTCTACACCAAAAAAATCCGTCATTTTCAAGTACATTGATTTCATAAGCAAGTTTACAGATGTAAGAATGTGATTACACATATTTGATGAAATTCATAATTTATTATTGATAGCTAGATATGATTTACATTGACATTTTTTACTCTTTCATTTTACATAGTGTAAATATAATACTTTCTCTAAATTT